>NC_060138.1:1130498588-1131123588 GCF_021461385.2 Schistocerca piceifrons
GGGTTAGGTTAGTGGAGGTAGCCCAATTGACCAATCTTCCCGCCAAAATTTGAACTTCCCGCCATGACGTCCTTGCGACGTTGCCATATCTATGCCACCATCTTGGATCCGCCATCTTCAATAAATTTGGCAACAATGGAGAGTGGGGTGACGTCCTTGTTGCTGTACTACTAATAGAGCCCAAACAACTATGGGGGTATCTCACTGTTCCCTATCACATAAGCTACTTCAGAAAGCGCTGCTAAATAGATTACAGAAGTAAACAGACCATCTGACTGGCGAATGCTGGGCTGGGTTTCGTAAACACAGGTCGTGTGCTGAACAGATATGGATCCTTAACATGATATTGCAACACAAACAGAACATAACCATCACCTTCATCGACTTCAAAAAGGCGTTCGACTCAATAAACCCTCTTTAATATCCTGAAAGAATACAGAGTAGATAGGGAGACACTAACTATAATTCAGCAAACACTAAGAAACATGACATCTAAAGTGAAGTTCTGTGGAGAGCTCTCAGAACAATTCGAAATCAGAACAGGAGTCATTGCTCTTTAATGTAGTACTGGATAAAATAGTGAAGGAATTGGAAAAGACACAGAAAGGAGCCCTGTAAGGAAAAGTACTAGTCAAGTTCGTAGCGTTTGCAGACGATTTAGCCATCGTTACGGTACGAGAAATGGAAGCAATCAGGGCCATAGAGGAAATACACGAAATCGCAGCCAAGACCGGTCTACAGATATCATACGAGAAAACACAGTTCATGAGCACCCAAAACGCCCATCACTGCACCAAAAATATGGGACAATACACAGAACAGAAAATTTTAAGTACATAGGAGAAATAATACGGATTACAGGAGAAAATAAGGTATCTAGTGAAGAGAGAAGAGCGAAGCTAGAGAATGCCTACAATCCGACTAGGAATCACTACAATAAGAAAGCCATCTCACGAAAGGTCAAAATACGACTCTACAATGCGTTGGTGCTACCAGAAGCAATATACGCAGCCGAGACCACAGTACTACAAGGCCAGACACGAATCAAACTGATAGAGAAGACGGAATGAAAAATACTCAGGAAAATATTCGGGGCGATGCAAAAAGACAGCGCATGGATAAAGAGGTCAGCTGAAGACTTATACGAACACACAGAGAAAATAACAGACCAAATCAGGAAACGAAGATTACAGTTTTACGGACACCTCAGCAGAATGGCACCACATAGGATAACGAGGCAGATCTTGGACTGGTTTAGCACAAGGAAAAACAACAAATGGAAGAATGAAGTAAGAAATGACATGGAAGAACTCAACATCGCACATGAAACAATACAAAACGAAACACTCCTTAGGAACTAGATCAGAAGAAACAAACTACAAGAGACACCACACAACAAACGAACACAGTGGACTGTACAGAGACAAGAACACAACCAGAGGATGAAGGAACACTGGGCGAACAAGAAAAAAGAGAAGCCGAAGAGTACACAGGCCCTAAAGTGGACCGAAGAATCGAAGCAGAAACACAGCAAAGGCATGAGGGAAGCTTGGACAGAACGCAAAGAGAAAACAACAGGGAAATGGACATGAAGTTTAGTGTAAATGCGCTCTTCAAAGACATAACATAAATAATAACAATGTGTATATAGTCATTTGTTATCCAACTGTCGTTTTGTTCGTGTGGTACGGTTCCTATTTTTGTCAGGAACAGGTACACATCTGACTTGGAAATATCGATACCGGTAACAAACAAAAATCGTCGAGAATCTCGATTCCAGGGTTGAATTTGAATGAGCTTTCTATACACACAACCAATTTTGTACGGAACGCTCTGTGGATGAGTCCTATTAGGATTTTTTTATGCGGTACATCTGCTTCGGCTTATCATTAAGTATTAAATGAACGACATAGTTGTTGGTTTTATGCAAAAGGAAAAACATCTGACGAGAAACATAATAAGAAAATAGTAAATTCTGTTGTATATTATCACACTCTAACATAAGTCACGACATACCGCCTGTTTTTCTGTGTTACCCATTGCGCCCGCAGAACTACAGGCCAGCAAGCGACATTTGGGAAGAAGATACCGGATTAATGTGAATAGTATGGTTTATATTGATTTGTTACATAGTTTCTGTAATAGGGAGCTTGTTCAATAAAAATCGACTCTAGCTAAAAGATGATACTACATTCGTCATTTTATGATCTTTCATAACAATTGCTAGTAAACAACAGAAAAATTGACATTTTTCAGAAAGACGTTGTACATCCACGCAACAACGAGAAGTTTTGTTTTCTATACTTTCAGGCAAATTAGTGAATTTGGAACGTAGAACACATGTATGGAACTAATACCTACGTAATTTAGCGTTCCAATTAACCACCATACCTGTAGCTGGAGGGAAAATCAGACAGACATGGCGATAACGAATCAAAAGCAAGAAAACTGTACTCCAATACAGAAAACAATTTCACAGTTGCTACATCTGACCCACAAGTGCAAAGATTCTTCAACACACTCACTTGTGAAGCAAAAGTAATTAAATTGACCAAAATATTCGTATATTTGGAGATCGACTGAAGTGTAAGAACGGACGAATCATTAGATCCCATAATTTTTACGTCTCACGAAAAGTCCATATCATGATAAAAACAGAAAACTAAAATATGTTTCTCGTGCAGAAAAGTCTTTATATCCTCTTGCCTTCAGCGGAGTAGGCAGCAGTTATACACATACACAAGTATTTCTTCATGGGTCAGTTGTAGCTTATGTCACTGAATCAGTAAGATTCGGCTGATTTTACAATTATTAGCCAATCATTCCGTGTCTCCTAATATTACACAAACTTTTAGAGGCAAGAAACATAAAATGTATCTTTCACAAATCACTTAGAAAAAGAATGAAAACAAACATCGCCCTTGTCGCGCTCGTGACTGTGCTTTCTCGCCGCTTGGAGCGCTAGAATCGCTCCAACTCTGAAACGGTAACTTTTGCAACAAGGAATGTCGTGGGTACACACATTAGATTGTCTTATTACCCTCATTTGGCCATTAAAACGTCGTCTTCCGTGTCCGTGAAAAAGTTCCACGTTCAGACTTACGCTTCAAATCATATAGCATGTTTCTCACTGTACTGGAGACTGTGGCACCCGGAGGATAGTATATCTAGGAACACAAGACGTTTCTTTTGCTTGGTACTACAGTATAGTGATTCCTTTTAGAATCACACGAAGTAATTGGCACAAGAGACAACCGTAGTAAATAATTCTCGGATTACACCTTAATGTGCTGCATAATATATTAAAATAATTAGGAATATAGTGTTAATTCTTTAGGTTTAACGTTTTATAGAAAGTAAAATACCGTATATTTGTAAGACGCGTTACATAACTACTGGACAGTTAACTCATATTTCGTTAGTGGTGCATAGGCCTGAACCTTGAAACAGAAAAGGGCCTTCCACCGTAGAATGTGTGGTAATCGTAAAGAAATCGAGTTTCTTTAACGTCTTAACTACTTTTCCCGTCTGAAAAACAGAAATTTAGGTCAGTTGCCAATAGCTCTTATTTCGAAATATATTAAAATTTTATTTCTGATAATATTTCCTAATTTGATTTCACTTATTGATTGCTGCTTATGCAGTAGAGTCATAATGTAACGCGTGGACTATTGAATACAGTATTCACAATATTTTCTCGATTACAACACATTTAAATTTGAATACAATATTAGTTCTTAAGTAGATGACAACGTAATTTTTTCACATTTGGAACATCACTTTTCCAGAGTACATTTCTTGATTTCAGGAAAAGACTGCAGCACACGTAATATGAATGCTGTCTTGTCAAAATGAAATAAGAAACTGTAGTAAACTTCCGTTACAGGGTCTCCAGAGGCGCTGAAACCTGTAAAGTGGTATAACGACCTCCCACCCACCTCCACTCTAATGAAAGCGTTTGATTTGCGATTCTGTCAACGTCACGGATTAAAAAAACTACAGCAATTCAAAAAAATAAAAGTGAAATATTGAAAGGGTGAGTCAATACATAAGCCGCAAACGGCATAATGTCGCATACTTTCTAAAATTTCGTGCCTGTACGTAATTAGAAGGTGGCAGCACATGTCGCTTCGCATCTAGCCGTACACTGTATTCGGCGGCCAGTGGTTAATAATCTGCAGGTGTGTTAGGAGTGTGTGCCCGAACAGAACAGCGCAATTTTTGTAAGCCGATAAACTACCCGCAGAGCACTTCCATAGTGAAATTCGTCTGATATATGGTCAGAACGGTATTTCATATAAATGTGTGTTCAGTTGGAACAGGAATTCGGCAAAGGACAAGAAAAAAATCCTCGCTGCCCTGGTTATCCAGTGATGGCACCTCGTTTTCCCGTCTAGGGGTGTTTCGTTGCCCCCAGGACACACCGGTCATGTGGGTTGCACCAGTTTAAGGAACCAAATGAACCTGTTATACGCTGAGAGGTCACTCGTTGGATGCAAAAACTGCCACAAGACTTCTACGCTGCAGTCTTTTGACTCCTTGTCGAACGTTATGATACGTTGTTTGCAAGGGGAGTATGTTGAAAAGAAAAATAACTTTCAGGCTCGTACACGCTACTCTAATGTCTCTACCGCCGTTCGTGACTAGTTTAATGACTCACCCTGGTACTTTTACATTTACTTCACACGATACGAAACGATAATAATGTAACCTTTGCTCTTACTATACAACCAACCGAGAACCACAAATTGAAGCGTTACATTCTAATAATGTAGTACATACTTAAAGTGTAAGATGGAAGTGGTTTGTCACAAATTTCAGCTTTCATCCTTCACTGTTCCCTCTGTTTTCTGACTAGCGAGAACGTTTCTCACTTATTCTGAGCCCAGTAGTTGACGTCTGAGACGAAGTCTTTACTCAGTCGAGATGGTTAGTCCGAGCGGCGGTCTTTGGTAAGTAACGTCTGTGGCAATTGGAGATCAGCGCAGCTGTGGCCGGTACGACTTGGTCTGCGTTCAGATCGAGACAAAGTAGTCTTTATCTAGTCTGGAGGGAACAAGCGAGTTGTAGTGTGGAATTTGGATGAAATAGGCTGGGTGGCGGTTATTACTTCGGCTTGTATGTGGAAGCTTTGTCCTGGAACGTTCCTTAAGAAGACTGATGTGCAAGCTTGCAATGAGACTTCCCTCCTATGTTATCGGTATTTTCATGGGTTTTCTTAATACTTTCTGGGTAAATTCCTTTTTATGAAGTGGTGCAGACCTCCATTGGGTTCTTGAAGAAATAATTGTTTTCTTCCATGTCCAATCAGCTGTGTTCTGAGTTGAAATAACCTTTTATTTGACACACCACTATTAAACTAATGGCTGAAATTTTACGATTTTATTTAGTATGTCATGTGTTCATTTATGATGCAAATCAAATTGCAATAAAAATTCTGTTCTGATTATTTGTCTTCAGCAAACGTGCTTATTCAATACGAGCTCCCTGCACAGTCAATATTTACGTTAACCAGCAAAACGATTAGCGTCTTTCTATGAGTCTTTCAGATTTTGAAGCTGAGCTATGTCGAGATCTTTGTAATACCCGACAATTCCTCGGGATCTATTCATTATTTACGCTGTTATTCGAGACCTCCAGTCTTTGTCTCGAAAACTATTTAGATCAGAAGTGTAAGCCAAGTACGCTGATTCCTTTAACTTTATAGTGAGGCATTTGGTCATTTCATAAGCGACGTGATGTACTCGCTGAGAGGAAACTTGATCATTAAATGTTCATTTATATGCATCTAAATACTAAAGGTTTCACCTATCTTAGTAATCTAAACTAGTTCATCTTAGCAGTTACGGTTATTTAGAATGATGTTGATATCTGTAAGCGAAAGCAGTAAGTTGTATCGTGTTTGTTACGGTGCCTTGCTTGCCGGATAACTATAGTTCCAACAAAAATGTAAATAAAAGCACCAATGAAATGATCTAACAATGCAAAAAGTCTGTTACTATACAGCGATCTATTTCGTCGCATAACCTCAATGCCACACACAGCAAATGAAACTAATCTCACTTCAGGGTAATATAGGTAACTGGAATGTATAAGTATCTGGCGATGGCAGCATGTTTCCAAAATGCGTCGTGCTAGTTAAATATTATTAAAAATTGACTGAAGCAGTAGAAATTATTTCATACATTTACAATACAGTCGCAATCCTCAAAGGATTCCATATAACAGAGATAAATTTAAATATGTTCTTTACGCCCATGGATTAACCTTTGCACAAAGTAAGTGTTACCCTTGTTAACTCGTTATTAAAATAAAGTAATAGAGCGTTTAGTAAAATTTTATGGGTCCTTAATTATAAATTATAAGAGATAAATTATGTTGACGTTCTTACATGTACCGGTACTCAGAATTTAATAACGACACAATATTCGTACAAATCATAATTGCGCAACATTTATCCGACATAGAAGACGAATGTATCGTGATCAACGAAGGCAATAAGTGACAATATTTATTTCCCTAATCTCGTCTGTTCTTCAATTTTTTAAGCATCAAACTAATAACTACGTCTCATTTACCGCTAAGTGATGAACTGAAGCAGATTTAACGCCCAAAAAAAAAAACGTCAGTTTACTCTTTCGAATGGAGCAGGACAAAACTGGAGACTATTTTCCACCACAGTACGTCGTGATCACCCAAAGTTACCTTACACGAACCTTTTCGAGGAGCAACGCTGATTTTGTATTTCGACATAACTGCTATAAAGGAGTGTGACTGAATGAAATTTGAAAAGTTTGACATCAAAACGGTGGTCAAGCCACACTCACAAATGCAATGAAATTTTTAAAAGGTTACATAGCTAGTTTCGAAGCCCCCATTCGTCATATCCATACGTAATCACAAACCCAGAAAACTGCATCAATAAACTCAACCATATTTCTTTCAAATATTACGAAATATACTCTAAAACCAATAAACTGAAGCAAAGGCAGCAGAAACAGGCCACAAGACGTAATGACATTTTTTGGTTGATCAGTCATTTCACACACCTTAATGCAGCGTAGATGTCAACTGCATCGGGATGAAAGATTTTATGTACTCTTGCATTACGTCCCGCAGTGATGCAACGATCATTTTGCAAATAAAGGCTCATGCATTGTAATCTTATAACGCGCAGCAAGCCCAAAATTAGAAAACGGAAATTGTAAATTTGTGGTAAGGACTATGGGACCAAACTGCTGAGGTCATCGGTCCCTAGGCTTACATTAGTGCTAAAAGGATCCGTTAAACTTCGGTTACACGATAAGTCAATTAAAACTAAAGACCGTAAAGTCAACTAAATACGAAGGAATTATAATTATGAACTACTTACATTGGAAAGAACACACACAAAATGTTACGGGGAAGGCGAACAAAGGACTGCCTTTTATTGACAGGACACTTAGAAAATGCAGCAGACCTACTAAAGAGACTACTTACACTACCCTTGTCCGTCCTCTTTTGGGGTACTGCTGTGCAGTATGGGATCTTTACCATATAGGACTAACGGTTTACATGGAGAATATTCAAAGAGGGGCAGCGCGTTTTGTATTATCGATAAATATGGGAGAGAGTGTCACGGACGTAGTACAGTGTCTGGGGTGGAAATCACTGAAACAAAGGAGTTTCTCGACGCGACGGGATCTTCTCACGAAATTTCAATCGCTAACTTTCTAATCCGAGTGCGAAAATACTTTGTTGACGCCGACCGGCATAGGAATATCTGAGCTTGCACGGATAGATATAGGCTTATTTCCGCGTGCTGCTTGGGAATAGAATAATAGAGAATTATTGTAGGGTGGTACGATAAGCCCTCTTCCAGGCACTCAAGTGTGATTTGCAGAATAACCATGTAGATGCAGAAGGACGATGTGTGGTGACCTTGCTACGGCCGTATCAGCTGCCAACAAGGTGTGCTGCTCATAGGTGGCACCAGATGAGGTGTAGTGACCTTAACTCATTGGTCAGCTTGGCGTGTACGGGGATATGAGGAATCAAACAGTGAGGTCCAGAGTTTAATATGTTTGTGTCATGTGCCTGCACCTGACGGTGAGAGGAAGCAAAGGTGTATGACCACATGGGAGATGAACAGCATCGGTGTTCACCCTGTATGGGCACTGATGGCTGGGCAGCCAAATGGTCCAGACCAGGCTCGAACTCAAAGGTCACAAAGATGAGGGCCATCAAGAGGCGGCAATCACCCAGTTGGTGACCCAATGGGGCGAAATTGCCGAGCTGGCAGTATCGCTTTCAGCACGGGCAGTGGCCTGCAGCTATGATGTCAGTCTGGACGCAGTGTGCTGATTCAACTACGGTGGCAGATGCGTGAGGACCTCCTCCTAATGAGTAGAAACTGATGATGTCTGAGAGTTTAAATTAGGCTGGTATATAAAACATTCTCGGTTTTCTTACCAAATCAATTCGGGATAAAATATCGAGCTTTTACAATAGCCTCCATTGTCATCATCAGGAGCAACTAAATGTCTTCACTGCTGCTGTGGTGGCCCTTAAAGCCCGTGGATGGCTTGTGATTGGTCGGCTTGTGGTTGGCCGGCTTGTGGTTGGCCGGCTTGTGGTTGTCAGGCTTGTGGTTGGCAGGCTTGTGGTTGGCAGGCTTGTGGTTGGCCAGCTTGTGGTTGGCTGGCTTGTAGTTGGCCGGCTTGTGGTTGGCCAGCTTGTGGTTGGCCAGCTTGTAGTTGGCCAGCTTGTGGTTAGCCAGATTGTGGTTGGCCAGCTTGTGGTTGGACAGCTTGTGGTTGGCCAGCTTGTGGTTGGCTGGCTTGTGGTTGGCAGGCTTGTGGTTGGCCGGCTTGTGGTTGGCCGGCTTGTGGTTGGCTGGCTTGTGGTTGGCAGACTTGTGGTTGGCCGGCTTGTGGTTGACCAGCTTGTGGTTGGCCAGCTTGTGGTTGGCCAGCTTGTGGTTGGCCAGCTTGTGGCTGGCTGGCTTGTGGTTGGCCAGCTTGTGGTTGGCCGGCTCGTGGTTGGCTGGCTTGTGGTTGGCCGGCTTGTGGTTGGTCGGCGATTACGTACTGCTGTCGCTGGTAGCGCTACCACTTCCGTGGGAATGTAAACACTCCAAGGAATATCTTTGCTGCTTCTCTGCATCGAGCGCTCCTTTCCATGCACCACACAGATAATATTCGCTATCACGGTTAAAGTTCTTCTCTCTCATTCTTATTTCAACAGCCTCCTTAATAACAGGATCCCAGTATGTGGAGGCATGGGTCAAAATTTCTGTTTCATCAAACAGTATTGACGTGGCAATAAAACCGCAAATGTTTTACATATCAGTACCACCACAAAGGGCTTCGTTCACGTAGGTGGCTGGTGTTTACCAAATGACAGCACTCTTGACATTTAATCCATAACGGACTGGAGCTGCCAGGTGTAACAGTTGGGCAACCTTGACATCACTTTCCCTTTCTTTCTTGTCTTGTTTGTACCCCCAGAAGCCCTTTGAACATTGTGATTGGTCCCAACTTCACCTTTCAGAGGCGCTGGAAGTGTCATCTACAACGTTAGCATACTGAATACTTCCTCTGGATATACTGAATAACTGATCTTGTGCTATGGCACCTAGTCACTGAACTGACCTGTGATACTCTCCATATGACGTCGATTAGCTTAACTGTCTGACGCATTGACTGAGGTGGCACAATGGTTAGGACACTGGACTCGCATGACTGTACTGTCAATGGATTGTTAAACTAAGTTCCTTTCCTTCCTTCCTTCCTTCGTTTCGTTTTTGAATCGTTACCGGAGATATTTGCTTCAACAAGCGATCTAACAAGGCACTATATCGGAGTGGAAATCCATAGATTCTCCATGTACTCTTTCAATATGTACAGTGCATTCAAAAGAATTTTGCATATAGACCACAGATTTCTACTCCTGTGTCAGCCAAGAGACAGCATTTCCTCATGTGTCTCTCTCGCATTATTGCGTTCCAAACCAAGCAGGATAAAAATGCCACATTGACCGAACGTGGACAAAGGAAATTTTCGAAATGAGACACATAATCACCAGAATGGCAGTCCATGATTTTCACTACCTTACTTGCAGCAACACCTCATATTGCTATATGACTTCTCGTCTGCTGTATTCTGGTTCTTTATATATTTTTAATTTATATTGAACCTGTGTGACCATCTCCTCGCGTTACCTTAGAGAATTTTTCTCGACTTTGCGTCCTGGCTGCTAATATACCAGGGCCATAAATGGTATCTATATTTTGACCCTTACTTGATTAATTTGGAAAACAAATTAATTATTTCAGAAATGAGCGCAACGGAAACTGGTGCGAGTTTCTCTAAGATAACGCGTTCTGGGGTGGTTGTTCTTAAAGCGTCACTATAGCAGCTAGTAGCCTATCTAAATTCACATTTCAGATTATTTCTGTCTTTCATTAACTTCAGAAAATCGGACTGAATAAGATACATCCTACTCATTTTATGTGTCAGGTGTCTGAGGGAATATTTCTTAAATGAAATGCTGACTCTCATTTAATAGATTTATTTTCTACTTTGATGTAAACTTTAGAAGCCGACACATTACAATTTTTCAATAGTTACAAAACTTGTCTGAATCAGCGTTACCTCTCATGGGTAGGACAATGACAAAACGAAAACGCTACACGAATAATGTCATATATGACACATAATTTCATAACAACACAAAAAATATATGACACACAATTTCATAATAACAGACAAAATACATAAGTGGGCCACACACACCTTCTTTAGCGGGAAAATCGTCATTCATTCCTTAAGACTCACTTATCGTCATGCATGAATTACACCACTGGAAATTTAAGGTAGGCCACTGCTGAAGGTAGATAACCTCTATCAGAGGAAAGATTCTGGGCAAAAATGATGTACTATTGGCACCAAAATGAAGTGCGAAGTGAACTCACAAAGAAAGTACCAAAAATAATTAAATTTCGCGACAGAAATTTCTCGATCTACCATCCGATACGCAATCTGCACTCATTGAGCTAAAAGTGAAGCTTATAACTCGGGAAATAGCTACATGAACTGATGGTTCCTGTTGCATGCTCACTACCACAAAGCAAAATTTCATAAACACATTTCAGAGAAACTAGTGCAAATAAATTAAAACCGTAACCTGTACCGATGAAGGCATGTTGAACGCGTGCTATGAGCATACCCTGTAGTGAATTTTTAGCCATATTACCTCATTTCTATCTCACCAAATCTGCGAGCTGCTGTGCTCCTGCGTCCGGTCCGTCTCATGGCTGGCCCCACAGTGCTCTCCAAGCGCCAAAATCCGACCAACGTTCCTATTCAAACGTGATGGTGGGGAGACTCACCCTCACCCCCGCACCAACTTTGTAACCTACCCTCGTGCCTGTTTTTACCTTTGTTTGCTGCTCTGGCCTACCTGTCGTTATTCTTGTAATGTTGGCAATGACTGCTATTCCCTTAAACTGTTCCCTCTGGTCCATTCTCCCGCTACACTTGACTTCCATTCATACCCATGCACACTCATACAGGATGGAACAAGGAGCTACATGTAAACGGCGTATGACCTCTTTGTGAAATGATGAAAAATAAAGAAATGCGTCAAATATTCCTTTCACCCAGCGAAGTATTGAAGCTGCTAGCAATCAAAGAAAAACTTGTATCTCGATATAGAAAACATAATTACTTGCTACTGTAACCTGAGGCAAAACGAAAGTAACGCCTCAATATCATGAATCATCTTCAATGTGAGAGGGTGAAGTTGTAACACCCAAAATGCATGATGCGTGACATTTGCTACCGATATATAATTTTTTCTGAATTGTATGTAAATATTTGTAATTTAAATGCTTTCTTTTAATAAGTAAGGACATTGCTTCACTGTATGTGTAAATTTAGGTAGAAGTCTGTTGACGTTTCATTGTATTTATCTGTGTCTTACTGTGAAACATATAAGCTCTGGGAAAAATCCAAAGGAATTGTTATTTGCATCGACTAGCAACGATAATAGCAGTGCTTGTGCGTTGTAAAATCTTTGTGTAGGGAGAGAGAGAGAGAGAGACGGGTTCCACAGCTTGTAGTGTGTGGAAGTGTGGTGTTAACACACTCGCAGCAGAGAGCACCATTTCCTGCGGCATCATGTACGCGCGCCGGCCAGATGTCTAGAGCAGGAGTACGGACGGTGGACGGGCGGAAGAGGCTGTATTAATTACAATTATCCGTTCCTGTAATTAGCTGTGGCTCCGCAAGATGCTACCGTCTTCAACAACAGCAGCAGTTCCAGCAACACAGTTTCGTAGTCGGCTCCGAGTTTCGTCGTATGCACAGCACTGAAGTAAGGTTGTTCATTGGTAGAAAGTATTAACGGCTAACCCATCAGCACAACTGAATGTGATTTGATCGATAAAATTTATTGAAATAATAATCAGTTAAACTCAGGCGAGTGTGTCCTCATTGCCCCCAGACATTATTACCAAGGAGGATCCTTGTTCCTTTTTTCCCTTATATGCTAACCGAGTGTCATAAGAAACAAACTGAATAGTTACAGCCGGTTTATTAGTCCTTGTTCCTTTTTTCCCTTATATGCTAACCGAGTGTCATAAGAAACAAACTGAATAGTTACATCTAGTTTATTAATGAATAATTTTACTTTCAAGAGTTCTAGGGCAGTCTACTTCAATTAACTGTTGTACAACAGAAGCTTCAGTATATGACTAAAGTAAAGCAATTTCATTTATCAAGTTTGAGAATCTATCACTGGAAAAAATCCAGTTCTAAAGAAAATGCACAAATTAAGAGTACGGAAGTTTTATTTCTTTTACATATAGCTTGGAGCTCATGGCTGTTTGGTTTGCTACGTATTCTAGTATTTAATTCTGTTCAAGTCAATGAAAAAAGGCTCAGTTGTTCAGACAGTAATATGAAATCCAATTTGCAAAATAAGTAACGGAAAAGTAAAAAGTGTTTGCTTTTTCTTCTAAATTTCTTTGACGACGTTATGTTGAGGTCACTGAAAGTCATTGTTCACGTAACGAAGTTCAATACTAACATACAGTTTAATTACATATTTTCAAATCATTACTCGATTGCCTTTTTCAAAATTTAATGCCAAACATAACGTAAGAGTGACTTCTCAGTTTTATTCATCATTACATGCTGACTTAAAATTAATGTCAATAAACGTGACGACCTTCAGTTCCCACGTCAGTGTTTAATAATACATGTTTTTCTTTCCCATCATCTTGTACAGGATTTTGGATGTAAATGGCCCTAGTGGGCTGGTGACCGTTAATTAGTTCCTTTTGTTCATTAGTGTAACTTTTGGATTCATGACCAGTAGTACCCCTTTTCTGTCCAGTGTTGTTCGTGAGTGAATGCACAAAATAACCTTCATTTTCCAAATTATAGCTCTGTTCAGTTTAATTACTTTTTTATTTTTAGTAGACTTTCCATCAGAAGGGTCGGTTGTACACTTTCCTCCTACTTATCGGTATCACTTCTTTGGGAAAGATAGCCTTATCCAACTAGAAACAATCTATTAGGTATACCTGAGATCCATGGTCATATTTTATATCGCAAGCACGATAGGCCGATTAGTAAGAGGGAGAGAACTCTGGATCAAAAGGACGCGGTCAATAAGTAACTGCGCAAGCAACAACAAGTAAAATTTCTAATTTCGTGTGTTATAATAATTGTACTTTGACCTTGTATGACCATTTGACTTCAATAAACGTATTATTAGAATTTCAGACTATGACGACTTTTTTCTTCAGTTTGTCTAATCATGTTAACAAAAATTAATTCCAGAAGTCGTGGCAATAATTTCGAATTACACGGCCCACGTAGAATTTCCTTTCTCGATTGGTTTAGTATCTTGTGCATCCTATTCGAATGCGTGCAGGCAAGCGAAGTACTGTATGCATATATAGCGAGTGGGCTCCACGGCGTCTGCTCGTGGACGGACGCTACATTTAACGAACGTGTCCCCGCCGATACCTGCCGCTGGGGTGGGGATAACGGCGAAACGGAAGTGTTCCCGCAAGTGGTTAGCCGGGTTGAGCCTCTTCGGCACTTTTTATTCGCCCCCGCAGCCGCCGCCGCCCATTTAAAACCGCTACCGTCCTTCGCCTCCTTTCTCTCCTTTTCCAGCCCTGCCACAGCGCTCATTTCGCCTCTAGCGGCGCGGGCAATTTACTCGACCAGAGGATAATGGCTTTCTAGCGGGTGCGCTCCCCTGGGATTTATGCCGTCCCTCTATCCTTCCCCGCCCCCCACCTCCTACTCCCCCCCCCCCCCCCCCCACTAACGGGCCGATCACAAAAGCCGGGCAGTGTTCCTCCCCTTGCCTCCCCGCGCCAATGCTTGTTATGGAGCCCCGTCCGCCTGTCCACAGTTTGGCGGGTTGCCTGCTCGCCGGCGTTAATGGATCCAACTGCCCGCACAGTAGCTAGCAGCTGCCTGCGCCAGCCGCGGGAGGGCCGCGCAGTTGCGTTGCTGACAGCAGACGGGGGAGGAGGTTGACAGAGCCGCGCCGACATCCACTGATCTGCAAATTACTGCGCTGTGCAACAGTACTGACACCGTTCCGGTGCTAAGGGCGCTAGCGGCCGACCGTACCGCAGCCTCACCAAACGAGTGAAGTGATCCAGTTGATTATTCATTGAAAGCGATATTTCTAATAATAATAAAAAAAAACTGTCAAGATGAGTCTATCCAATTGGCCTTTGGATGCATAACAGGGGTGTTTTATACCCGTCAGTTATTTATTTACTCAATAAATAACCTTAAAATTAGTTTAGTTTTGCTTAAATACAGTATAATCGTTGAGAATACAATTTATTTTCTTTGGAAAACGCATTATTTGTTGTAAAACAAATAACTGATTTCATTTTATGAATTTTGTAATCCAGTACGTCTAATGATGACAATGTCTTTCAGTCCCCTTATGAAACAAGCCGTCTTTCAGTAGTTTATCTGTCATTAATCTGGATGGCGTTTTAAAGTCGCAAGTCAGGTTGAATATTTCATCCACTTCGTCCATAGGGGACGCCATTATGAGGGTGCGACTGTTGATGAAGACAAATAAAACAATTTTTGTGTCAGTCAATTGTTTATTTTGACCATCAGCTTCAGGTGGAGAGTTGTTTATTTACACAGCTGGCGTTGGTGAAAAGTACAGACGTCTTTCCACAGTTGCAGACCATGGGCATTGTAGGTTACTTTGCAACAGTGCGCAGACTTTGTAGAGGTGTGTATCGTCTATGCAACTAATTAAAGGACTTCAATTAGTTGCATAGACGGAGCACACATTCAGGAATTTTAAAGGAACTAGGGAAAGACGGTAAACAGAAAAAATGACGAAAGTACAGCCTTGTCAGGCATTTCCCATCAATGCCTTCAGTTAGATGCATAGACGGAACGTAAGTCCGCGAATTTTAAAGCAACTAAGGAAAAATGGAAAACAGAAAATATGACGAGTGTGCAGACTTTTTAAAACTCTACTGTACCTCAAAAGACGCAAAATAACGTACACTGCCCTTGATCTGCAACTGTGAAAAAAGTCTGTACTCTTCACCAACACAAGCCTTGCAAATAAACAATTCTCCACTAGAAGATGATGGCTTGAAACGTCGAAAAGCGTAGTGGTAAAACAAACGATTGACTGTCGCAGAAACTTTTTTATTTGTAATACGTTATCGATAATACACTCCTGGAAATGGAAAAAAGAACACATTGACACCGGTGTGTCAGACCCACCATACTTGCTCCGGACACTGCGAGAGGGCTGTACAAGCAATGATCACACGCACGGCACAGCGGACACACCAGGAACCGCGGTGTTGGCCGTCGAATGGCGCTAGCTGCGCAGCATTTGTGCACCGCCGCCGTCAGTGTCAGCCAGTTTGCCGTGGCATACGGAGCTCCATCGCAGTCTTTAACACTGGTAGCATGCCGCGACAGCGTGGACGTGAACCGTATGTGCAGTTGACGGACTTTGAGCGAGGGCGTATAGTGGGCATGCGGGAGGCCGGGTGGACGTACCGCCGAATTGCTCAACACGTGGGGCGTGAGGGCTCCACAGTACATCGATGTTGTCGCTAGTGGTCGGCGGAAGGTGCACGTGCCCGTCGACCTGGGACCGGACCGCAGCGACGAACGGATGCACGCCAAGACCGTAGGATCCTACGCAGTGCCGTAGGGGACCGCACCGCCACTTCCCAGCAAATTAGGGACACTGTTGCTCCTGGGGTATCGGCGAGGACCATTCGCAACCGTCTCCATGAAGCTGAGCTACGGTCCCGCACACCGTTAGGCCGTCTTCCGCTCACGCCCCAACATCGTGCAGCCCGCCTCCAGTGGTGTCGCGACAGGCGTGAATGGAGGGACGAATGGAGACGTGTCGTCTTCAGCGATGAGAGTCGCTTCTGCCTTGGTGCCAATGATGGTCGTATGCGTGTTTGGCGCCGTGCAGGTGAGCGCCACAATCAGGACTGCATACGACCGAGGCACGCAGGGCCAACACCCGGCATCATGGTGTGGGGAGCGATCTCCTACACTGGCCGTACACCACTGGTGATCGTCGAGGGGACACTGAATAGTGCACGGTACATCCAAACCGTCATCGAACCCATCGTTCTACCATTCCTAGACCGGCAAGGGAACTTGCTGTTCCAACAGGACAATGCACGTCCGCATGTATCCCGTGCCACCCAACGTGCTCTAGAAGGTGTAAGTCAGCTACCCTGGCCAGCAAGATCTCCGGATCTGTCCCCCATTGAGCATGTTTGGGACTGGATGAAGCGTCGTCTCACGCGGTCTGCACGTCCAGCACGAACGCTGGTCCAACTGAGGCGCCAGGTGGAAATGGCATGGCAAGCCGTTCCACAGGACTACATCCAGCATCTCTACGATCGTCTCCATGGGAGAATAGCAGCCTGCATTGCTGCGAAAGGTGGACATACACTGTACTAGTGCCGACATTGTGCATGCTCTGTTGCCTGTGTCTATGTGCCTGTGGTTCTGTCAGTGTGATCATGTGATGTATCTGACCCCAGGAATGTGTCAATAAAGTTTCCCCTTCCTGGGACAATGAATTCACGGTGTTCTTATTTCAATTTCCAGGAGTGTAGTTACCGCTTCCACACAGTCATATTCTCTCTAGAGAGTTCAGAAGTACGGAAAAAACTACGTCTGAGTGTTCTTTTGAAGCTACGTGCGTTGCTCAATGCCAAAATACTTTCAGAAGAGCGTAAGTTTAGTTTCATAAACAGTGTAATTATATTTTTATTCGTTACGTAGAACAGGCAAACAATACTATCTGCAAGATACAAAAGAATAGCATCTAAATTCAGCACAAGTGATCAAAATTTTTATTCAACTATTACTGAAAGACTTGAAGATTGAGCTCTCTTTGGTCAGGAAGATAGCAGATATTCAGAAACCGATGACCCCCAGAATAATCAATTCGCGTCTTTTGATGTCTCAAGTAGAGTAAGCAGCGAAGAATTAGATGATACAGATAACATTTTGGTGCTTTTCTTATCGTTCATGACGGAGCTGAATAGAGTAACTTAGTGCCACCAACTAGCACAATATGCGTTCATAATACCATGAAAATTCCTCCTGCTCCATTAAATAGTAGTGTAACAACGCAAAAAGGAAATGTAACCAGAAATGATGGCGTCCACGTCCAGAGAAAGTTCGATATAATCACTTTGGTTTGAGAGACGCTTTCGCAATTATACTTTATGTGACTGTCAGAAACAAAAGTGTGATATTGCTAATTCTACTGCATCATGGCATCTCTGTATATGAAGAAAATAAAGAAAATCTTCTTTCTTTTAGTGTTCAACCCTGAGGTTGGTTTTCAGCAGAGCGCCATTCCTCTCTTCTGTCTGCCTTCCTCTTCATTTCCACGTATGTGTTACGTCCTACGTCACTCATGATCTGTTGCATGTATGATATCCTTGATCGCCCCCGCCGATTCCTTCCCTCAATAGCTCCTTCTGCTGTTGTTCCAATGATGTTGTGCCGTAGGATGTGCCCTACAAGTTTGTCTCTTCTTGTTTGGATGTGCCTCCACAGAGATCTGGTTTCCTGTACTCTTCTAAGCACGTCTTCATTTGTTACTTTGGCTCTGCAGCTGATCTTCATCAACCTTCTACAGCACCACATCTCCTTGGCAGCTAGCCGTCTTCTCTCTTCTCTTCCAATTATCCAAGTTTCACGTCCGTATAGGACCACACTCCAAACGAAACCTTTCATGATACGTTTCCTTATTTTCAGACTGATGTTGTTGCTGGTGAGTAAGTTCCTCCTCCGATTAAATGCAATTTTGGCCTTTTGTATTCTGCTCGCAATTTCTTTCCGGCTTCTACCATCCCTTGTGATTTTGCTTCCCAGGTAAGTAAATTCCTCTATCACTTCCAGCTCCTCTCATCCTATTCTCATTCTCGAAGGTTCATATTCTGCTCCTGTACTGCATACCATCACTTCAGTGTTTTTCTTGTTTATTCTCATTCCATCCTGATTGCATAGAATTTTTTCCATTGTTCTGAGGACTTCCTCTAGATCTTTTCTTGTCTCCGAGACTATAGCAATATCATTTATATAACGTAGCATGTCTATCTTCTGCCCATTAATTTTGATCACCGCCACAGTAATTTCTCAAACTTGGTCTATAGCTTCCTGGATGTAAGCACTGAATATAAGAGGAGAGAGAGCACATCTTTGTCTTACCCCTTTTCTAATACTTGCTTCTTGTTCCTGGTGACAGTTCCTAATCACTGCCACCTCGTTCTTATAGAAACTGAGTTTCACACGGATGTCTTTGTACTTTATTCCAATTTTCCTTAGTACTCTGACATCTCTTGCCAGATAACGTTATCAAATGCCTTTTCTATGTCTACAAAGGATTTATAAGTTGCTTTATTTTTCTGTAATTGCTTTTCGATAAGGAGTCTCAGTGACAGAATTGCCTTTCTTGTTCCCAACCTCTTCTGAAACCAAACTGATATTCACTCAGCATATCCTCCATCTTCCCTTCAATTCTCTTCAAAACTATTTTTATGAGAATTTTTGAAGCATGTGATATTTGGCTTAGAGTAAGCATGTGATATTTGGCTTAGAGTTTGGTACTGTTCACATTTTGTAGCTGCTGTCTTCTTTGGTATAGGAACAATGATACATTTCTGGAAGTCTGTCGGTATCTCTCCTGTGTTACAGATGGATCTAATAAGGGATTTCAGATAGATTCCGTATTTCTGGATTTCCGGAAGGCTTTTGACACTGTACCACACAAGCACCTTATGGAATATCATCTCAGTTATGTGACTGGATTTGTGATTTCCTGTCAGAAATGGTTCAAATGGCTCTGAGCACTATGGGACTTAACACCTGAGGTCATCAGTCCCCTAGAACTTAGAACTACTTAAAGCTAACCAACCTAAGGACATCACACACATCCATGCCCCAGGAAGGATTCGAACCTGCGACCGTAGCGGTCGCGCGGTTCCAGACTGAAGCGCCTAGAACCGCTCGGCCACTTCGGCCGGAGTTTCCTGTCAGAGAAGTCACAGTTCTTAGTAATTGACGGAAAGTCGTCGAGTAAAACAGAAGTGATTTCTGGCGTTCCACAAGGTAGTGTTATAGGCCCTTTGCTGTTCCTTATCTATATAAACGATTTGGGAGGCAGCTGTCTTAGGTTGTTTGTAAATGACGCTGTCGTTTCTCGACTAGTAAAGTCATCATAAGATCAAAATAAATTGCAAAACTATTTACAAAAGATATATCGGTATGGTGCGAAAATTGGAAATTGACCCTAAGTAACGAAAAGTGGGAGGTCATTGACATGACTCCTAAAAGGAATCCGTTAAACTTGCGCCACACGATAAATTAGTCAAAACTAAAAGCCATAAATTCAATTAAATATCTAGGTATTACAATTACGAACAACTTAAATTGGAAGGAACACAAAGGAAATGTTGTTGGGAAGGCTAACCAAACAGATCTATTAAGGAGACTGCCTACACCACGCTTGTCCGTCCTCTTTTTGAATACTGCTGCGCGGTGTGGGATTCTTACTAGATAGGACTGACGGAGCGCATCGAAAAAGTTCAGAGACGGGCAGCACATTTTGTATTATCGCGAAATATGGGAGAGAGTGTCACTGAAATGATACAGGATTTGGGCTGAACATCATTAAAAAAAAGGCATTTTTCGTTGCCATGGAATCTTCTCACGAAATTCCAATCACAAACTTTCTCCTCCGAATGCGAAAATATTTTGTTGACACGGACCTACATAGGGAGGAACGATCACCACGATAAAATAAAGAAAATAAGAGCTCGTATGGAGAGATATAGATGTTCGTTCTTCCCATGCGCTATACGAGACTGGAATAATAGAGAATTGTGAAGGTGGTTGGATGAACCCTCTGCGAGGCCCTTAAATGTGGTTTGCGGAGTATCCATGTAGATATAGGTGTAGATGAATAAGTTTAAGCAGCATCTTGTTCATGCTGTCACCAGCATTCTTTATTAGTTCTGCAGGGACGTCATAAATTCGCGTTGCTTTGTTGTCCCGTAGTTCTTTTAGAGCTCTGTCAAATTCTTCATGCAGAATGTCATCTCCCTTGTCATCTTCGTCTACTTGCTCTTCTCTTCCTATTACTTCATCCGAAAGAGGTGTTCCGGCATACAACTCCTCTATGTATTCTTTCACCATGTCTTCACAAAACAGCATTTTCCCCTCTTTATTTTCTATTGTGCCTGAGAGTGTCTTTTTACGTTTGTTAGAAAAATTGATTTGCTGTTCTGTAGGCTAAATAAGTTCTTCCGTTTTCCATATTTTCTTCCACTTCCCGGTACACGTCTTCAAAGAAATTTTCTTCTGCTTTTCTAGCTTGTCTGTTAACTAAATTCCTTAGTCTGCTGTATTCAGCTTTTCCTTGTTCATCAGTTGCATTTTTGTATAATCTCCTGTTTTCCATAAGCTCAATAATATCTGCTGTAATCCATTTACTCTTGGTTTTGGGTTCAGTTTTTCGAACTATCTTTTCTTCTGCTTTGTATATACCAAATTTAATTTGATCCCAGTATTCATTTATTCCACCATGTTGAAAATTTTTAGCTAGGTTGTCTCTTTCGTGAGCACAGCGCATTGCCAGTCCCTCAGTTTTCAGTTTTTCTAGTTACCATTTAAGTTTTACTGGCTTTTTCTTCAAATGTTTGAATCTGAGCGAACTTTTATCAGGACCAGGTTACGGTCACTGCCTATGTCTGCAGATGGATAGCTCCTGCAATCTTCTACCTGGTTCCTAAAACGTTCTTTCACTAGAATGTAATCAATCTGTTGTCTCCTCAGGTCTCCAGGAGCCTTCCATGCGTATCTTCGTTTGTGATGTTGGAAAAGTGTGTTTGCAGCAACTAATTGGTGCATCGAGCAGAATTCGATTAGTCGATCTCCTCTTTCATTTTCTTCTTCCAAGTCCATATTTTCCAACAATTCCTTCCTCCGGTTCTTCACCCACAATCGCGTTCCAGTTACCCATGGCAATCAGTTTTTCATCTCCCTTAACATGTCTCATAGCACTACTTATTTCTTCGTGTATTTCGTCAACGACTGCAGCTTCCTTTGTATGTTGACATGTACATTTGTATTAACACAGTGGCCTTTGGTTTAATTTCAAGTTTGACTAGTATTATTCGAGAGCTATATTGCACATATCCTTTGACACGTGAGCCATAGTTTTTGCTCCAAATTACTCCAACTCCTCCCATTCCTGGTCTATCTTGGTCAGTTCCGGTCTGAATGACTGTATTCTTCAGACCAGAAATCACCTGGTTGGGGCCATCTCATCTCCGACATGCCTAGGATATCGATTTCCAGTCGTTCCATTTTAATTTTTAAATTTCCTAGCTTGCTACCCTGAAGTAGTGTTCTCAGACTCCAAGTGGCTGTGTTAAAATTGAGATTCTTTTCCTTTATGTTGTCTGTATCTTTTGCAGTCCCCACCCAGAGATCCGATTGGGGGACTATTTTATCTCCGGAAAATTTTACAGAAGATGCTGATACGGTTTACTGCTGATAAAGACAATAATGAATTTAGATCAGAAGTCTTTTTTCTTGACCAAATGGCACATATATGTATTTGGACAAACAAGAAGATGATATTTCGTCTCATTTACAAACCAATTAGGTGTGGGTATTTTCACAGGAACTTCCCACCTATGTAGAAGACTGATCTCGTAAAAGGAGAATCTTTCTCATATGGAGAACAGAGCTCTACAAGCCACGACATGGCTCGCCAATGGACAAAGATTACGGAGACTGGAAGACCAGCAGAAACATGATGCTTTATGTATCCACAGTGATTAGACAGAAAATGTGGTAAAACATTCTACAAATGCACGATAAATTTTTTTAAAGAACGGAGATAAGCTATCTATAAACTCAGTAAGCTTATGACATAATCTGTGATACTGTATTTCATATTTCACTGAAATAAAGGTCACAGCGGTAATAAATGCCTTCTTATTCGTTCTGTCTCACCAATTCCTTCAAAATTTGATAACAGTTCCGTCAATACCAACATTTTGTATTGGTTTGAGGATAGGGGTCTGATAGACCCCTCAAATGCGTTTCTGCGTGTAGACACACTCACGCATCCAAGGGTTAAGATAAGCTAGCTTGATGATCAGGAGGATGGTGTTCCACAAATCCGTGCAAATATTACTTTTCACCATCATCATCATCATTATGGTCAACATTAGTGGATTAAGTTCCAGGTTCAGCGTCCTAGCTCCATCGCTTCCTGGGTCAATCTACTTCCCTTATTCCTTTGGATATATATTGTATAACTTTCTTAGGACATATCCCTTGTTGCTTCCATTTATGCTTACGTTTGTCGATTTTTTTCCCAGTTATTGCAAGTATTTTAAGCTCATTTCTAATATCTTCGAACTTACATCCATTAACTGATCTGAGAACTTCTCATAAAGCGCCAGTATTTTTAAGTTACTAAACTGTTTCTTGTATTTGTGATTTATATTTTTATTGTTTATTCCAATTTTTGTACTTGAAAATGGCCTAAGGCCGAAATCTGAATGGTGTAAAGATAGAATAAAAATTATTACATGCAAATGGCGGCAGCATCATTGAAAAATATCCTTTAAAGTCTGAAGCCTGACTGTTCAGGTGTTTACTCGCCAACCACTGGGGCCCAAAGGTTCAAAATAACCCGTTCAAATATTTTATAAACATGACACAGAAGTGAAATGGGTCGATAACTTGATGTATGGGCGTTCCCCACATTTCCAGGTTGCAGAAACATCTAATGAATATCTTTGTTATACTCAAATAACAGCTTTATTTTGTCAGCTATTATATTTTAATAATTGTGAATCATAGCAATTAACGGCTCACTCTGCGCACTTGTAATTTACCACACCGGCAGGGAACTTCAACATTCTGCTCCACTAAAGCTAACTGCTACACGAAACACTGTCAACATTTTTTCTTTTGAGTCATGGATGTTTGACATACCGACAGAATTAATACATAAGGCAATAAGTGTGCACCCGGCACTGTTTACAGACCGAGGCTGGGCGGTACATAAATTAGTGGACTTCTATTCAGGAATCAAGCGATTCACACACCCCTTTGGAAAGCCATATTCAGGTTTTACGTGGTTTCCTTTACAAAGACTAATGTGAATGCCAGGATAATTCTTTGAATAGCAAACGACAGACTTCTTTACCTATGCTTGTTATACTCGATGTTGTGATGCAACTTTTAGTGTCATCGTCTTCGACTAGACGTTAACGCTAAACATCCATCCCTTTCGGAGTACTTTCAAGAGCTGAAAATCTACCTAAACGACAGTCGTTCGTTCATAGTATGTGGGAAACATATTTTGTATGAACAGCCGTGTTTTCGCCAAGGAAGCATCCTATCTTTCATCACATGTGTTCTGTTACTAGGAAGTTAACAGTTGTCTGATAATACGTTTGGAACCCGTTCCGGCCTAATAGAATAGTTACCCATTTTACAACATTCTTGAGTCCAACAAACATAGCGTCCCATTTATCTCGACCATCCAAGATTGCTTTTTCTCATCATCATCCTCACGAACAATTTTGGATTAAGCATCACTGCCGGTTCCGAAAACGAAGAAATTTGAAGTTGATCGCATTACCTCCTTGATCCTCCTATCCTTCTTCTACCATTGGGTCTGTAGTCATTGATTTTTCTTGGTATTTGGTTCTGGACTGTACATAGTAGATGGTCATGTCATTCCATTCTATAATATTGGATGTTTTCTGCTATTCCTAGCACATGGAACTCCTGTCTTGCCTCACTGTTCGTCTTATGATCTTATAAAGTGGGTCCTGTCAAAGGTCTTACAAGTCTAGTTTCTGCCTCTTCCACTCTCTAAAATTCTTTTGTCCTTAATTCCATACTTCGGAACCACAGAGCAGTAAAGGTGCAGAAACTGATATACGAGTATAAATGTGCCTCACAGATGTTGTTTAGCTGCCAGGGTGACATTAACTGTCTTTCGTCTACATGGCTACTCTGCGAATCACACTTAAGTGCCTGGTAGAGGGTTCATCGAACCACCTTCACAATAATTCTCTGTTATTCCACTCTCGAACAGCGCGCGGAAAAACGAACATCTATATCTTTTCGTGTGAGCCCTTATTTCCTTTATTTTATTATGATGATCGTTTCTCCCTACGTGGGTCGGAATCAACAAATTATTGTCGCATTCGGAGAAGGAAGTGGGTGACTAATATTTCATGAGAAGGTACCACGCCAACGAGAAACGCCTTTTTTTAGTGAGGTCCACCCCAAATCCTGTATCCTGTCCGTGACACTCTCTCCCCTACGTTTGGATTATACAAAACATTCTGCTCTTCTTCGATGTCTCTCGATGTACTCCGATAATCTCATCTTGTAAAGATGCCACATCGCGCAGCAGTAATCCAAAAGAGGACGGACAAGCTTAGTGTAGGCAGTCTCTTTAGTAAATGTGTTACATTTTGTAAGTGATCTGCCAATAAAACTCGGTCTTTCGTTCGCCTTTCCAAACCACATTTTACATGTTTTCGTTCCAATTTAAGTTGCTTGTAGTTGTAATTCCTAGGTATATAGTTGAATTTACTGCCTTTAGATTTGATTGATTTATCGTGTAACCGAAGTTTAGCGTGTTCCCTTTAGCTCTCATGTAAAAGACTTCACAGTTTCCATTATTTAGGGTCAATTACCAATTTTCGCACCACACAGATATTTTATCTAAATCGTTTTGCAACAGGTTTAGATCTTCTGATGACTTTACTAGATGATAAACGACAGCATGATCTGCAACATAAGACAGCTGCTCATATTGTCTCCTAAATCTTTTATGTAGATAAGGAACAACAGAGGGACTACAACATTACCCTGAGGAACGCCAGAAATCACTTCTGTTTTACTCGACGACTTCCCGTCAGTTACCACGAACTGTGACCTCTCTGACAGGAAATCTCGAATCCAGTCACATAACTGAGACGACATTCCATGTCCACGTAATTTGATTTGAAGCCGCTTGTGAGGTACGGTGTCAAAAGCCTTCTGGAAATCTAGAAATACGGAATCAATTTGAAACACTTTCTCGATAGCACTTAACACGTAGTGTGAAGGAAGAACTAGTTGCGTTTCACAAGAACGATGTTTTCTAAATTCGTGTTGGCTACACGCCAATGGACCATTCTCTTTGGAGGTAACTCATAATGTTCGGACACAATATATGTCCCAAAATCCTGCTACATATCGACGTTAATGATATGGGCCTGTAATTTAGTAGATTAATCCTATTGCCTTTCTTGAATGTTGGTGTGAGCTGTGCAACTTTGCAGTCTTTGGATACGGATCTATCGTCGAGCGAGCGGTCGTACGTGACTGTTAATATTGGAGATATTGCATCAGCATACTCTAGTGTACAATCTGAACCTGAAGTCTTGCTTTTATTACGTGATTTAAGTTGCTTCACTGCTCAGAGGATGTACTTCTGAGCTACTCATGCTAGCAACCATTCTTGTAAATTTCTTCCTTACGGAGATATGAACAGCTGTACGTCGTTTTTAAATAGTAGCATATATATTTTATTCGTATATCTTTATATTGTATCACAGTATACTATTCACATTATTGAAAGCGTAACCAAAAATTAACTTGAACTCAACTGTATTAGGGTGGTGTAATTCTACTACAAGCTGCAGGTAAGAGTAAACAGGTGGAAACGCAAGGAAAATGCAAGTTCACATTCTCCATCGCTAAGTAGTATTCCTGCCTTCTCTTCGTTGTTACATATTGCATTCACACAAATCTTCATCTCAAGACGGTTGACTGAATGACCGGCATATGTTTCTTGTGTTCCCATTTGTTTGCGTCAGCTCCGCCCAATGAATGTGCATTGCATTGTAATATAAGAGAATCAAAGTCAGCTTTGTGGCATGTATTTAATAAAATCATAACATCACGTTTACGTGAGTGGTGCACTGTGACAGGTGTTACAATAGGTATTAAGTGGCTCGGGAAAAGTTCAAAATCATGAAATGTTCAGTTTTTAATTTTTTGCATTTTAAAAACTATAGACCTTCCCCTTTAAATTCATATATAATTAATTTACTTCAGAAGACTACAACTGTTTTCAAAATATTTTTCAATATGTTCTACATGGGCGTGACGCACTGTGGCGCTGTTAAACTGCTGCCAAGTGTTGTACTCATGAATCTAAACGCTCATCATGTACATTTTAGTGATGTGAGAAAAAAATAAGTGTTACAAAATAAATGTTGTGGCTAACTTGTGATATTTTGACATATATCGCTTGCTCGATTGTCGTGTGTCTCATGTTTATTTACTCTTTTGTAATCCTGAAATTTTTTGTAGTGCATTCGATTTATTGAAGTCTCTGTTTTATTGAAGGATAGTCATCGATAAACGTAAAGTGGCTAGAAATCATATGAAGGTTTTTAAGAAATGAAGAAATATTGGAAAACCAAAGGTAGATGTTACTATCGAAAACAATAAGGTGTGTAAATCTAACATTGCTGATATACCTCCCCAATGCAATAAAAATGAGAAAGAAAGTACTTCGCAGAAGAAGATTGGTTCAGTTAGTAATATGTCAGTTCTCATCGGAATTTTTGCAACCTTTATAAGATGTATACAGTGTAGTGATGTCGGTCTGGAACTTTCTATAAAATATCATGTAGGACTTGCCAGTGAAATAGATCTGAAATGTGGTAAGTGTTCATACACGACCACCTTTTGGAACAGTGTTGCAGTAAGTCCAATGAAGAAAGTGGTAGCAAAATCTATGAACACAACGTTAGATTTGTTTATGTTTTGCGTACAATTGGTAAGGGTACTACTGCAGGTGCAGTTTTCTGTGGCATGGCGAATCTTCCAAATACCTAACCAAGTTCACAAACTGTAATAGATTTATAGGGGCTAAAATAAAAGATGTATCTATACAATCTATGAAGAAAGCTGTGGAAGAGACAGTAATAGAAAACAGTGGTAACAGAGACTTGACTGTAGCTTTCGATAGTACCTGGCATAAACGGGGGCACACGTCTGTTCATGGTGTAGTGTGTGCCACCAATATGTATACAGGCAAAGTTTTATATGTAGCCGTAATAATCTAAATATTGTACGTATCCACAAGAAATTAAGATACACATGAAAATAACTGCACATAGTGGCAGTAGTGGAGGAATGGAAGTGACTGGTGTTGCTAGTATATTACAATGTTCTGCTGCATGTCATAAAGTGCGATATTTGAATTACCTTGCTGATGGTAGTTCTAAAAGTTTGAGACATATTCAAGAACTGAAGCCCTATGGTGATGATGTTGTAGTGTCAGAAATTTGCGTGTATTGGACATGTGCAGAAACAAATGGGGTCAAGACTTCAGCGACTGAAAGCTTTGTACAAAAAATAAAACCTCAATGATGGTAAAGTATTGATTAAAAAACAGTCTTGGTTGCAATTTTAGTAGGCAAAACACACACAATGTCGATGAAATGAAGAAGGCTGTTCCGTTTTTTTTTTTTTCATACTTTTTCAATCGATGAAAGTCCCCATCACTAAGTGTGCCAAAGGACAAAACAGTTGGTGTAAGTCCAACAGGGGATTGCTAACTGGTGAAGCGAAGATGGGTTTCAACATGGTACGAACGATGCTTGCTTTAGACAAGGAACGTCTTCACGCTGCTCACAGGGCAGTAAATAGCCTACATATGCAAGCCAGAGTAAACAGGAGGAGGACAAAGAAGAAGCTTGAGGAGGAGTTTGCAAAATATTAAGATAATTCATCCTATGGACCTGGAATGCACTAAAAAGTAATCCAAAATTTGTCGCTCGATTCCCAAAAGTTTAATTTTTTCATACAAATTACAATTTTCCTCAGAATCTACCAAACCAATTTGCTTAAAATTTTCAGGGAAGACCCTTCTGTGTAACTTGTAGAATTTATAAACAAAAAATGGCACTTAAAAGTAGTGAATTTTCATTACAATAGAAAAAATTAATCTCTACCAACTCAACTCAATTTTTTTTAATCCCTATGTTAAGTTGTAGCCACTACTCCAATAAATAACCTGTAAAAATCTTAACTTCCTAGCTCAAAAACTTTATGAGAATGCATATAATTTATAAGCGCTATTTTAACATTGGGAAGATAGGGCTTTCCGGAGCCTCTTAAGGAGAGAACGTGGACAACTGAATAAAAATATAGGCTGTTATTTAAACAAGACGTATTGCTGTTCACACCTTCGCAGCTAATAAAGTTGCAAGAAGCCCACTCTTGATGTTTAATGTCCCACTAGCAGCTACAAAACATTTGTTGTATATTATTATTATTATTATTATTATTATTATTATTGCTAAATACGCCTTAAGGAGAGGGCTAACATACAAGCAATTTTCATGGCCTTTTTTGTGTTTCCTGTTTTCTTCACAAAAGCCTCTCTTGTATTCACTGTGTATCTTCCTCCTGTCTTCTTTCTACTTCTTTCTCTTCTTTCCCATTTTCTTTCCTTGAGTGTTTGCTGAAATTTCTGTTTTCTGATATTTTCTCTATATTTCTCCTCGTCTGTCATGTTATCTGTGGGGATGATCAGTTTCTTGAGGTCTTCCATGGTTTCCTTTACCCAACTGGCTATCACTGTATTGGTTGTCCCTATGTTAAAAATTTTCTTGATCAAAGTATTTTCGTTCCCTTCTTATATGTGTCCGTATAACTTTACCCTTATTTTTCCGATGTTATTTGTAATCGTCTTTGTCTGTCTGCACAGTTCTTTTGTCGATCTCTTTATCCACATCCCCTCTTTCTGAAATGTCCCGTAAAAATTTCACAGTGTTTCCATCTCTTCTTTTTACAACTCCTGTATTTTCGTTATTCCCTTGATCACTGTTGTTTATGTTTACTAGTCACTGGTATGACTACTGTACTGTATTGTCTTAACTGGGCACTGATGGAAATGTAATGTTCCAATTAAATTGGTATGCTTTTTGTGATCCTTTCATCATTGAATGACGACTTCAGTCCCGCTTTCTGTATAATCTCTCCGAGGTATTTGAAATTTTCTAATTGTGTTATCTTTCCACACTGTGTTACCAGTAGATTTCATGTCCATGTACTGCGTTCTTTCATATGAGATTTGTAGTCCTGTTTTGACTGAGATTTCGCGTAATGTCTCTACAGTTTCCTTGGCTTCTCTTCTGTTATTTTTTGTGATGGCTTTATCATCGGCGATGGCCAGACATTTTATGTTGATTTTTCTATCATTGTCTCCCCATGTTTACCCCACTGAGTCCTTTATCCCATGTCCTGATTATTTTTTCCAAAACTGAAAAAAATAAATTTGGTGACAGCCAAGCTAACTCCTGTTCTGGTTTCGAATGGTTACGACATCTGTCTCACAAATCTCACTTTGGACGTTGTATTTGTTAATGTGTCCTAGACTAGTTTTCTGGTGTCATTGTCCACCTTCATTTCTTCCTGTGTGTTGAAGAGTGTTTCTCTGTCTTTGGAGTCGTAAGCCTTTTTGAAGTCGACGAAAGTTTTGTGGTGTTCCTAAACTTTCTTGTTCTTAATATTGTTCTCGGGCAACAGATCTGTTCGCTGCATGCCCTTCCCTTTCTGAACCGTCATTGGTATTCTCGTATCTGTGGATCTGTTTGAGGCTCTATTCGATTTAACATCGCTTTTTATAGAATTTTGTGTGTCAGAGGCAGTAGTGAAATTGTTCTGTAGTTATGAGGTTTGCCTCCTTTTTGTGGATAGCGTATATTAGCTCTGATTTCCATTCTTCTGGTGGCTTTTCTGTTTCCCAGATGTTTTTGATGATTCTGTGTCTTTATGATATTTTTCTCTGGGTAAAAAGTTATTAATGCTGATCAAGGTAAATGGCATTTTCTGTATATGACCTTCGAAAATGATGATTGGAGCCGGCCGCGGTGGTCTAGCGGTTCTAGGCGCGCAGTCCGGAACCGCGCGACTGCTACGGTCACAGGTCCGAATCCTGCCTCGGGCATGGATGTGTGTGATGTCCTTAGGTTAGTTAGGTTTAAGTAGTTCGAAGTTCTAGGGGACTGATGACCACAGATGTTAAGTCCCATAGTGCTCAGAGCCATTTGAACCATTTTTTGATGATTGGATTTCAAACAGCGAGAATCCAAGAGTGACCAGGTAGACGAGGAGTCCTTCAAGAGCTCCGAATCTCTGGCGTCGCACCTTTAGGGAGCCTGGCAGGGGGAAACCCATTCTGAGACCCTTTATTCTCATCTCGCTCCGCCGGGATTACCTCTAAACTCACCGTCTACCAGAGCTAATGCGAGTTCTCGTTAACATCTCATTTTCGAGTAACGAACTCATCTGAACAGACAAAGCCTGCCACGAAAGATGGTGCCGCGTCACGAATAATTAAAGGCAGCTTTTACGATCCATCATAAATTTTGTTTGTAGAGGGAGCGAAATGAAGTCTTGCTGAAACAGTCAATTCAGGTACGAATTAGTGATAAGTTAAAGAACTTAGTTCAAATACCCACCAGTCTCATTCACAACAACTGAAATAAAGAGATAAAATGTTTCAACATTCTAAAATTAATTCTCATAATCTACGCAAAATTCTGCCATTTTCACACACTATAACAAATCAAAACACGACCTACAGAAACGTGTTAAAATTCGTTACAAACTCACGTTAAATATTACTTATTTTTGCTTGCGATAGAAGAAAACAGATTCTAACTGGTATTATGTTTGTATGGTACCACAGTTGTTCGTTATGAGATATTCTAAGTGGGTTTCTAAAATAAAATTAGAGAAACTTGCAAGATGTCGTATTGACCAACGAAATAACGATTAAAATCTATTAATCAGCTGGGTCATTTTTTTATATATGGAGTTCGACTTTCTAAGTGAGAAACCAGTACAGAAAAATGATCAAGTGTACTATATGTAATAGATAGATATTTATGGCTACATAGAGAAACGATCGAGTACTATTAGTCTTATGGATATACGACAAAAGTTTTCATTAATACCAAAAAATGATTCTGACTTTTCCTGCAGTATTTTAGTGTAATTATCTGTAATCTATTAATCCTTTCATAGTGGAAACTACTCAGGTTGTTCCTCAATTTCCTTTCAGTTCTTATACCACATTTTTAGTTTGTGAGAATGAAGCCTCCTAAGTTGAACGAAAATATTCAGATTTACGAATTAACACACGTAATGCAGTTGTTATTGTGTGGTAGCAGCATAACTGTGAAGTCAACAACCACATATTTAAACTGACATTTGGACAAGTAGGAAGTTTGACAGGAAAAGAAGAGAGACGGAGAGAGTAGTAATGCACCCTAATGGATCTCGAAATTAGTGAATGTGGTCATTATCACTTACAATGTTTTCTACGTTTCCCTTACCATAAAGAGACAGATTGAGAACTCCACCCTGATGACTCCTTAAACTGTGAAGGAGCGCCATCGATGTGGACTGTTAGGTATGTCGCCTGCAACTACACAAACATGGCGTAGCCAGACGGGTAGTGGCTCACGTGAACATCCTTATGTGTAGCAAGTGAGACTAGAGAGAGCAGACCTGCCCAGAAATGCAGTGTGCATCACGACATTTCATTAAATTATCTATCAGCGAGTAAACCCCTTCAAGGAATGGCTGAGTGAAGTTAAAACACCAGCTGACTTACATAGTAAACATCTTCATAGACCACAAAGACTAACGAAAAAATGGTACAAATGCTATTTATCATACAAGTTCTCATGTAAGCAGAAAAACACATTACCGCTTTCAACGTTAATGTCTGTTGCGTTCAATAAGTATTGCTACACATTTATTTCTCCGTCAGTTTCAGTTGAAAAAATGAGGAATCTGTTGTGGGATATCGTGGGATATTACTGCTACAGCCCCTACAGTTTCATGAAGTTCCGATGGGTAGCGGCGCCATACGTGGCCTTCAAAGTAGCGTCGGTAACTGAGATGCGTTCCAAGCAGTGAGCTGTTGCTGAGCTTGTTTTAGCATAAAACCAGATCATCTCAGATATTCATAGGCGTTTGCAGAATGTCTGCGAGGACCTGGTAGTGAACAAGCCCACAGTGAGTCGTTGGGCGAGGTATCTGTCATCATCGCAACAAGGTCTCCCAAACCTGTCCGATCTACATCTACATCTGCACTTCATCTACATCTACATACATACTCCGCAATCCACCATACGGTGTGTGGCGGAGGATACCTCGTACTACAACTAGCATCTTCTCTCCCTGTTCCACTCCCAAACAGAACGAGGGAAACTATATGCCTCTGTACGAGCCCTAATCTCTCTTACCTTATCTTTGTGGTCTTTCCGCGAAATGTAAGTTGGTGGCAGTAAAATTGTACTGCAGTCAGCCTCAAATGATGCTTCTCTAAATTTCCTCAGTAGCGATTCACGGAAAGAATGCCTCCTTTCCTCTAGAGACTCCCACCCAAGTTCCTGAAGCATTTCGGTAACACTCGCGTGATGATCAAACCTACCAGTAACAAATCTAGCAGCCCGCCTCTGAATTGCTTCTATGTCCTCCCTCAATCCGACCTGATAAGGATCCCAAACGCGCGAGCAGTACTCAAGAATAGGTCGTATTAGTGTTTTATAAGCGGTCTCTTTTACAGATGAACCACATCTTCCCAGAATTCTACCAATGAACCGAAGACGACTACCCGCCTTCCCCACAACTGCCATTACATGCTTGTCCCACTTCATATCGCTCTGCAATGTTGCGCCCAAATACACTCCTGGAAATGGAAAAAAGAACGCATTGACACCGGTGTGTCAGACCCACCATACTTGCTCCGGACACTGCGAGAGGGCTGTACAAGCAATGATCACACGCACGGCACAGCGGACACACCAGGAACCGCGGTGTTGGCCGTCGAACGGCGCTAGCTGCGCAGCATTTGTGCACCGCCGCCGTCAGTGTCAGCCAGTTTGCCGTGGCATACGGGGCTCCATCGCAGTCTTTAACACTGGTAGCATGCCGCGACAGCGTGGACGTGAACCGTATGTGCAGTTGACGGACTTTGAGCGAGGGCGTATAGTGGGCATGCGGGAGGCCGGGTGGACGTACTGCCGAATTGCTCAACACGTGGGGCGAGAGGTCTCCACAGTACATCGATGTTGTCGCCAGTGGTCGGCGGAAGGTGCACGTGCCCGTCGACCTGGACCGGACCGCAGCGACGCACGGATGCACGCCAAGACCGTAGGATCCTACGCAGTGCCGTAGGGGACCACACCGCCACTTCCCTGCAAATTAGGGACACTGTTGCTCCTGGGGTATCGGCGAGGACCATTCGCAACCGTCTCCATGAACCTGGGCTATGGTCCCGCACACCGTTAGGCCGTCTTCCGCTCACGCCCCAACATCGTGCAGCCCGCCTCCAGTGGTGTCGCGACAGGCGTGAATGGAGGGACGAATGGAGACGTGTCGTCTTCAGCGATAAGAGTCGCTTCTGCCTTGGTGCCAATGATGGTCGTATGCGTGTTTGGCGCCGTGCAGGTGAGCGCCACAATCAGGATTGCATACGACCGAGGCACACAGGGCCAACACCCGGCATCATGGTGTGGGGAGCGATCTCTTACACTGGCCGTACACCACTGGTGATCGACGAGGGGACACTGAATAGTGCACGGTACATCCAAACCGTCATCGAACCCATCGTTCTACCATTCCTAGACCGGCAAGGGAACTTGCTGTTCCAACAGGACAATGCACGTCCGCATGTATCCCGTGCCACCCAACGTGCTCTAGAAGGTGTAAGTCAACTACCCTGGCCAGCAAGATCTCCGGATCTGTCCCCCATTGAGAATGTTTGGGACTGGATGAAGCGTCGTCTCACGCGGTCTGCACGTCCAGCACGAACGCTGGTCCAACTGAGGCGCCAGGTGGAAATGGCATGGCAAGCCGTTCCACAGGACTACATCCAGCATCTCTACGATCGTCTCCATGGGAGAATAGCAGCCTGCATTGCTGCGAAAGGTGGATATACACTGTACTAGTGCCGACATTGTGCATGCTCTGTTGCCTGTGTCTATGTGCCTGTGGTTCTGTCAGTGTGATCATGTGATGTATCTGACCCCAGGAATGTGTCAATAAAGTTTCCCCTTCCTGGGACAATGAATTCACGGTGTTCTTATTTCAATTTCCAGGAGTGTATTTAATCGACGTGACTGTGTCAAGCGCTACGCTACTAATGGAGTATTCAAACATTACAGGATTCTTTTTCCTATTCATCTGCATTAATTTACATTTATCTATATTTAGAGTTAGCTGTCATTCTTTGCACCAATCACAAATCCTGTCCAAGTCATCTTGTATCCTCCTACAGTCACTCAACGACGACAGCTTCCCGTACACGACAGCATCATCAGCAAACAGCCGCACATTGCTACCCACCATATGCAAAAGATCACATATGTAGATAGAAAACAACAGCGGACCTACCACACTTCCCTAGGGCACTCCAGATGATATCTTACCTCCGATGAACACTCACCACCGAGGACAACGTACTGGGTTCTATTACTTAAGAAATCCTTGAGCCACTCACATACTTGGGAGGCTGCAGTGGGGCAGCGAGTCAAACGCTTTCCGGAAGTCAAGGAGTATGGCATCCGTCTGATAACCTTCATCCATAATTCGCAAGATATCATGTGAAAAAAGGGCGAGTTGCGTTTCGCAGGAGCGATGCTTTCTAAACTCATGCTGATGCATGGACAGCAACTTCTCTGTCTCGAGGAAATTCATTATATTCGAACTGAGAATATGTTCGAGAATCCTGCAACAAACCGATGTTAAGCATATTGGTCTGTAATTTTGAGGATCCGTCCTTCTACCCTTCTTATATACAGGCGTAACCTGTGCTTTTTTCCAGTCGCTCGGGACTTTACGTTGGGCAAGAGATTCGCGATAAATGCAAGCTATAAGGAGCCAATGCAGTAGAGTACTCTCTGTAAAACCGAATTGGAATACCATCAGCACCTGACGATTTATTTATTTTCAACCCATGCTTCACAACACCAGGGATGTCTATCACTATGTCCTCCATACGTGAAACTGTACGAGACTCAAAGGGCGGTATGTTTGTACGATCCTCCTGCGTGAAAGATTTCTCAAGTGCTAAATTTAAAATTTCAGATTTCGTTTTGCTGTCTTCCGTTGCCAGGCCAGACTGATCAGTGAGTGATTGGATGGAACCCTTCGACCCGCTTACCGATTTTACGTAAGACCAGAATTTCCTTGGGTTTTCAGCAAGACCTTTTGCTAAGGCATGACGGTGGTAGTGGTTGAATGCTTCGCTCATCGCTCTTTTTACAGCAGCACGAATCTCTTCTAACTTTTGCCTGTCCTCATTCTCCCGATCTTTCTTGTACCGCGAGTGCAACTGCCTTTGCTTCCTTAGCATTCTCCGATTTGCGCTGTTAAACCACGGTGGGTCTTCTCCGTCCGTAACCCACATTTTCGGCACATACTTGTCAAATGCGTGATTTACAATGTGTTTAAAATTTGCCCATAATTCTTCCACGTCCATCGTACTGGAAGTAAATGAAGTCGATGCATTCACTAAGTGGGATGCTAACAACTGCTTATCTGCTCTTTCTAGAAAGAATACCCTCCTAGCCTTCTTGACCGACTTTTTAAATTTCGTAAGCATAGTCGTAATGACAACATCATGATCACTAATCCCTGTCTCAACACTGACACCGCCGATGAGGTCTGGTCTGTTCGTGGCTACCAGATCTAAAATATTTCCATTACGCGTAGCTGCTCAAGACAGTGTTCGGATAATGTGTTCAAAAGTAATTCATACGACGGCTTGTCTGTACCACCTGTAATGAATCCGTAGACATGCCAGTCTATACTAGGTAGGTTGAAGTCGCCTCCGACTAATATAGCATGATCCGGGTACTTCTGCGATGCGGAATGTAGAGTCCCTTTGAATGATTCTAGAACTGTCACGGTGGAACCTGGTGGAGCCTCACGTGCTCTCTGTTGGCAACGTACTCGATGTGGTCCCCCCATGTACGTTTCCGGTCCAGACAGACATCTAGGTGTCTGACTTTCTCTCGGAATCGCATTTGGGCGTGTATGTAGTGTTATCGGTCTACTGTGTTGTTGTTTCCGCAGTAGTTTCGGTCTACGTGTATACAGAACTGCTTCGCAATTGTCGACGTTTACTTTAATACTCCATCGCTCCAACCAAGGCACAGCTGTTCTGAGTGCTGTCTGTATTCGACGGTTTCCAACCTTGCGCAAGGATGGCGGTGTCATCCGCATAGATGGCTAACGTCGTGTTTTGTGTTGCTGGGAAGTCGTTAATGTACAGGTTGAACAAGATGGGCCCTATGGTGCTTCCTTGCGGTACTCCACCTTGGATACCATGTTGTGTTGATTGTTTATTCTGCACGTTAGTGTAGAACACCTGTTCATGAGATATGAGTGTATGAGACGTACGAGTCCGTCTGGGAAACCAGCTTCGTTAGTTTGCGTATGAGGCCATTGCGCCAGAGACGGTCGAAAGCCTTTTCGATGGCCAGGAACACGGCCCCTGTGGCTTTGTTCATGTTGTAGCCGTGTGTTATATGCTCGACTACGTGGAGGGGTGGTTGTGTTGTCGAGTGGTGATTCCTAAAACCGAACTGATCCGGTCTTAGAGTGTCATTGGCGATGCAGTGCCTAGTGATAGTTTTTAATATTACCTTCTCAACAATCTTACTGAGCGAACACAGCCGACTGATGGGTCGGTAATTTTGTGGGAGGGAGTGGTCTTTCCCTGGCTTCCTGAACATCAGGATCTTGGCCGCCTTCTAAAAGTCAGGGAAGTGTTGGTGTTTCAGGATGGCATTCGTTAAGTGTGTAAGGTATTCTCGGCTTTATCCGTGAACTCCTGGAGGACACGGTTTTGAATGCCATCAGGCCCAGGGGTTTCCTAGCGTTGGTGTGCTTGATAGCCCACGAGATTTCATTTGTGCTAGTGCGTCTAATTTCGTTGCGTGAGGGCTGAGCTACAAGTCGTGTAACCTCCTGGTCCGTTTAAAGTGTGAATACTGTGTCTGAGGGAACCAGATTCGGCATGAAAGACGCTGCAAGTGTTGTGGCCATAAGCTCTGCCTTCTCCATCGCGGAGTAGGCTGGGCCGTCCGGTCCTTGTAGCGTGGGAATGTAATGTTGCTCCCTGGTGAAGCTTTCAGAAGAAACTTGTGTTAATTTATACTGAAACACTTAAGGGCTAAATCTACGTATTGGACAAACCCCCCACCTGAAATCTTGTTTGTGATGACAGACAGATCTGTAGCGCAGTCCGAGGTCTAGATTAGGTTGGAATGTGACAGTTCGGGGTTGAGTTTGCGAATACAAAGAATGTGTAAGCAGAAAATCTGGGTGTAGTAAGAAATTGAGCGGTAACAGAACACAATGTTTACTCCCGCATCATAATGAAAAATACATTGGAGGGGGCGGGAGGGGGTCCAATACGTAGTCATTATGACGACTAACTAATAATATGTAGTTTCCAAGTAATTTTCAATATGGAAAACATCAGTTCCTTGTTGCTGTTGTTGTTTTCAAGTCTTCAGTCCAAAGACTGTTTATTCAGCTCTCAAAATTAGTCTCACCTGTGCAGGCCTCTTCACCATTGAATAATAGCTGCAAATGACATCCAATCGACCCTCGTTACCGTATTCATGCCTACGTCATACACCAGCAAGACACAGATTGCCACGAAGTTTTCCAGAATAGTTTGACGGAATCGAAACACAAATACCAAATGAGACGAACAAGTGACAGAAAATATGGCGAGGTAAAACAAATTACAGTACAACTATAAACACTGACGGGGCAACAAACAAAATAAGATCTGAAGTGCGGAACACAAAAAGTGGAATGGAAGATATGATATGTCATTTCATATGAGAGAGTAATAGGGCAGATCCAAAAATATTCATTGAACTTAAGGTAAACGATAGAAGAACCTTCACGAAACAAAGATAAATTAGGACAGTAACGTTTAGCCATTTCACAGAACTGATGAATATCCAACCCATCAATGAATACGCTCAGTAGGAATTAGCAAGCAGCGTTAGGAAAACTCAGTGCTGCGGGAAATGGATGAAGATGAGGTCGTAGAGGCTATTTTACAAAGTCCAAAAAACAAATCACCTGGACCGTACAGTATCCCATGGAGTATTACGAAGTACTCAGACTAGAAATAAAGAACAAACTACTGCAATTAATTTTTAATGTGATAATAAATCTGATCAGTGTAATTCCGAAGAAGCTCTCGTAAGAAATGACAGTCTTAGATCCTCTCCCCCGAAGAAAAGGCAATTATAAAGTAATAACGCGCATCTCTGAGAAAAGACTAATAACTACGATTGACACAAAAATCGAACGGTATAAAACGAGCTTCGGAAAATATATGATAATGCTCCACGGTACATGCGACTACAGGGACGTAATATCGGTCACAGAAGCTTGAAAATAAAGTGCACAATGATGTCCCTAGCTCTGAAGAACGCATTTGGCAGAATAAACCACCAATTTTTGCTTATCACCGTGCATGCAGTGGGATTCCTACACCGACTCAGCAGTGTAATATAAAATATATTAGGCAATTGTGTAACCAAAATAATGATCAATGTACAGCTAAGCAAAGAGACTGATCCGCAACATCTTGTCTTCTTGTCTCGCCTTTGGTTTATCTGCCCAAACGCTGAGGAGTCTGGCGAGAGGCGCTGGGATTGGTTGGCCGCGGTTTGGAGAGAGTGGTGACAGGCTGCGAGGGGGATGGGGTGAGCTGATAAGGTGCGTTATTGCAGAGTGTTGCCATAGGGGAAGAGCATTGGCGGCGCCACTGTATTGGACAGCGTTATGTGGGGTCTTCCTCGTAACGGAACTGGAATTTGGCAGCGGAAGCAAGGCAGACGCAGTCGCTGTTTGAGGCCTGTTTCTGCGCCGGCCGCGGTGGCCGAGTGGTTCTAGGCGCTACAGTCTGGAACTACGCGGCTGCTGCGGTAGCAGGTTCGAATCCTGCCTCGGGCATGGATGCGTGTGATATTCTTAGGTTAGTTAGGTTTAAGTAGTTCTAAGTCTAGGGGACTTATGACCTCAGATGTTAAGTCCCATAGTGCTCAGAGCCATGGTGAACCATTTTGAAGCTGTTTCTGCCTGCCTGTGCCCGCAGTACCCTGTCCTGGGGATTGTGCGGTGCCTCTGCTGCTATCTACTCAAGATTGTGTTAAATGGTGAGCTGCCTCCCTACTGCAGATCTGAACTTCAAGTGGATTAGTGCTTCGTGCTGTTTATGGTGTTGAAATCACTAGTTGTGTTTCTGGCTTTGTGCCTCGTCCAGGCTCGCTTTATTGTTTTGCCAGTGTGCTGTTTATGGTGTTGAAATCACTAGTTGTGTTTCTGGCTTTGTGCCTCGTCCAGGCTCGCTATATTGCTTTGCCAGTGACCGGGGTGTTATTTGAATGTTCCTCTTGTATGGTTTAAAATATTGGTTGTGTTACGAATCATGAGGATACAGAAGATTTGGTAGAAATCTGTCAGTTACGTTAAAGGCTTTCAATAATGTGCTAAAGGCAGGTATGTCTTTCGTTGTGAGACCTCCATGAAATTATTTGAGTCGGTTCGTTACAAGCGTTATAGCATAAGTACACGAGCGTCATTTTTTAAAGGAAATAGGTTTTGATATTAAATCAAGGTTTCGAGTTATTTTTCAATATTAACATTACCAGTGGTTGTATCAAGTGGGAAGAAAAGCACTGTCATAATAGGCAATACTACCAAGATATAACCTTTGTAAGTTTATGTATGTTTACTAATTAGAATTTTGAAATCATGTCTAAAGTTAGGGGTTCTCCGTTCACTTAAGGGGAAGTCTGAAAGATATGTTGCTAGTTATGGTTGTGAGAAGTTATCCAGTGAATTTCTTTATAAGTATTCTGTTGATAACAGGTTTTAAGGCTTGTGTCAAAATGTCAGTTACTGCTCTTATGCAGTAATGGATGCCTTGTACTAATATCATTTTCCTGTGTTTTAAATCAAGCTGGTGATAGTCTAACTATACTGCTTATGACGTTGCGTCAGGTCACGTGACCGAGTTACTTAAACGGCTTATGCTGTTAGTAGGCCAGGCTCAACAACTCTGTGATACATGTTGACTGTAAATTTTTTAACTAAGTTGTTGCCAGTAAGTTTTGTCAGTTGCAATAAATCTGAAGGAAGATGTACGTGTTTTAGCTAACTTGTTAAATAAATTCAAACAAAATATTGGAGTTAAATTTTCATGGTGTTGAAGTTTGATTCCTGTCAATTTTTAACGGTTTTTGGTAACCAAATTTAAATTAAACTTGCTGCATTTGTTCTAAAGTTAGTTGGTTCAAATGGCTCTAAGCACTATGGAACTTAACATCTGAGGTCATCAGTCCCCTAGACGTAGAACTAATTAAACCTAACTAACCTAAGAACATCACACACATCCATGAGCGAGACCGCATTCGAACCTGTTACCGTAGAAGCAGCGCCTAGAACCGCTCGGTCACAGCAGCCGGCAAGGTTAAGTTTTCTTGCTACTCTTTGTCTGCATGTTAACTCTAACTTTTAATGGCAGTGAGACCAGAACATTTTATAGGTATTCATTTATAAAATTGCAGTTGGAAATGAGAGTATGTGTACACTGTGTATTGTTTCATAATTTTTTTTTTATAAATAAATATAAATTCTGTCTACCCTCAAACTGGACTGGGTTCTTTCACCCCATCTGCACTGTGCCCTGTAAACCTTCTTTCACAGATCAAAATAAATAACTTCGCGAGACAGAAACGCTCGCTCTTTATGGCAATCTTCACCATTGTTGTCGAAACTTTACTCGTCACACTGACGAAAAATTATAAGGCTCGCTTATCAGTGAGGAAAATTTGTGTGTAATGTGTATGCTGACGATAGACTTCTTGATCCATAGCGAAGAGGAGTGCGAGCAGCTCTAGAGATTACGTCGAAGTGTGAACTCACATCTGAAACGAAAAAGTAGTCAGGGACAATCAGTACCGGAGAAAGCTTGAAATACATAGTAAAAGGACAATCAAAAAAACTGTCAAAACTGAAGTGCGCAGGTGTAAATTTAGTAACATACAGCACAGCATCACTGCTAATTGTAGGACATATGAGAGTGTATACAAGGGCACAGTGGTGACAGACTAGATGAAATCCTAAAGCCAATCATTGTTAATGTATACATGGCATCAAAAATTAATTATGTAGCACAAGTCCTACCACTATCACAGAGCACAGCGAAAGGAGTCATTCTGATAAAAGACTGCTTCGTGACAGGAGACAAGGTTTTTAAGATATAAAATGGTTGACTAATACCCTGCCAATAAAGAAGAACTAAACCTTACTGGTTTATTTAATAGGTCATGAGCGATATATATTTGCCAAATCTACAGAAAGTGGAAAAAGACACCAAACAGCATAACGCCCACACGCTCTAAGAGGTATTTCCTGGCAACTTCATGCCCCTACTAATGTTCACCAATTGCGCAATGAAACGTTTCACCTCAAATATTTTTGATAGAATGTAGCTATGTCCAACTAAAAATTCAAAAAAGGAAAGGAGCAAAGTGGAGAGGTAGTTATGAATCTAATGGGATGCAAGTAAAGCAATATAACCGATGATAAATAACCAAATTTTGATTATCCGTCAATTTGGAAACCACCAACCACCATGGCGAACAACAGAAAGTTCCATCTACTTGATAAAATAGCTACCAACTCAAAACTACACAGCTTACATCTAGCGAACTCACTGATGTGTTTCATATGTAATTTAGCAGATAGTGAAGAGCACAGTAACGCAAAAATGTGGAAGTAATAAGGCACTCCATCAGATAAAATATCACCTACATCAGTATAACGTCCCTGATCACTACAAAGCCAAAAGACGTACTAAATCCAGACAAGATGCCATTTCTAAACGCAAAATAGGAAATCAACTAATTGGATTAAAGAACACACTACTTTTTACTTAAGAGAGAGAGAAACAAAATCAAAGAAGATTACTATACAGGTCTCACTACACAACATAATACGCTAGATAAGAGCAAAAAGTAAAAAGAAAAATTCGCAAATATCCTAAGAATAACAGGATCAGAAACTGGTTTGTAGTTCTTTTAGTATTTTAATTCGATGGATGTTATTTATTTTAAGTCATGCAGTTATTAGGCTTATCTGTCAATAAAATGATATTTTTTCGTTATCGTTGTTTCAAACTGATACCTGATACAAATGAAGTACCTTGCTTTAGTGGAAGGGAAGAATCATTTAATTTATTTACTGTGAACAAAAAATTTCATTTCCTTTCATAGTAAATCTATCACTCCGTAGAGAAGAATGATATTAGTTTCAGATAGGTTCTGGCACTTTTAAGCTGCGTCATGAAGAAATGTTTCATTGGTTTATTAACACTGTTTAAAGAGCAAGGACATTAGAAAAGTGCTAAAATAATAAGCATTAAAAGCACTTACGAGGAAAAAAATTACTGCCGATAGTCTCGCCAATGAAGGTATAATTCGTGAGTGCAAGGTCAGGCTGAAAGTGTTGGTGTGGAGGCCAGGAAAAAATTCAACATAATAAAAATGAGAGAAAGGACATAAGATGAAAGTCTTTTAATCGTAAAGGTGCTTATTAGAAACTCTGTGGAGGCACATCCTCTTTGATTTTTAATAAATTTTTATATTTATTGACAAACATAAATATTAATTAACAGATACTGAACGATAATTTAGATAAAAATATCTTATTATTTTAAATATTGGTCTTATAAAAATGAACTAAAAATTATTGTTAAATGAAAAATCATACACAGTCATAATATAGCTCAATCGCTGGAAATAAAAAGTATTTTATTTGCTTGATGTTTCGCTTCATTACACCAAATTTTAACTTGTTTCTACTCACATTTTCACATGACTGGTAATTAAAAATAAAGAAGTGTACTTTTTCTTTTAAAAATCACATTTAATATTTGTTGATTCACATTTCCAATTTTTTAATAACATTGGAATTTAAATTAAGGGTATTAAAAAGTTACTACTAGTGAATTCATGACTACAGTCCTTACGCTATGCACTCAGCTAATGGTGACAATGTGAACAAATAAGAAATGTTTTAAAATTAGCAGTGCTAGTAAATCTTTTGATTTCCATTGTGCATTTTTTCGAGTGTTTTTGAGAGCTGAGTTACACTGATGCAGGAAAGTGATGCCCAGACACAAAGCTTCTAATTCTACAAGTGTGAAGAAATTCGAAGAGAATCGATCCGCTGAGTCTCCTTGTTAGTCTCACTCTTCCTGAAGTTTTCAGTAAGTATCATCCTTAGTTTTTTTATCAGTGTATTTTACGTCCTCAATTATTTGTTGGAAGTATTTCAGTCTGTCTTCTCCTATACTTATTACCCTCTACTGCTCCCTCATGTACCGTAACATGCAAGTTTTTGAATGATGTCTTAACACGTATTCTGTCATCCTCTTTCTTTTTCTTGACAGTGTTTTTCATAAGTTCCTTTCCTCGCCAGTTCTGCGGAGAATCTCTTCATTCCTTATCTCGTCAGTCCTCGTAATTTTCAACATTCTTCTGTAGCACATCTCAGAAGCTTCGATTCTTTTCTATTCCAGATTTCGGACGGTCCATTGTTTCACTTATCGATATCTATTTCACCCTGTTATACATCGATTTCATCATTGCTTCTTGGTTTTGTCGTTTTGAATGAGCTAAAATCGCCAGTCCATCGGCAGCAGTGCACATGCTTTACAAAGTAATAATGCGGTCTCATAAAAGTAGCTTTAATATTGTTGTTGCCGCTGCCGTTGAATGTTATTTGATGTCAACTACTGCCGTGTTTGAGTGATCTGAGCTTCAGCTTACCGAAATGTTTAGCAAATTGTTACTTTTGCAGTCGATTTGCAATGGACATTTGCTGTAAGCTAAGTATGAAAATCAGTTGCTATTTCTTAGGATAGGTTGTCAGAATTTCAGATGCGATGGTTGCCAGCACTGCATGTCTGACACAGCTGATGGAAAAGTGAGTATGTAACACAATTCAGCTTTATTATGTTTTGATTATATGTCTCTATGAATGGCTGCACTGTACGTAATAGTCCTGACACGAGGTCATAAAACTATTACCACAACAATTTTAGTTTTTATCTTTGTATCCAGAATGAAAGCTGTCTAATAGGTAAATATAACTTTATTACTGTCAGAGTGATCATTTATGGATTTTATTTTTCTGATTTCATTTTTCTCTGTTGCAAATGAAATAGCGCCGTATCATGATTCCGTTTCAGTTTATCGACAAGATGATGCAGATAGGTCGACGAATTTCATTACAAGTATTTCTTTACAGATTGTTATTTGTGTATGTTCACTTCCAATACGAAGAGGCACATTCAACATAAGCTTTCAGTGACATCGAAGCAGTAGCGTAGATTAAATTTCTGATATCACACATATCACATCAGTTGTTCACGTGCCGATAGTGGTCTCCTACGGAAAATGAAGTACCATGGCCGTAGAAATAGAATGTACGTGCCAAGGGACTGCCTAGTGCCAAACAAGTCTCTACAATAGAATAAAAGTGACGTAAAAAGCAGTTTTGTGAAGCAACTTCATTTTTGGTTGGTATGTTGATACTCTCCCATAAATTGTTCGCATAAGTATCTCCACACAACATCTTAAAGCCAAAGAATTAGCATAGTATAGTACATTGATAACAGAGAAGAGCTACTGGAGTGACTGCGCTTTACCACTCTGTGCTAACACATATATCAAAAGCCGTAAATATTTATTTTCAATTTTCGGTGCCCACTGGGTTCTGTCCGAGATTTGTTGTTATAACATCCACCCAATAAGCAGCCAATTAGCTAGAGAGGAATTAAAAGTTATGCATGAAATTCCCAGGCATGTGCGCAACACACAAACACACAAACACACACACACACACACACACACACACACACACACACACACACACACACACACACACACGAACTCTCATCAACAGACAGAGAAATGCTGGCAAGCGGTATCGCCGCTAGCAGCCTCGTAATTCTAGTTACTGCACTGCAAACATCACTCGTTTTTTATTGACGACCTCCATCCCCGGAAAACATTTTTTTCAGCGTTCGCTATTTGAATTATTTTCCATAAAATGTGAGTGCAAAACCTCGTTTCTATATGCATATGACAAACAAATCTAAAAAATCACTTGATCTGAGTCGCCCCAGTTTGACGTCAGAACAAGCTGTGCTGCGAATTGCTACAAGCCCCTGTATTACTCTCATCCTGACAGAAGAGGTTTACAGTGTGTTATCGATCGCTGGACTGGCAGGGAATACGTTCATCGCTTTACAAACATCCGGACTAAATACGAAACGTTCTGAAGAACATTACACTAGCTAGCAATACAGGTGCACTAAGTTTCTTTTTGTGCTAGCAACTAGTAAGCTATGCTAAAGCAGTAAGACGTAACGGCTGTATTGGAAAGATATCACTGCTAGCACGACGGCGAATTGGACTTGGCACATTAATCTAAGTGTGTCCGAAGTATCTGAGTTACAGTGTCTCATGAGGGCAAAATATGCGAGATGTTATAAAAGTTCATTGCAACTCGTCGTCAGTAAAGAGAGCATGAGGCACTTCATTTCTGAACCCGTTCAGCTGTGATCTACATGCGGTCGGATTTTGACGTGTTTCTGGTAAGAGTCTCTGTGTTTGTGCCTTGACACCTTCCTAAGACACAATCTCCACTCATTCCACATTAATAATATTAGTGTAGACCAGATGGAGCTTAAATTCAAAGAAATAGTATAGGCATCATTTGAGAGATTTATACAAAATAAATTAACAAACGACGAAGCTGATCTTCCTTGGTACACAAAACGGGTTAGAACACTTTCGCAGAAACAACGAAACAAACATGCCAAATTTAAACAGGTGGAAAATCCCAAAGAATGTCGATCTATTACAGAAGCTCGAAATTTAGCGCGGACTTCAATGCGAGATGCCTATAACAGTTTCCACAACGAAACTTTATCTCGAAACCTGACAGAAAATCGAAAGAGATTCTGGTCGTATGTGAAGTACGTTAGCGGCAAGAAAGAGTCAATGCCTTCTCTGCATCATAGCAATTGAGATACTATCGAAGACACTGCTGTCAAAGCAGGGTTACTAAACACAGCCTTCCGAAATGCCTTGACAAAAGAAGACGAAGAAAATATTCCATAATTCGAATCGAGAACAGTTGCCAACATGAGTAACGTAGAATTAAATATCCTCGGAGTAATGAAGCAACTTAAATCACTCAATAAAAGCAAGTTTTCTGGTCCACACTGCAAACCAATTAAGTTCTTTTCGGAGTATGCTGATGCATTAGGTCCATACTTAACAATCATATACAACCGTTCGCTCCACGAAAGATCCGTACCCAAAGACTGGAAATTTGCACCGGTCACACCATTATTCAGGAAATGTAGTAGGAGTAATCCACTAAATTACAGGCCCATATCGTTAACATCGATATCCAGTAGGATTTTAGAACATATATTGTGTTCGAACATTATGAATTACCTCGAAGAAAACGGTCTATTGACACACAGTCAACATGGGTTTACAAAAGATCGTTCTTGTGAAACACAACTAGCTCTTTATTCAGATGAAGTTTTGAGGGCTATTGACAAGGGATTTCAGATAGATTCCGTATTTCTGGATTTTCGGAAGCCTTTTTACACTGTACCACACAAGCGGCTTGTAGTGAAATTGCGTGCTTGTGGCATATCGTCTCAGTTATGTGACTGGATTTGTGATTTCCTGTCAGAGAGGTCACAGTTAGTAGTAATTGACGGAAAGTCATCGAATACAACAGAAGTGATTTATGGCGTTCCCCAAGGTAGTGTTATGGGCCCTTTGCTGTTCCTTATCTATATAAACGATTTGGGAGACCATCTGAGCAGCCGTCTTCGGTTGTTTGCAGATGATACTGCCGTTTATTGACTAATAAAGTCATTAGAAGATCAAAACAAACTGCAAAACGATTTAGAAAAGAAGTCTGAATGGTGCGAAAAGTGACAGTTGACGCTAAATAACGAAAAGTGTGAGGTCATCCACATGAGTGCTAAAAGGTTAAACTTCGGTTACACGATAAATAAGTCTAATCTAAAAGCCGTAAATTCAACTAAATACCTAGATATTACGATTACGAACAATTTAAATTGGAAGGAACACATAGAAAATGTTGTGGGGAAGGCTAACCAAAGACTGCGTTTTATTGGCAGGACACTTAGAAAATGTAACAGACCTTTTAAGGAGACTGCCTACACTACGCATGTCCGTCCTCTTTTAGAATACTACTGCGCGGTGTGGGTTCCTTACCAGATAGAACTGACGGAGTATATTGAAAAAGTTCAAAAAGAGGCAGCACGTTTTGTATTATCGCGAAATATGGGAGAGGCGTTTTTCGTTGCGACGGAATCTTCTCACGAAATTCCAATCACCAGTTTTCTCCTCCGAATGCGAAAATATTTTGTTGAGACTGACCTACATAGGGAGGAAGGATCAGCACGATAAAATAAGGGAAATCAGAGTTCGTACGGAAAGATATAGGTGTTCATTATTTCCGCGCGCTATACGAGATTGGAATAATAGAGAATTGTGAAGGTGGTTCGATGAACCCTTTGCCAGGCACTTAAATGTAATTTGCAGAGTATCCATGCAGATGTAGATGTAGACGAACTACGCACCGTTGCCGCTTCATATCACTGTTAAGTTACAGGGGGACCATTATTGAACTACAGGGGGTAAGCAAAATATTGTGAACACTTCACTTATACTTACTTGGGAATGGTTTATTAATAAGGGTTTGGACTTCAATTTGCCCGTAATACAGCTGCGATTCTTCTTGGAATACTGGCATATAATGATTGTAGAGTCTCCAGTGTAATGTTACGCCACTCCTTGGTCACAACGGCTTCTAATTCCTGTAGTGACCGGGGAGGCGGAAGTCTGCTCCGGAGTCTGCTCTCCAATACTGCCCACAAGGGTTCGATAATGTTCACATCGGCAGACTGTGCTAGCCAGGAAAGACGCTACAGTTCAGTTGCATGCTCCTTATACCACGATTCTACTGTTCTGGCTGTGTGAATGGGTGCATTATTGTTAGGGAACAACATTTGAATCATGGGGTGTACCTGATCACTTAGAACCGTCACATAATCGTTGGCTGTAACACGGCCCTTGAGAGTAACGGTGGGACCAGCGGAATACCGTGATATGGCTGCTCACACTATCACACTTACACGTCAATGCTTAATCGTTGGAATCAAGCAATGTAGACTTCTTTTGCTGTTCTCCAAACGCAAACCAGGTCCGATGTTGGAAATAACGAAAACGTTGACTCGTCGGACCTAATGACGCGTTTCCACTTATCAGCCGTCCTGGATTTGTGCTCCCGGCACCATGTTTTAAGCTTTTTTGTTTTGGTTGCCGTCACTAATGGTTTCGGTATAGCAGCTCGTCGGTGAACATTCGCTTTATGGAGTTCTCGGCGGACAGTGTCGAAAGATACGGGGTCTCGAAGATGGTTATTGAGCTCTGAAGTCACTTTAGCCGGCGTAGTTTTGTGTTGTTTCGATACAATTCGTGTCAGCGTACGACGATCGCTGTCATTTAGTTTTGATTTGTGCCCACTATTACGTTTACACGATGATGTCTTTCCATGTCTTGTGTAGGCTGTCATGACTGTTGAAACAGTTGCTCTTGAAGCATCCAATAAGTCGGCTGTCTTGGTAACTGATGCTCCAGCTAATCGCGCCCCCACAATCTACCCTCATTGGAACTCTGTTAGGTCTTTCACCGCACGTCGACCTCAGCCTCTAAATGCAAATACGAAGTGTGCACTACTCGTCAACAACCTACACTGATGCCTAGTCCGTACTGCACACGCACAGTCCAGCGCGACACGTGCATTTCCTGGTTGTTCACCGTCAAACACAACCATCCCATTAATACCACTGTTCACATTATTTTACCTATGCCTTGTATATGAAATAAAATCGTCATAGCTTCTGAACGGTTTGCGTTAGGACGTTCAAACTGCATTGTTGACCGCAGGGCATTATGGGAATTAGTATGCACATGCGCACGCGTCTTGTTGTTGAAGCCCACTTTCATTTGGATGGGTTCATCAATAAGCAAAATTGGCGCATTTGGGGGACTGAGAATCCGCATTTCGCGATCGAGAAGTCTCTTCAACCTCAACAGGGACTTTGTGCTGTGCAATGTCCAGTCACGGAACAACTGATGCGATATTCCTTGGCACAGTGACTGTCGAACGGTACGTGAAGGTTTTGGAAGATATTTCATTCCCATAATCCAAAGTGACTCTGATTTCGACAATATGTGGTTCATGCAAGACGGATCTCGACCCCATAGAAACAGGAGAGTGTTTGATGTCCTGGAGGAGCACTTTAGGGACCGCATTCTGGCCCTGGGGTACCCAGAGGCCACTGGCAAGGGCCTCGATTGGCCGTCATATTCTCCGTGTCTGAACACATGCTACACCTTATTGTGGGGCTATATGAAAGACATGGTCTACCGCAGTAAATGTAAAGTAATTTCTGAGCTGAAAAAAGCCATTCAGAAGATCATCATCAGCATCGATGTTCCGACACATCAGCGGGTCATGCAAAATTTCGCTAATCGTCTGCGCCTTATCATCGCCAAAGACAGCAGGGATATTCAACATGTCATAACCTAAATCCGAACATCTGTAGTGACTTTTACATGTTGAATGAAGTGAGAGCGCGCAATAATTTTTAATTAATTTACGTTTTTTTCATACAGTTCAATAATTGTAACCCTGTAGATACATATACTGGCTGAACCAGAACTCCATCAACAAACTTTCGTATGTTGTTCCGGATACCTTTTGAGTATTTCGGTATGAGTGATACACGGTCTCGGTCAGCTCGTTACAAGGTAACAATATAATTCCGATTTATTCGGATTGTTACTGAAATCACCCTCGTTTCTGTGAAATCACCTTCACTACAGCGAAGAAGAGTGTAATAGGCAATAACCTTAACGTGCAACACACAACACAGCGTAATGGAACTATCCTCGCACGAAACACGTATACTTTTATAACAGTGTGGTCAGTCTGTTCAGTCGGTGTACAGTACAGCACACAATACTGACGTAACTGCTCCTTTCGACGTATTGTTCAAATTGTCGACCAACACGATCAGAGTAGAATGTGCAGTGACGTACTATCGACTGTCTCACACGCGAAAGACTTTCAGGAGTTTGGCACTATACTTCTGCAGCTGCGATAGTCCATGGGATTATCGACCGGTGTCTCTTAAATTAGGCTGTTCATATGCTCCCAGACTGCTGTCACGTCCAACGTCAGAGCTGACCACATAACATGTCCTCCGCGACCAATCATTTGTTGTCCAAACGAAACGCAGAAACTCTGTGACGAACCGCCGGAGACCGTGGCTCCTCACACCAAAACTGTCAGAAGGTACCCTGAAAAACCCGTAAAAGTTTGTCGGTGGAGTTCTGGTTCATCCCGTATACTGATGGTTAAACGACGCACAGCAGTGAGTTTGCACGATGGACTATCTCGTCCACAGCTACATCTACAATTTTCAAATAATTCTTTAACCTACAAAAGTAATTAAGAGAAAGGAATATTTATCTTGATAGGTAAACATAAGAAACGTTAATCTTTCTGACATATATGAACACAGTATATTTAATTATTTCCCAGAAAATTACTGCAACAAGCTATTATTTTTCAAATAGAACATTATTTTTGTATCACGTAGCTGATGTTCATTCAGGATCAGAAACAACAGAATACCTTGAACGACTAGAGGTAGTACTCCGTCTTCAGGTAACAAGTGGCCCATCGGGACCATCCGACCGCCGTGTCATCCTCAGTTGAGGATGCGGATAGGAGAGGCGTGTGGTCAGCACACCGCTCTCCCGGTCGGTTTTCTTTGATCGGAGCCGCTACTATTTGGTCGAGTAGCTCCTCAATTGGCATCACGAGGCTGAGTGTAGCCCGAAAAATGGCAACAGCGTATGGCGGCCTGGATGGTCACCCATTCAAGTGCCGGTCCCGCCCGACAGCGCTTAACTTCGGTGATCTGACGGGAACCGGTGTATCCACTGCGGCAAGACGACTAGAGGTAGGACGTTCATATTCACCAAATATGTACATTAGTATGTTCCGCAAAAATGATTAGAATCTGAACCAGTCGGCTTGCGGGTTCAAGTTCAACATCGACATCGCGGTGTAACACGACCCACCGGTAAAAATTACCTACGGCTCTCGTTGCCGATATAGACCAAAGGTACTGGATCAGTGTGACTTGAGCATGCGTGCAGGATGCCTCGCAGTCGTATGTTCCAACCGTACCTTCAAATCAGTGAGTCTGAAAGAGAGCGCATTATTGGCCTGAGAGAATATGATGTATTAACCCTGGAAATTGCTTCCCGTGTGGAAGGAAGTGTTTCGGCAGTGTGACGGGTACGTACACGGTGGTTCACGGAAGGCCGTAGAAAACGACGAGATGTTCATTCAGGATCAGAAACAACAGAATACCTTGAACGACTAGAGGTAGTACTCCGTCTTCAGGCCACAAGTGGCCCATCGGGACCATCCGACCCACCACCCAGACTGCCCCCTCCCCCGCCCCGAGAAGATCGACACCTCATCCGAATGGCATTGCAGGACAGATACGCATCCTCCTCGGTTCTGGTGCAGCAGTGGAATAGCGTAACACATCCTACAGCATCAGGGGTGACAGTCCGTCACAGTTTATTAAGTAATGGGTTACATGCACATGGTCCACTTCTCTGCCTACCTTTGACGAATGTTAAGAAACCTGCTAGGTGGCAATGGTGTATAGAATGACGTCACTGCGGACATAAATGGCCTCAAACAGAGTTTTCTGACGAATCTAGGTTCTGTTTGTTTGAAAATGATGGCCGCATTTTGGTTCGCCTCAGACAGGGGGAGCGGCATCACAGTGGCTACATTCGCACAAGACATAATCAAAGCCTTATGATGTGGGATGTTATTGGGTACAGCCACAAGTCACAGCTGGTGCGTGTCCAGGGCACTGTGACCAGTGAGATGTACCTGAATGCCATTCTACAGTCTATAGTGATACCCTTTAAGCACAACACCCCAGACGCCATTTTTGAGCAAGACAATGCACGACCACACATCGCTGTAGTAACACGCGCGTTCTTGGTGTCACAGGATGTAAGCCTTTTGTTTTGGCCCGCCGGATCACCAGACTTGTGACCAATCGAAAATGTGCGGGATATGGTGAAATGACAGGTGCAACACTGTGACCCCATGCCAACCACCAGAGATGAACTTTGAAACCAGGTGAATGCAGCATGGATACCACAGGACGCCATTCGCGCCTTATACCCGTCGATGCCATCATGCATGGAACAAGTCATCAGGCCCCATGGTGCACCCCATACTTACTAGGTGACAGGACACATGCTGAATTGAGGTGACTGAAATGCTAATCATTTCTGCAGAACATACTAATGAGCATGTCATGTTGATATGAACGTCAAACTATCTCTAGTTGTTCAAAGTGTTCTCTTTCTTGTGAACATGAGTGTATTTAATCCATCTATATAGAAAATACTTAAATTTCTAGCACTTTTCGTTAGCAAGTTAGAAAGGTTTCAAATTTCATGCATGGATGCAGCATGCTGTATTAGCTGTTGTGGTAGCGGAAAGTTCATTAAAGTGAGAAGTTTGAAATATAGCGCTTTTTCCTGAATCCGCAACTCGAGATGTCTTCCAAATTACCTGCAAAAGTATATGAGGAAAAGTATAGGAAGTTGCTGGTGTCAAGGAACGACAAGCTACCTCGATGCCCTGGGGTTGAAGGTTTGGTGACACAAACAACATTCTTCATGTATCCCTTAAAGAAAATGTGATTGTGGCACATTTGGTCATTCAGTATGAAACGTCCCCTTTTTTTTCTACCTGTGTCGCTGAAAAGGGCTCGCAATAATGGCTTTTCCTCCAGGCAACTGGCACACCTGGCCGCTCGCAACGCATTACGTCACGGTCACTTACCTTTCTTACCGACATATTTACGACAGCAGTTTCCGCTACAGTGACAGTCTCACATACAAAATTTCACGGGTCGAGAATTTGCGTTGCAAGTGTGTAGTAACAAAATCCTATGAATATAACGTTGTCCAAAAAATTTTCGCCGGCATTGTGATACATTCACGCATTTACACACACATTTCATAACTCTTAAAGTACGATTCTCGGTTTCCAACATCCTTTTTCACAAGTCAAGAGTCCCTACCCACTATTCAAGTATACAGAATGTCCACTCACACAGACTTTTACTTGCATGTCACCAGTTGGCACCATCCGGCACAAATGATGGGCGTTTTGAAGACCTTGATTCACCGAGCCCACTTCATCTCTGACACCGATAGTTTGCAAACGGAACTGGAGCACCTGCAGACTGTGTTTCTGAAGAATAGGTATTCTCAGATTTTACAACGTATTCTCGCAGACGAATTCGTATGTTCAAAGTTTTGTGATGAAAGTTTACGTAAGCTTAGAGATAGCTTACTCTGCCAGCAAGTAAAACCTTTAATAAACATCAATAATGATATAATTTTAATAAGCTAACTTTCCACAAAAAAACAGAAGATTTACTTAACTTGTATTTTCTAGCGTCCCGTAGCGAATTGGCTCCAGGAGCAAAACTGGTGAGAGGCTGCCGCAGGCGCTCGCAGTCCAGGGCCGCTGGAGTCGTAGCTCAGTGTGCGTGCTGCGTGTCTGCTGGATCCAGCATGACCACAGTCGACGTTGGAACTGTATCGCAATGTATTACCAAAAGTGCGTCAGAGGGCCAATAGCAGACTGTACGGACCGTCGGTCCCGGGCATCGATGCCGGGCCTTTCCCCCACCACCTCACTCTTCCACCCTCCCCCAACTTTCATTCTACCTTTGGTTCTCTCACTTTCGAGCGCCCGAATCTGCCGCACAGAGTGATGAAAGCTACAACCACAAACGAATAAGCAGTAGTATGTACACGCTGGGCCCAGACACTTTGCTACAAAATGACAAACAAGGAACTTGTCTAATCGTCGCTCCGTATACGTAGCAGATTTTCCTCGGAGGTTTCGTCATTGTCTTCATAGTAAAAAGTATCATGTAATAGGTAAAAGTCTATTTAAGAATTCTTTGAAACCCGAAATTTAGTTTATTATTCGATATAGTATGGTATTAGTATTTCACGATACATTTGCCCACGTAAATTAAACACGTCATTCAGAGTTGACAATAGTTACCGTAAGCATTCCATTTAGTTATTGGTTTCTCATTACGTAAGTATATTATGTTCCACAAAAAGTTAATCATCTCATAATTACTTCATTTTGCAAGGAAGAAGTACAAATGATGTCACTATCTTGAACACAACTGTTCGTTTACAGAACAGAATTTTCTGTTGTTGAACATCTTGAAATCAAAATTAATCGCAAAATCCAAAATCATAAACGATTTGTTATTGAAACGTTTTGCGTGCGTTACCTAATTAATACAGTCACTTTCGTGATACATATCTTATAGAAACAAAAATTTAGAAAAACTGACATGCAAACAAACCTACCACATCTCGCATTTTCGATAGTGCACTTAATTTTAAATATAAATTCCACTATTTTGGGGAACTAAAACAGTAAGTTCAAAAAATAAATAAAATGGGAAAATTAATTTTTCAAAGCATTGTAATTAGAAAACTACAATCTTCCAAATATATCACATACTAAACAACAACGTATATAAAGACTCAAAGCGCGTCAAATAGGAAAACACGAATTTGTACTTCAACTGTATGCGGCATGTGACCGTTGTTCACATGTTTGCACCTGTTACTGTCCTTGAAAGTAGTCGCCAGTGTTGTGTAGAACCCGCTGCCAGCGATGTGGAAGGCTTAGTATACCGCTAGCAGAGCCTGTTCTGTTGATGGTGCGAATGGAGTGGTCTACTGCCTGTCGAATCTCTGGAACAGTTCTGAAGCGAATGTCATGAAGCCAAAACTGAAACGCTAATCCAACGAATCGCGTCATTACGAGTCGCCGCGAAAGTCTAAAGTTCGTCAGAGCCCCAGTATGGTGAAAGTTATGGTGATTCTCGTGTACGACTGTCATGGTGTTATCCTAATGCATTACGTTCCTCCACGGCAGACCATCAATGCACAGTATTACTGTTCGTTCTTGGAGTATCAACTGCGACCAACTTTGCGAAAGAAGCGGTGACACTTCCTGCGCAACCCACCAATCATTTTGCACAACAATGCGCGGGCGCATACAGCGCAAGCCGTGGCTGCTCTGTTCGGTCGATGGGACTGGGAAGTACTGTACCATCCACCATACTCCCCGAACTTTGATTTGATTCCGGAGTTGAAGGAACCACTTGGTGGAATTCTCTTCAGAACTGTTCCAGAGATTCGACAGGCAGTAGGCGGCTCCATTCGCATCAACAACAGAACAGGCTCTGCTAGCGGTAGACTACGCTATATCAGAATGCTGGCTTTCTCAGCGATTCTCCGTTGTACGCCTGAAGATGGCAAGTAAGAAACTTGCTGAAACGTTGCTGGAGAACAACACATTGACCCAGCTGTCAACCCGAGAAGATTTTATCATCGGTATACTACGCCTTCCACATCGCTGGCAACGGGTTCTACACAACGCTGGTGACTACTTAGAAGGACAGGAATGTGTGCAAACATATAACTCTTTTAGATCGGTTGTGAATAAGTAGTTCCCACTATATAAGCTCCAACCCTCGTATATGAGTCATGCATGGATAGCACTGTCGAGGAACGGAAAGGGTCCAGGACACAATTTTAATCTGTCAGAAAGTTCACTACAGTTTCGCTCCGCTGGAGAATGAAACATTAATTCTGGACCTAAAAACTGAATTTACGTTTATGGAAACGAATCTACTCTACACATGGTGAGTTCCCCCTTTCGTAGAACCGTTGTCAGGCCTCTAAAAACGTTTTACGGCAACATCACTAGATCTTAACTTTACAATAACTATACCGAAGCTGAAGTGAGGAATTCGATGAGTTGGTTACGGAATATTTGTCTCTAAGTATCTAGTCCTGTCTTGCAAAACAAGTCCAGTCCTCTCCCTCATGTTACCAGTAGTACTCAAGTGAACTCACAAACCAAAACTGAAACTTTCTTATGATGTACGGTTTCTGTCGGTGCTAATAGCTTCGTTTGAGGATAGCATATGCACTAGACGTCTTCAATTATTTACTGTGCATCTCTGTCTTCTAGCATAGTACCACAATTTCACTCTACAGCTCAATCTAGTACCACCGAAGTTACTCCCTTGTGACTTAACACATATATCCTTCTTCTTTCTCCGAGTAATTTTCCATGCACTCCGTTCCTAGATGATTCTGCGCACAACTTTTTCATTTGTTATCTTATCAGTCCACTTGCTGAAGAAATTAGCAAGGGGCTTTTGAGACGCAGTGCAGGCACGTCTTTGCAATCTCGTTTCCCGACTGGTTCCGCAACTACCGCGGCACGCATTCTGAGATTCCTCCCTCGCCGATCCCATTAAGTGCGGTAGTTCTGAGGACCGCCCTCCAATACGGCGTGTGGCGCACGGGCTGTCGCATCGGCGGGATATATGTGCTCTGCGGTGCGGCGTTCGGAATTGGCCTCAGTGGAGAGGCATCGGCCCGCGCTCCGCCGTCCACTAGCGTCAACTCGGATGAAAGAGCCAAGACCGGGCGTACGTGCTCAGGCACAGTCGACAGCACAGCTCACTCCAGACACCGCCCTCCACATCCGCTGATGCCGGCAGCGCCGTATTTATGTGCAGGCTGTCTAAGCTGCAAGCCTAGGAGCCCGCACCACAAAAATCCAAAATACCAAATTTATGGTTCAGTAGTGAGACCCGGGCCTTTGGGACTGGAAAAGATATAAAAGTATGTTATGTGGACATGTGTCCGGAAACGCTTACTTTCCATGTTAGAGCTCATTTTATTACTTCTCTTCAAATCACATTAATCATGGAATGGAAACACACAGCAACAGAACGTACCAGCGTGACTTCAAACACTTTGTTACAGGAAATGTTCAAAATGTCCTCCGTTAGCGAGGATACATGCATCCACCCTCCATCGCATGGAATCCCTGGTGTGCTGATGCAGCCCTGGAGAATGGCGTATTGTATCACAGCCGTCCACAATACGAGCACGAAGAGTCTCTACGTTTGCTACCGGGGTTGCGTAGACAAGAGCTTTCAAATGCCCCCATAAATGAAAGTCAAGAGGGTTGAGGTCAGGAGAGCGTGGAGGCCATGGAATTGGTTCGCCTCTACCAATCCATTGGTCACCGAATCTGTTGTTGAGAAGCGTACGAACATTTCGACTGAAATGTGCAGGAGCTCCATCGTGCATGAACCACATGTTGTGTCGTACTTGTAAAGGCACATGTTCTAGCAGCACAGGTAGAGTATCCCGTATGAAATCATGATAACGTGCTCCATTGAGCGTAGGTGGAAGAACATGGGGCCCAATCAAGACATCACCAACAATGCCTGCCCAAACGTTCATAGAAAATCTGTGTTGATGACGTGATTGGACAATTGCGTGCGGTTTCTCGTCAGCCCACACATGCTGATTGTGAAAATTTACAATTTGATCACGTTGGAACGAAGAACATTTGCACTGAAATGAGGATTGACACATTGCTGGATGAACCATTCGCAGAAGTGTACCCGTGGAGGCCAATCAGCTACTGATAGTGCCTGCACACGCTGTACATGGTACGGAAACAACGGGTTCTTCCGTAGCACTCTCCATACAGTGGTGTGGTCAACGTTACCTTGTACAGCAGCAACTTCTCTGACGCTGACATTAGAGTTATCGTCAACTGCACGAAGAATTGCCTCGTCCATTGCAGGTGTCGTCGTTCTAGGTCTTCCCCAGTCGCGAGTCATAGGCTGGAATGTTCCGCGCTCCCTAAGACACCGATCAATTGCTTCGAACGTCTTCCTGTCGGGACACCTTCGTTCTGGAAATCTGTCTCGATACAAATGTACCGCGCCACGGCTATTGCCCCCTGCTAATCCATACATCAAATGGGCATCTGCCAACTCCGCATTTGTAAACATTGCACTGACTGCAAAACCACATTCGTGATGAGCACTAACCTGTTGATGCTACGTACTGATGTGCTTGATACTAGTACTGTAGAGCAATGAGTCGCAAGTCAACACAAACACCGAAGTCAACATTACCTTCCTTCAATTGGGTCAACTGGGGGTGAATCGAGGAAGTTCAGTACACACTGACGAAACTAAAATGAGCTCTAACATGGAAATTAAGCGTTTCCGGACACATGCCCATCTTTTCTTTATTTGTTTGTGAGGAATGTTTCCTGAAATTTTGGCCGTACCTTTTTGTAACACCCTGTAGATGTCTGCATGTAGCATTACGCGGCTGAATTAGTGGACTGCTGATACATGTTATTAAAATGCTTAAACGATCAAGCTCATGCAGTTACTGGTAGAGGTAGCCTAGCTAACGTCTTCCAAGAGCAACAAAGTTTTATTTTCAGTATTTTATAAGATAATTGACCTAATTCAACACGTTCACAGTGGCGTGTACTACTTACGCTCGAAACTTCCAATTATGCTACCAGCAGTACACAAACGCATGATGTGTTAGCTATCAAGCAATCAGCTAGGGGCAACAAACAACTTCGAATGCAATTTTGTGTGAACCTTCGACGAGAGAGATTTTTGAATAAATGAGATATCACATGATCTGTGATTAATGTGGTGCAAAACTATTTTACGTGATGTTTCATTGTTTTAAAAGAATGGCTCTATTCCACTTTCAGAATAGAAGGGTGTTTAAATACGAACGCCACCCCACCACGAGAAACACGAAGAGCAGCGCCACCAGATGAAGGAAATTGTGAATACGCACGCCGCCCCACAGCAAGAAACACAATTATCAGAGCCGGCTACAAAGAATTAAAAATTTAAAATGCTGTCATGACCTAGTCGCCTCGAGGAGTAGCCAAGCGGTCTAAAGGGTCTTGTCACGATCCGCGAGGCTACCCCCGTCGGAGGTTCGAGTGCTCCCTCTGGCATGGGTGTGTGTGTTGTCCATAGCGTAAGTTAGTTTAAGTAATGTGTAAGCTTAGGGACCGATGACCTAAGCAGTTTGGCCCCATAAGATCTTACCACAAATTTACAATTTTTTGACCTAGTCATGAGGAGGTACAACGTTACGTTACATATTTGACACAATAAGTATGAAAGTCAGAAACAGTGCGTATGTCATGAGGCAACATAACTCTTGGTGCTCAAACTATTCTAACTATATTCATCCAGTATTTGAGAATGAGGACACTTAGTGACTTGCGGCAAACTTTACATATAATTTCAAGATTTTACGAACCCCTTCTATGGCTGAAGCCACCACTTCCCCATACTCATAGACACAAAATAATGAAAGGAAAAGATTTCATCGTTTACTACTGCTGTTCGTGCTGTTAAACTTCAGCACCATACATGACATTTTAATATAACACTTCTTTACTACTAGCTATACTCGCAACACGTTTCACAGATATTATCCACATACATCACTTATGTACAGGCAAAAATTTTATCGTACGACGCATAGGTCCGGATATTTGACTTCATAGACGTTGGGATGAGTGAAAAACTAGCTTTCCTTAAAACGGAACGCAAATTACCCAGACGACACTATCCCAGAGTTTGAAGATGTGACCAGTAGCGGAATCCCAACCACTTTAAATATTTAAGACAATTCTCATTTTCTGTTCCGCTTCAGTTGCACAATTTTTAATTGGATTAAATGTTTCGATCACTCAGGGTCATCTTCAGATGTAGGTAGTTGCGTCCACTTAGCGCTGAAGATGATCCTGAGTGATGGAAACATGCCATCTAATTTAAAATTGTGTAGAATCAAACAATGGAAAAACCAGGATAGAATAATAATATTACGAAAAGGATAATTGCTGCTCACCATATAGCGGAGATGTTGAGTCGCTGATAGACACAACAAAAAGACCGTCAAACAAAGCTATCGGCCAAAAAGTCCATTATCATAATAAAGAACACCCCCCCCCCAACCCACACACACACACACTCACACACACATACACTCAATGAAACGCAACTTAATACGAATAAGTCGGCTATGGTTACACTTCAAATATAATTTCAAATTATTCTTTAGTGTATGGGTAAATAATTCGAAACTAATAAAACCATCATAATTAACGTCGTCTTCATTCTGAAAGGTCTGACATGCTTAACTTTAAATATTTTACTCATTTACTCATTTCTAAAACCCGACGTCTGAATCTGAATTATACACGATGGTTCGATTCTTTGCAGTACTGGATGGCAAGGGAGACGGTGTCACTTTCAGTGGCCCAGTTGCCTAAATTGGCCGGCCGGTGGTGGCCGAGCGGTTCTGGCACTATAGTCTGGAACCGCGCGACCGCTACGGTCGCAGGTTCGAATCCTTCCTCGGGCATGGATGTGTGTGTTGTCCTTAGGTTAGTTAGGTTTAAGTAGTTCTAAGTTCTAGGGGACTTATGACCTCAGCAGTTGAGTCCCATAGTGCTCAGAGCCATTTGAACAATTTTTTTGCCTAAATTGCTACCGATTTCGGGAGGACCCGATTTATTCCACTCGTTATTGTTGACAAGACACTAGGGAAACGTTAAGTGCTGAAGTTGCCTTCAGACCCATAACGTCTATCAACTTAGTGACGCGTCACTTCACTGCAATGTCACGCTATCCCCATGAGCGTTATAGCAGGAAATTGGAAAAACTTTTTTTAACTACGGGTGCATTTATGGGGATGGCTGTGGTAGAACCGGTCACAGATAGGATTGACGTTAGAGCACTGAGAAGCTGCCGACGTGTCCGACGGATGGAACTACAGTGGTGGCTGCAGTATTTGTTTACTCAACTGGTCTCTGCCAGGTAGAAGGAGCCGAGGGAGGCTGAAGGCAAAGTGGAGTGGGAACTGTAGCCAAAGCCGTGGAAAGGACAGCTGTGTCGGAAGAAGACTTGCAGGATGGAAGTTTGTGGCGTCTCAGAACAATCAACTGCTGGTAAGTGGAAACACCTGCTAAAGTAAGGCAAATGACTGTATTTTTACAAAAAAAAAAATTGTCAAAATAATTACGCTTCTACTATCTGCTTACGGTTTCACCTCATTTTTAAAGCTGAAACACTGAGTTTTGCTTGGAATGAATATAGATATTAGGGCCTTTTTATTTTCTTATCTTGACCAACCTAAATAACTGTTTGTCCAGATGCAAATTACAAAATGTTTCAAGCAAATGTTCTTTAGCCGTCAGAGGGACATCAATCAGCATGATTGCCTTCGTTGTAGCTTTGGTTTTTACAAAGATTTTTTACAAAGATATGAACAGCGGTATGACTTTTCTTAAATGGCACCCTGTATTTTTTAATAGGTAATTCATTTCCACTCCTAAAGACCTATTCAAAAATGTACCATAGTGTACTACTCACTGAAACACAACGTTATTAATTACATAACACAACAATGACTTTGAGGCCTGGCTCACAAACTCGTCCACTTGCTGGAGTTGTCAGAAAACAAATGAAAACCAAGTAAAAACATAACACAAAATTGACTTTGACTCTCCTGTACCATTGTCCATGAGTAGAGCATTCATAGGTGCTCAAATTGGTGACTCTGGACACCCATACATTGGTGCACTCGTTGAATGAAAGAGTTATTTGCTGCTTCCAGTGCTGCCTGCTCAATAGAATTACAAGCAAGGACGATATGTTCCTGCATGTCCTCTAGAGTTGTTGGAGTATCGCGATAGACAACGTCTTTAATGCATCTCCAAACAAAAAAGTCCAGAGGATTTAAATCAGGAGCCCTAGTAGGTCAAGTAACTGTTCCTTCTCGAGCAATTCATCTGTCAGAATAACTTCGTTTCAGAACACGACGTGCACGCAAGACATTATGTGCTGGACATCCATCGTGTTGTACCACATAAGCATTCTCGTTCTTAGCATCACTTCATCCAAAAGAGCAGGGAGAATTCGTCTGAGGAAGTTGACACACTCTGTGTCGTTTAGACTACCATTGATGAAATAAAGGCCAATAATTGTAGTACCAAGCATCCCATACCAGGCGTTAACTCTCCATTGACGCTGATGTTCCACTTTTCTAAGCCATCGTGGGTTGTAGCTGGGCCAATAATGGACGTTCCTTGTATTTACCTGTCCTTTGTTTGAGAAGGAACGTCCATCGATAAATAGAACATTGGAGAAGAAGTTCGGGCTGGCCACGACTCACTGCTGCGCCCACTGACAGAACTGTACTCGATTCTGGAAATCATTCCCATGCTATTCTTGATGTAGGAGCACGTGGTAAGGATGGAACCGGTGACGTGTAAGAATACGATGTACACTGGTTTTAGGAATGCTAATCTCGTGTTCAAGCTGTCGTGTGCTCACATGTGGATTCATAGCAACGGAAGCGAATACAGTAACTTCGCCAGCTTCGTCTCTGCGAGTGCTACGACGATTGCAGTGTCGTGGACTGAAACTTCCCGTTTCTTGAAGCGTTGCTTCAAGACGAGAAAACATCCGTCAGGAAGGTGGGTTCTGGTCATGATATCGCTCTCTGGACAGTTCTGCAACCTGCGTAGCATTTCGCCTAACTTCAACAATAAAAGAAACGTTATGTCGATGCAGTTGGTGCGAAGCACACCCTTTAGTGTTTGCCTACTCTACACAACAGTATTTAAAAGGACTAAACTACTGTACTAAACGTACCCGTACATAAGGAAACATTATTGCAATTACTGTTTGCTCATTTACATTCCCCATAGATGAGTAGCATTTCTACCTTCTCTTCGTTGGTGTACATTCCACACCGCAGCTCTTCAACTGACGATGGTTGACGGAATGATTATATTTGTCCTCTGTCAACGACAGCACTTGGATGCGTTCCATTGCCCCGAGTGTCTGCACTAAGCACTGAGAGCGTCAACGTCAATGTTACGTGATTAAAAATGTTATGTTTCAGTGAATGGTACACTGTGGTACATTTTTGAATAGGTCTTTTAGGAGAGGAAATGAATTATCAAATAAAAATTACAGGGTGCTATTTAAAAAAGTCATACCGCTGTTCATATCTCTGCAAAAAAAGCTACAACGAAGGAAATCATGCTGGTTGGTGTCCCCATGATGGCTAAAGAACATTTGCTTGAAACATTTTGTAATTTGTGTCTGGACAAACAGTTATTTAGGGTTTCATGTTGTTGTTTTTGTTATTGTTGTTGTTGTGGTTTTCGCTCCGAAGACTACTTTGATCCAGCTCTCCATGATAGTCTATCCAATGTGAGCCTCTTCATCTTCGAATAACTACTGCAACCCACATACTTGTCAGTCGGTTTGCTGTATTCCTCTCTTGGTCTCCCTCTACGATTTTTATTCCCCACACTTCCCTCCAGTACTAAGTTGCTGATCCCTTGGTGTCACGGAATGTGTCCTATCAACTGACCGCTTCTTTTGGTCAAGTTGTCCCACAAATTTCTTGTCTCCCCCAACTCTATTCAGTACCTCCTCGTCAGCTACGTGATCGACCCACCTGATCTTCGACCCGGCCATAGTGGTCGAGCGGTTCTACGCGCTTCAGTCTGGAACCGCGCGACCGCTACGGTCGCAGGTTAGAATCCTGCCTCCGGCATGGATGTGTGTGATGTCCTTAGGTTAGTTTGGTTTAAGTAGTTCTAAGTCTAGGGGACTGATGACCTCACATGTTAAGTCCCATAGTGCTTAGAGCCATTTCAGCCATCTGATCTTCAACATTCATCTGTAGCACCACATTTAGATAGTTTCTATTCTCTTTTTGTTCAAACTTTTAAAGTTCATGTTTGACTTCCATGCTTGCCTACTCCCCAGACAAACATCTTTAGAAAAGACTTCCTAACACATAAATCTATATTGTATGTAAAACTAATGTCTCTTACTCAGAAATGTTTTCTTGCCATTTCCATTCCACACTTTGTATCCTCTCTACTTTGGCTATAATCAGTTATTTTTCTGCCAAAATAGCAAAACTCGTCCACTGCTATAAGTGTCTAGTTTCATAATCTAATCCCCTTAGCATCACCTGATTTAATACTACTACATTTCATTGGCTTTGTTGTGCTTTATTGATGTTCATCTTATATCCTTCTATCATTCCGCTTCAACTGCTCTTCCAAGTCCTTTGCTGTCTCTGACAAAATTACAAAGTCATCAGCAAACCTCAAACTTTTTAAATCTTCTACCTGGAATTTAATTCTTGCTCCAAATTTTTTTTTTCCTTTACTGCTTGCTCAATACACATAATGCACAACAACGGGCATAAGCTGCAACCCAGTCTCACTCCCTTCTCAACCACTTTCATGCCTCTCTACTCTTAAAACTGCCCTCTGGTTTCTGTTTCCACTCAAAATTGTCAAAGACTTTCTCTAAGGGTACAAATGCTATAAACAAAGGTTTGTCTTTCCTTGCTCTGTCTTGTAAGATAAGTCGTAGGGTCAGTATTACATCGCGTGTTCCAACATTTCTCTAGAATCCTAACTGATCTTCCCATACGTCGGCTTCTACCAGTTTTTCCATTCTTCTGTACAGAGTTCATGTTGGTATTAAACTGATAGTTCGGTAGTTTTCACAACTGTCAGCAACTGCTTGTTTTTGGAATTGTAATTGGAAATACTACATTCTTCTTCTAGCCTGAGGATATTTCGCCTGTCTCATACATCTTGCACACTCTTCATAGTGATGTTAAACCAACATGGATTCCGAAAACAACGATCGTGTGAGGCATAGATCGTTCTGTTCGTCCACGAGACCCAAAAATAATCAGATACCGGCGCCCAGGTAGACCCGTGTTCTTTGACTTCCGGAAATCACTCGGTACAGTTCAGCACTGCCGCCTAATGAACAAAAATCGTCAGTATGGAATATCAGACCAATTTTGTGATTGGATTGAAGAGTCTCTAGCATACAGAACACTGCATGCCATTCTCAACTAAGAGAAGACTTCAGACGTAAATGTAGCTTCGGATGTGCCCCAGGGGAGAGCTGTACTGCGAATACTAGACAGAAAGAGCTTTTATTGTATGGTTTACACAGATGCGGAAAAATCTCTGGAAGCAGTTAATTACATAACATATCTAGAAGTATATGTACGGACCGATTTAATGTGAAATGACCACGCGAATGGGAACTAATTCAAGTGCCAGTCTGAGCTTCATGGGAAGAATTCTCAGAAAAAGTAGTCCATCAACAAAGGAAGTTGGTTACAAAACACTCGTTCTAGCAATACTTGAACATTGCTCGTCAGTCTGGGACCTGTACCAAATAGAACTGAAAAAAGAAGTAGAGAATATCCAAACAAGAGCGGAACGTTTAGTTACAGGTTCATTTAGCAAACACGAAAGCGTCACTTAAATGATCAAACAAATGCAGTGGCAGACACTGCAAGAAAGGTGTTTTCATCACTGTATGGTTTACTGTTAAATTTCCGAGAGCGTACGTTCATGGAATAGTCAGCCAGTATGTTGCTTCCTCCTGTGTATATCCCACGAAGAGACAACGAAGATAAAATTAGAAAGTTTCCAGCCCGCACGGAGGCTTAACGGTGCCTGCGAGTTATTCGCGACTGGAAGAGGAGGGTGGGGGGGGGGGGGAGTTACAGGGTTATACAAAGCATCCTCCGCCACACACCGTAAGGCAGCTTGCGGAGTATAGATGAAAAATAAATCGTGCGAATACACCAATGATTTTAGTTCTTTTGATTTTTTAAAAACTTATCAGCTACTTAAATCGTACAATTGCATAGTAAAATTGTGCATAGTTAAAAAAACAAACCTTCAGTGCATAGTTGTACACATTTAGTTTGAAAATTGGTTTAACTTTCTTTTGAGGGGAAGGGGATGTTTATTTATCAAGAAACTTCCTCTAATACATCCCGCACCGCAAGTTCAGCCTATGAGCCACAAGATTCTCCAGTAGCTGGAGATACAACAAAATGGAGTTAAGCCCCTGAAACGCCTCACCTGGAAAGATAAATTTTACTCACAAACTCTGAATAAAAATAGATAAAAATTGTCTTGACACTTTCCTAAGAAGCAATCCCAATTCCTTCTAATCTTAGACATGACGTGGTTTACATTGAAGAAAGTGTCTCCACGGCAGTTGAGGGTTATACACCAAATAAATTAACAAGCGATGGTACTGATCCTCCAAGGTACACAAAGCATATACTAACAAGATAATATGAAAATGGAGATCAAAAGTGGTTCAAATGGCTCTGAGCACTATGGGACTTAACAGCTGAGGTCATCAGTCCCCTAGAACTTAGAACTACTTAAACCTACCTAACCTAAGGACATCACACACCCCCATGCCCATGGCGGTCGCACGGTTCCAGACTGAAGCGCCTAGAACCGCTCGGCCACCCCGGCCGGCGAAAATGGAGTATCACGTTTACTAAGTTACCTTAGTAAAATATGGGTATGAAGCTGCACATACATGATGCCCTTTCGCCTACGATACGTAGTTACAAACCTCTTTTATGTCAAAATTCTCCACAAATGGTATGTTTGTAACAACGAAAAATGCAGATAAAATACCTTTTGCACCATTCAAAATTTTTCGCCGTTTAATATACTTCGATAACTTGTATTTTACTTCTGATTGTGAACCTGTAAGCTGTATTACAGAAACTATATTTCATAAGAAACCGATGTGATACTGTATTTATTTCTGACCATTTCTGTAATTATAATGAAAGTATTGTAAATTGCTGACAATAGCCAAAGGAACTTTGTTTAAATGTTTTGATAGCAACGACAAAATGGCAGTAGCTGTGCCGTTGTTTATCTTTGCTTATAGAGACACACTGTCGCTCTGCGAGCAGAGAGGAGGCAGAGCAGCGGCGGAGGAAGCTGCGATTCCAACTATTGCCTATCCCGTAAGTGTCCATTGATCTGGAGACAACTCGCGGTTCTTCTCATCGAACAGCAGTAGCAGCAGCTACAGCGGCAGTTCAGCATTGGCGCCGACTGTATTCTTCTTCGTCCGCACACCTACAAAATCGTAAGGCTGTTAAGTGAAAAATTTTAAACTTACGTAGGCATTACGCAGCAACATTTCCTTCACAAAGTATAGTTAAGCAGAATAATAACGTGCAATAGTTAAAACTTGTAGAGCACCTGTGTTGTCATTATCCTCAGAGATTATTACCAAGCAGGGTCCCTTTAAAATTTTCTGTCTCAGTAATTGTTCATTCTTGTATTGCATAACATAGGCTGCTTAAAGTAAAGTAAAATTTTACTGGCAAACCTAATAACTAAAGGTACAGCAAAAATTTATTGTGTAACTTAGCGAGTCACGTCTGTTGTATTTTATTGTTGTTATTTTAAAAGTAAAATCAGTTGTTCATTTTCTTAAAGTAAATTAAATTCAGTCTTTCAATAATCAGAAGTAAATTGCTTACCCTTTCTTAAATTTTGCATTATGTTGTACTGAGGATACTGAGAGTCATTTTTTTACATAACAGAGTTTATGTTAAGCCAGTCATTCATTTAACAAGTAACTCCATTTAACTTTACATTCAAAATTTAGTATTTCAGATTAACTGCAAAACTCAATGCTTTCTGATTCATTTATTTTCTCTGGGACTGTTGTGCTGTGGACAGGCGTGACATCCTTCTGTTGCGACAACAGTGATTATTTGCTTAAATTTTTTGCCACTACCTTTCTCGAGGTTCTGGAGATCCATTGCCCTAGCAGGCTGGCGACCGTTTAATTATCCCCCTTTTAGGTAATCAGTGCTTTCTTTGTGTTTTCAGTGATTTTTGTAGTAAATATTACGTGGCACTCTTTTTTTCCCACTGTGCAGTTCGCGAGACATTGCACTGCATTCCACCCATTTCAAAATTATCTTCAGTATTTAGCTTGGGTTTAGAATAGATTCTTCCTTCAGAAGAGTGTTGTACACTCTCCTCTAACTAACCGGTGTTATTTTCCTTCGGTAACGATAGCCTTACTCACTGTAAAGTTTCATTAGGCACATGCGATCACGGTCAGTTATATCGCAATCCAGTAGGCCGATTAGGTAGGGGTAGGTTACACGTTTTAGAGCAAAATTGGTATGAAACGTAAGAAGACAGTTAAAAAACCTTTCTAACGGTAGCTCATTCATCCCTGCAATGTAAATATTGTGTATCACAGTCACAGATTCCGCGTGGTGTCTATTCTTTTAGACATGCCCGAAAGAACATACACCACACGTTCATATAAAAGGCACGCTTTAAGAAGAAAGGTGGAGGTCTTAAGTTTCTGGAGGTTTAAAACCCGCCCTAAATCATCTAAAAAACCCGTCGCTTTGGAAGTTAGCAGGCTCGGTGGAAATGTTAGTCTCTCTGAGATTCATTCCATCTGGCTACCATAGTGACTAAATCAAATGCTGCAATGTAATGAAAATAATTTTGATTTTTGTTGCTCTGTATCGGTTCCAGTGGTTAATCACTTGAGAGCAGGGGTGCCAAACAAATTACATTAGTTAGGGCACGCAGCCGGCCAAAGGTCACCTACGGTCTTTTTAAGTGTCGCGAGCACCACAGACCACGACCTTTATACTTCACGAAGAGATATTGCTCTCATAGGTAGTCGCGCTCTTCCGCTCTCGACGCACTTACTCTAATCTATTGTGGGAAGAAACAATAAACAAAGTAATTTTGGATATGAAAAGGTTCGTTGTAAATAAGAATACGGATCTGCCACGACTACGAAAATGTAATTGACAGGCGCATTGTCCACTAAGAAAGCACATCTTACATGTGTTAGGGATTGCTATTACTGTAGAACTGGGCGACTGTTGTTGGATCCCAGAGCACGTGAATAACCAGAGTACATCTGCAACTACGTCATTACTCTGCTATTCACAATAAAGTGCCTCGCAGAGGGTTCAATGAACCATCTTCAAGCTGTCTCTCTACCGTTCCATTCTCGAACGGCACGCGGGAAAAACAAGCACTTAAATTTTTCTGTGCGAGCCCTGATTTCTCTTATTTTATCGTGATGATCATTTCTCCCTATGTAGATGGGTGCCAACAGAATGTTTTTGCAATCGGAGGAGAAAACTGCTGGTTGAAATTTCATGAGTAGATCCCGTCGCAACAAAAAACGCCTGTGTTTTAATGATTGCCACTCCAATTCACGTATCATGTCTGTGACACTATCTCCCCTATTTTGCGATAATATAAAACGAGTTGCCCTTCTTTGTCATCCATCAGTCCCACCTGATGCGGATCCCACACCGCACAGCAATACTCCAGAATAGGGCGGACAAGCGTGGTGTAAGCAGTCTCTTTAGTAGACCTGTTGCACCTTCTAAGTGTTCTGCCAATGAATCGCAGTCCTTGGTTTGCTCTACCCACAATATTATCTATCTAATCGTTCCAATTTAGGTTATTTGCAATCGTAATCCCTAAGTATTAGCTGAATTTACAGCCTTCAGATTTGTGTGACTTATCACATAATCGAAATTTAGCTGATTTCTTATAGTACTCATGTGAATAACTTCACACTTTTATTTTTTCAGATATGAGACTAACGTCAGATATGAGAGTAACGTCAGATCCGCGCTATATGATGACACTCCACCATTCATGTTTATATTATTGTACACTGTAAATCAGGCCCTACTGCTTAGATAAATATGATATATTTTAACGACTTGTAGAACAATACTTCTATGCTGGGAACACATAAAATTTGGATACCGGTTTCAACCAGAGTACTCGTAAACGGTTAATTTTGCACTGCCACGCTGGGCTCTTTTAATAATGAAACTACAATTGCACTCGCTCGCCTGCACATTCGAAATGAAACGTTTGTTTGGAGAATAAAGCAAATAAAATATTTCATGACGCCTAATGGGTGGCGTGAATTGTTTCAGTTTAACTACGGGTGAAGCCCTGATGCTTTCATTGTTATAAATATTATTCTTGAAGTTTTTAAATGAAATTAAAACTGAAAAATAGAGGGAAAACATTTACGCATTACCTGTAATGTAGCTGCTACGTTACGCCCGTCTCTTGGCTGTGCATTTATTACTATATGGACAAGCTGCACTAACGGCGGTACCTCAAGATTACTTTTCGACCTACCCGTAAAACCAGAAGGCGCGTCGTGGAATTCTGAAATCTGAAAACGTAGCGCGAAAGCAGGGCAAACATCACTTTGATTAAACATTGACTACCCTGTTAACAGATTCCTCTGCACGATAGACGCTATTTGCGAGGCCCCAGCGACAGTGTCTAGTTTACCAAAACATGCCACAAACTGACGGTGCATAACGTGCGAGGGACGCAGGATAACGTAGTCCGTCTGTGCTGCCTGCTCCGTGTGCACAGACTGCTGATTCCTCGTCCGTTTCGTTAGCGAATCAGACCGCGTCTGACCGGTGCAGAAGTACTTGCAATTTTTCTGGTTGTTTGCACGAATGTTCCGCGTCCCCTGCTACTGGTGCAGCATAAAATGGGAACAACTGGACTGTTACTTACTGCATGCAGGTGGCAACTTCTGTCTGGTTACAGTAGCGGAACGTGACAAGTTTCGACAAGCCACTGTGTCTTTCCGCCATTCGTTTACTCTGTCTGACAATAGGTTGAAGGGTTCTGTTCATTTGACAGCTAGAGGACAGAACGGAGGGAGGGGGGGGGGGGGAGAGAGAGAGAGAGAGAGAGAGAGAGAGAGAGAGAGAGGGGGGGGACATGGTAGATGATGTTCTGAATGGCTACTCGCAAAAAGAAAACGGAGTAGTGCTAGAATCGCCTCGAAGCGAAAGTTTCATATAAGTACTGGACGTAATACGAAATAAAACACAAATCTACGTCCTTTCTCAGCCAAGTAAATCATGCTTCTTACAAAACCAAGTGAAATCTGTTACTGTGTTTTTTAAATAGACATTCTTTTACGAATATGCGATTTGCCCCTTTTTTCTCGTTTATTTTTTATTTATTTTTTTAATCTTTAGGAATAATGCAGCTGTCGTCAGAAGAACTGAGAGTCTTTAAATGCCGCTAATAACTGTATTAAATAATGTCGCTAGTGTATTTCGCCAGAAACAACTCGCTCTTAAGCTTCACTTTCATTATAGACATACTATATGTCCTTACTTCGGTTAGGAGTTTATTTCACTAGAAACGATTAATTATTAGAATTAATATTTTCTCTGTAAGAACATTCTTTTATTTGTAGTCTGATGTTTCAGTCTTAAATATTTCGGAAACTGGCTAAGAAACGGTGAATAGCACAAACACTATTGTCGGTTACATTGAGATCTAGCTATAATTATTTTGTGGCATATAATCGAGACCACCATCAGTAGATACCCAGATCAATAACTCTGGTAGGCACTACTTTTAGCTCATGTCGTTTCGTCTAGGGTTACGAGTTCACGGCTTCCTTTGATGTCTGGGATTATATTAAGAACTGAATATCGAACGAACGCTTTACGGAATGTTTGTTTGTCACCAACATCCAGCGCAGAAACACCATCTATAGGACTTGAGAAGGACCAAAGTCAGTGCTCCTACTGCAGCATTATTCATTACGGAAACAGTTACAGACGCACGCTGTCAGACCAACCACTGCATGCCACTCTGCTGGTACTGTCAGGAGCTGTCCCCCATCAGCCGAGTCATGTCCTTTACTGAAGACGGCTTGTGACGGAGTTCTTAAGGCATCAGCCAACCCGTACACTGTAATTACAAAATGTCTTTTGATTCAGATCTCTGCACAGAAGAGGCAATGACTAACTGACTGACTAATTCATCAGCGCCCAGCCCTAACTGCCAATGACAGAAACTTGAAATTTGGGGATGGTCTGTATCTTGTGCTGTAGGCGTCGTTTAAGAATGGATTTTTCGAAATTACAGCCCTAAGGGGTGAAAGAGGAGATTAACTTTCTTTGTTTTGCTAATAAGGTGGTTTTGAAGCTAGACATACTAAAATTGGTGTTTGTTTTCTAGGTCAGAAATAAGGAACTGCGTGGTTCAGCAGTTTTAGAAATTTAACCGTATGGAGGTGAAATAGAGGGTGAAAGGTTTTTTTGAAAATATATCATTATTAAAAAACTACTAAAGTATTATTAAACATACGTCTATGAACATTGGTATATGACCTTTCGGTCTTTTGGAAATTGAACCCCTAAGGGTGAAACAGGGGATGATACTTTTTATGAAAATGTTTTATTATGAAAGCATTTTTAAAACTAAACATATAAAAATTTTAATTTGGCTTCTGAGTAAGAAATTAAAAAAATACTTATTTCACAGTTTTTGGAAATTCAACCCCCTATCGAGGCGAAACGGATGAAAGTTTTTATGGAAATATTTTATTATGAAAGCATTTTTAAAGTTAAATCTATGAAAATTTCAAATTGACTTCTGGGTCACAAATAAAAATTAAATACTTGTTTCAGGGTGAATTGAACCCCTAAGGGCATGAAATAGGGGAAGAGATTTTTACGAATATATTTTATTATGAAAGCATTTTTTATGCCAAATGTATGAAAATTTAAATTTGGCTTCTCAGTTAAAAATTTAAAAAAAAGCTTTTCACTTTGTATAGAAATTCATCCCCTTTCGAATGAACTAGTGGCTGAGACCTTATTATGAAATATTTCATTGTGCAAGCATTCTTGAAGCTAAATGTATGAAAATTTGTATTTGGCTCCTCTGTTAGAAATAAAACATACGCATGTCAGTGTTTTTGGAAATTTAACTCCTAACGGGTTGGTGTTTGGTTTCTCGTTTACAGATGAAAAAATACATATTTCACTGGTTTTGGAAATTCAACCCCGAAGGTCTGGTTCATCTTCGCTTAGTCCCAGTCGATTACGATAGAAACTTGGAGTTACCAGAGGGTGTGGATCTTACACAGCACGCAGCGTTTAAAAAGGAATTGTCCGAAATTCCACTCCTAATGTGGTGAAATAGAGGATGGAAGGCTTTTTGAAAGTATGTAGCCTTTAAGGGAATTATGAAGCTAGAAGTACAAAAATTGGTACTTGGTTTCTCGGTCAGAAAATAAAAGATCGTGCTTCAGCTGTTTTGGAAATTCAGCGACTAAGGGGATAATATAGGGGGTGAAATTGTTTTTAAAAATAAATAGTTTCTAAAGAAGTAATAAATGACTTTTAAGGCTACATCTGTGACAATTGTCATGCACTGCATTTTTATACCCTGTGTGAGCGGTACTACCGCTAACTGTATGTGTGGATATCACTGTCCCATGACTTCTATCGCCTCAGTGTAAGCTTACTGTTTAAACGATCCTGGTATATTGACAGACAAAACAAGGTTAGTAAGCCGCGTTTTCTCGCTCACAGTAAAATCCGTACCTAAAGACTGGAAAATTGCTCAAGTCACACCAATACCCAAAAAGGGAAAGAGCAGTAAACCGCTGAATTATAAGCCCACATCACTAACCTCGATTTGCAGTAGAGTTTTGGAACATATATTGTGTTCCAATATTTTGAAGTACCTCGAAGGAAACAATTTATTGACACATAGTCAGCACTGATTCGGAAAATATAGTTCTTGTGAATCACAACTAGCTCTATATACTCATGAAGTAATGAGAGCTATTGACAGGGGATGCCAAACTGATTCTACATTTTTAGATTTCCAGAAGGCTTTTGACACCGTTCCTCACAAGCGTATTCTAACAAAACTGCTTGCCTGTGGAGTATCGCCTCAGCTGTGCCATTGGATTCGTGATTTCCTGTCAGAAAGGTCACAGTTCGTAGTAACACACGGAAAGTCATCAAGTAAAACAAAACTAATATCAGGCGTTCCCCAAGGAAGTGTTATTGGCCCTCTGTTGTTCCTGACGAATATTAACGACGTAGGAGACAATCTGAGTCGCCCTCTTAGATTGTTTGCAGATGATGCTGTAATTTAACGTCTTGTAAAGTCATCAGATGACCAAAACGAATTGCAAAATGATCTAGATAAGATATCTGTATGGTGCGAAAAGTGGTAATTGACGCTAAATAAAGAAAAGTGTGAAGTTATTCACATGAGCACTAAAAGAAATTCTGTAAATATCGATTTGCGATAAGTCACACAAATCTGAAGGCTTTAAATTCAACTAAATAGTTAGGAACTACAATTACAAATAATCGAAATTTGAACGATTGCTTAGATAATGCTGTGGGTGGAGCAAACCAAAGACTGAGATTCATTGGCAGAACACAAAAAAGGAGCAACAGGTCTACTAAAGAAACTGCTTACACCACGCTTGTCCGCCCAGTTCCGGAGTATTGTTGTGCGGTGTGGAATCTGCATCAGATGGGAGTGACGGATGACACCAAAAAAGATCAAAGAAGGGCAGCTCGTTTTGTATTATCGCGAAATAGGGCAGATAGTGCCGCAGACTGATACGTGAATTGGAGTGGCAATCAATAAACTAAAGACGTTTTTCGTTGCGACGGGATCTTCTCATGAAATTTCACTCATCAGTTTTCTCCTCCGATTGCGAAAACATTCTGTTGCCACCCACCTACATAGGGAGAAATGATCATCACGATAAAATAAGAGAAATCAGGGCTCGTACAGAAAAAATTAAGTGCTTGTTTTTCCAGAGTGGAACGGTAGAGGCGGCTTAGAGGTGGTTCATTGAACCCTCTGCCAGGCACTTTATTGTGAATACCAGAGTAATCATCTAGACGTAGATGTAGATTTGAATTCTCTCTTACAAATAAAAAAAAATGCGTTTCACTGTTTCCAGAAATACAACCCATAAGGGAGTTCAGTAGGACATGAAACTCTTTAAGAAAATATTTCGTTAAATTGAAACAATTTAAAGCTAAATTTATAAAAATTGGTATTTCACTTCTCGGTTAGATATAAAGAAATTTTTGTAGGCGATGACAGCTGCTTAGGAAATATCTCCATAAGAACGCAAAAGGAATAATTAACAAACACTTTTGACTCCAGCTACCAGAATCACTTTTTGCTCAGAAGTAAATTCGGAAAAGACGATGTTTATATGGCTTTAATTAGCCTGAAAAGCTTATAAGCGCAGCAATTTATGAACAACATAAAGATTGGATTAAACAAAACAAAAAAGTTCCTGCAGGCCATACAGCCTACGCGAGCAGAGCAGCGGGAGCTAAGCTAGTTATCTTTTATAGAATTTCAAATTGCACTGAAAGCCAATTTAACGGAAAATTTTGTACTTTCTTAGTTCTGTTTAGATGCGAATAGTATTTACAATACGTCAATTGTACCGGGTTTCACGACGACGGAACAGCTAAAAAAAAAGGAAAAAACCTAATTTATACAAATTACTAAACAAAATTTGAATTGGATGTTGTTACGTACACTAGACGGTCGCGATTTATTACGCGAGTACAGAAAACTGCAACGAAATGTGAAATCCGCATATGACATTACTGGCCAAGAGACCACATCTGGGATGGTTGCTTGCTTCATTGGTTTAAAGGAGGGCGGGAAGGGACCAAACTGTGAGGTCATCGGTCCATCTGAGACGTTCGGCTGTCTGACGTAAGTGTTTTCTTGACGCCACTTCAGTGACTTGCACGTCGATGTTGTTGAAATTATGATAACATGCGCACACACCCAATCCCGAGTGGAGGAAATGTCCGACCCGGCAGGGAACCGAAACCGGCGCCCCGCGGGGATTCAGCAACCCTAACTACAACACGAGCTGCTGACACAAAATCTGATTTCGTCAAGGCAAAGCATTATGGATATTATCCATGTGCTTTGATCGTCATTTTAATTAATTAATTTCACCTTCTGTCATTCACGTTGGGAAGTTATTTGGAAACAGCAGCTCTTTAAGATATCAAGGAGACCTTAAAACAATTATCTGTGTGACTCACTTTTATTTTTTTCAATTGACTATTTTGGTTTATATTTTTGTGCTAATCACGGATATGCAAACATATTTATTAGTGGAACAATTCTGAAATTGTTCTTTTTTTCCTTAAATGTTACGGAAGCCATATTAATTACTTTTATTAAATGCCCCACCAATCAAAATTTAGTCTAAAAACTCAATGTTAAAATCAAATGTGACATTCATCACCGCAGATTTAACGTGCAGTGCATGCAGACCTATTGTATTTGTACCTGCGTATAATTATGCCACGAGACAGATATTGGTAGTACTGAAACCGTCCTACAACAGCACCGTGCGGTGTACTTCATCCACAGCAAACGGAAGACAGATAAAACCTTCCGTAACGAGCTCTCAGCTAATTAGCGTCAATACCACCATTGATCAATCTCATATACACTGCACAACAAAATGAAAAGGTCAATTATTTTAATTCCGTAACTGTCTCTCATTGCGATTCATAAGTCTGAAATTTCCCTCTAAGGTGCCTACAGCCTTCCTGTGTATTCGAACATCAAGATGTCAACATATTCGAAAAAGAAAATATCAAAGCTTAGACTATCGTGTGAGGTGTGAAGCAGGTTAATGATGTCAGCAAACAGGGGTGCTGGAAAGGAATAACGTCCAAATTTCTTCGAATGGTTTTGGACGGTCCTTAGTTGTTACACTCTGTATACCAGAGCAACAATCGAGGCGCGCTACACTCCAGAGGGATGATGACTTTCAGTGGGTTGCAGCCCCAGGATGTCTTAAGAGAGAAGTTGAAACGTCTGTAGGGTGTCAGCTGTGTCAGAGTCGCTCAAGAACGTCGTTTTGTTGCACAGAACACTGCAGACTTCCGCTTTAGGCAGCAAAATGTGTGGAAACGCACGCCCGAAGAGAACGGGTGGGTTCCCTGTCACCACCTTAGGCCTTTTACTGTGAATTCTGCGCGGCGGTGTGTCTGAAATGTTTTCCTCCGGCCCCCCATTAGACCACCGCGTGATTTCCATTGAGAGACTCAGTTCTGACCTTTTCCTCCCCCCCCCCCCCCCCCGCCCCCCTCTACCAGGTGTGAACATCAGTGGCGAGATTTGAGTGAGATGGGTGGTACTGGTCTGAAGTTTAGTGCTTCTTTCGCATGTGTCCACACCTGTTTGAAGTGTCTCCAAACCAGAAAGTGACTTCGCAGGGAGCCAAACTTATGCGCCAATACAGAAGACAGTCGTAGGCTCCTTTGAGACAAATTTTAAACTTCTCCATCGCAATAAGAGACAGTTACGGAGTTTCAAAAGTGTGACTAATATTTCTGCGCAGTGTGTGTAAAGTATCTCCCTCTCTCTCTCTCTCTCTCTCTCTCTCTCTCTAGTTCGTTACTATACCACCTCTAGCCGGCCGGGTGGCCGAGCGGTTCTAGGCGCTTCAGTCTGGAACCACGCGACCGCTACGGTCGCAGGTTCGAATCCTGCCTCGGGCATGGATGTGTGTGATGTCCTTAGGTTAGTTAGGTTTAAGTAGTTCTAAGTCTAGGGGACTGATGACCTCAGATGTTAAGTCCCATAGTGCTCAGAGCCAATAATCCACCTCTCTCGCCCCATACATTTGTTTTCGAGCAATACTGCCACTGAATTGCCGTCATGCGTAAAACGTACTATAGGTTATGAGTGGACGATTTGGATGGGATTCGGATAATGAAGAGGGGACATACAACTCTAGGTTTATTTCCGAAAAACAATTAATTAATTGTAATAAATTACACTGTGGCTTACAAATTACAGTGACACAAACAAATCAAACTGCTTACAACATGAGGTAATAAAAATGTTATATACCACAGGTAGTCAGGGAAACTTCAAAACTGTTTACAATTTGGTACATTAACAAATAATCATTGTGCATTAAACTACATACTTTCACCAAATACAGTTAAATTTTTAAATGTGAAGCACAAATGTATAATTTACGTTAAATTTTCAGTTGAACTTACTCCCTATACCTTCTTTAAAAGAGTGATAAAATTTCCAACAGGTATCTCAATTAAAATTGCCCTAAAATCCTTAACACAACGACACGTACATGACTAAATATATGTACGGCAAAGCCCAACATCAACAGCGCAAAACACATTCAAACTCTCGCCAACATGGGCCACTTGTCGGTCAATACATGTTACGACTACAGCAGCGGACAAACTTACATAGGTAATAACACAAGTCACCTAGCAATCTTGCCAAAATCAGTTTCACGAAAGAGGAAGAAGGGGGGAGGGGGGGACCAATAAATGCCATACGCAAGTGCACTTGCCAAACCTACTACTAAAAATACAGTATAAAAGGCTCTCAATTAATGACAAATCCGGGATAGGCCCGGTAATATTGCACCTGAGCTCTTGTAGCCAAAATAAGGTTGACAGATACCAAGGTCTGACATCATCTTAGGGCTAACTGGCACAACAAATAAATAAGAGTAAAAGAGCAAGCAAACGCCAATGCCCAAGAATTTAAACAGGATTAAATACACACGAGGCTAAAATCAATTGCTACCTTGGACATCGTCTTAGGCTTAATTGACACTACAAATAAATAATGGTAAAAGAACAGACAAATGACAATTCCCAGCAATTTAAATAAAAATAAGTAAGCACAAGGCTAAAAGCAATTTCTAGCAACTTAACTTGCACACACAAAAATATCAGACTGCGGCCACATCACAAACGGAACAGGCGCGCGCGCGGTTCCCAGCAAGCCAGAAAACCAATAACACACACTCCAGCAACCGAGCCAGCCTGACCACAGTAATTTCAAATCAGAATCAGGGAGCGTGAGCACATCCGGTCCACGCAAAACACACACTGCCAAATAATTCCCACCAACAGATACGGCTGCCCCCGGGTGGGAAAACAGGGGCGACGACCTGGTACACACCAGCAGAAAACTCGATGCCCAGACTCCGGCTAAAACGGAATCACGCAGAAAAATATAAACAGCAGCTGAAGTAAGGTGAAAAGAACCCCGCCACGCAGACCGGACAGAGCAAACACACAGAAAGCCTGCCCTGCAGTCCTTACAACCCTTTTCAGAGGCGGAGAACCTCGAGCGATCGCGTGCGAGGATCCATCAGTTGTCCACTACACCACATTATCAACACGCCACACTGCCCAACGCCCAAATCAACGAGGTCCGCCAACTACGTGACCACACCTCCGTGCCGGGGCGGAAGGCAAGGTACCACTAGCTCGGTGCGAATTCAACTGCAGCGGCCCCCCACGAAAAACGCTCCAGGGGGCAGTAGCCGCCTCAGCGTCTGCGCAGGCCGAACCAGACGGAAACAGAAATACAAGCCGCTATCGATAGTGCCGGAACGCAACGCGCCAGAGAAATGGCACAGATTACAATATCAATAACAGTCACTCATAGAACGTTGTCACACACTGCAAGCCCAGGCACGTAAGTGAACCGTGTTCGGCTCGTGTTCATGCCATTTATTGTTTGTCATCTTTTCTTAGGGTACTGATGCCTCCTTTTCTTATTCCATTTACTGGCGTCACTAAATTCCTGCCATATCTGCCGTAAGTGGCAGCAGCAGCGCTTATCGATAACTGCACTATCGTACCATCTCTGGAGCGACTGATACAGGGTTATTACAAATGATTGAAGCGATTTCACAGCTCTACAATAACTTTATTATTTGAGATATTTTCACAATGCTTTGCACACACATACAAAAACTCAAAAAGTTTTTTAGGCATTCACAAATGGTCGATATGTGCCCCTTTAGTGATTCGGCAGACATCAAGCCGATAATCAAGTTCCTCCCACACTCGGCGCAGCATGTCCCCATCAATGAGTTCGAAAGCATCGTTGATGCGAGCTCGCAGTTCTGGCACGTTTCTTGGTAGACGAAGTTTAAACACTGCATCTTTCACATAACCCCACAGAAAGAAATCGCATGGGGTTAAGTCGGGAGAGCGTGGAGGCCATGACATGAATTGCTGATCATGATCTCCACCACGACCGATCCATCGGTTTTCCAATCTCCTGTTTAAGAAATGCCGAACATCATGATGGAAGTGCGGTGGAGCACCATCCTGTTGAAAGATGAAGTCGGCGCTGTCGGTCTCCAGTTGTGGCATGAGCCAATTTTCCAGCATGTCCAGATACACGTGTCCTGTAACGTTTTTTTCGCAGAAGAAAAAGGGGCCGTAAACTTTAAACCGTGAGATTACGCAAAACACGTTAACTTTTGGTGAATTGCGAATTTGCTGCACGAATGCGTGAGGATTCTCTACCGCCCAGATTCGCACATTGTGTCTGTTCACTTCACCATTAAGAAAAAATGTTGCTTCATCACTGAAAACAAGTTTCGCACTGAACGCATCCTCTTCCATGAGCTGTTGCAACCGCGCCGAAAATTCAAAGCGTTTGACTTTGTCATCGGGTGTCAGGGCTTGTAGCAATTGTAAACGGTGAGGCTTCTGCTTTAGCCTTTTCCGTAAGATTTTCCAAACCGTCGGCTGTGGTACGTTTAGCTCCCTGTTTGCTTTATTCGTCTACTTCCGCGGGCTACGCGTGAAACTTGCCCGCACGCGTTCAACCGTTTCTTCGCTCACTGCAGGCTGACCCATTGATGTCCCCTTACAGAGACATCCAGAAGCTTTAAACTGCTCATACCATCGCCGAATGGAGTTAGCAGTTGGTGGATCTTTGTTGAACTTCGTCCTGAAGTGTCGTTGCACAGTTATGACTGACTGCTGTGAGTGCATTTCAAGCGCGACATACGCTTTCTTGGCTCCTGTCGCCATTTTGTCTCACTGCGCTCTGGCGGCAGAAACCTGAAGTGCGGCTTCAGCCGAACAAAACTTTGAGTTCTTCTACGTATCTGTAGTGTGTCGTGACCATATGTCAATGAATGGAGCTACAGTGAATTTATGAAATCGCTTCAATCATTTGTAATGGCCCTGTATTATTTCCGGGTCGTCGTGTGTCTGGAGTGAGCAGCAGCAGTGAAGACGGGACGGAGCGCCAGTGAGGTGCGGAGAGTCAGTCCTCGCCGACTGCTGGCGACACACTTGAGCTGTCCGACGGAAGGACACTGAAGCGGGAAGGACCGTTGATTGGTCGTTCGGTCGGTCGTCTCATCAGCCGACGTGTATATGGTCCTTTGACCGTTTCCGGGCCTAGGCTGTCGGTCGGTTGGGGCAGAGCAGCAAGGAAGTCTGTGGTGCGTGGTCAGGCTGGTGCCGCTGGCGGCTTGCACGCACAGTTGGAGTTGTGAGGAGAAATTCGTCGCCCACCGGTCGTGGACACTGAAGTTGAGTGCTCACTAAACCTACTGTCAAGCCTCAACCGCTATCACATCTCTTTGTTTGATCCTGGATGTCGCTTTCGGGGAGATTCCCGCGACCAACAACGTGTGTGCATTGAAGTCAGCTAGAATTGCTGCTGCCTTCCTGTGTGGTGCTTAACTTAATTTAATTAATTCCTTCATTAATGAAGTGTACCAGCCGTATCTTCTGCCCTGTGGCTATTGACGTTCCGATTACCTGCCCTGGTCGTTGACATAGTTTCCGGCAGCGTATTTTCCTCGTCGTGTTGATGCTATCCAGCACGACGTGTAGTTCGACAGCTGAGGTGTTGCTGGTAGTTTTGGGCGTGTAATCTAACTTGGCTGATTGAGCACCGGTATCCAGAACGTTGTGCTAGTGACATCTTGTTGTCGTTTTGCTGCTCGGGCAGAGCAGAACTGATCTTGTTGGTTGGTTCATCAGCTAGCTTTTGGTTGGGTTGCTTTCCGGTTAAGAGGCTGTCAGTCTGGTTGCCGGTCTCACCTAAACGTGTGTTAGTGTTACCTTCAAAGGCCGACCCCTGGAACCTTCTAAGTGCCGCTCCTTGTGCTTTACATAGTGATTTCCTTTTTAGTCTTAAGTACTCTGTGTGACCTTCAGCCGAGTTTTAGCTTATTAAAACTGCAAAGCTTCTTCTTAGGCCCTAGGCCATAAAAAAATTGTTTCTTGTTTTGTATGCGGCCTTCAGCCGAGTTTCAGCCTTTCAAGATTAAAATTGAAAATTTCTTATGTCTAGGCCTTAGGCCGTAAATTTGTTTTAAGTTGGTATGTGGCCTTCAGCCGAGATTTCAGCCTATTCAAATCAAAAGTTGAAAAATTTTGTCTAGACCTTAAGCTGTAAGAAATATTTCCTAGTTTGCATGTGGGCTTCAGCCGAGTTTTCCAGCTTAAATTAAAAATTGGAAATTTCTTTGTCTGGGCTTTAAGGCATGAGATTGTTAGGGTTGCATGTATGGCCTTCAGCCGAGTTTATGTGAAGCATTTTAGGATAAAGCCTTTAGCCTATTTTAGTTGAAAATGAGAAGCTCTACGCTTTAGGCCTTAACCCGTAAAATTGTTTTCTGCATTTTGTGTGGCCTTCATGCGAGTTTTAATCTCTCTTAAATTAAAAATTCAAATTCTTTGACTTGCCCTTAAGTCATAAGATTGTTATTCCTTAGTATGAGGCCTTCAGCCGAGTTTTACACGAAATATTTTAAGATAAGGCCGTCACCCTTTTCAAATTGAGAGCTCTTCTTCCTAGGCCTTAAGCCGTTAAATTGTTTTGTTAACATGCGGCCTTCAGCAGAGTTTTCAGCCTCGGTCTCGGTCTCGGTCTTAAGCCGTGACGCTGTTCTTGATTAATGTGTGGCCTTCAGCTTAGTTGTACGGGAAAAGTTTAAGCTAAGGCTTTCAGCCTATTTATACTGAAGATAATTTTTTTTCTAAAGAAGGGAAACCTCCAGAAGAACTCCTGTACCTCAATTCCGTGGTTAGGCCTTGTGCCTTCGATTTTCAATGGGGTCTTCAGCCGATCTAAATTAAATCAAAGGAGGTCTTTCGTTAAAAGCTTGAGAGTTTTTGATTCTTGCTTGTGTGATTGTGTGTTTCAACTAATGAAATCTGTATGTTGAGTGGAACTGACAGTAACTTATTTTGGCCCCTTTCCACAAATATAACCTCATCCGCTCTGTCCTACTAGCCCAGGGATTTCAGTATGATCTTTTTCCGTGGACACATTTTTATACACTGATGAGCCAAACAAACTGGTACACCTGCCCATAATAGTGTAGGGTCCCCACAAGCACACAGAAACGTCGCAACACGACGTGGCATGGTCTCCACTAATGTCTGAAGTAATGCAGGAAGTAACTGTCACCATGAATCGTGCAGGGCTGTCCATAAATCCGTAAGAGTATGAGGGGTAAGAGATCTCTTCTGAATAGCACGTTGCACAGCATCTCAGATACGGTCAATAATGTTCATGTCTGAGTCTACGGAGAGCAGCAGCCTCATGCTATATTTAAGTTAAATGAACAGTCGAGATCGCAATAATATTTATTAACCGGTTTCGGCATACGTGGTATCGCGAGGAATCCGAGGAGCCGCTAGAACCAGCCATAGGGGGTCAAAAATTCTGAAGACAGCTTGTACGTAAGCCGAAACCGGTTAATAAACAAAAAATATTCAAATGTGTGTGAAATCTTATGGGACTTAACTGCTAAGGTCATCAGTCCCTAAGCTTACACACTACTTAACCTAAATTATCCTAAGGACAAACACACACACCCATGCCCGAGGAAGGACTCGAACCTCCGCCGGGACCAGCCGCGCTAATACACAAATATTATTGCGATCTCGACTGCTCATTTAACTTAAATCAGAACAGTGTTCATGTAGCCGTTCCATAGCAGTTATTGACGTCTGCAGTGTCGCATTTTCCTGCTGGAATTTCCCGAGTCAGTCGGAATGTACAGTGGACATGAGTGGATGCAAGTGATGAGACAGGATGCTTACGCACGTTTCACGTGTCAGAGTCGTATCTACACTTATCAGGGGTTCCATACCACTCCTACTCCACGCGATCCACACCATTACAGACTCCACCAGCTTGAACAGTCCCCTGCTGATATGCCGTGTTCATGGATTCATGAGCTTATTTCCATTCCCGTATGCGTCCATCCGCTCGATATAATTTTAAACGAGACTCGTCCGGCCAAGCAACATATTTTCAGTCACGAACAATCCAATATCGATGTTGGCGGGCACAGGCGAGGCGTAAAGCTTTGTGTCGTGCACTCAAGGGTACACGAGTGGGCCTTCGGCTCCGAAAGCCCATATCGATGATGTTTCGTTGAATGGTTCGCACGCTGACGCTTGCTGATGGCCCAGTATTGAAATCTGCAGCAATTTGCGGAAGAGTTGCACTTCTATCCCGTTGAACTTTACTCTTCAGTCGTCGTTAGTCCCGTTGTTGCATGATCTTTTTCCGGCGAGAGCGATGTCGGAGATTTGATGTTTTACCGGATTCCTGATATTCACGTTACAATAGTGAAATGGTCGTACGGGAAAATCCCCACTTCATCGCTACCTCGCAGACATTGTGTTCCAGCGCTCGTGCGCCGCCTATAACACCATATTCAAACTCACTTAAATCTTGATAATCTGGATTGTAGCAGCAATAACCGATCTAACAACTGCGCCAGACACCTATTGTCTTACACGGGCGTTGCCGACCGTAGCGCCTTCTTCTGCCTGTTTACATACTCTGTATCTGAATATGCATGCCTATACCAGTTTCTTTGGCGCTTCAGTGTACATAATGTATATTAGAAATCCGGTTATTGTAGAAAAATTGCTTACCTCCAAACTACATCACATGTTTTTTTCTGGTGAACTGCCTAGTACGGATCACGTGAAACACACGTTCATTTATCAGTTACGGAACTGTGGTTGGTTGGTTGGTTCGCGGGAGGGTGCCAAACAGCGATCTAATCGGTCCCATCCGATTAGGGAAGGATGGGGAAGGAAGTCGGCCGTGCCGTTTCATAAGAACCAGCCCGATATTTACCTGAAGCGATTTAGGGGAAGCTCGGAAAACCTCAATCAGGGTGGCCAGACGCGGGTTGGAACCGTCGCCCTCCCGAATGCGAGCCCAGTGCGCTAACCACTGCGCCAGCTCGTTCGCTACGTAACTGTGTTTCTCCTCGTGAGATATAATTCAGGGACACGAACTCTTATTGACGGCCATCTCTGGTGTCAAAAGAAATTTGTGGTCAGATGGAGGATGTTTAGCTAGTGAGGATACAGCATGTTATTGTGGATGGAACGTCATCAACAGCTGTGGAAATAACTTTTAGTGTGCCGCAGGGACATTTCTTGGGAGCTTTACTGTTCCTGTTGCATATTAATGACTTGGCAGGCAACACCAAGAGCAGCTACAGATTATTAAAATAATACATTAATTAACAGTGAAGTACGAACTGAAAATATCTACAACCATATTCAATCGTATTTTAATAAGAATTCAGAGTGGTGCAAAACTGGCTACTTGCTGTAAGTGTTCACAAATGTAAAATTATGCGCTTACCAAAAGGCAGAAATAGCACATCAAAAGACTACAATATCAGTGCTTTACAATTAGAATCGATCAGCTCGTACAAATACTTGAATGTAACAGTTTGTGGGGATATGAAATGGAGTGATGCCGTAGGTTCATTCTTATGTGAAACAAGTGACAGAATTCCGTTCATCAGTGGGTTACTGGGAAAAGTATTCAGCCCATAAAGGAGATTGGTTACATAACACGCGTGTGACTCTTCCTCGAATATTGCTCATCTGTGTGGGATGAATACCAAATAGGATACAGAGAGGGACAGCACCAATGGCCACAGATTTATTTAATGTACAGTGGGGGGGTTCCATAATATTGAAAAAAACATAACCGGCTGACGTTTGACGACAGACGCAAACTACACCGCGAAAATTTCCAATTTCCGCTCTGCAACGGAGTGTGCACTAATATGAAAATTTCTGGCAGATCAGAATTGCGTGCTGCACTAGGATTCGAACGTGGGACCTATGCTTCTCGGGTTAGGTACTCTACCAGCTGAGCTACCGGCGCTAGCAGGCAAAGTTCCCGGGTTCGAGTCCCAGTCTAACATACCATCTTAATCTGCCAGGAAAGTTCTTAACTTGCAAGAGACTGAAAACGTCACTAACGTGTGTGAAGTGAGGAGTTAGTATATTCCTCTAACGCCTCACTTCACACACGTTAGTGAAGTTTCCAGTCTTCTGCAGGATAAGAAACTTCCTGGCAGATTAAACCCGTGTGTTGGACAGGGACTCGAACCCAGGAACTTTGCCTACCAGCGCCCGTAACTCAGCTGGTAGAGCACCTAACCCGAGAAGCAAAGGTCCCATGTTCGAGGGCCGGTCCAGCACACAATTTTGACCTGCCGTAGGTCGTGATAAGTCATCTTTACAGAGGCATACGCGAATGAAACTGGAAGTAATCTACCGTCTACTGAAGTGGTAAGTTGTCGTGTCCTGACACAGGATAGAGGGAATGTGTTTAATGTCAGTCTACAATTTCCGAGAGGGGCGAAGCAAATACAGAAAGACAAATTCCCAGTGAAGGCAGAATGATGACTTGAATCAGCACCAAATACTGTCACAGGGTGCCTACTACAGATGCAGATTCTAGGACTCGGCAGGGTGCTGGCAGCAGGAGATTCACGGAATCCAGGGGTCTGATTAGCACTGTTTGTGACCACACTAACTGCTACACTCAAGGGTAATTCGACCCTTAGGAAAAGGAAAGGAGGCAACTGGTTGCAGAGCGGAAGTCAGCGCCTGAAGCAAAGTGGGCTGGTGCTAACGGAATTAGCGAACACCAGCAGAACGTTAGGTACAAACTTAGAGCAGCGCTCTAACCAGACTTGTTGGAGAATACCGAGTCTGGCCACGACCGACACGGTGTCGGTAATGCAACGATCTGACTGCGACCTCCCCCTCTGAATACAAATGAAGTGTTGGCAGAAGAGCCAACACTGTGTTGCTAGAGGAGGCCGAAATGCACGCGTTTAATTACACGCTGACTGGAATGAGGTCTGGAACAGTTAATGGAATTAATAGTAGCAAATAAAGTACGTAGTTGATATAATAGCTTTAATCCACAATTGGTGTACATCGCTCTTGACGGTACATGTTATAATCTCAATATCAAATGCTATGGCGCCTTGCTAGGTCGTAGCAAATGACGTAGCTGAAGGCTATGCTAACTATCGTCTCGGCAAATGAGAGCGTAGTTGTCAGTGATCCATCTCTGGCTAAGTCGGCTGTACAACTGGGGCGAGTGCTAGTAAGTCTCTCTAGACCTGCCGTGTGGTGGCGCTCGGTCTGCAATCACTAACAGTGGCGACACGCGGGTCCGACGTATACTAACGGACCGCGGCCGATTTAAAGGCTACCACCTAGCAAGTGTGGTGTCTGGCGGTGACACCACAACAAAAACATGGGCTTTTAAAGAATCGTGGCGGCGCACGATTTATCCCTTCTCAAAGTCGACCCACCGATGTACTGCATCCTGACAAGCTTCGGCCAATCTGGCGAGTTATTCCCCACCTCCAGCGCGCATCTGGCCAACCACATTTAAACTCCTCCTCTACTCCTACTCGGTAGGTAGGAATGCTTAAAACAAATTCCAAGTTTGGTATCAACAGCGTTCAGCTGAAAGTTGAACTTCACTGCCACTCCTACAGGGTGGCGCACGAAATGTGTTATCAATTGTTTCTTTCACAATTTATGACGCACATTAGATATCCCGCTGGGATCTCTACATCAGTACCAGCAGAGCTCGGAAAAAGAAATGAGTTACGAAATGACGTGCAATTCACGATACTGCCGCTAGAAGACTAGTAAGCAGCAATGGCTGATAATGGAAGACTGACGACTCAGCAACGATCGGCAATTGTTACTTTTTCATGAAACGAAAGCTCTGTTGTGACTCAGAGGCGTTTTCGACAACAGTTTAACACACGATGGGTCCCTTGCAAAAAGAGCATCCACAGGTTGTACGATAAATATGTACAGGAAGGAACAGTATTCGAAGCGAAGCGACCTCGGCCTCAGCCTGTTTGTTCGCCGGAGAATACTGAAGCGGTGCGATTTGCTGTACAGAGAAGTCCCGGGAAATTGTGTAGAAAGGCAGCAGTGCAACTGGGAATATCCAGACGCTCCGTTCAACGCATTCTTAAAAGTGACCTCCATATGTACCCATACAAGATGACCTGTGCACAGAAGCTCACTGAAGAACACAAGCAGCAGAGACTACTGTTTGCTCAGTGGGCGGAGGATAGGGAAGAAGCTCTCAAAAGCGTTTGGTTTTCAGACGAGGCGCATTTTCATTTAGACGGTGTGGTTAACAAACAAAATGTACGCTTTTGGGCCACTGAAAACCCACAAGTGCTTCATGAACGACAACATTATGCTCCGAGGATTACAGCGTGGGCAGCAATTTCCAGTCACTGACTTATTGGACCCTTTTTCTTTGAACAAACTGTGAACAGCGAGCGTTATTTGAGCATGCTTCGCAATAGATTCATTCCACAGCTTCTTGCTACTGCCTTGCCCTTCAACACGCAGTGGTTCATGCAAAATGGAGCAAGGCTACAAACTGCAAACACTGTGTTGGAGTTTTTAAACGAGCATTTCGACATGCGGACCATTTCACTCAGGTTTCCAGGTCGCTTCAATGACGGACAAAATTGACCCCCCAGTAGTCCAGACCTCAATCTATATGACTTTTTTCTTTGGGGGTACCTAAAGGAAAAAATTTTCCCGAAACGTCCATGTGATTTAATGGAGCTCAGAAGACTTATTCTTCAAGTTTGCAGTGAAATTACGGAATACACGTGCCGTATGGTAATCACTAACTTCAGTGTTCGTTTGAAGGAAGTTAGGAAACGAAATGGTGGACATACTGAGCATGTGCTGAGTTAGAACAAATCTCCATTGACGGCTCTTCATTGTAGTATACGTTCGTTTCAGATTGTATTGACAATAAAGTTTATATTCAAAAACAAAATGGTAACACATTTCGTGCGCCACCCTGTATTATTGCCAGCAACAACAGTGTTTTACGTCACTTTGATCGCCCTCCGCCGTTTTGTGGGTGGGGCTGCTGTAGTAGCACTCTAACCTTTGTAAACCCACTGACTGAGTTCTCAGTAGCAAGTGTGAAGCTTGATGCCTCTGCTAAGACATGCCTTTTCGTGGCCGTCTTCTACAATGACGCCTTACGACAGCGTCTAGGCGGTGGATGGAGTTACCAGTTAATTCTCTGAAGTGAGTGAAACATCTCCCTTGGGACAGACATAGAGCAATTTCCAATGCTCTAGTATTACTATTTAACTCCAGTAACCTAAACGCTAACACTATTTCCTGCTCTCTGCATTGTGTCTCTGATTTTCTACCATGATGTGCCCTTGATGGCTCCAAATAGCCTTAAGCATAACAAGTACACTGACAACGTAAACTCAACCATCCACATCACTGCTCAGTAATCGGCAAGCGTCTTTCGATCAAGTGACTCACTCGAGCCTACCAGTACATGTGCGTACGACGTTGCTTTTCACCAGTAGTGAGACGCGAGTCACTAACTGAACACTCAAGCGCAGAAATCGAGGAATCACGAAGGGGAGCTCTGCACTGCGGCCTGAGAAGACCTCTGCAGAGAAAGCGCCAAGAAGGCGAGTCTGCTTCGCGGCGCCACGGTGTCGCCTTTATCTCGAGTTCGTTGCTCCGCCGCCTCCACAGTCTCCGCCTGCGCTGCGCAAATATTAGACGGATAAACTTCTGGGTCCTCCGCAGCGGCCTGTCTCGGTAAATCTCGGCTTCTCCCATTCCAGACGTTGTACTGCCTCCTTAATTTTAATAACAAAACTGCGGAAGTCGGCACCTTTCACTCTGGGGGACAACTAGCTGTGGAATAATTTCCTTTCGTAAAGATTTTTCTCAGAGGCAAAGGACAAAAACTAAATTTATTTCTGAGTTCAAACCGTTGAACGATGAATGTCACGTTTCCTGTTAGTGTGGTGTAATGCTCTGATCATACGCAGTGGTGGCTCTTTTATTATTTAGAGCGTACAACTTGTTTACATGCAGAGTGTATAAAAACATGTCAGGAAGTTTATGGATTTATTCTTGACATAAAAAAATTAGAAGAAGTTCATATGAACATGGATTCGAAAATCCTTCATTACGGAGGTGTGAAAAGAATACGGCATTGGTGGCATTATCTAGGTATGTCCACTCTTTGCCTAAAATGGGAATTTACTACCACTGCGTTGTCTGAAAATTGCTCTGTCGTGCGGTGCAAGAGTGAGACTTGTCCATGGGAACAATCCAGAATAACAAAGGGAATAGACTTGTCGACGTCGGATGTTGGGAGGGGGTGGGGGGGGGGTGGCAAGAACTAGACATATCCAGTGCTTGCTTTGTTACTGCAGCAAAAAAAAGCAGTCAGATTCTGTCATGTGAAGTATATCCAAGGCGTTCACTGTGCTCAATGTTACACAAGATCTATTTTTCTTGTTCCACCCAAAAAGCTCTTTCGGGCTAAAATCAGGAGAGGTGATAAAAGCTTTACTTTTTTTCAAAGTACTGGTTCTTTGAGGACACTCAACTGCGTACATGGATGTAGTTCGCTGTAGTGCATCATTAATGTAACTTATCCATCATGTTGTTGGTCATTCAGAAAGCCTCAACTACAGCGACTTTTCCAAAGGAAAAGCATTATAAAGTGCGCTGGCTGTTAAATCTGAGAAATACAGAGATGTCATGAAGCTTGCCAAGGAGTTTCTGTCAGCCTCATATATGGTCTGTGGAAGAGCTGTTACGGATGCTACAAAAAGTACATCACAAGAAGAAGCACAATAAACCTCTTATTAACATTCCACATCAGTGACATATATCAGAGTAATCAATTCCTTTTATTTTTTTTTATTTCTCAGATTCCTCATCAAATTCAGTAACTTGTAAAGTGCTAATAGTAGTGATGTCTTCAGTTACTTGTTTATTTTTCAACATCTAATACAAAAACCCAATTTGCTTGTTGCAAGGGCAACACGAGTTCAGTTTTTTTAGAATTCATTAAATATTATAATAAAACTTTGTTTGGCTATGTAGGGGAAGCTGGGGTTTAATCGGGTAAGGGGGTAACCAGGAACCATCTATATGACTTACTAACAAAGTTTTTTGGTCTTTAGACCATGTAGATAACCGGCAACTTCAGTAATACTATGAGGTTTGGTAGAGTCAGACGAGCTGTTGTTGAGGAAATTGTGGAATTTTTATAGTGGTGTATCTTGGTTGGTGCTATTTCGTGTTCTATGAGGAACTTATACCGTCGCCTTACAGGCTGACACTAGTGATACAATGAATAGGACTTTTAGCAGTCTTTATGAAGATATGCCGCGTAAAACGATTCTCCACCTTATTTCTTATGGAGAAAGAATTTTACAGGTAACGTACGGTTAACTGGGACTATCTGATACTACCCCATGACTTCATTACATGTAACTTATACGTGTGACGTAACAATTATACGCTTTTAATGGTACGCTAACTGTATGAACACGTTTTAATAACTATAATTTAATAATTGCATATAGTATTTACAATTATTTTGGGCCAGTTTTTAGATTATTTTTCTCATTAATAATTTGATTAATAATCTCTTATTGAAGAGGCATATTTTCATTTCAGGTGGGACCATTAAGCTCTTTATACGACCAGGAAAGTAAGACATGGCTCACTAGGCATCTAGGAACAGTGGCAACCCAGTACCAAATTCCTCAGATGTTCGGATTTGCATATAACAGAACAGCAACAATGCAAAATCACCTATCTGTGTTTGAAATGAGTGGTATTTTCCTGCTCAATGCAAATGAGTCTGGAGAACAGAAGTTTGCACTATCAGATCCAATAGAAAGAAAAGTACCAGATTACTGACACTTCTCCACATCTCAGTCCATCAGCTGATGTGCAAACACAGTCTCCATCTACTGTGTCATCGAAGAATGTAAAGCCAATTCCTTGTTACCAGAGACCATCATCAACAAGGTGAAGACGAGAATACGCCGTGATCACGGACCCTCCTGTCGCATATGTAGAAAATACCACGAACATACACCAGAAAGAATAAGTTTTTTCTAGCAAGTACTCATAGTACAAAGGCGATGCCACAGGAAAGGCGTTGGCTTGGACGTTGGCCAGCAATGTTACATGTACTCATGAAGTATCACCTCGAGGTGCGGCAAGGCATTGATGGGAACCATATATGGTCACATTGAGCCCCCAAATGGTGGTGGCCAGAGCTACCAATGTGAAAGGGGCGACGTAGTCTGCCACACACGTAAAAGGTGGGGGTGGCGCAGCCCTTGAGGGAATTCAGTACAGACAATCAGTAGACCCTGAGTGATGTCTGTGTAGGTCGGGCCCAGGGTCTGGACTTGTAGTGTTCGCACTGGCAATGTTCGTGATCATCCTTAGCCACATACCTCCTTCCACGGGATTTTGCTGTCGTTCAAGTCCTTAAAATAATTTGAAGGCAGTCTTTATTGCAGCCAATGTTAACTTCTGACTGTTTCCTGACTTTTAATTATGCCCATCATCAGAGTTTGCACCATCTGAATTGTCGTCATCGAGACAGTGCAAACTCTGATGACGGTCCATAATTAAAAGACCTAAAACAGTCAGAAGTTAACATCGGCTGTGATCAAGGCTGCATTTAAATAATTTTATCACAGTAAGAGGCTGTTCTCCTAAAACTTTATACAGAATTATAAGTTCAAGTCATTATCCAATCCTCGCTCAGACGAGCAATTAAAGAATGTAGATATGCAAGTCCTGTCTTTGTTCGATTATTTCCGGGCAGAATGCCATAACTCATTCGAACTTCCAGTTAGTCATCTAGATGTTAGCTGACTGGACGGACTTTCTCCAGTCTCCATTGTCAATGAGCGTCTAGACCGCTTGCTGGTGGTGACGCCTAGTTTCTCTTTTTGTCTGGAGACATATGTGGGTTAAGTCGTGGAATTAGCGTGCAATTATCATGCCACAAGTTATAAGATTGCTTGGCTAGTGCTGTAACGTGTAGTTCTATTTCATGCATGTCTATATATTGTGTGTCTTTTCATTCTTTGTTTTTCCCGTTGATTTTGACGATGGTCTTACACTATCATACGTGAATTGTCACGTGCTGTCCGGGCTCATCTTCTGACTGTGTTTTGGAAATGTATTAATGATCGTGCATGGTCCGGGTCTGATGCCTGTCTGCTGTTTCATCCAAGATTTTACCGAGGAATGACATGTTTTCACGTATTCTTTTACCTTGGAATTCATGACAAATGAAGTATTACACTACTGGCCATTAAAATTGCTACACCAAGAACAAATGCAGATGATAAACGAATATTCATTGGACAAATATATTATACTAGAACTGACATGTGATTACATTTTCACACAATTTGGGTGCATAGCTCCTGAGAAATCAGTACCCAGAACAACCACCTCTGGCCATAATAACGGCCTTGATACGCCTGGGCATTGAGTCAAACAGAGCTTGGATGGCGTGTACAGGTACAGCTGCCCATGAAGCTTCAACACGATACCACAGTTCATCAGGAGTGACTGCCATATTGTAACGAGCCAGTTGCTTCGCCACCATTGACCAAACGTTTTCAGTTGGTGAGAGATCTGGAGAATGTGTGGGCCAGGGCAGCAGTCGAATATTTTCTGTATCCAGAAAGGCCCGTACAGGACCTGAAACATATGGTCGAGCATTATCCTGCTGAAATGTAGGGTTTCGCAGGAATCGAATGAAGGGTAGAGCCACGGGTCGTAACACATCTGAAATATAACGTCCACTGTTCAGAGTGCCGTCAATGCGAACAAGAGGTGACCGAGACATGTAACCAATGGCACCCCATACCATCACGCCAGTACGGCGATGACGAGTACACACTCCCAATGTGCGTTCACCGCGATGTCGCCAAACACGGATGCGACCATCATCATGCTGTAAACAGAACCTGGAAATGACTTTTTGCCATTCGTGCAGCCAGGTTCGTCGTTGAGTACACCATCGTAGGCGCTCCTGTCTGTGATGCAGCGTCAAGGGTAACCGCAGCCATGGTCTCCAAGCTGACAGTCCATGCTGCTATAAACGTCGTCAAACTGTTCGTGCAGATGGTTGTTGTCCTGCAAACGTCCCCATATTTTGACTCAGGGATCGAGACGTGGCTGCCGATCCATTGCACCCATGCGGATAAGATGCCTGTCATCTCGGCTGCTAGTAATACGAGGCCGTTGGGATCCACCACGGCGTTCCTTCTTACCCTCCTGAACCCACCGATTCCATATTCTGGTAACAGTCATTGGATCTCGACCAACGCGAGCAGCAATGTCGCGATTCGGTAAACCGAAATCGCGATAGGTTACAATCCGACCTTTATCAAAGTCGGAAACGTGGTGTTACGCATTTCTCCTCCTTACACGAGGCATCACAACAACGTTTCACCAGGCAACTCCGGTCAACTGCTGTTTGTGTATGAGAAATTGGTTGGAAACTTTCCTCATGTCAGCACGTTGTAGGTGTCGTCACCGGCGCCAACCTTGTGTGAATGCTCTGAAAAGCTAACCACTTGCATATCACAGCATCTTCTTCCTGTCGGTTAAATTTCGCGTCTGTATCATGTCATCTTCGTAGTGTAGGAATTTTAATGGCCAGTAGTGTAATTGGGTGTTATGTTATCAGCCCAGCACTTGAGGCCAGATTCACAGAAGCTCCAGGTGATAAAGAAGTATCCAAAACCCAACACAACGAAGCAATTACAGGCTTATTTAGGCCTTGTTGGATTCTACCAGCGTTTTGTAAGCAACTTCAGCAAAATCGCGAATCCGCTGCATGAATTATTAAGGAAAGAAGTGTCTTATAGCTGCAGTGCCGAGCAAGAAAACGCTTTCAAGCATTTGAAAGAGAAGCTAATCAATCCACCTCTACTACAGTACCAGGACATGAGAAAGGACTTCATAATTACCACGGACACTAGCGAGCCAACTATTTAGGCGGTTTCACATCAGGGAAAAATCGGAAGCCACTTACCTCACGTGTACGCCTCGAGGACAGGGAAATTCGCAGAAAGAGGATGCAATACAGTTTGCAGGGAGATGTTGGCCATTTATAGTGGAGTAAAATATTTTAGACCTTTTGTATTTGGAAGAAAGTCCCTGATATGTGTTGACCATAAACCCCTAACATGGGTAGATAGTACATCAGATCCGTGGGCAAGATTGATAACATTTAGGTTCAAACTGGAGTAATATGCCTATCAGATACTGTACAAGAGTAGCAAACGAAATTATGTTGCCGAGGTCGAGTGAGAGAAGTCAAGGTAATGCATAATAAAAGTACCAAGAAACTTAACATCAGAATTGGTGATAACGCAGTAGATTAAGTTAAGGAATTCTGATGCACTGGATGCAAAATAACCCACGGTGGACTAAGCAGTAACATAAAATGCCATCGCATACCTCATGCCAATTTATTTATTTTTGTTTGCACTTCACCATTTTTATCAGCTTTCTGTGAATAATGTAGTGACTTCCAATAACCGAGTAACAACGTGATGAAAGAATGATTGATGAGCGAACAGGGCTGCCGAGGATATAAATTTCACGAATAAAATGCTTTGAAATATTCATTTAAAAACGATTTTTCGTATAAATCTCTTTCTTTCAGTACATGCATTGAAACGAATATATTTGACTTACCGCATTTAATTAAAGGCAGGCCCGCAGAGGACTTGGCTCTGCAGAGCACAAAGAGAGCTACTGGTGGAGACCCTTTGAACTGCAGAAATAAGCCAAATTAAAGGAACCCGATCTCTCGCGCTCGATAAGCACCAACGATCGTGCAGGCGGACCACACTTGAGGCATTAATCTCACCAATACTGAACACTAGTGTGTTACTAAAGAAACGCCCCTTCCGTCGCTGATATGTAATTTATTTAACTCGGCGGCCATTTCCTGCGTTCTCATTCAGGTTATTTTTAAGTCGTTCTGAAACTACCACCGTCGATAGATAATACAGTGGATGTATAATTACTGTACATAATAGGACATTAAAAACAAAGCTGAAAATGTACAGTACAAGTACACAGAAATATATACCTTAATTTGTGCTGAAGCAACATCAGCTGACGAAGAAAGTAACACTCGTGACCAATGAGGCGCTTCGATACGAAGTCAAAAGCGTCCTGTAATCTCTTTGCCCGTGTAGCGGAAGCAGAGGCCTCCTTCACGTCAAGTCAGAATGTGTCATATCTGATAGCCTGTAGTGGCCAGATTAATTCTTACTCTAAATATAACCATTGGGCTGGTGACAAACAGAACGAAAATACACACATCAAAAAAAGTTTTGAATCACCTCGGTTCCGAGAGTTCTGGACGCTGTACAGAAAATTGGAATAGAGATCAACATAAACATCATTTCCGCCCTTTTTATGATTCATGAAAACCACATATGGAATGTTGTACCACCATACAGCGTGGCCTTCAGAGGTGGTGGTCCAGATTGCTGTAGACACCGGCACTCTAATTCCCAGTAGCACGTCCTCTTGCATTGCTGCATGCCTGTAACCGGCGTGGCACACTATCCACAAGTTTATCAAGGCACTGTTGGCCCAGATGCACTCCTCAACGGCGATTCAGCGAAGATCCCTAAGAATGGTTGGTGGGTCACGTCGTCCATAAACAGCCCTTTTCAATCTATCCCTGGCATGTCCGAAAGGGTTCATATCTGGAGAACATATGGCCACTTTAGTCGAACGATGTCGTTATCCTGAAGGGAGTCATTCAAAAGATGTGCACAATGGAGGCGCGCATTGTCGCCCATGAAGACTAATGCCTCGCCAACATACTGCCGAAATGGTTGCACTATCGGTCGGAGGATGACATTCACGTATCGTACAGCCGTTACGGCGCCTTCCATGACCACCAGCGGAGTACGTCGGCCCCACACAATACTACCCCAAAACAGCAGGGAACCTCCACCTTGCTGCACTCGCTGGACAGTGTGCCTAAGGCGTTTAGCCTGACCTGGTTGCGTCCAAACACGTCTCCGACGACTGACTGGTTGAAGGCATATGCGACACTCTTCGGTGAAGAGAACGTGATTCCAATCTTCAGCGGTCCATTCGGCATGTTGTTGCGCCCAACTGCACCGCGCTGTGTTGTCTTGTTTCCAAAGATGGACCTCCCCATGGACGTCGGGAGTGAAGTTGCCCATCGTGTAGCCTATTGCCCACAATTTGAGTCGTAACACTACGTCCTGTGGCCGAATGAAAAGCATTATTCAACATGATGACGTTCCTGTCAGGGTTCTTCAGAGTCATGATCCGTAGGTAGCGATCATCCACTGCAATAGAAGACCTTGGGCGGCCTTAACGAGTTATGTCATCGACAGTTCCTGTATCTATGTATCTCCTCCACATCCGGACAACATCGCTTTGGTTCACTCCGAGAAATCTGGACACTTCCCTTCTTGAGAGTCCTTCCTGGTACAAAGTAACAATGCAGACGCTATCGAACCGCGGTATCGACCGTCTAGACTTGGTTGAACTGCAGACCACACAAACCGTGTACTTCCTTCCAGGTGGAAGGACAGGAACTGTTCGGCTGTCAGCCCCCCTCCTTCTAAAATGCGCTTGTCATGCATGATTGTTTACATCTTTGGATAGGTTTAGTGACATCTATGAACAGTCAAAGGGACTGTGTCTGTGATACAATATCGAGTCTGTCAATATTTCACTAAAATACAAGTCATCAGTTGAGTAGTTAACAGCTTAGTAGTACGCGGCATACAACCTTCCTTCATACTTGGGAGTGATGTGCCACACACACAGGTAAGCTTTGCTCGGGGTCTCGCGGTAGCGTTCTCGCTTCCCGAGCACGGGGTCCCGGGTTCGATTCCCGGCGCGGTCAGGGAATTTCACTCACCTCGAGATGACTGCGTGTTTGTGTAGTAATAGTCATTTCATCAACATTCATAAAAGTGGAGAGACTGTGCTGAGCAAAGATTGGGAATTTGTACGGGCTCTGATAACCGCGCAGTTGAGTACCCCACAATCCAAAAATCATCATCATATACAAGCTTTGACCATTAATTAATTGCGTCTAAGTTTCAGCAGTTTTCTGCCAGCACATATATACATACTTTAAATACACTCATAAATCAGTTTCCTTAGGCAACTTTTAAATGGTTCAAATGGCTCTGAGCACTATGGGACTTAACATCTGAGGTCATCAGTCCCCGAGAACTTAGAACTGCTTAAACCTAACTAACCTAAGTACATCACACATATCCATGCCTGAGGCAGGATTCGAATCTGCGACCGTAGCGGTCGCGCGGTTCGAAACTGTAGCGCCTAGAACCGCTCGGCCACAATGGCCGGCTAGGCACTTTACTAGCCCAGAAGGAGCATTAGCAAAGCTTACTGAGCAATAAAGACGGAGCAACGCTTGTCACATGTCCTTCCGGTTCAGCCTCCGTGCCACGTCTCCCTTAACAATGGCGTATCGCCCGGCTACTCAAGACTCATGGTCGCAGTGACGTCAGACACTACAGCTAACCGGATATTAACTCTGCTTGTACAAAATACGCAATACGCCCTGTGGTGTAAGTAATAACACCCTCATTTTTATGTCGTTACAAAATATGACATGTAACAAGCAGGTTCTTGTCTCTCTGTGCTGGGCGAGATCAAAGCTGACTCACAACGGGCTTGTGTGACTACTCCACGAGGATCCAGGGTTCAAAACCATATCAGACATTGTGATTCTGAGGAAAACCAGGAACTTATTAAACCAAGGGATCACAATTCAAACTCTTAACAAGAACAGTCCCTCTCCAGTGGTGATATTTTCATTGGTAGGGTTCAAACATTTAAATGGAATAAAATATGTGCTAACTTAATCACATCAACAAAAATAAAGAATGTTGCAAAAATATCTTCTAGCTATAAACGTGTTGCCAGAGGGGTTAAATGTGAAACAGAGGCTACATGGACAATACGTAGCCTGGAAAGTATTGCTGGAATAGTAAGAAGGGATCACAATTCAAACTCTTAACAAGAATAGTCCCTCTCCAGTGGTGATATTTTCATTGATAGGGTTCAAACATTTAAATGGAATAAAATATGTGCTAATTTAATCACATAAACAAAAATAAAGAATGTTGCAAAAATATCTTCTAGCTGTAAACGTGTTGCCAGAGGGGTTAAATGTGAAACAGAGGCTATATGGACAATACTTAGCCTGGAAATTATTGCTGGAATAGTAAGAAGGTAAGTGTACAGTATTCCAGAGGAAAAAATTACAACGTGTGAAATGATGGCATTGATCGGATTGCTGCATATCTTCGGGACTTATCATTCTTTTATTAAACTAAAATTAAACTGCGATTTAGCTCACATACACTACTGGCCATAAAAATTGCTACACCAAGAAAAAATGCAGATGATCAAGGGGTATTCATTGGACAAATATGTTATACTAGAACTGACATGTGACTACTTATTCACGCAATTTTGGTGCATAGCTCCTGAGAAATCAGTACCCACAATAACCACCTCTGGCCGTAATAAAAGCCTTGATACGTCTGGGCATGAGTCAAACAGAGCTTGGATGGCGCGTACATGTACAGCTGCCCATGAAGCTTCAACGCGATACCACAGTTCATCAAGAGTAGTGACTGGCGTATTGTGATGAGCCAGTTGCTCGACCACCATTGACCAGATGTTTTCAATTGGTGAGAGATCTGGAGAATCTGCTGGCCAGGGCAGCAGTCGAATATTTTCTGTATCCAGAAAGGCCCGTACAGGACCTGCAACATGTGGTCGTGCATTATCCTGCTGAAATGTAGGGTTTCGCAGGGATCGAATGAAGGGTAGAGCCACGGGTCCTAACACATCTGAAATGTAACGTCCACTGTTCAAAGTGCCGTCAATGCGAACAAGAGGTGACAGAGACGTGTAACCAATGGCACCCCATACCATCACGCCGGGTGATACGCCAGTATGGCGATGACGAATACACACTCCCAATGTGCGTTCACCCAAATGTCGCCAAACACGGATGCGACCATCATGATGCTGTAAACAGAACCTGGATTCATCCGAAAAAATGACGTTTTGACATTCGTGCACCCAGGTTCGTCGTTGAATACACCATCGCAGGCGCTCCCGTCTGTGATGCAGCGTCAAGGGTAACCGCAGCCATGGTCTCCGAGCTGACATTCCATGCTGCTGCAAACGTCGTCGAACTGTTCGTGCAGATGGTTGTTCTCTTGCAAACGTCCCCATCTGTTGGCTCAGGGATCGAGACGTGGCTGCTCGATCCGTTACAGCTGTGCGGATAAGATGCCTGTCATCTCGACTGCTAGTAAAACGAGGCCTTTGGGATCCAGCACGGCGTTCCGTACTAACCTCCTGAACCCACCGATTCCATATTCTGGTAACAGTCATTGGATCTCGACCAACGTGAGCAGCAATGTCGCTATACGATAAACTGCAATCGCGATAGGCTACAATCCGACCTTTATCAAAGTCGGAAACGTGATGGTACGCATTTCTCCTCCTTACACGAGGCATCACAACAACGTTTCACCAGGCAACGCCGGTCAACTGCTGTTTGTGTATGAGAAATCGGTTGGAAACTTTCCTCATGTCAGCACGTTGTAGGTGTCGACACCGGCCCCAACCTTGTGTGAATGCCCTAAAAGCTAATCATTTGCATATCACAGCATCTTCTTCCTGTCGGTTAAATTTAGGTCTGTAGCACGTCATTTTCGTGGTGTAGCAATTTTAATGGCCAGTAGTGTACATTTAATGTACGTATGAGTAGTTGAATCTATTGTCCCTTTCTAGGGATTGATTGTTATGCATTAGTTCTACATTTTGATATTCCTTTGAACTGCGAGTGACTAGAATAAATTTTGTCTTTTTGATGTTGATACTGAGGCCCGTATTCCTGCTGTATTCTCACACTACAGTAACAAGGTGTTATACGTCCTTCATATCATCAGTAATTAAGACTGTGTCATCTGCATAGCACACGTTCTTAATCCATATCCCATTTACCATTACTTATGTTTTATTTTTTTCATATTCATCTTACAACCTCCTTTCAAGACACCATTGATTCCACTCAACTGCTTCCTCAAGTCCTTCACCATCTCTTGACACAAACACAATGTCATAGACGCACTAATAATTATTATTTATTTTCCTTGGACTTTAATTTCTTTCTTATAAGTTTCCATGGTTCCTGTTGTGACCAATGTAAGTGAACGTTGCACTTAATTCAGTGCAGGAAAATGTTAACCTACTACAGTTCTTAAGGAGGTCGTTCATGCTGTGATTATTGAGCATTTGTCGTACAGGGCTTCACTATAACACTGAGAAATAACAAACAACATTTGAATCGGCAATTGTTGAAACCAAATAAGTCATTTTTTTACACTTTTCAGGAAAAACAAAAAACTGAATACTCCCAAACGTTTTATTGCCACATTACTGGAATTTTTTTAAACTGGAAGTGGTTACACTCTACTTTTATTGAGACAGAAATAATTAACTCAGGGTATATAATTTCAATATTTAATTATTTCAGAGTTTTTTGACTTATTTTGTTTCAGCAGTTTATGAACAAACTTTTTGCTTTTTTTGGGATTTAACTGTATGAACACTTCATAGTACATTAGCATGATCTTACAAAATGGAGCAAACTGAATTATTTCAACAGCAGTAATGATTAGCTGTACATTAGCTATAATTGTAGTCAATCATTGGCCAAGAAAGCACTTCTTCGTAGGGTGGTCTCTCTGCAACAGGCTCATATTCAATTACTTTCTACACATGTTCCATCTTCATTCTCGAAATAGGTACTTGGTATGTTGGGTAGGCCACTGGAATGCTGTCCATTAATGCTGGAATGATCGGCACATGACTTTTTCTCTCAAGTGGAAAGTATGTCTTACTAATCCATCGATATACAGAAGGCCAATCATCTCTCCTCTATCAAGGTATTGTATTTCTCTGAAGCTACTAGGAGCGAAGAATATTTTTTGTTGTTGTGTTGTTTTGTCACTGTCTCATATGAAACAACACTTTTTTCTAAAATATTTTGGCCACTAGTTGTCGAAATCTAGTATTTCCTCTACATTAACTAATTTTACTGTCATATTCCTTTTACTGCTTATTATCAGTTCCACGAATTCGCAAGGGGTGTAAATGAGGCCATGAGTTTCTATTTTCCTCTTATATTGCCCAAAGTCGCGATCACACTCCTGCTTCGTTTGCATCTTTCTTTCCAAGGCCTTTATGGTACAAGTACACAGTGGAGTGTTCAGTTTTCAAATCATGTATGCTGAAACAGTACACTCACAGTTGGCGCAGATAGAATATCTGTTGGATCGTGCTATGTGGAAGTGACAAGTTTTGCGTATAATCAAAAACTATGGCTCCCACATTATCAATAGACTGGGCTCTTCTTTTGCCATCCCAGAGTGAGTTGTAAAATTTAGGACTGCGACGCTTATGAACATTTGATTTCACTCTGATGATAAGCTTGGCCCTTTCGTTTAAATGTGGGCTTTTCAGTTTGAGTTCAAGCTCTTCACATTTACAACAGACGTCCACTTGGCGTGTACGAAAGGAATAATTAAAATTTTCCCGATAATAATTACGACAAACATCATATTTTACATTTCAATCTGCATATTTGTCATTGAACATATTGTGCATTATCGACGCATTTAGTTCAGAGTTTAAATATGTTGTATATTTTTGTAAATAATGTGAGGTTTTTGTTGAGAAAGATTTTTAATGGTCGTGAATGAGTGCAAAGGTACTGTCTGGTGTCTGCTTGGTCTTCGGGTTTTTCCCGCGTTTATCAACAGGTGTGATTCCCTTAAGTAGCAATTTACTGATTGGAAACACGCCCGAATTCCTCAGTGCATTTATATGCAGGAAATCTTTCTTGCAAACCAGTTTCCTTTCACTTCCAAGCATTTTATGGAAATGTTGCATCCCTACAGTTTTCACAACATTCTGGATCAGATTTCTGAGGACGCCTCTGCTTTACTTCCTTTGTTCAATAAGACGCTGCAGATGTAAGTCCTGGGCATCTTTGGTAGGGAGATCAAATAATTTTGCCAAAATATTATTATGCTGAATTACGTGAATGGAGTCAAAACATTTCATTCTTCAGCTGAAAGGAAATTAATTACATAAGATTGGCATTGCTGGTAATATTGACATTATTTACATCTATACAGTTTTCTACTGTTCTTCCGAGAAAGACTGAGATTTACCTGGAAGATTCTCTAACTGCTTTCCTTGAAACATAATCTCCTCTGTAATTTCGATAAGGCACTCCTTTGGTACGAGCTGTCTTCACCTTATTTCTATCATAATCTGCAGTATTATTCTTCCTTTTTGGAGTCATAGTAATACAACCCAGAGGCGCCGACTTGAAAATGTTTGGGAAAGGGGGGGGGGGACAAGAATCATTTTATTAGGTACTACACTTGACAGATAACTTTGCGTTTCCATCTACATGTTCGACACTCCAAACCAGTCCTATTTGCAGATGACACCAGTGTATTGATTGAAGGTGGAAGTAGAAAGGCTCTTAGGCTGTATGCTGAGGTCACAAATGAATAGATTTCAGAGTGGTTTCAGAGGAATAAGCTACTGATTAATCCTTAAAAAAAAAAAAAAAAAAAAAAAAAAAAAAAAAAAAAAAAAAAAAAAAAAAAAACACGCCACTATACAATTCCACACACTGCAAAATTAAAAACCCATTAAAACCAAATATTTCTTTGGAAAACCAAAAAATTAAGTGTCACTGAAACAAAATTGCTTTGTTTACGCACAAGACAACCTGAAATGGAAGTCACACATCACATTCTTAAATTCTAAGCTATCTAAAATGACCTATGCATTGAGAATTTTATGGAATAACACAAGTGCTGAAGGAGAGAGGTGTATTATGCACGCATACTTTCCCTTTTGAGTTATGACATCGTATTCTTGGGAAATTCCCCTCACAGCATAACAACTTTCAAGAAACGAAGAAAGATTGTGAGGATAATGAAAAATGCAAACAGCTGAAAATCATGCAAACTACGATTGGCGGGCGACTAGCCCCTACCCCTCGACTGGCTAAAACGTCAATCACAATGTCATTTCAGTCGGAGTATAGGTCAGTAGCGGTACAAAACAAATACATAAATAAAGTTGAAGAAACATACCTTAATTTTTGATGGCAAATGTACTCCACCTCAGATCATTCCTGCGTATTAACTCGTCAATGGCATCAAAGTGGATTTTCATCGATTCATCTCTATGGGCGTTGAGAAGGGCGATGGCTGTAAGACGATCCTGCCTCATTATAGAACGAAAATACTTTTTCACCCTCCGCAGACACGAAAACGATCGTTCAGCGGTGCAGGACGTTACCGGAATCGTCAGCACTACACGTATGAATTTCACTAGTTCAGGCAGTAAGACAAACAGGTGGTTTTCCTGTTTTAGATATTTCATTATGTCATCCATCGAACTAGTATTCGAAGAATCACTACTTTGGATAATCTCATGAAACATGCTTCCGTGGAGAAGCATGCGTTCTTTGTCTATGTCTGATTCGTAGAAAGATAAAATATCGAATGAATGTATGTTATCACCAAGAAGAAATTGTTCAATTTGATTTACAAACATGAATAATTGAGTTTTGAACCATGATTCCCAGAAGCTGATTGATGTATTCATTGTTTCATAATACAATCTTCTATATTTGTCACATACTTCAGTGAATGGCCCGTACAATTAGACGTAGGCAAGTCAAATCGTCTTAAAATGTCAATAATAATATCAAACAGAGCCTTAGCTGTGGTACTTTGTATTGAGTATAGCCCTAAAAAATATTCTTCTATCTCTAGCGAAGCATCAACAAATCTTATACATATACTAAATTGCTCTTTGGTGGCTATGTCTGTTGTTTCGTCTGCTATTGTTGCAAAATAATTTGCACTCTTGATATCCTCCAATAATTTTCTAAGAAGTGTATGATTTAAAATGGCAAAAATTTCGTTTTGTACATCATGGAATGTCCATTTGTAAGTTTCGCGCTGTAGCCATATCAAAAGTAGCTGGTTATCTCCACATCGAGGGCGTAATAAATTGTCAGTCACTTGTTTCATCAGTATACCCACGTATTGCAAGCCCCTGCACTGCTAAATAGCGGAGTGAAGATAAGATTTTTAGTAAACAAGCTCGGTTTTCTTTCATTTGTGTCAATTTTTCTTTGGAAATCTGGCTAGATACATTGACATTCGATTTTAAGGATTTGAATTTCAGTACAGCTTCCCTGTGGCAGCCCGATGCTTCATACCCTTTCAACTTTTCTACCCCTTTCTCTTCCAGTTCGAAAAACCAGTTTCCATGATAGTTTTTTCCATTTTGTGAGAAAACGGAAAACGATTTTCTTCAAACATTTGTCTGCAAATTTTGCTAAAAATAACATCTTTTACCTTATTGTAATCGATCCATGCAAATTGCTGTTTGCAAGAGGTCTGATAACAGCGTTGGTTTTTTTTTCAGGGAACAGTGTTTTTTGTCACCGCCACAGTTCCGTCAATATATGGGTCTTTGTTGTGACACACAGCACCGCTAACACTGGGTCTAGTTTCACCGTCGCTAACACTTGCCACATTGTCACATTTCTTCCTGCTTATAAACTTGTCCATTTTAAACTGGACAGTAAGGGACGAAAGATTAACAACTGAACCGAGTCACAGTAAGACTAACTGACCACTGGCGATGCCCAGCTGCGGAATATTTGCGTTCGCTGCCAACATTAGCTGCGGCCTGCGTAACAGTACTGTGCGCCTAGCAAGAAGTAGCCATGTAACAATAGTGTTGATTATTGTCAGGTCCGGCTCTGGGGAGGGGGCGGGGAGGGGGGGACGGGCGAGCCGTGCCATCGCCTAGGACGGCAGATTTTTGGGAGCGGCAAATCCATCTTGCGTAAATGAAGGAATGTGAGAATAAATTGGAAATATAAATTATTCATAAAATCAAGGGTCTTACTGAAATTTATCTATGGTACAGAAACAATGTGCTCCGATTTACGAAAGAAACGTTTCCTCCAAGAAAAATGGCTTAAAATGTATTGCATTGTAAACGTATCACTCGCTGCTGCTTTGGTCTTAAAGACATATTCACAACAAAGAGACGAATGAGTGTGATATGTGAAAATAAGGCGTCATGCATAAAATATATTGTGGGAAAAGTTGACTCTGTGGAAAAAGGGACCTTTGGGAGGCAACAAAGAGACGAATGAGTGTGATATGTGAAAATAAGGCGTCATGTATAAAATATAGTGTGGGAAAAGTTGACTCTGTGGAAAAAGGGACCTTTGGGGGGGGGGGGGGGGGCCTTGACATGTTCGCACGGGGCGGCAAAATCGCTGGAGCCGGTGCTGATTTGTGTGGTGTTGTACCTAGTGATTGTCAATAGAATTTACAAAAATGAATGAAGAGTTTTTAACGTTACCTAGTCCTTCTAGCGATCGCCACCAAATTCGGTGTCACTAATGCTCATTAGTTTATTTTACAAGCTGCCAGCAGGCTGCTGTGACAGGAAGTGGAGCTCGTCCTAGTAGCCAAAGCGCGGGGTGAGCCTTCGTTCCCCGCATACCTCCGTACAGTAAAAGTGTGCGAATAGTACAGACGCAGGGGACAAAGCCTGTCACGACTGTTCGTCATATGCAGGGGTTGGAGGATGTAGTGTAACGACGTAAGTTTTCGTTTGATATATATATATGACCATGTGCAGACATCGTCACCCACGTCAGTTACAACCCACTTCATAGAATGGTTCTTGAACGAAACTGTAAAATATCAGTTGAGTCGTATGCAAAGAATTACATCACTTGGGCCAATTGGTTTTTTGTAAACTTTTCGATTTAAATTTCGTTTGTTTCTCCTCAGAAATTATATTGACACACGTTATCTTGATCTACTCGATATCAGAATCACACATTAAATAAACTTTTGAGATTCAAAGTTTCGGTGAACGCCGTAAGAATCACTAATCTTGTCAAATATATTATTAATCCGTTCACATAATTCTTCATAAATAAATCTTCAAGACACGTGTTTCAACTTTAGTAGCATACACTATTTTATTAGCTTCATACACATAGAGATGTGAACTTGAGCGTTGAGAGTTAGTGACTAACTTTCCAATAAGATTAAGCTCTATATGACGTCATTGTTGTACAAAAAGAGTATAAAAATTCATTTTTAATTTTTAGAAGCACGACGCAACAACTCGGTTCCAGGATCTTCTGTTGCTCCTTGGCTGTCGACCCGCGACGTATAGCGGCCAGCAATTTCCTCTCTGGTCGCGGCAACGAAGATGCTGTCCCCGTTCGTTGCGCCGCCCTCTCCGTACATGAAACACATAAAAAAATACAAAACTTTTAGATAATTCACATCTATTACAAATAATAAGAAAAACACATAAACAAAACTAAATTAAACTTATAGTCACCTGCAAACTGGGCTGACTTTGGTGGATGGGTGACGCTTAATTTCGTCCCACTACATACCCCACCCACAAGTTCAGTTTGTCAGGTTTTAACGGAAAACAAAACTTTTCAGTATACAATATTTAACTGTTAATACATTTTCCTCACATTTTACGTAACCTAGAGTCCTTGCTCTTAGATAGATTTAATCCTTTTAATACGATATTGTTGTGACTATTTGTCATTTACTCTTAATTATGCTATTATGGTAATTCGTAACCGAATATAGGGAGATTGCTCCTCTTCATTTAATAGTTGCTAATAAATACTAATTTAGTACGTTCTTTGACGTTGTTACATTAGGACAGAGCGTTCAAATTGTGATAGATTAGTTTCAGTTTCATTTATTTACTAGAGTTATTCTTTCCAAGAATGTATATTACTAATAAGTTTCTCACAATAACTAATAGTACTATTTACTTTACGTCATTCTCTTCCCTAATGCCTTATTTATGCCTGAGGTCAAGAAGAAATCAAGCAAAACTTTCTTTAGAATCTCGGCACGGCTTTCTTTACCTTCGGACACCTTGTTGGGTAATGGCCATTTATTTAGGAGAAACAAGCGAGAGAGCCCCGTTTGGTGTGTTCTATATTAACACTATTACAAACCTCTATTAAAGGCACTCTGCTATGTTCTCGTGAGCCATATAGCTCTGGACGCCCATGGTCCCTAAAACTATTAACCATCCCCTTTGGTTCCTACTATCCGAGTAAATTTAAAATACGCAAAATTCCTTTTGACCTAAGAGCAAAATTTCTTCCATATAAATCCCCCTTTTGGTTATCTTTCTCTTTTTTTGCAGTACCAGTAGATTATTGTAGAACACTTGTTTAAGCTTTCTGTTTCATTCTTTAAAATAATACGTAACTATCACGAAAAACTTCACATGAATAAACTATGAACGCTCTTCCGTGTGTAACATATACTAAATATTAACTTATTTAGGAATGAAGGGTTTCATTTGATCAACACTATATAATCCCTTAATTACATCTGATGAAGGCTCCATAAGAAGTAATGCTTTGGGATGTACAATCTTATGTACAACATATGGACCTTCAAAGATAAAGAAGAATTTTCTACATTCCTTACCGATGTTAGAACTTTTAGGATGAGATCGTACTAACACAAGATCTCCTACCTGAAATGAGGGTTCTATAGCCTGTTGATTATAACTTTTAATTCTCCGTTCGGCATTTTTTACAATCTGTTCGCAAATTTTTTCGTTTGGATAGACAATTCGTAGACTAACATTTTTCTCTCCTTTATGTAATACGGTAGCCTACTAATTACGACTCGTATTAGCTGACTTTCAATAATTGGTTTTTCAATTAATTTAGCACGGTTTAAATGCCATTCAAAATAATTCCTATAACCTCCCCACCGTTTAGAATATGGAGGAGGGTCTAACAACTCTAAAGTTAAGTGTTGTTGTTTTCCTCTTGACCAATAATTTTGTTTAAACTGCTTAACAAAATCATCCCAGTCCCGAAATTCAGTTCTATGCAGCACCGCCCATTCCGCAGCTTCTGCTTCTAATTGTCCTATTACAAATTGAATGCGTTTTTCATTACTCCATTTAGGAGATAATGATGTTTCAAAAGCTTTTATAAAGATTATAGGGTGAAGTTCGCCTCCTGGTTTGAATACAGGAAATCGACTTGCTACATTTGAATTTGTCGTTATGTCATCCAGACATTCTGCGAGAGAAATAGTCGGATTTTGTTTAAATTTCAGAGACGGAGTTGCATCGGATTGGCTTGCCGTGATTGCTTTATTCATATTGTTGTCGTCCGAGCTAGCAAATTCGATGCGACTGTTGTCTCTGATTATGTTATTACCTCTGCTATCTGAAATGTTTTCATTATTATCTAATTCCGATAACCGCTTAGTAATTTCCTGTATCCGCATTTCTGTATTGGATACGCGATTAGCTAATATCGATTCTTCACTGTGTTCACGATGTGAACGCTCTGTACCTTCGTCAATGTTATTATCTTTGGCAGTCTCAAGGTTACTGCATATTTCAGTAATTAAAAATTTCATGTTTTCGATTTCGGTATGGTCCTTTTCTACTTGATGAGTTAATGTCTCTAATTCTACATTATCTATTGAAGAAATCTCTACAGGTTTGGTAGAGACCTCTTTAATAGATTCCAATAATTCTCTACGAACAGTTTCCGTTTGCATAGAAAATTCATCTCGTAACATATTGTTATTTTTCTGTATTTCATTTACAACTAAGATATTGACACTATCTAATCTCTCGGTTAAGTCAGTAATATCGTTTCGCATGCGAGCTTTTTCCTCGCGCGATTCCTGGATATGTTCTTCTAACCTTTTACAATTATCAGCAATCTTATTACTAAGTCCTGCTAATTTTTCCTGCATTTCAACTTTAGAAGACTCTATTTTATCACTTAATTCTCGACTGGTTTCATTAAGATATTCCTGTAACCTGTCCGTAGATTTTGTTAGCTCCCCTTTAAGTCTAGCAGTAGATTCCTCGTTAGACTGTTTTAACTCCTGTTTTAGTTCCTCTTTCAATCTAGCAGTAGATTCCTCGTTAGACTGTTTTAATCTAGCCATAGATTCTTCGTTAGACTGTTTTAATCTAGCAGTAGATTCTTCGTTAGACTGTTTTAGTTCCTGTTTTAGTTCCTCTTTTAATCTAGCAGTAGATTCTTCGTTAGATCGTTTTAATCTAGCCACACATTCTTCGTTAGACTGTTTTAATTCAGCTAGAAAATCCCCGTTAGATTGTTTTAATTTAGCGATCGCCCTAAAAAGGGATCTCATGCTCCTATCGGACATAGATTGCTCTTCGTCTGACATTTCACTTCCCGACATTATTGTAAGATATTAACTATTTACACACGCAGACTTGTAATCAACAATCCTATAAAAGCACACTCCCTATGTACAATACTCCACTTCCAACTTGAAACAAACTCACCGGACACTAATATTGTAATTTGTAGTTCTCGATGATCAATGTGCTGCTATGGGCTGCAGATGTAACAGCCGTCGATGCAGCCGCTGGGATGCCGCGACCCCGCTTCCGCAACCGGCAGGACGCTGAGTCGAACACCGGAAACGTCACTGGCTGCAACCACGCCCGGCACCGCCGTAGACAGGCGAAGCCCTCAGCAACACCTCTAATACCAGCCGGAGGAACACCCCGCAGCTGACGTACTGGGCCTATTAGTTTAGGGAGAAAAAAGGTTGTCGGGGTTTGCAGCGTTCAGCTGCTGCCCAACAGATGCGCCTTGTCGTGGAACAACTGCGTGACCGTACTGCTTAGCTGCGCTCCGTCAGATGCCCACACCCGCGAAGTCGCCGCTGGCTGGTGAGGGCTCCACGAAAACTCGCGTTGACCTCCGAAGGACCCTTGATGCTTTGTTTCGTACCTGTGTGCCTTAGTTGCACACAAGTCCTGTCACGGTCGCCACGGTGTAGTGTAACGTCGTAAGTTTTCGTTTGATATATATATATATGACCATGTGCAGACTTCGTCACCCACGTCAGTTACAACCCACTTCAAAATGATTCGTATTCTTTTTAAAGTTTTCATAGAATGGTTATTGAACGAAACTGTAAAACATCAGTTGAGTCGTATGCAAAGAATTACATCACTTGGGCCAATTGGTTTTTTGTAAACTTTTCGATTTAAATTTCGTTTGTTTCTCCTCAGAAATTATATTGACACACGTTATCTTGATCTAATCGATATCAGAATCACACATTAAATAAACTTTTGAGATTCAAAGTTTCGGTGAACGCCGTAAGAATCACTAATCTTGTCAAATATATTATTAATCCGTTCACATAATTCTTCATAAATAAATCTTCAAGACATGTGTTTCAACTTTAGTAGCATACACTAGTTTATTAGCTTCATACACATATAGACGTGAACTTGAGCGTTGAGAGTTAGTGACTAACTTTTCAATAAGATTAAGCTCTATATGACGTCATTTTTGTACAAAAACAGTATAAAAACTCATTTTTAATTTTTAGAAGCACGACGCAACAACTCGGTTCCAGGATCTTCTGTTGCTCCTTGGCTGTCGACCCGCGACGTATAGCGGCCAGCAATTTCCTCTCTGGTCGCGGCACCGAAGATGCTGTCCCCGTTCGTTGTGCCGCCCTCTCCGTACATGAAACACATAAAAAAAATACAAAACTTTTAGATAATTCACATCTATTACAAATAATAAGAAAAACACATAAACAAAACTAAATTAAACTTATAGTCACCTGCAAACTGGGCTGACTTTGGTGGATGGGTGACGCTTAATTTCGTCCCACTACAAGGAGTAGCAGAAAGGAATGCGTAATAGCTCGTAAAATCGGTATTTTTTTCCTACATAATCATTACATACTATTATGCAAAAATGTATGTGCTAGTTTTAACAAATTTCCCAGCAAAGGATGAGGAAAGGGGAGAGAGCGGTGGGAAATGCATGTTTTAATATTGGGGGGGGGGGGGGGGGCGAGGCTCCTAGTTTTGACTCTCGGGGGGGGGGGGGGGGGGAGGGGCACAAAGAGTACCTTGCGCCCCCTAAGTCGCGGCGACACTGATACAACCAATCGCAGCTCAAATAACATTAACGGTGACAGTGCCACAACAAAGGAAGTGGATGATTTTACCAACAATGTGGAGTATTGGTGGAAGACAGATTTTGCGAGCGAACGAGCAGCATATGTTGAAACGAAATAAGCATGACGTGTTTCATTTCAACATCAAAAGATAGGCTACACTCTTAAATGTATTATTCAGTGAAAAAAACGAAAATTGAAAATTTTTACTTATTTGCTTTCAACAATTTGCAATTCAATCATTAAGACTGTGTTACAAATGCTGCTTTGATACAGTTTGATAAATGGCACTTGATGCCCCATACTCAATATAGTGGTATCAAACTAACTTTACTGTCTCTTGGCAGTCTATTACATTGTATTGCTGATAGTGATAGTTTCATACACTCTGTCACTGATCATAGTTCTCCATAAATAGCGATGACTGCATTGGAAGACAATCTTTAGAGTACTGTCTGCGCTAACTGCAAGCACTGAATGGTGTTGTCTAATGGCTGGTGTGAACTGGCTAATCGCTGGAGTGGAACTGTGTGTGTGTGTGTGTGTGTGTGTGTGTGTGTGTGTGTGTGTGTCCATGACACATTGTGGATTGGTGCCTTCGGTGGAAGGATTCCCCTGTCCGCCAGTAAGAGTAGCTATGCCTGCATAGTAGCAGCCTCTCATGATACATAGTGGTTTCCACCACAACTTTGTCGATATGATGCCTAAATAACATCGAGAAGGCCACTATCCTGTTCCTGATTCCAGAGAAAGTCAACACTGAAAATAATTATTTGTTTAGTCATTTCTGGAGTTCTGTGGTATGCAAAATGTTGCACAAGATTAGATAGACTTGTCAGTCACGATATTAATATCGAATTCAAAATAGAATCGATGTTGTAGACCATTCTGAGCAGTAATTATATGCCATCTAGCTGTACAACAATTGTATGCCGTACCACTTGATGCCTCTTGGCAACTTAACTGACAGTGTTGCTGTTTGTCAAACCAAACAGATTCTCAGTGAAATTCAGTTGGATAATTGAATCCTATTTGAGATCATATAAAGACAAAAAATGATAGTCACCAGGAACACCACCTAGCAGTCCCATACCAGTAGCCAGCAGCATTAACCAGTAAACCTCAAAGGCGATCAACGAATTACACTGTACAGCTACGAATGAGAGATCCATACTAAAAGAATGTCGCACAATATTAGAAAAAGGAAAGCTTTCATTAGCCCAAAGATTTCATAGAACGCTTCAGTGCTTTACTAGCCAATGTTTTGCTGGCGATGGTCTGTTATTGACTTCCTAACACTTTTGAATTGTCTTACTAGCTAGCTGGAGGAGGAGCTACGTTCTAATGTAAGTATGAACCACACAACACCGCATTTTTTTCTTGTTAACAAACACATCCAAAGGTGGGCGTAGTGATAAGTAGCACATGAAAATTCTACAGTTTTTGACATCGAACCCGTGAAATCTGAGTCAGTGGTTTGGCTGTTTACTACCGAGACACTTCTTTTACGTGAAAGTGTTAATGTTGCTGTAGTAGTATAATATGGTTAATGTAAACGTTCTGTAAATGCTGATTCAAAGGTTTGCCGTTCTCAAACAACCTTTTATATATTTATATTTAGCAAGAACTTTTGTGCTTTGGGGCCAGCAGTGCAAAATGCGTCTTTTAATGACACCAAAGCTCCGTGGACACCCTAAGACACACAAACAATTCGTTCCTATATGTCCTGCAGTAGAAAATATTAACAGTCCCACATATTACATAAGTTTTACAAATACAACAAAAAATATACAATAATGCATTCTAGAATATTAGCTAAGAATATTGTCACGTAGAAGAAGATATAATCGGATGAATGACGACCACTAACTTCACTTAAGGAAGGTCCATCACCACTTGCACATACAAGAGCGCGGAACGAACTGCCTCTGGCCAGAACACATACGGTAGATACAGGGTGGTCCATTGATCGTGACCGGGACAAATATCTCACGAAATAAGCGTCAAACGAAAAAACTACAAAGAACGAAACTTGTCTAGCTTGAAGGGGGAAACCAAATGCCGCTATGGTTGGCCCGCTAGATGGCCCTGCCATAGGTCAAACGGATATCAACTGCGTTTATTTTAAAATAGGAAGCCCCATTTTTATTACATATTCGTGTAGTACGTAAAGAAATATGAATGTTTTAGTTGGATCATGTTTTTCGCTTTGTGATAGATAGCGCTGTAATAGTCACAAAAATATGGCTCACAATTTTAGACGAACAGTTGGTAACAGGTAGGTTTTTTAAATTAAAATACAGAACGGAGGTATGTTTGAACATTTTATTTCGGTTGTTCCAATGTGATACATGTACCTTTGTGAACTTACCATTTCTGAGAACGCATGCAGTAACAGCGTGATTACCTGTAAATACCACATCAATGCAATAAATGCTCCAAATGATGTCCGTCAACCTGAATGCATTTGGCAATACGTGTAACGACATTCCTTTCAACAGCAAGTAGTTCGCCTTCCGTAATGTTTGCACATGCATTGACAATGCGCTGACGCATGTTGTCAGGCGTTGTCGATGGAGCGCGATAGCAAATATCCTTCAACTTTCCCCACACAAAGAAATCTGGGGACGTCAGATCCGGTGAACGTGCGGGCCATGGTATGGTGCTTCGACAACCAATCCACCTGTCATGAAATATGCTATTCAATACCGCTTCAACCGCACGCGAATTATGTGCCGGACATCCATCATGTTGGAAGTACATCGCCATTCTTTCACGCAGTGAAACATCTTGTAGTAACATCGGTAGAACATTACGTGGAAAATCAGCATACATTGCACCATTTAGATTGCCATCGATGAAATGGGGGCAATTATCCTTCCTCCCATAATTCCGCACCACACATTAACCCGCCAAGGTCGCTGATGTTCCACTTGTCGCAGCCATCGTGGATTTTCCGTTGCCCAATAGTGCATATTATGCCGGTTTAACTTACCGCTGTTGCTGAATGACGCTTCGTCGCTAAATAGAACGAGTGCAAAAAATCTATCATCGTCCCGTAATTTCTCTTGTCCCCAGTGGCAGAACTGTAGACGACGTTCAAAGTCGTCGCCATGCAATTCCTGGTGCATAGAAATATGGTACGGGTGCAATCGATGTTGATGTAGCGTTGTCAACACCGACGTTTTGGAGATTCCCGATTCTCGCGCAATTTGTCTGCTACTGATGTGCGGATTAGCCGCGACAGCAGCTAAAACACCTACTTGGGTATAATCATTTGTTGCACGTCGTGGTTGACCTTTCACATGTGACTGAACACTTCCTGTTTCCTTAAGGGGAGACCTGGGGCAAATAATCGAAAAAAATTCATTTTTATTTTTTTGTTTCATTAAAATCTACAGAATCTCCAGAACATTCTGATATATTGTTTATTTGGTGGAAATATTATCTTGTTGCTATTATCGTCCTTTACTGTACATCTGCTTTGTCAGTTTTCCTCCTCGCGACTTACAGTGACTCATTTGAACGGTCATGTTTCCGAAACTATTTACTATAGAAGGATGTTATTTTGTCGTTTTGTAGTTGACAGTCTGCTCTACACAGTGTATTGTTTCTGAAGCTCTTTGTTTGAATGGCGCAAATTGTTTCGTGAATAACATTCTATTTAGTGGGTTTTAGTTCGTGCAGCAAGCACACATTGACAGCATTTTGCAGAAGAAAAATGACAAAACAACACGGCATATTCAAGAAGCGAAGAAACAAAGGTAACAGGTTTTACCGAAAATGTGTAGCTGATGAAGCTTGTTTGAGTATATCACAGGGGACTACCAGCGACAGCAGTGACAATAAAAGTGCAGTGCCTACACCCTCTCCCCCCAGTGCTTCAAAAAGGAAAGTTGACTTTAGAGTTTATGAGGAGCTCAGTGTAGAAAAAGACATGGATACAAAGATAATTGTGGAGTTCGATATTTTGGCTCGTGTTCTAAGTGTAGCAGTGAGCTGTTCTCTTTGTGTTGGTGCAGTAACACTGTCTGAAGATGAATCAGATAGGAATTGTTTGTCATTTATGTATTTCCTGTCAGAACTGCGAATTCTCTCAATCGTTTTGCACATCAAGCAAGTGCAAAAACAACTTGTATACTAATAACGTAAGATTAGTATATGGACTAAGGTGCATTTGGAAGGGTCGGGCAGCTGGGAAAATGTTGTGCAGCATCATGAATTTGCCAGATCCTCCTACACAGTATGAACACTACACAGATGTCATTGGTGATTGTGTAAAGGAAGTGGCTACAAATTCCGTGGTATCTGCAACAAAAGAAGCAGTGGAAGCAAATGATGGTTGCACTGATATCATTATTGCCTTTGATGATTCCTGGCAGAGACGAGGACACAAATCTAAGAATGGAGTAGCAATTGCAACAAGTGTTGACACAGGAAAAGTCCTAGATCTTGAGATTTTGACAAAATGTTGTCAAGGATGCACATGTGCTCGCGTGGATGGTGAGAGAATAGAAGCCCATAAACCAAACTGTGGAAAAAATTATGAGGGAACAAGTGGAGGGATTGAAGTGGCTGTTGCAGTAAATATTTTTCAGCGATCTGAGGAAGAAAGGGGAGTCAGGTACATTCAGTTCTTGGGAGATGGAGACAGCAAGTCTTTCAAAGCAGTAGTGGACAGAAAACCTTACAGCGTGCCCATAACTAAACGAGAGGTAGTAGGTCATGTGAAAAAGAGCATGGGTGCACGTCTCAGACAGTTGAAAATAAAACTTAGCAACGCAAAGCTATCAGATGGTAAAACAATGAAAGGTCCTGGCAGACTGACTGACAAGGTGATAGATCACTTTCAAGATTATTATGGCAAAGCTATCAGGGGCAACACCAATGATTTGCACAAGATGGTGAGAACGGTGTGGGCTATCTACTATCATAAAATTTCAACTGATAACAACCCCAGACATTGTTTGTGTCCTCCTCCTCCTGAGGCAAATATAGAAAATCTTAAACTGAAGGATCTCTGGCAGATTTTAATCATAAAAACAGTGTGCCTCAAGCAGTAATGGAGGCTCTGAAGCCTATATTTAGAAATCTGACCCATCCAGTTCTGTTGAAAAGGTGTTTGCATGGGAAAACACAAAACGTCAACGAATCTTTCAATAATCTTCTCTGGACTGGCATACCAAAAAGTGTATTTGTTGGGATGAAGACCCTACAGTTAGGAACGTAGATACTGTAATCACATTTAATAATGGATGTAGTGGCTGACAGAGTACTTGAGAAGCTGGGTGTGATTTTGTGGAAGCATACAGTGGAAGGTCTTCACAAAGTGGACATCGGAAGACTGAAAAAACTGAGGTTTCAGCAAAAAATGTGACCAAAGAGGCAAGGAGAAGGAGAAGGCAGCTGTTACTTAATAGAACTGGTGGTGAAGATGACCTAGAATATGGAGCAGGGTGTTTTTAATAACTTCACGTAACAATAAAGGTAAGACGTTTCATATGAAAACTTTAAACGTCCTTTTCTCAGTTTATACATTTTTCACTACAAATGCCCCGTTTCCTCAGGAACTATTCATGCTATTGCACTGAAATTTTTACAGTGTCCTGCACAACTACCCAGTAAGCCATGGATCTACAACCAAGAAAATACGTTCAGCTCTGCTATTTTTATGTATATGGTAACAAAATTTTTGAAAAAATACAGCCATTGTGTAACAATCTTTTTAAACCTTTCTTTTGATGCAAAACCTTCCATCGTAGATCAGTAGAATAAAGAATCAGTAGTTAATATATGGCAGAAATTTCAAATCCGTATCTACAACAGTCTCTGAGATAATGGGTCATTAACACTGGTGAATTAACATGGTCGAGATAGGGGCCCGGGTCTCTCCTTAAATAACGTTATTATCCGGCGAACGGTCCGGACACTTGGATTATGTCGTCCAGGATACCGAGCAGCATACATAGCACACGCCCGTTGGGCATTTTGATCACAATAGCCATACATCAACACGATATCGACCTTTCTCGCAATTGGTAAACAGTCCATTTTAACACGGGTAATGTATCACGAAGCAAATACCGTCCACACTGGTGGAATGTTACGTGACACCACATACTTATACGTTTGTGACTATTACAGCGTCATCTATCACAAAGCGAAAAAAGTGGTCCAACTAAATCATTCATATTTCTTTACGTACTACACGAATATGTAATAAAAATGAGGGTTCCTATTTAAGAAACGCAGTTGATATCCGTTTGACCTATGGCAGCGCCATCTAGCGGGCCGACCATAGCGCCATCTGGTTTCCCCCTTCAAGCTAGACGAGTTTCGTTCTTTGTAGTTTTTTTTTTTTTTTGTCTGATGCTTATTTCGTGGTCACTATCAATGGACCACCCTGTACACAGTTACAGAACATTCCAGTACAATGATTCTTGACATTTTTGAATACTTCTAGAATGTACTCGAACCGCATATAGAAATTAATTTTACAGTTCAGGTGACCCGCCATGCAGTAGTCTAGTGTCATAACCACTACACAACGTTTACTGTGTTTGCTCAGTTTCTCTGCGACAATATCAAAGACATAAAAATACCCCCAAATGGAAGATGTGTATCTTTCAACATTACAAAACCCTATACACGAACATCCCAATCCAGGAAACAATAGATATCATAGAGCAAAGCCTAATCAAATACCGAAAAATCTCAATACGAGACTCTACAGAAATTTTACAACCAACAAAACTTATCTTACACCAGAATTACATCGAGTAATACAATACATATACAATATATACAGAAAAAATGGACTCGCGGTGGGATGTAGCGTTGTTGGAACCATAGCTGACATATTCGTTAACAACTTGGAACAAATTTGTCATTTAGCAAGAAATTAAAAAAATATATATGTATAAAAGAATAAAAAATAAGTGGCAAAGCTACTGCATACCTTGAATTAATAAGAACATAATTTTTGTTTTAAGCAACACAAACTGATTTTAATTTCTTCTTGAAATGATTTTGGGCTCTGTTTGTATATCGTTTGGAAGGGCTTCCACAGTGAATCAGATAAATTAAATAGCAGAGTTTCAGCAGCTGCGATAGAATATTTATTATTCATATATATTATAACAATTGATGTATGTGTGTACAGATGTTCCACATCTCCTGGTAAACCATTGGATCAATTTCAACCAAAGTTGGTTTGCACATCACATACTGCCTGGAAAGAATCGCTGTAGGGGTAAGAACTCCATATCTATGAAGGAGGTTGGTGTGGGGCTGAAAAAGTATTGTAGCCCATAATGTGCAAATACTCGGATTATATTCATCCAATATTTGAGAATGAGAGCACCTAGAGACTTGCAATAAACTTTACATATAATTTCAACCGTTTACGAAATATTTGCTCTCTGACAACCCCAAATAATGATAAACCGAAAAAATTCAACGATTACTACATTTTCGATGTTCATGCATTAAAATTCGGCATCAAGCATGATGTTTTACTATTCTTTTTATTAATATTATTATTTGTTTTATTATTCTTTTGTGCCTCTTCTTGCCTACAGTATGGATGTAATGAATGTATCTGCAAAATTATGTCATTGTATGACGCATAGTTCAGGATATTTCATGTCATACATACTGAGATATGTGAAAACTGCACATCAACCATGACATTTATATTTAATACTAATTTGCTATTAATACTATTCGCAATATTTTTTGCAGGCAGTACCCACATATGCCTTCACAATGTACTTACAAAATTAGATCACTGTACGACGCATAGTTCAGGAAATATGACATCATAAACATTGGACTGTGTGAACACGAAACTGGAGGGGAAAATTCGCTAGAGATATGGGTGAACTATGTCTACAATAATGTGTGAAATATGTTAAATGCTTCTGACATATATGTTGCAGATCCGTACATGGGCAAAGCCACAGGTAAAAATCCCTCGTAAGCCTCTTGATCGATTTCAACCAGATGTCGTACATATACTGCTTACCAGCTGGAGAGATGTGCTTTGTGTGTAAGAACTGGTAACCTGCTATTTTGGTATGGTGACAACGTGGTGAGAGAAGGGGGTTGGAGGAGGAGGACAGAGTAGATGAAGGAGGAGATGGATAAGGGGGAGAGGAGAGGAATAGAGAAGGGGCAGTGGGAAATAGTTAGAAAATGAGATGTACATAGATAGGAGGAGATAGACAGAGAAAGAAAGGAGAAGGAGGAGGTGGGTAGAGAGAGGGAAGAGGAAGACATGGACAGAGAGAGGTTAGAGGAGGAGATGAACAGAGAGAGAGAGAAGGAGGAGGATATGGACCTGGAGGCGGAGGTGATGGACGAGATGCTTGATTGATTGAGAGGGGCTATGGGACTAAACAGCGCGCTCACCAGTCCCGCAATTCTGAAGTGAGTCACAGAAGAAAGAAGGTCTGCTATAGTGGACAGAACCAGTCAGGGGAGTCTAATTATAAAATAATGAACATTAAACACACACAGTAAAGGCACAAAAGGTGAGACCAAATCTAAAAACTGGAAAAAAGGGCAGCAGTCATGGAGTCGCATACCGAGAAGACTGTACAAGAAGTACCAACCACAACCAGCCTGCCCTGCTCCAAGACTAAAGGAGAACCATATATGTGGAAATAATTGTGGGGTGGGTCATTATGTAGGAGGAAACAATGGGTGAGCCAGGTATTACCAATACATAAATGGCATAAAACAGTGACATTCTTCCGAGAGGTATGGAAGGAAGAGTGCCAAACTGCAGTAGACTCCTTGATTATGCTGAGTTTATTGCTATGAGCAGAAGTGCTCCAATTGGCATTCCACTTTTGAGCAAAGAGACATTTGACATAGATCCGCACGTCCACATCTGGAATCATGAAAGGAAATGGGGGGTAAGTATCTGCTCCTCTCGTCAAAAGGTCAGCCAGTTCATTCCCTGGGATGCCCACATGATTTGGGACCCACAGAAAGACAAATGAACAGACAGCACGCTCAAAGGCAGAGGGAAGGTCATGGATAGCAGAGATCAAAGGGTGACGAGAGTAGCGTCAGTCGCTAGCCTGCTGGCTGCTCATGGAGTCTGAACAAATTAAAACACTGTGGAGGGAGGCTTTAGAAACAAAAAGGAGAGCCCTGTGAATGGCTAGAAACTTTATTGTGAACACACTACATGAACCTGGCAGTAAATGGTGTTTAAGGCCAGTAGGAGATGTGAAAGCATATAACACCTTATCTATTGCCTTTGAATCATCAGCATAAAAGATGGTGGCACCCTGGAACTCTACAAAAATGGCACACACAAGACGCTGGAAAACCATGAGAGCAATACAGACCTTAGGACCCTGGAATAGATCAGTCCTAATCCATGGGATGAAAGACACAGGGTGCAGTCCAGTGAGTGGAGATGGAGATACCAACAGAAGGAAGTGAGATGCTTGCCAAGCGGCAATCAAAAATGGTTCAAATGGCTCTAAGAACTATGGGACTTAAAATCTAAGGTCATCAGTCCCCTAGCCTTAGAACTATTTAAAGCTAACTAACGTAAGGACATCACACACAACCATGCCTGAGGCAGGATTCGAACCTGCGACCATAGCAGCAGTGTGGTTCTTGACTGAAGCACCTAGAACCGCTCAGGCTCAACAGTTGGCAAGCAGCAACCCCACACATGGTCAGGTGTTAGGAGGGAGACATCTCTCATTGGCGAAGAGCACAGGGTACACAGGATAGTCAGGGAATTGGCAAATGGCGACTGCATAAGAAACAAGGAGTTAGCTATGTCAGATGTCTAGAAGGGAATCCCCACTTCTATGACGAGACTATCAACAGGACTAGTGCGAAAGGCATCAATAGCCAGATGCACCCTACAATGATGAACAGCAACCCAAGGTGTGTGGGCCAGGAGATGGAAAGCATTAAGCTTCAGCATACATGTAGCCTTCAGGTGGCGAATGTAGGGCACCCATGTGAGCTTGTTATCAAAAATAAGGCCTAAGAAACGAGACTGTGATACATCATCGAGGAGCTGGTTGCCTAAATGAAGTTCTGGATTGGGGTGTACTTGGGTCGTCGAGAAGAATGCGTATCCTGGATTTTGGAGGGAGAAAACTGGAAGCTATGGGTGGTGGCTCACGCAGAGGCCCGTCAGATGGCACCTTAGAGCTGGCGCTCAGCAGACATTACCGAGTGGGAGCTGCACCGGATGCAAAAATCGTCGATGTTCAATGCCAGGGTGACCAGAGGCCCCGTCGGAAGTTACAAGCCCATTGGTGGCAATGAGGAAGAATGTGACACTTAGCACAGAACCCTGTGGTATACCTGTCTCCTGACTCTGAAGGGCGCTAAGTGAAGTGCCAATTCAAACCCAGAAGAGCCAGTGAGATAAAAACTAGCGGATAAAAATCGGAAGAGGACCATGGAAACCCAACTCATGGATGGTAACTAAAATGTGATGGCGCCAAGCTACATCATACGCCTTACGTGGGTCAAAGAAGACCACAACAATGTGCCGCTGGTGAGCAAAAGCACATCGGATGGCTGATTCCAGTCGGAGTAAATGGTCATTTGGAGATCACCCTGCTTGGAAGCCACACTGATATGGGGACAAAAGGCCCTGAGATTCGAGTATCCAACATAATCTGAAGCTGACCATCCCTTCAAGCATTTTACAAAGTACATTTGTCAGGCTAATTGGGCGGCAGCTGTTGAGAGACGTTGGGTTTTTCCAGGGCTTAAGGATGAGAATAACTATACTGTCTTGCCACTGTCATGGAAAAGCACCCATGAGCCAAATGTGGTTGAAAACTCTGAGGAGCTGTTGCCTCTGGGGAATGTCGAAGTGTTGGATCATCTGGTTGTGGATGGAATCTGGGCCTGGGGCAGTGTCTCGTGGTGAGCTAAGAGCCAGCACCAATTCCCATTCAGTGAAGGGTGCATTATAGGGCTCAATGTGGTGTGAGATCAGAGGGGTGTCTGTTCAACTCTGCGTTTCTGGGAGAGAAAGGCAGCAGAGTATGAAGAGGACGACGATGCTGTCACAAAGTGTGTCATGAGCTGATCTGTGAGTAGCAACGGATCAGTGTATAGAGCACCTTGGAGGTTCAGACCCTGAACATTTGACTGTTGCTGGCAGCCACAAAGGCTACAGTGCTTGAACCAAACCTGTGATGAAGGGGCAACATCCTCAGGGAGGAAACACAGCACTCCCAGCATTCCTTTTTACTCCGCTTAGTAACATAATGACCCTCAGCACAGTGACAAAAGTGAGGAAGTTGGCCTGTGAAGGGTGTCGCTTAAATTGCTGCAGCACCCGTTGGCTGTCCTGGTGAGCAACTGTGACATCCTTGGTCCACCATGGTACTGGCCAACGAGGAAGTGGACCAGTAGGTAGGAGAACAGCAGTGCCATTAGCATGAAGAATAGTTGCAGAGATGCCTTGCATGACAACATCAATGGAATTGGAGAAGGTGGTGTCAAAGTGGACAGTAGACAAATATAAGGCCAATTGGCCCTGCAGAATGCCTAACGTGGGGGCTTGTCTGCCTGGCAGCAGCAGGGGAACGACAGAATCACCAGAAAGTGGTCACTGTTACATATGTCATCACGGGATGACAAATTCAGGGCAGCCACGAGGGCAGGGGAGGAGATCATGAGATCGATAGCAGAGAAGGTGCTATGAGTGGCACTAAAGTGGGTGGGGGACCATCATTGAGTAGACACAAATCGATTTCCATGACAAGTTGGTCCATTAGGATACCCCTACCTGTTGAAGTGACACCTCCATAGAGGGTGGTGGGCACTGAAGTGCCTGAGGAGGACAAATGGGTGTGGGAATGGTTGGATTAAGGTAGACAATGCAATGAAAGGAAGTGGCTTACCTGGAGGGAGATAGACATAGTAAATGATGATTGCCAGAGTCGTTTGTACCCAAATCACTATCGCTTCCAAGTTGGTATGTAGGGGGATCCAGTCAATAATGACATCGGAGTGAAGCAAAGTGCAGACCCCACCAGATGCTACCCTAGGGCCAGCACTGCTCTGACAGAAAGAATGCATGATAACCGTGAAAAGTTGGCGAGTGGTCATCACAGAAATGGGTTTCTTGAAGAACAAGACATAATACAGAACAGGTGGAGACAAGACATTGCCTTCTCAGTAAGTGACGATAGCATCTGTTGCAGTGCCACTGGATGATCGTGTGGCGAGAGACCTAGGTAGTCGTGAAGAATCCAAAGGCCACTCAGTCAGTAGACATCACCAACAAGGATGAGGTAACATCCATAAATAAGATCTGAGACTCAGATTGTAAGCGGGGGATGGCACCTCCAGGGGCATCAGGACAACCTTGCCTAGGGATTTATGTTTTTGGAGGAGGAGGAGGACAGTGCACAGGGGGAGAACAGGCTTCTGCAAGATCTGGAACCAAAAGAGAGCTGGCGACCTTGGGGTACACAGATGCACACCTCATGGCTGAGTGGTGGTAACAGTCTTCTGGCCTGAGAGGCGGGCCCTGGGAGGGAGCTGATCACCAGCATATGCCGAAGAAGGGGGGCGCTCCTTCGGCTGGGAGCGGGAGTGGCTCCCTGATTAGAGGCCATGGGAACTGCAGGGGAGGGAGAGGGAAGGGAGGGATGGGGCTGGGGTAAGGACAAGGGAGGAGGAGGAAATGAAGTAATAGGGGCAAAACTTGAACATAGGACACTGGATGGAGTCTCTCATACTTTTGGCGAGCCCCAACATAAGTCAGGTGATCCAGGGACTTGTGTTCTTGGATCTTCTTTTTCTCTCTTGTAAGCCAGTTAATCCAGTGAGCTAGGGGAGTGGTGGTCAGAAGAATTGACACACACAGGTGGCAGAACACGTGGGCTTCCCTCATAGATTTGGTGGCCACAGTCACAACACAAAGGGTCCGCCACAAAAAGGAGGTGGCCTACCTGGAGGGAGGTAGACATTGAAAATTGTGACTGCCAGACTCATTTGTACCCGAACCACTGTCATTTCCAAGTTGGTATGTAGGGTGATCCAGTCACTAATGACATCAGAGTGAACCAAAGTGCAGACCCCACCACATGCTTTCCCAGAACCAGCACGGATCCAACACAATCCCCGATAACCACGAAAAGTTGGAGAGGACTGTGTAGCGGGAAGACATATGCGCAAACCGCAAGCACTGCATAGGTGGAGGGACATATGGCATCATGTCACATCTGTAGCACATAACCTTGACCTTTTCTGGGATGGTATACCCCTAGAAAGCCAGAATAAAGGTGTCAGTATCGGTGCAGTTGTCTTTGCAACCCTTCTGCATACATCAAACAAAATGAATGTCATGCTACACCAGATTAGCCTGGAGTTCATCAGTTTGCAGGATAAGGTCCCTATGAAAAATTACTCCCTGAACCATATTCAGAGATTGGTGAGGAGTGATAGACACCGGGACATTGCTAGGATGATCACTGGCGTGAAGAGCTGCAGATTGCATAGCAGAAGAAGCTTTGGTTAACAGGGAATTCAACCGCATCTTACTAAGAGATCCCACTTCACCAAACTTGTCCTCAGTATTTTCCACGAAAAGCAATGGCTTTTTTGTGATGATGTGTCCCCATCTGTCCTAGTGCAGAAGAGGTAATGGGGAAAGGTTTTCATCCCAAGAGGCGAGTCTGGCCCTCCTCACATAGTGTAGCTAGGGAAGAGTAGATTTCCGGGTCATATGAAGCAGCAGTCGAGGATCCTTCACCATTTGAAGAGACAGCTGTTTGAGAACGGCACGATTTTTGCAGCTTGATACGTTTCATGCACCAAGCATCTGACCTGATACCCAACCACTCCGACCAGGGGCTCTCCCCATGGGTGCCAACCAGCCACAGCAAGGGCCATCTGGTACAGCAACCAATTGCCAGGAGTTCTGATGCTTCAAGAAGATAAGCATCCACTCCTTGGCGTACATGAGGAGGCAACAGCTCAGGTATCAGTAGTGTGATCCCTGTGTTGTCAGGGAGCTCAGCCACATGGGTATGTAACAGCCACACCACAAGGACTGGCTACACGTGCTGGTGACCGAGCAGGGTGGGAGGGGGCTACAGTGGGGAAGGGAGAGGAGAAGGAAGGGGGCAGAGGAATCCAAACCATAGATCCTTGGAAGGGAGTTCTTCCACATATGGCTCACACTAAAAACAGGAAATTTTGAAGCGGAGGTCAAACCTTAAGTGGGGACTTAAATGCAAAAAAGGATGAAAGCACATGGAGAACGAACAAAACTGCAACCAATACAAGAAGCCAGGTGAATAGCCAGGTCGACGTAGAAAACCGAGAGGGGGAAGGAGATGGCAATGGGGAAGCAGTGAGGATAGGGAGGGAGGGAGCAGGGTGAAGGAAATGCAGCCAGGGAATAAAGAATGGGCTGCAATTGCTCGGGGCCCATATGTCCCAAGCACAAACTCACGAAAGAGCTGTGATCCCCCTGGGGGATGAGGGGACAGAGCTGAAAGGAGCAAAATGGGGGAGGGGAGATGGACACATGGAAGAGAAGGAAATCGACATAGAGAGAGGGTAGGAGGAGATGGGGAAGTTGGGAAGGAGATAGAAAGAGAGGAGGAGTGGATGGAAGGAGATTGACAGAGAGAAAAGAAGGAGGGGTTGGACAGAAGTAAGGCTAGAAGGAGAAATGCTTGTAAGGGAGAGTGGGCAATCGACTTAGAGTATCAGGAGGAGATACAAAGAGGGGAAAGAAGTGGGTAGTCAGAGGTGGGACGAGCGATGAACAGAGAAAGGAAAAATCAAGAGATGTATATAGACAGAGGGAAGGGAGAAATGGAGAGTGAGAGGGAGGAGGTGCAGATAGTGAGAGGGAGAGAGAGGAGGAGGAGGAGATGGACAGAGAGTGGGAGGAGAAGATGGAACGGGAGAGGGGGCAGTAGAAGGTTTACTAGGAAGACTGAAATAAATTCATATACAGGCAACACTGGCTACTGGCGTAGTCCCAAAATGAAAATTTCGTATGTATTACAAGAAAGTGAACAGCTCCAGTTTGTGTTGATGACATGGATGAATGTTTCGTATTTGTTGTAGATGAAACTGAATTTTCCTAGTTTTTAGAAAGTAAATTCTGTATGTAATTAATTTACGTGAACTGCAAAACACATCAGAAATATCCAATATTACATGAAACAATACTTTCATATCCGTTGCATTCTCGTGTCCTAGTCTTAAAAGAGCCCGCATTTAAGTTTATCTTCGTAGCAATTTTTACAAATGGCTCTGAGCACTATGGGACTTCACTGCTGAGGTCATCAGTCCCCCAGAAATTAGAATTACTTAAACCTAACTAACCTAAGGACATCACACACATCCATGCCCGAGGCAGGATTGGAACCTGCGACCGTAGCGGTTCCAGACTATAGTGGGTAGAACCACTCGGCCACTCCGGCCGGCAGCAATTTTTACAGAATCATGCCAACTTTTTTTGTTCCATCAGGTGATTTTTTTGTATTGCCTGTTTTAAATGAACTCTTCACCATCATTTTAGTTCGCATCCTAGTCGAGAGTAACATGCAGATACCTGTGAACTGACGATCCAAACTGCCTTCTAGAACTTATCAGAGACTCCAGTGTTACAATACCGTAAGATCCAGTAGCAAGTAACAAAAGAGGAAGAGAGAAATGTCGGACAGCCTGTGGGGTGGTCAACCGACTTCTGAGATTGCAACTGACGGTAAGGCCTAGTTCTCTAAAGATAATGATAATGATGTACATAATAAGTTCTAGAAATTTCGTATGCTCGCAAAGTATTCGGATGGCACCCGCAGTTTGGTCACCGGCACGTGTTGGGGAAACAGCCGGCGAGAGACTACGCTTCCCTGCACCGGGAAGTTGAAGTTGCCGCGGAGCTCCTCCTGGGCAGGAATAAGCGTCGTTCAGGGACAATTATCCACGCCGGCGAGTCTTAATCACGCCCCGCGCCGTCCCGGGGAACAAAAGAAGGCCGCGCCCGTTTGTTCTCCCCGCTTCGACGCCGCCCCCATCCCCAGCTGCAGCTGCAACGCCCCTCCCCCACCACCCCACCACTTCGGCTGCAGCCCACTCGCTTTATTGCTCGCCCCCTGGAATAGGAGCAACTTGCAGCAGCCCTTTGTTTTCTGCTCTTCCGTCGCTGCCCCTCCTCCGTCTTCTTCGAGACACCGCAGCACCCGGAGGCCGCTCACCTCCCTTTATGTTTCCAGGCGACCTCGCCCTGTTTACGTTTAACACGCAGTTTCTATGGAGAGAGAGAGAGAGAGAGAGAGAGGATGGCGAGGTGATTGCTTCTGCAAGCGCCGCGGCTCTTGCAAAGGGGCGGTAATTACCTGCGGCCGTCGTGAACCGAGCAAGTACTGTGCTGGAGAGTGGAGTGCGCTTCGCATTTCGCTTTGCACCGAAACTTTTCAGGAGACTGCATTCTAATGGACTGTCTACTACCCCAGACGCAGGCTACAGATCATACTATGAACAGAATTACGAACTGTAACAATAAATCAATAATAATAACTACATTGAGGTCATAAAAGCGATATGCACATATGCAGATGGCGGCAGAATCGCCTGTGCGAGGTATAAAAGGTGTAACTGCCCACGTCGTGTTGTCCACACTCCACCGTAGCTTGAATGGATTTTTAAGTTTGTTTTATATGCTCGACTTCTAATTTCACTACACAAGTCTCCAGGGTTGAGCAGTTATTGCCCGATGACGACACGCAATACAGTTTGTTAAAGCGGAGTTCGCCGTTATTAATTATGTTTTTAGATTTAATTTTGTTACAAGTACAGAGACGCAACGTTCCTTTGTTTAACAGCGCGTCGTCAAAATAAGTATGAAATGCTAATGTCTTTGCAGTACATAATGTGAACTATTGAGTCAAAGTTCGTACCTATTCTGCCATTTTAGAGAAGAGAAACCTTAAGCGCTTCTGCTTCTATAGTCTCAGTATCAAATGTTCACTAATTTCAATTTACTTCCTATCTCAGTTCAGTATTTAACACATATTCTATGTCAATGTCATTTCAGAGACATTACGTCGGTTCCACACTAACGGAATAACACGTAATTGCCATTTAACATCACTTTTATTAACAATCCTTTTTCTTATGACATAAATGACATGAATGATCACTATATAGGAGGAAAGAGGGATTGATCCGAAGCATGAGATAATAGCTTTGCCTGAGCCCGCAGTCGTTAGTTAAATTATGGGAGCCTTTACATTTTATGAAGTAACAGCTTTTTCATGAGATGAGAAAATATTTTATTTTTCAAGCACAGATAAAAAACTAACAAGAATAAACAACTCGTAACCAAGCCGACTACGGCAAAGATAAATATCTATCAGCTGCAGCTTTCACCCGCTGTTTTTGGCGCAGTGGATAAATGATGTCGCCGCATCAGCCCCCCTCCTTTTGAAACCGGGTGCACCAGGTATGTGGGGAAACTTGCATTTGATTTTTCTACCAGCTCTCGTGAAAACATCTGGTGCAGGCAATGGCTGCTCCTGTTCTGTACTTGCTGCTTCGTTGTCCTCTTCTGAAACCGAGGGCTCGGCGAGACTCTCTGCTGTTTCTTTGGCCTCAGCGTTTGAGGGTGATTTTGCAGACCGAGGAAGGAGTGTACCCTCTTCGGTGTAAGCAGGTTTAAGCCGCTCAATTGAGACTGTGTCTTCTTTACCATCCTTATCGATTTTGAAACTGTGGCTTCCTCTTGTGATTACCCTGTATGGTCCAGAGTAAGGCGAAACAAGCGGCGGGCGCACCGTATCATCCCTAAGCCACACGTGGGACGTTGCTTGCAGGTCTTTATGTACAAACACTCTCCGGTCTCCATGTCTGACAGGATTAGTGGGTTTGATGTTTCTCATTCTAACGCTGAGTTGTCTCGCGAATTGCGTGCATAGCTCAGGGGCGAACGGCTGTGTAGATGCTGGAACGATAAATTCTCCAGGAACCCTCAATTGCTAGCCATAAACCAGTTCTGCGGAAGAGCATTGTAAGTCCTCCTTCACGGCCGTTCTCAATCCGAGTAGGACCAGAAGTAGTGCTTCAGGCCATGAAGTGGAACTACACTTTAATGCAGCTTTGAGCGTGCGGTGTAGTCGTTCCATCATTCCATTACTAGATGGATGATAGCTTATGGTGCGTAGGCGGTTGCACCCGCACAGTAGTAAAAGTTCATTGAAAAATTGGCTTTCAAACTGCCTTCCGCGATCTGTTGTTATGTTTTGCGGAACGCCAAACCTGGAGAACCATGAATGCAACAGTGCTTTTGCAACCGACTCCGCAGAAATGTCTTGTATTACAACTACTTCTGGCCACCTGGTAAAACGATCAATGATTGTGAGCAAATAGCGTTGTTCTGAAGAGCATGATAGCGGGCCCACAATGTCCACATGTATATGTGAAAATCTTGCAGATGGCGTCGGGAAGTCAACAATAGGTGCAAAGACATGTCTGCTGATTTTATTACGCTGGCATGTTAGGCATGCACGCGTCCATGCACGACAATCTTTTTGTATTCCAGGCCACACTACTTTGGAGGAAACTAACTTGGCTGTAGCTCGTACTCCTGGGTGTGATAGGTAATGTAGCGCACTATAAATCTCCTGACGATATTGTTCTGGTATGTAAGGTCGCTCCTTTCCTTTTGCTACATCACACCAAATTCCGTCTGGAACATTTGGGACAGACACACGTCTGAGCCGCAGCGCAGTTCTCTGTTCCTCTATTAGACGGCGCAAGAAAGGATCTTCTCGTTGTTTAGACGCTAGCTCGGTCCAACGAATTGAATTTAAACTGGCACAATTCCTAGACAAGCAATCTGCGACCAGGTTGTCTTTTCCTGAAATGTGACGCATGTCAGTTGTGAACTGTGCAATGTACTCGACTTGCCTGCATTGACGTGGTGAATTGAGCTCTGTGTCTCGTTGAAATATAGCTAGCTACTAACGGCTTGTGATCGGTAAAAATTGCAAAGTGCCTCCCTTCGACAGAGGTGCGAAAATGCTTTATGGCTAAGTAAATAGCAAGCAACTCACGGTCAATAGCTATTTTTGCTGCTGTCGAGTCAGGTTTTTAGAGAAAAATGCGAGCGGCTGCCATCTGCAATCAACTTCTTGCTGTAGCGCTGCACCCACTGCTGTTTGGCTCGCATCAACCATGAACGCTAAAGGAGCGCTCAGTCTTGGATGTCCCAGTAGTGTTGCCCGAGAAAGATATTTCTTTAAGTCATGGAAAGCTGCTCAAGCATCTGGACTCCATGGAATTTTACCTGCAAGTAACGTTGTGAGTGGCTCTTGGGCGGCAGCTAATTTAGGTAAGTGACGTCTTTAATATTTGAGCATGCCTAAAAATCTGCGAAGTCCTTTGTAAGTTGTGGGAAGTGGCATCTGTTGTACTGCTTCAACCCGCTCAGGCAAAGGTGACAGGGCTGCTGCTGAAACCAAATATCCCAAGAACGTAACCTCGCGTTTTCCAAACGTGCACTTTGTTTCGTTAATAATTATGCCATACTCTGTCAGACGGCGGAAAAGCTGCCACAGATGTTCGACATGCTGATATACAGAACCAGAGAATACTAAAATGTCGTCCATATAACAAAATACGAATGGTAATTCTCGAAGCACCTCATGCATGAATCTTTTCCATGTTTGGGCAGCGTTTCTGAGGCCAAATGACATAAAATTGTACTCAAACAAACCGAATGGTGTGATAACTGCCGTTTTTTTAATGTCAGATGGAGCCATGGGAATCTGGGAAAATGCTTTGGCGCAATCAATCACACTAAATATTTTGGCATTGCTAATAGTACTGTTAAAATCAGTCACATTGGGTACTGGGTAGCGGTCGGGAATTGTGCGGGCATTGAGCGCCCTGTAGTCTCCACATACTCTCCATGAATTGTCTTTTTTACGGACCATATGAACTGGAGATGCCCATGAACTATCAGACCTACTTACAATACCTGTTTTTAGAAGTCTGTCGAACTGAGCTCGCGCTGCGAGCAGCTTCTCTGGAGGCAGACGCCGCGGGCGGAAGGCAACGGGTTGACCTTGTGTCGTGCCGATGTGGTGTTGAGTATTGTGTCTGCATTTCCTGGTTGCGTTGACGGGTTCGGTAAGTGCTGGAAAGTCTTGAAGTAGTTTACGAAAAAGGGATTCCTCCGACAGTGCTCTGATATTGTCTACAGTATACGAATCGTTACGACTGTCGGTGGTCTTCTTGCGTGACGCACACGTGTGCGCCCAGCTTAGTTGCGGGTACGACATAGTATCACAATATCCCGACGCGGATGACGCGGTAGAGGAGCCGGAAATCTTCGTGCGGAAAGACACGGGCACATCGCACTGCACTTGAACCGACGCGGAAGACGCAGTAGGCTATATCCCTTCTGTGGGAACTGTCACCAAACGACGGTTAACCAGGTCGGGCATAAGTCGGTAGTTCCGTAAAAAGTCCGCTCCAATTATAGGACTCGGCACATCAGCAACCACAAAAGTCCATTTTGGATGGAAGTTGGAATTCAGATGTAATGCCAACTGTTTCTCACCATGGGTAGATATTCTGGAATTGTTTGCCGCAGTCAGCAGATGTTGCGTTGTTGTCGTGAGTATATCACCTCTCTTTCTTGGATACACACTGACTTCTGAACCTGTGTCAATCAGAAACTTCTCACCTGAAGAGAGGTCCAACACGAACAATCGGTGTGATTGGTTGACTGCAGATACCGTGGCGTTTTTACCTCTTTGAATCACGCTATGACTCGGGCGCCTATGTTGTTGTTGACGAACGTTAGCGCCCTTTAACGCCCGCCTTTTAAGTTTGGGTAGCTGCAGGGTTGAATACATTGACGGACAGCGTTACCGAAGCGTCTGTGGTACCAGCACCATTGATCTGTCAAATCCTGTTGGATAGCATTTCTTCGTCTTTTCCAACTGCGACTTCGTAGTCGCTGGTGGAGTGAAGTTACTTGCACGTTGAGTTTTGCCACTTGTACTGCCAGTTGCTGTATGGTGGGTTCGGTCGATGAGCACTGTTGTTGGGAAGTATTATTGCATGTTCCTGGCTCACTGACGTCAGATTCCATCACACTACACGTTCTTGGGCCTCTATCCTGGCTGTAGTTGAATTCGGAACACGCAGAAACTTCGGTTAAGGTGTTTGCGATGGCGTCTGCCTTTTTTGCTAAGACTTGCAATGGTAAGTCTGTTTCTGCTGCAATGACGGCACGGATGTTGGCAGGAAGTTTACGAAGCCATATTAGACGTAAAGACTCTTCAGGTAGGAGTTCCATGCCGGCTAATGTACGTAAGGCTTTGAGTACTTGTGACGGAGTCTTGTCGCCCAAATCTTAGTAAGCGAAAATTTTTTGTAGTCGCAAATCTGGTGACAACGTATAATGCTGTATGAGAGCTTCCTTTAGCACAAAGTAATTTTGTTGCGACAAAGTTTCTTCTACTTGCTCTATCACTTCTAAATTTAGATGTGAAGCCACTATATTAAATTTGTCAACGTTGTTAGACACCCCACGCTGCCGAAATATGCATTCAGCCTGCGTAAACCAAAGCTGGGGGCGCGTCGGCCGGAACGTGTCGCGCGTAGGTACTCCCATCTTTTGCGTTAACATCTGTCGTTCCGTTTTGTGGCGAATCAAAGGGCGTGGACCGCGATCCTTGGTCGAACAGACTGTAGTCTTCAATCTTGATTCCACTGTCCCATGCTTTTGTCCCTGAATTCATTATTCTCGTCGGTATATATATTTTCTTTATGCTTCTGCTACGATTTTTCGGGGTCACCGCTATGGGAGCCTTTATATTTTATGAAGTAACAGCTTTCTCATGAGATGAGAAAACATTTTATTTTTCAAGCACAGATAAAAAACTAACAAGAATAAACAACTCGTAACCAAGCCGACTATGGTAAAGATAAATATCTATCAGCTGCAGCTTTCACCCGCTGTTTTTGGCGCAGTGGATAAATGACGTCGCCACAGAATAAAAAGTCACGTTCAAGGATGATATGCGGACAACTTTCGTTACGTCCGTTTTCACGTATCTGTCAAAACTAATCCTGTCGCCCACAATTCAAATTAACACTGACGTTGACCCCTTTTGTCGGAACATCGAATCGTAACTATTATGTGAAAGTTTATTCTAGTCCCCGAATTAATTCCTTTCAGATATGCGCACGACCGAACAGCAGAACACAAACGACTTGTTTTAACAACCGAACGACGCAATGACGTTAGATTACGACAGTGTCCGCCCAATGAACATCTCTTTGACTTTATCTTTTCTACTCTGCTTAATTAAATTAATCCTAATTAAAATTCATTCAGCTATTTAACGAAAACATCTAACAAAAAGTAAAATAAATTTATCTCAACGTAAAAGATCCGTTATAAAGGGTAGTGCGAAGGACTGAGCTATCATTTGTGTACAGGTGATTCATGTTAAAAGGTCTGTCACGTGATTGAGGCAGCACAACGGGAATTAAAAGCCTCTGAACGCGAAATGGTAGTTGCAGCTAGATGCATCGGAGATTCCATTTCGGAAATCGTTAGGGAATTCAATACTCCAAGATCCACAGTGGCAAGAGTGCGCCGAGAATATCAAATTTCAGGTATCACCTCTCACCAAGGATAACGCAGTGGCCGACGGGCTTCACTTGACGACCGACAGCAGCAGCGTTCGCGTAGATTTGTCAGTGCTAATAGACAAGCAACACTGCGTGAAATACCAGCCTGAATTGATACCGGACGTAGGACCAATGACTCTGTTAGGACAGTGTGGCGAATTTGGGCGTTAAATGGCTATGGCAGCAGACGACCGATGTGAATACCTTTGCTACCACTAAATCACCTGCAGCGCCTCACATGGACTCGTGACCATATCTGTTGGACCCTACAAGACTGCAAAATCATGGTCTGGTCAGATGAGACCTGCTTTCAATTGGTAAGAGCAGACGGTAGGGTTCGACTGCTGTGCGGGGTGTGGTTCCATGGAATGGACTCGGTCTTTTGGTCCAGCTGGAACGATCACTGACTGAAAATGGTTATGTTCGTTTGTGTGGAGACCATTCATGAACTTCATGTTCCCAAGCAACGATGAAATTTTTATGGGTGACGATGCGCCATGTCACCGGGGTACAGCTGTTATCTCATGGTTTGGATAATATTCTGGACAGTTCGAGCGAATGATTTGGGCACCCATCGAACAATTGTAGGACGTAATAGAGAGGCTAGTTGGTTCACAAAACCTTACACCGACGACGTTTTCGCAGCTATGGACGGCTAGAGAGGCAGAATATCTGGAAACTTCTAACGACTTGTTGAGTCCATGCTACATGGAATTGCTACACTACGCCGTGTAAAAGGGGTCCGATACGATATTAGGAGGTATCACACGACTTTGGTCACTTCAGTGTACATTTTCATGGAAACTTCACATCACACATTGTAAAACACCTGCGTTTTAATTTCAAACCCATTTAAAACGAATCTGATGTCACTTGATTTTCGTGCAATGTAGCGGAATGGAACAGCACGTAATGAACAGATCTATGCCAAAACTGCGACATTACTACGCGATGTTATACATGGTGAGTCAAGCAGCACATCACACCCCTCTTATTTGATGAACGGTTCCATACATCGAAACGACGTTTCCAGCAGATGATGCTACGGAGGGGCATGTAATTTGTTATCTGACAGAGAATCATGACTTTTCTATCGATCGAGGTATTGAAGAAAGTATGAGTTTCGTAAATAGAATGATGTACTTTTTTTAAATGCATCTGAAAGTGCTTGAAAAGACGAGTATAGTGATGCAATGCTTGCTAATTTTGAAGTCGAAATTCTTCGCAAAAGAATCCAAGAAACATTTTAAAATCGAAATCGACCGTTGCGTTGTAAACACACTCATGCCAGGCTAGACTGTTGTTTCAAGCTTTTAGACCTTTTACTTGTGTGCACCAAAGAAGTTATTAAACATGCTACTTTTATACTGCAAATGTGAAACAAATGCTGTCGAAATGGTAATAGAAAACTTCCTGGTGAAACTACAGTTGTTTCCACAGAAATCTGGAAGCGTACGCACATCTGAAGTAACCCTCCTAAGCCCCACCTGATGCGCCAAAAGCTAATATATGCCATAGATACAAGTACAGAAGGCACAGCTGACCCTGTATCTACGACGTATTGCAACTGAGGTTCTATCTTATAGGAAACCCCTTGAGTGCGAGGTCGCAAAAGGTCAATGAAAATTAGAACATTCGACGTCCCACATGTTGTCTACCATGCAAGCACAATATTCGCAGCTAATGGCAAAAGGAAGAAGTAGGAGGGGGGAGGGGGGGGGGGGACGGAGGTACCCAATGGTGAGCACAGTATGAGGCTATGGAGTGTAGTTGAACTGCTTGGTCGACGAGTAACTCACAACAGTGCTACAGCGTTGATACGAAGAACGGCAATGGCAATCTACAAGACGAGTCAGTCGGATGTTTGGTCTCGTATGTGCTCGACTGCTTGTCGGAGGAGGGAACCACTACTACCGTCTGCAGTGAAACGTGGTAAAGGACAGTCGTTGTCCAAGGAGCGGGTACCAAACATAATTACACACATAGAAGATATTCCGCAGCACAGTAAAAAAAATTATGAACAATTTCAAATAATTCCTGTAACGGCCTTGCAGCAGTGGATGCACCGGTTCCCGTCAGATCACCGAAGTTAAGCACGTGGCCGGTACTTGGGTGACCTTCCGGGCCGCCATGCACTGTTGCCATTTTTTGGGGTGTACTCAGCCTCGTGATGCCAATTGAGGAGCTACTCGACCGAATAGTAGCGGCTCTGGTAAAGGAAAAGCATCATAACGACCGGGAGAGTGGTGTGCTGCCCACACGCCCATCCTATCCGCATCCTCAGCTGAGGATGACATGGCGGTCGGATGGTCCCGCTGTGCCACTTGTGGCCTGAAGACGAAGTTCTTTAGTATAATTCCGTAGTTATATGGCCGTGTAGAGCATAAGAAAATGTACGGATATTCAACGGAGGACAAGTCGCCCTTGTTGCGAAAAGTGTTCTTTGCGCGTTTCAAGGATGCTCGGTGCAATGTACGGGATGTGCATGATAGTGACCTACTACGTTATGCTGATCAAACTGCGCGTGACATAGATTACAGTCGTTTCACGGGGAGCAGTGGACGCCTGCACAACTTCAAGGGGTGCTACAGAATTTGAAGAATTTATTTTCAACTCCAGTTAATCAGGATTTGAAGAGGAAATGCGTATGAAAGGAACTCTGGAAATTAGCGGTATTAAGAGAGTTGTACCAGGATCAACTTATGCATTCATATAAAATTATGCCGACTGTTAATGTGGATGGTAAAAGTTATTTACTGTAGTTCGAGAAGGTGGAGGTGCTCTGCCCCCTTCAATTCTTTTTCATGTCCATGATCTTGCAAGAGCAATAGGGAATTATAACATCACTCCAAGCAAGTGTGGGTAAATGGGTATAAGAGAACTACTATTATGGTATGAGCACTGCTTTTGGCTAACAGCTAGTCAAAACAACTTGCTTTTGCTTGATTCCTTGTCTGCGTATAACCCCTCCTGAAAAGTGTGTGACATGGAAGCTCATACCAGCTTGTACCACTGGCCAGATACAGCCTCAGGATGTTCGTTTTTTCCGCGCCTGTGAAACGTATCATCGCACTATCCGCAGCTACGCCTTAAAAAGATAGCCAGTGTCACGATAAGCTCAACGACAGACTGTTTCGCATTCGGCTGCATGCCATCATATCCCATCAGTTCTCATCACCCCGTTACACCGGTATGATTATATATGCATTCTTTAAGAGTGGATACCTAGTTGAACGTCCTACATGGTTTGTAGCTCCCAAGGAATCGCCTTCGACTTGATGGTGGGAACCTTCGTGATCATTGGGACGCTTCATTTTGCATTCGGCGCTCATTATGCAAGTTAATTGTTTGTTATGAACATTTCTTGAATGTCGATGATGTCAATTTTCTGAAGTTTAATACATACATCCATGGCTGATACCTGCAACACCCCCCCCCCCCCTTACTTACCACCTCCCCCTCCCACCCTCCAGACACTCACGGACACTCATATTCTGTCGTCCTCCTGATGCACATCGTGAATCATTAACAGCTAATATTTTTTCCTGTTACAGCTGTTAACACAACAGTTTCAAATGAGTCTTACTGTAGATTGAACTTGCGACCTCGCACTCAACGAGTTCCTTGTTAGTAGTGTATGCCTGTCTTGCATAGAACGACGGAGCTTCGCTTTACATCTCCGCTTGGCGCAGCAGCAGACTCTGGCCGCATTGTTTTCCAATTTCAGTACCTTTCTGAGACGCTTTTTGCAAAAGGTTTCGACGTCAATATTGACAAGCGCTGTATCGCTGTAATCATCTTTCCAATACCTACTGAACGAAGTTACGAAAAGCATACGGTTACTGTAAAAAAACAAAGCATACTTGTTTCAATATCGCGGTTGATATCAAAATTCAGAGCATCATCCATACTAAACATTGTGTGCCGCTCAGCATATTATCAAATGCTGAAAATCTCATTTCGATATCAGTAAACAAAATGGGTGTTACGTCTTACGTGACTAACCCTGTATAAGAGAGTGTGCTGAAAATTAATACCTCCGAATATTTTTTATCCGAAAGCTCTTAACTATTTTAAATAACACGAATTTTACAAAAATTCTACGTCTTTGTTTCTCAAAATAGTCACCCTCCAGACTAACAGATTTCGCCCAACGAGGGACCAGTTTGTTGATACTGTCACGGTAGGATGTTTACTCTGCCGAAGGAGCCACAGCCCGACCTCTGCTTTCACCGCTTCGACCTCGAAGTTGTTCTTCAAGTTATGGAAACAGACGAAAACCCGATGGGACCAAGTACGCAAGATGATTGATGACAGTGAGCACGAACAACCCAATGCCACACATTAGCGATTTCTATACAATCGTCACCGTACACAGTTCTCGTTCTGCCGCGGATTTCAATTTGGGGCACGTTTTCTGCGATTAGGAACGCGCCGACGTAGTTACATTATACACCACCATGTTGGGCACTGTAATCCACATCCCTTTAGCGGCAGAGGGCTGAAACTTGCAGCAGCAAAGTGGGGAGTCGACCGAGTAATATGCATGACATGAAATATGAAGCAATACTGAGAACAGAATAAAGAATTCGGAGGCTCTGGTTTTCATCACGCCCTTGTACGAACAAAAATTTAATTTTATTCCCTTACACTTGGCACATTTATTAAAGCTGATTAGCTTGTGATGAAATTAGGCATACAATGCACAAATTTAATTATCTCACGCAAATGTTGCACTTTAAATTCAAACTATGTTAGACCAACTGTAAATACACACTAAGATTATTATTTGTGAGCACAGCATGCGGAAAGCAGTAGTAACACTGACAGTACTCGATCTCAAGACCCCAAAATCATGTTAACACAGAAAGTCGTAACCTAATTCTAAATAAATTAAAGAATGTAATTACTCAATTGTTTACAGTACATATTTCATAAAATGTCGATTTGGTAACCGATTTATTTCAATATGTCGGACATTTTAAAACTGTCACTAAAATATGTGAGTGCATATTTTGAATTGACAACTAAGAAAACTAGTCAATTTAGTTTGTAATTTTAATTACGTATCACTTCAAGAATATTGAAAATGTGAAGCATAAATACAAGTGTGGCAGAGGTCACAGTACACCAGTCTCCAATCAGTTCTGTAAGTGGTAAATTCATATCAGTTTTGTCTTCGATGTTTTCTAATACATGTATTTTAAAAGTATCTTCGTGTCTTATGAGTATGTGATTTATTGGCGAACATGTAGCTGTCAATGAAAAACAACATTTTAAACAGAGGAACTGTATTAGAACTGAGCTACACACCTAACATCTCTTTGACACTCGGTAAGTGTAGTAATCTTAACGTAGCCACAGAAGCTGGTTGTGTCTGACTAGACTCCTACTGTTCAGATAAAAGAAACTCCAAAACACTTTCTCATCCAGGTAGCTCATCTTAGTTGTAGTAGATCGAGCTACCTTCAGGTTACGACATATACGAATGGTCAGATAGCACTATTATTTTGTTTCACTTAATTAGTCCTTTCTTAATTACAAATGACTTTTTTTAACCATGAGTCACCTGACTGAAGTGGTAACGAATGCATGTGGAAGCTACTCGATAATCGATGTTGCACTATACGCATAATAATGAGATTGTACATGATATTTATTACATTTGAAATGATATACTGAAACTACAGTGAGTGAATAGGATGCTAACTTTACTGAGATTTTTATTCTAAGTTCGAGATCACTGGAAACAGGGAACAAACACTACAAATGGGACACACTAACTGGAATAATTCAGCCCATAAGCATGTACATTAACAGGTGATGTTAACATGTAAAGCACATAATAATGAAGAACATTTGTATAAAAATATGCTATGATTAAATATATGAGCAAGCTGCATTGCGCAAAAAGTACAATACACATTGTGGTAGCATGTCATCTGAGTATTTATGTGAGCAACATTTCAATTTGAAAATGGTGGTTTTGAATAGTTTACTTTACAGTAATTAATATGAAAACCAAAAGATAACTGAATGTGTAACTGAAATGTAAACTTTGTGCAATTAATATTCAAACCACGTCACATGTAGTGAAAGAAACTGTTTTCAATGTAATTAATTCAACACAGTGCATCTACTGAATAATGATGAATTCATCTTGTTACCATTTGAAGTTAGCTTTGTTGCCTTTTTCACAGCATATTGTACATTTGTCACCTAAAACTCGTTTATTATTTACATCAAACATTCACTGCATTCTCAGATACTGAATATCTTAATTTATCTGGTACCAGCTTCTGCTGTGAAATGTGAACTGACTTAAGCACATGGAATACTTGATTGGGAATCATTCACTATCTACTGAGTGAAATATGTAAAACCAAGGGCATTAAATACTACAAAAAACACTTCACAGATGTGAGAGCTAGACTCCACAAAGTAAAACACTTAACTCTGAATGGCTGTGGCTAAATTCACTGTTTGCACAAGACATGTGATAAATATGCTTCAGACGTGTCGTCATGTCAATGACCAGCTTGGTGTCTCTGTTGTAGAAGCTATCTAATTGAGATAGCTACAGTAGGCTAGATGTCTATCTGTATACAATAAACTCATATTTCATGTAATCTGCTGATTCCTTTAATCATTGTAGCTAGCCAATCAACAGCCTAAGACAAATTGTGATATTCATTTCATCATTATCTGTTTAGTTAAACCACTATAGAAACGACGTCGGCCTTCTGCTGCAACCTAACCGAAGAGCATCAATATCATTTTTCATATGATACATCAGAGGCTGAGTCCATTACTGCTCACTGACAAGCACACTTGGCAACTTCATGAGGAAGAGTCACAAAGAATGCTTGAAAGGTGCTATAGTAACTCGTTATCTATGGGTGCTTCCCTGACATACACTGCTGTTCTCCCTACAGCCTTTACATTTATACTTTAATAATAACATTTATTATTTATTTTACACACAATGTCATGTAAGTATGAAACATTTTTCTTATAAATAAATCCTACTTGAAACAGGATAATCTATGCTTCTTGTTATTTATAGTATTTGTCACTAGGTGGTAACACTGTACAACACCGTACAGTTCAGTCATTAACTCTAACAGTTGCCACTAGATGGTGTAAGCATGCACAAAGCTAGTAGCCACTTCACATTTGCATTCAGACAGAGGCCCAGAAATTAAAAGCGATTTTTAGAATTTTATGGAGTTGGCAGTATTTGTATTGTTACATATTCCCCTCCATTCCATCAAGGGTATAGCTGGCAACACTGCGCCGACGCGGACTCTTCGAGTATTTGCTGCACTAAATAATTATAAAAAGCGTTGTTATTAAGCTATTTTTAAACGTTTACAGGTGTTATAAGTATAATATAAGTGTTGTTACATCAGTGGAAGTGTTAATGAAGTGATAAAGAAGATTAAACGGGGTGCCTATAGCACGGATTTTAGGCTTAATTTCACGCGCGCGTATCGTAAGTGAACAGTGAGTTATATGTAATCACCAGTTTTTTTATTCAGTACTCTTTCAATTTATTTATATCTGCCTGAATAGTTTCTAGGGTCCTTTGTTTACGTTTTAGTCACTACTTAAATCAGCTTATACGATTTCTGTTTTCACCATGAGTGAGAAGTGTGTGACATGCCGTAGGATCGTTAGTTCCGGGGTATGGTGTGATGGGTGCTGTAGTTTCTTTCATTAGGGCGAATGTAGTGGCATGGGAAATGGGGACATAAATGTGGCTCACCAGTGGTATTGTAGAATCTGTAGTAGAGATAGGAAAATACTGGAACAGGAAGGGAAAATTGCAGCTCTTCAAGCTGACCTAGACAAGGCAAGGGAGTATCTGGACAGGTTAAAGAGGGAGAAGGGTAAACAGAGATGGGAAGTGGCAACAGGCAATAGGGGGAACAGGCAAAGGAGAGCATCAGACAGCTTTGTCATAAATCTTGAAAATAGATTTGACCTGTTGCCTCAGTCAGAATCGGATGAGCCTCATGTAGCTGAAACTGTAGAAAGGGCACAACAAGCTTTCAAGGACTTGAAAAAGGTAGGGAAATTTGTTAAGAGAAAGAAAGTTCTGTTGTTAGGTAGTTCTCATGGTAGAGGTGTTGGCCAACTACTGCATGAAAACCTAGGTCCAGAGTACCAGGTCACAAACTTTTTCAAGCCTAGTGCAGATCTGGGTCAGGTAACAGAGGATGTAGGTGCTTTATGCAAGGATTTCACAAAGGAGGATACCGTGGTTATAGTGGGTGGTCCGGGAAATAGCATTGACAGAGACTCTGAATGTTCCATAGAGAGTGACCTGGTGCAGATAGCATCAGCAACGAAGCATACAAGTGTGGGATTTGTGTCTGTGTTGAGACGCCATGATCGGCCTCATTTGAACTCTTCCGTAGGGAGGGTGAACTTGGAGTTGGAGTGGCTGCTTAGGACGGATATAGGGTCCCATATTGGTTTGATTCCTGTGGATGCTATCGATAGGTGGGACTACACTAGGCATGGCCTTCACCTCAATAGGAAAGGGAAGGGAAAACTGTCTGGGTTGATTGCAGAAAACTTAAGGGGGGACACTGGCACAAGTGGTAAAATACCAGTGGTCACAAGTGTCAGAGGGATGCCTTTTTTAGGATAGGGAAGGGGGAAAGAAAACGAATTTTAAGAGAGATTGGCAGACACACTCAGTTTGAGAAAACAGATGAACAGGAGTCAGATTTTATCATACAGCCTCCATTTAAGCAGTGTTTAACAGAAAGTATTCAGAAACTGCCAGTTCATCTTCGCCAAAGCAGTTACAATCCCATTAGTATGCAGTATCAGTTATCTTTATTACACCAGGACATTCCGGGACTTAGAAATAAAGTTGATGAACTACTCATTTGTATCGATGAACTGAATTCATCTAACCAAATTGACATAATCTGCCTCTCTGAACATCAAGTGACCACTGATATAGATGTGTTAGACATTTCAGGATTTAAGCTAGCTTCCTACTTCTGCAGAGTAGATATGGATGGAGGAGGACTTGCCACATTTATCAAAAACTGCCATAAATTCAAGAACATTGACATTAATAAATTCTGTTTAGAGCAGCATCTAGAAGCATGTGCAACAGAAGTAGAGTTCCATAACTGATCCTATATAATAATAACCATTTACCGAGCACCTGCAGGAAATTATAATCTATTCTTAGATCATCTAGAAGCTCTTTTGGGTTATTTAACAGGAAGAAACAAAGAAATTTTGATTGCTGGTGACTTTAATACAGATTTTCTAATGCAATCTTCCAGTAAACATTCACTGCAGTTAGTAATGTTGTCTTTCAATCTAACTCACACTGTAAACTTTCCAACTAGGATCACTAAATCCTCAAGGACAGCCATTGATAACATTTTTACAGACAAATCAAAGGAACAAAATCATATCATAACCTGTTATAAATGGACTATCAGATCATGACATGCAGCTCCTTGTTTTAGATGTAAATTCTAAGCAGATTATCAAGACTGCTAAATCTGAGTACAGGAGAATAGTCAATCAACCAAAAATTGAGTGTTTTAGAAAACTGCTCAAAGATATGAACTGGAAAGATGTTTATAGTGCTCATGACATGAATGAAAAATATAACACATTCATGAACAATATCAGTACCATGTTTGAGAATTGTTTTCCTGTAAAAGTTACTCAAATTGAAGAGAAGTCTATAATAAAACCATGGATTACACAAGAAATAACGATTTCCTGTAAGACAAAAAGGAAAATGTATCTGTCGACCAAGAATAGATCCAATGCTAATGAGTTAGCTAAATACAAGGAATACTGTAAAACATTTAAAAAAGTAATTCAGACGTCTAAACAAATGCACTACGAGAAGAAGATAGCAATGTCAAGGAACAAAATAAAAACAATATGGGATATAGTGAAAGAGCAGACTGGTAGAACCAGAAAGGAACAGGAGCAAATAGCACTAAGGGTAGATGACACATTAGTAACTGATGGGCATAGTGTGGCAAATCTATTTAACAAGTACTTTATATCCGTTACTGATAGAATGGGACTTTCAGGATCAGTAAATAATGCCCTTGGATATCTGAAACTAGCCTTCACAAATAGCTTCAAGTACATGAATATATCACTCACTTCACCAAAAGAAGTAACTTCCATAATAAAATCTTTAAAAACAAAGCATTCTAGCGGGTATGATGAAATATCAACAAAGTTAATTAAGGCATGTTCTTGTGAGTTTAGTACAATTCTAAGTTACTTGTGTAACCTGTCAATTATAACTGGGACATTTCCTGACTGGCTAAAATATGCAGATGTTAAGCCTCTATTCAAGAAAGGGGATAAAGAGATACCATCAAACTACAGACCGATTTCACTTTTGCCAGCATTCTCAAAAATTTTAGAAAAAGTAATGTACAGGCAGCCGCTCAACCATCTGACCACAAATAACATATTATCAAGAACACAGTTTGGATTTCTGAAGGGTTCTGATATCGAGAAGGCTATTTACACCTACAGTGAAAATGTACTTAAGTCATTAAATAAAAAATTATAAGCAGCAGGTATTTTCAGTGATTGGTCAAAGGCATTTGATTGTGTGAACCACAACATCCTTTTAAATAAATTAGAATTCTATGGTGTCACAGGCAGTGCTGCAAAATGGTTCAAGTCATACCTCACTAACAGGAAACCAACGGTGTCAGTGCAAGGGACTAGTGAATTAAGTCATCAGTCATCATCAGAATGGGAAGAAATTACATGTGGTGTCCCACAAGGATCCATCTTGGGGCCATTGCTTTTTCTTGTGTACATTAATGATCTCTCATCAGTTACACTGCCAAAAGCAGAGTTCGTTTTGTTTGCAGATGATACAAGTATTGCAATAAATAGTATGTCAAGTGTAGTTCTAGAAAGATCTGCTAATGATATTTTCTTGGATATTAATAAATGGTTTAAAGCCAACTCACTGATATTAAATTTCGAAAAGACTCACTATATACAATTCAGAACCTGTAAGAGGTTTCCACCCAGCATATGCATAAAATACGAAGACGAGCAGATAGAAGAGGTTGACAGTCTTAAATTCCTGGGATTACAACTTGATAATAAATTCAGTTGGGAAGAGCACACCACAGAAATGCAGAAACACCTGAACAAATCTGTATTTGCAATTCGAGTGTTAGCAGACATAGGCGACATAAAAATGAAAAAGCTTGCATACTTTGCCTACTTTCATTCCATAATGTCATATGGTATAGTATTTTGGGGTAACTCTTCAAGTCAAACAAAAGTTTTCAGAGTCCAAAAGCGTGTAATACATATTGTTTGTGGAGTAAATTCAGGGACGTCCTGTAGAAACCTCTTCAAAGAACTGGGTATACCAACTACTGCCTCTCAGTATATTTACTCATTAATGAAATTCGTCCTAAATAATATATCTCTTTTACCAACAAACAGCTCAGTTCATCCATACAATACCAGGAACAAAAATGATCTGCACAAGGACTTAAAAGCACTTACTTTAGTTCAATAAGGGGTTCACTACTCAGGAACACACATCTTTAATAATTTGCCAGTAAACATAAAAAAATTTGTTACAAATAAAGATCAGTTTAAAAGGAGCCTGAACGACTTACTAGTGGCCAACTCCTTCTACTCCATTGACGAATTTTTTAATAGAAACAAATTATGTATTGTATATATTCATACTATTAGTATTGTTATTTCAGCTTAAAAAAATAAAATAAATTGACATGTTCCACATCCACGAGGATCTCCTCAGCACAGATCTATGGAACGAAAAACTAATCTAATCTAATCTAATCTAATGGTGTTAAAAATTAACACAAGAGGTATAAAATAGACAAAGAATATGTACTTGAAATCCTACCATTATAAAGACAATAGATCTTAATAACTATACAGTCGACCCTAGATTCTAAACTGAGTTTCTCACACTTCCTCTTGTTTAGTAATACTCTGACTGTACCTTACTAAATTTAAAAAATTCTGATACTGAGAATAAGCTTTTGCTATCGTTCTATAATTGAATAACCACAGTCAATTTTTTACAAGATTGTCCTACATCTTTTATGGCTATTTGCACAGTACTGTCTTTACAATTTCTCTATTTTAATATGTATATATCTTTATATTCACAAAATTGTACCTACTATATTGTCTGCCCCGGTAGCTGAGTGGTCAGCGTGACAGACTGTCAATCCTAAGAGCCCGGGTTCGATTCCCAGCTGGGTCGGAAATTTTCTCCGCTCAGGGACTGGGTGTTGTGTTGTCCTAATCATCATCATTTCATCCCCATCGACGCGCAGGTCGCCGAAGTGGCGTCAAATCGAAAGACCTGCACCAGGCGAACGGTCTACCCGACGGGAGGCCCTAGCCACACGACATTTCCATACCTACTATATTGACTTGCTCGTGTATTCATTTCTTCAATTGTTCTAAGTCCCATATATTTCTTACTATACATGTTGTTTTGCATTTAGGCACAATCCGCCAACAGACATTGGGATGAGGTATATCAGCCACCTATGAAAAGAGTTACAAATTTCACAGGTAATTTATTTTGATTTACTCTGTCTGTCTGAACACCATGTAACTCTGGGCATGGATAGTGTCAGTATAAGTGGGTATAAATTAGCATCTAACACTTGTATATCTAGGATGGATAAAGGAGGAGTTGCCGTTTTCATAAAACAAGGGTATACATGCAAAACTGTAGAAGTAAGCAAATTTTGTGTTGATCAGCACTTTGAGGTTTGTTCATGTGAACTTCAGCTAGATAATGTAGTATTGATATTAGCAACAGTGTACAGGTCCCCATTAGGAGACTGGGAGCTATTCATAAAAAAAAGGTTGACTCTCTATTATGCTGCCTGTCAGACAAAAAGAAGAAGTTATTAATCTGTGGTGATTTCAATGTAAACTTTCTAAATAATTCTGAGAGGAAAAGTGAACTAGAAGTGTTATTAACAACATATAACTTAGAATCAGTTATCAATTTCCCTACACATATAGCTCAAGACAATAGCATAGTAATAGGTAATGTATTTGTACAGAAAGAGGTTGTAAAGCAAAAACATGCGCTCCCTGTGGTAAATGGATTGTCAGACCATGATGGACAAATGATTAACTTACAAAACCTAACTGGGTGTACAGTTTGGAAACAATTAAGTAAAAGTGTAATGTCGCTCAACCCGGTATCTATAGAGCACTTCAAAAAAAACTTAAGAAATGTTAATTGGGGAGATGTATATAATGAGCCAAATGCTGACGATAAATGCAACTTATTTCTTGATAAATTTATATCCCATTTTGAACATTGTTTCCCAAAGAAAATTACTAAATATAACACCACACACTTTTCAAAGAAACCTTGGATTACTACAGATATTAAAGTGTCTTCAGAAAGAAAAAGAAAACTTTATGAGACAGCAAAAACTAGTAAAGATCCAGAAGTTGTTTTACACTATAAAAATTATTGTAACATATGAGAAACGTTGTAAGAAATATGTATGTTAGAGAAGAAATTAACAACTCTGGCAGTGAAATAAAGTCAGTATGGAATGCTGTTAGAAGGGAGACAGGAAAAGTAACCACTGGGGTAGGTAGTATTACTATTAAGGACACGAGACCATCCTAACCAACAGTTCACAAGTAGCTACTGTATTTAACAACCATTTTCAAAGTGTAGGAGAAAAAATTAGTGAGAACAGTTTGAAACAAAAAGCCAGCCAGTACAGGGAAGAGACTATTTTGAAAAAAAATTTGTCTGATTAAGTTTCACCTAACAACCTATTGTGAAATAAGGAAAATTATTCAAGCCGGCCGCTGGTGGCCGAGCGGTTCCAAGCGCTTCAGTCTGGAACCGCGTGACTGCTACGGTCGCAGGTTCGAATCCTGCCTCGGGCATGGATGTGTGTGATGTCCTTAGGTTAGTTAGGTTTAAGTAGTTCTAAGTTCTAGGGGACTGATGACCACAGAAGTTAAGTCCCATAGGGCTCAGAGCCAATTATTCAATCTTTGATCAATAAATGTCCTGTTGGTGTAGATGACATCTCTGATAAGATATTAAAACAATGTGAGGAATTACAGCTGATGTTTTGAGTCACATATGTAATGAATCATTACTCAATGTATTTTCCCAGACAGGCTAAAATATGACATTGTCTGCCCACTCTACGAAAGGGCGACACCACATATGTCAATAATTATTGGCCAGTATCCTTTCTATCAGCATTTTCAAAAATCTTCGAGAAAGTAATGTACTCAAGAGTGGTTAGCCATCTCAACAGTAAGAGGATACTTAGTAAATCACAGTTCAGATTTCAATAATGCTGTTCCACTGAGACAGCAATATACAATTTCATTGTCCACATAATAGAGTCTTTAAATAGTAAAATGTCATCAATAGGAATTTTCTTTGACTTGTCCAAAGCATTTGATTGTGTGAACCATGACATTATGTTACAGAAATTACAATTCTATGGTATAAATGGAATAGCATATGAGCTGTTTAAGTTGTACCTACAGAACAGGAAGCAAAAAGTTTCCTTATATCGGTCAAGTGTTTTAAATAAGTTTGCCACTTCGTCTAACAGGGGTGAAATTACATTAGGTGTTCCACAGGGTTCAATCATGGGTTCTTGATCTATGTGAATGACCTCCCTTCCTATCTGATACAGGAAGCTGAACTGACACTGTTTGCTGATGATATGAGCATCATTATTAATCCAGTAAAAGAGATTTCAATTGAAAATGATACAAATAAGGTCTTTGAAAGAGTCATCAATGGGTTTTCTGCAAATGGGCTTGCTTTAAACTTTGAAAAAACGCAGTACATCCAATTTTCTGTTGCAAAAAGTACAGTAACTTCAATTGATATAACACATCAACATAAGTCAGTTGACAGAATAGATCTTACTAAATTTTTGGGTGTACACATAGATGAGAATCTTAATTGGGAAATTCATATTTTGGATCTTCTAAAGTGACTAGGTTCAGCAACTTTTGTAGTCAGAATATTTGCCAATTTTGAGGATACAGAAATTAGTAACCTAACCTACTGTGCATACTTTCACTCTCTGATGTCATACAGAATAATATTTTGGGGTAACTCAACAATTAGACAAAAAGTATTCACTGCTCAAAACAAAGTGGTTAGAATAATGTGTGGGGTTCATAGTCGCACATCTTGTAGGCATTTTTTAAAAGATTTGGAAGTCCTACAACAGCTTCACAGTACATTTACTCACCAATGAAATTTGATCTTAACAGCATGCACCACCTTAAAAACAACAGTGACATTAATGATTATAATACCAGAAAGAAGAAAGACTTACACTATCCTTTACTCAGCCTATCTTTGGCACAGAAAAGGGTAAAATATTCTGCTATAAAAATTCTCGACAAATAACCAGATGAAATAAAATGTCTGACAGACAGCAGTAATAGCTTCAAAAATAAATTGAAATCATATCTCCTTGAGAACTCCTTCTATACCATAGATGAATTCTTGAATAGGAATAAGAAAATCTATTTATTTAGTGCATGGCTCATAACATCACAATAGAAATTACAGATACAACATGATTTTAAAAAAATGACATATGTATAAACAGAGCAATAAATAACAGTTTGTATATAAGGACACCACGAATTGTAAATTGACACTAACAGAAGAGCAATCACAAGCAGACGTCCAGCTTAGATAATATATAGTCGATTGCCTCTTGGGTCGCCATTAGGACATCCTGGGGGCCACCCTCATATGCCCTTATGGGCATTCCTGCACGATGTGTATGACCGTCTGTCTCTCAGCGCCACAGTCGCAAGCGGCCAAAGGAAGTTTTCTCCATCTGTGTAAGGAGTCGGCGCATCTCCCACAGTTGGTTCTGATGCGATTAAGAGTTGACCAAACTTTGTGCGGGCAATCAAATGCTTTTGGTTTACTAAAGATGCATGGCATACTGTGGCAGTTTACTGCTGTTCTGTTCTCTCATTCCTCTTTCCATCGGTCATTTATTTTATAGTTGGTTTGGTGCAGAGCCTGTGTGGTCTTTAGTGGAGAATGCCTAGACCAGAGTTGGTTTCCTTGGATGTCGTATGGCGGCAGACCGAACGAAGAATTCCTGCCTCACATCACAGTGAAGCAGAAAATCTATAAATACAGTATATGCATTTTGTGCCATTCAAGGTAGTGGAATAAATAATAGAAATATTAATCCTTAACTCTGTATTGTAATATATATATATATATTAAAAAATCTAGTTTCATATGTGCATTTCTTGTGCACTTGACATGCTTTACATCACAATGGCTACCGTACCGTGCGATTGATAAATGGAACACACAACCAACTAACTAACTAACTTCATCAACATGCGATCCCCTACTTGTACTTTAATTTTCCCTTTTCATCATGTATTTTCTTTCTGGTTATAAAGCTCCCAGTCAAGCCATTTCTTTGCTGTTAGTGAGATGTCACTCTTTGTGTTCTCTTGTTTAACGTCAGGCTCTTTTATTCCTTTCATAATTTTAATAGGTGTAATTCCTGTACTCTCAAGCCCAACATCCTTTGTCTTTGAATAGTAATGAAAACATCTTCGGTCCCAGGTTCGAACCCTACCGCTGCTTATATCTGAATAAAAGTCACAGGCAATGGCAGCTGAAGAGCTTTGTCACAAGAAGTCAGCTAACGACCTTGTCAAAGAGGGCAAAGGAGCAGACAAATGTTCAGGGCACTCTCTTTGCCTTTGGGTGGGATACTGCCCCTTAAGATGGAAGAATCATCAATGATCAATTACATGAGCATATGGAAGGCAATGGAAACCACTGAATTAAGGACACATAATGTGTATCCACAGGACATGTCCGTAAATGAAAAAGTGTTATGCTGATCTCTCCATTGGCGAAATTCTCAGGTCTAGTCCCCTATTCAGGTTCTGAATCGTGATGGCAAAGTGGGAGATAACGATGAGAAAAAGGTTGAATAACCAACAGAAAAATTATGTAATATACTTTAAATTACTCGAACATATCTTCCCCAATGGTAAAATGTCCAGAAAAGTCTCTGATTCCCTCCCAAATAAGGTTCTGCTGGCAGGGCTGCCCATACATTTCATGGGCCCCTATACAAACGTCTGTGAGGGCCACCAAGCCTTCTCAGCAAATAGGACTTAGTTATGACAAATATTGATTCTCTAGTACTTTGTTTTACACTTGAGCAGTAAATAAATGGTGTGTACACTGTGAATTATCTATTTATTACTTCTATGTTCCATATGTGAATAAATGCAAATGTTAGTCTACACAGTAATAATAAAAAGCACAGTATTAAAAAGAATGCACTAAAAGAGACACCTAAGATTTAGTGAGATAACTATGCAGCAAACTTCGTTATCTTGATTTCAAAAGTCTGGTTGAAATTTTGAGTGCCATTTAAACTGCTATGAACAACAGGAGATGGCACCCTGAATCTCTATTCTTGCAGCTGGTGAAGTTATCCACTCCATCACAGAAGCTTATTTTAGAAGCAACTTCATGGTCTGTTGTTAACATGTTAGATGAGTAAGTTTCTCTTGACCCCAAGTTAGTCTTAAAATGATTTTTGACGAACATTAATTCACTAAATCCTCTCTCCACTGAAGCAATGGCCACAGAGAAGGAGAATGAAAATCCTGAGTGTAATGCTAAGGTGAGAAAGGATACAAATTTCATTTAGAAGAAGAAATGGAAGCCTTTTGTTTTCTGCTGCCTTGTGAAGTCTGGAAAATTAGGTGCACTCACTGACTTGATCATCTGTATTTCTGTTGTAAGATTGCCACTTAGATGATTAGGATAAATTATAATTGATATCTTAATCCACTATCATCAAAATTTCTATTTATTCTGAGAGTGGCTTCAAAAGTCGTACAAATATTTCTCATTACCTCATACCAAGAATTCATCTGTGAAACAATCTTGTTTATGACTATGTCATAAATCTCTTTTTAAAGTTATTGATCTTGCTTGAGTTTCAGAAGTGAATGGTGTAATATCCCAATCAGATTCATCAAAGAAAACTTTCCTTTCCCTTCTTCTTTTTTTAAAAAAACTACTTCACTCCCAATTCAGTAACCCTTTTTTAAGCTCTGCTTAAGAATTCAGCCCATTTAGCTCTTACATCTTTAACTATGGCAACAGTAATATCATCAGTATTTTTCATTCTAGTAACAAGGGAAAAAGTTTGACTGCAGATTCGAACTTTCTCGTTTATATGGTCTGAAATTTCCTTCCAAAAATTCAAAATAATCAGTGCTTCAAACTTGAAGAAATAATTATCAGTCCATTTACTTTGGCTGTTCTATTATGGAACAAACTGCATTGACTTTTTTGTATTTTAAAGCTTTTATTACTTCTAGTAATTTTTCTGCTATGGGTTTCATTGCCTCAATTCTTGCATTCCATATTGTTTCAGAAAGGCCATGAAGAGATCGACCACCACTGTAGTTTAATAACCCTTCCCATCTTAGTGGACTTGCACTGAAGAAATTGTATGCTTGGTTCAGACAGCTGAAGTGTATAGCTTCTACTTCATTACTTCTTCTAGCATCTGATCCTACTAATTTCAGAGTATGAGATCCACAAGTAGAAAATGTTTCCCGTGGATAACTGTCTCTAATTTTTGCTTGCTGACCTTTTATTTGCCCAGCCATATTTAATCCATTATCAAATCACTAAGACAGTGATGTAAATAAAATTGATGTTTGTTAATTACATGTATGTTAGCATTACTAATTGCAATACCTGTCTTTTTCTCAAATCAAAATATTCCGGAAACCTCTTATGAATTTGCTATTTATTTTCCTACTTGTTAAAAAGAAAATACCACCAAACCATAGTATTCTGTTCAGTCTTAGATACATCACGAGTGACATCGCAAATAAATGAAGAAACAGAACTTCGTGAATTTCTTCTATGACTAAGATAAAAGCTCATTCTGTGTTTTCCAAGATAAACAGTGGTTTATCTTTTCATGTTTCACGTGACAACTTTAAACATAAATTATATATTCTCTTTTAAATGGGTTGTATTTAGTCAACAACCCAATTAACTGTAGTAAGTTACCATTATCTGGCTCTCCTAACTGGTAGCTACTCCCCCAAAATGCAGAATTCACGAGGGTAAGAAGATAGTAACGCCTACAATTCTTTTTAACAGCTCACATCAAAAGCCTCTTTCTTTGAGCCATAGTTCCTGAAACGTGAAATGTGCCCTACATCCTATTAGGCTTTATTCATAATATTTCCATGATGAATAATTATTTTTATTCAACAAATTACCATCGTGTTCAGGAAAAATGGAGTATAGCTCTTTCCACTTTGTTTTCGTGTTTTCAAATTATTCATCTACTTTGGCTAACCTAGACATAGCAAGCTTTTCGGGATTATTCTGAAGTAATATGTATGGCCAACAGAAGAGTAGTTTCTAGCTCTCACTCCATTCTAACTAATCTCTTCTTACTCCAAATTTGTTGTTAGAATATTTAGAATACAAGTGTTGCTTGGTAAATTTTCTACTTTGTCTACTAAATGTTGAACTGTTCTAAGGTCAATATTTGAAAAGCCCTTTCTAACAATTCTCTCTCTATCACTATTATTTTATGGATATGACCGTTGCCTAGGATCAGTTGAATTACACTCAGTCACCACATCGCTTACCTCTCCATCGTCTAGTGGCAAAATGCCTACATCAGATGCTGTTAGTTTAATTCCTCAGAACAAGTTCCGGCTCTGCTGATTCGACATTCGACACTGGATTATCTTTCTGAAAGAAAAGGAGCTACCTATTGGTTTTTTAAATTTTCTTTACCTCTTTCACAAATTTTTCATGGCGTTTATGTTTTTTCTGATCGCTTTCGTGTACCAGATCTACGTACATCATCCATCATTATCCTGGAAATAAATAGCTAAAATACATACTAAAATATGTTTACATGAATAACGAAAACTTTAAATAACAGTGAAATTAATGGGTACTAAATTATTTTTAAAATGTTGGAACCTACCTTAAATTAAAATTAACATAAATATAATTACTTTGTAGATTCGGGATACCTGTAGTGCCTGCACGAGAAAGGAAGGCTAATTTCCACGAAAATATCTTGCACACTGCCATCACTCTCAGCATCAACTGAATAAATGAAAATAAGAGCAGCACTTAAATTTGAAACACACTGTACATAAAACACCAGGACCCTGGCAGTGGAGTGAAGAGCGAAAACGCTCGTCGGTATTGTTGTCAATGCAGTCTCTATGAAAACAGCACAATCACAATGCTACAGTCTCTAAGCTCCAGTAGGCCCATTATCGATGTTGTAAACTTTATTCTTGTCACCAAAGGAGTTTTACAAAGTCTCCCAATCCATATATAAATGCTTATTTAACCCCAGCAATACCAAGGCATTTTCCATAACTTTCTTTACCAGGAGGGGGTGTACTTTATACCCATCCAAAACGAATTTAAAAAATGAAAATCTTTAATTTTTTGTTGAATTGTATTAACACACTTTTAAAGAGGTACTGATGTGTAAGTAGAGTCCAAAATCCAAAAATACCTTTTAGCACACACTTAGCAATATTTAGGCACTTTCGGTAACATGTAGGGTCTAGTACCAACTGTATTAAATTTAAATTTCGCTCATTGTTGTTGACTTCAAAAAGATACTGACTCGCAAGTAAGATCGCGAACCTGGAAATACTGATTACGACAATCACTAGAGTAAGCAGCATCTGCTGTTGAGACTTAAATTTTTGGATTAAGCTTAACTGAAAAATTTGCAACAGATATGGAATATGGTAGAAAAATTAATTAAAAACAATAAATATTTTAAATACATAATAACTGACTAGATTACAACATTTTCTAAAGGTGGACACAAAGTATATTCTCTCCCTTGACATTGTGCATGTTGATCTTTTGAAAAGTTATCATTGTTTGTCACTGACAAACACGCCAAACATTGGATGTTGAGTTTTGTTGGCTGACCGTATATGCTTGTTCGATAGCCCAGCATAAAGAGATCAGTAAAATTTTCAATCTGCAAAGAAATCACATTTGAATAAGGAATAAAAATATATACAGAGATATAATTGTTTCCACATGTTCCCCAAAACACAGGACCCTCTAACATTTGTCGGGCTTACCCTCCCTTGCAGGATGCTCTGCTGCTGGATTACTACCTGTATTGTAAGTGGCGATGTATTTTAGTCCGATTCCTTGCACTTCCATAGTAGTTTTCCATTTCCTGGAAATAAATAGAACCGTTGTGAGATAAGATACCGTGGTTTCCTTATTTTTACAAAATCATCCTTAATCTTCATATCATACACAGCTTCACCAGCGGCTTTCTCATTGGGTATAATTTAATGAATTCAGAAAGAATATCAGTTGCTACTAGAATATTGCAGAAACCTCCCAATGTTCTCAACAAGAGTCCAGTCTAATGCTATTAATTCTAATACATCTGTGGGTAACATTGACTGCACAGAAATATCTACACTTATAGCCGTTACAAACTGTATAATCTCTGGACGTTGGCTGGACTCCAACAATGGTGGTATATGAGAAATGAATACATGAGTGAGTGAACAGAGCAGGTAGAATTTTGAGAATATAAAAAGACTATGCAATTATTAAAATCAAGAAAAACATGGCAAAGAATGGACTATGCAAATTGCCAGAAAAACTTTGACAATGTCAGCCACTGGTGCTGGTGAAAAGTCAGAAAAATTGTGAAACAAACGTCGGCCGAAGAACCAGGGACAAAAGCCTACAGGCAATATGTGAACTAGTGGCGATTACAACCTGAATAATTCTGTAAATGTAACAAAGACCAATATGACGAAGAGACGCAGAAACGAATATAGTTACTTACCAAACATAGAAATTGTGGAAAACGCATTACAGGTAATGTGTTTAGCAAGGATGATTACTGAAGGAGAGTACACCTATGGAGACATGAGAAATCGATTGATGCATTTGATGAAAGGGTTCTCCAACAAAACGGGTCCACTGCTACCAAACAGTGACATGAATATTAAGTTTCGTAAACGGTATATCTGTAGCCCAACATTGAATGGAAATGAAACGTGCACTTCAGAAAAGTCGAGAGCAACTAAATAATTGAAAAATACTGCCACGGAAAATTTCCAAAAAATAAGCCAACAAGTAATGTCGGAAGTTAATGAGAGAATGAGAAGAACGTACAAGTTAATCTCGTCATTTCTAAACCATTCAGGAACAGTTAACATAGCATGGGGTGGAAGAGTAAGTGATTGATATGATGCGGCGGAGAAGTTTAGAATATACAGAAGGGGTTGTCGAGAAAATTGTCTATAGTATATGTGCACTGATGAGGAAATTAGAAAAAGACAAGAACAGATGGCACTTCTGTTCAGAGTCTTCCTGCTGCTTTGACTTCATATTCTGCAATCGTATCCTTTTAACGCTACTCAGTAAGACATATTAGTCAGTGGAATTCCGTCTAGCGGCTTCAAGTCTATAGGGCAATAGTTCTGGCAGCAAACTGTCGTCCTGGTGGCTCACGATCCGCAATAGGGTGGGTGCGTATCTGTGAGAGCAAACGACACATCGCTACCCCATTAATCAAATATGTACAAGAGTCTGTCATGTTGTTGCCACGCCTGCCAGACAGTGCATCCATCACACGACACTCGCCTTCTGCTGTGAGTATACCCACATGTAACTGGTACTGGGTTCTTTTCGATACGCTATTGTACCCACAAGCTCCACACTGAATTAGGTAACAAGTAACTTCTTTGGAGTACTGAGAATAAAGATAAACTTTCTTTTCCATTGGTAGCGTCCTAGAATCAGTAATTAGTCATTTTTATCACATACGCTGTTAAAACGTCTCTCCGTCAGTTGAGTGTGTCTAAAAATTCAATTGAAAATGTATTAAAATACTTTCATCATCTTGTTTAGCCATCTGTCTGATTTTGCGTTGAGATAAGCATAACGTCACTCAAGAGTTGTCCCCTGTTGCCAGAAACGACATGTTCCTTTCAGTGGAATACTAGAAGCAAGCAACAACTTATGGTGGTAACTACTTGTCATTGTGAGGAGATAGAGATAAGCTGTGTACATCCACATAACAGACTACGTAACATTTGTGGCTGATATCTTCGGTCTTCGGTTGGCGTGAACTTGGCCATTCACTACTGTAAATGTTTAGATGACTACATTTTGTGCACTGAAAGATCACCAATAAAATAACAAAGCGATTCCCAAAACGCAATTTCAAGCGAAAAAATGTTTCCTGCAGTACCAGTCTGCAATCTACATGAATTCTGTCTATTATCTCTAGGACAGCGCGAATTACAGCCAAGATACTTTGGAGATAACTATTCACTTTTGCACGAGTAGCTGATACTGAAGTTTCCCAAAACAGTTACTGAGCTACTGAGCAACTTTTCACCTGCAATACTTGTACAAGTTGCGTACAAAAGCTCCTTGCAAATTCAAAAATTTATTACATAGGTAAATGGAAAGCCACGTTAGCAAAATTTATCACAAAATGAGTGTTTTTGTCCTAATTAAGACCTCTCTATGTGGTCAACATAGCTGCATGAAGATTTCAGACACTCATCATTAGCGGCAATGGAATCAGTAACTCTATGTTTGAGGGCAATTATATCCTGTACTGTTCTTCGATATCTTTAACACAAACCGAGAGAAAGAATTTTAGAAGAATGGTATCTGGTAAAAGATGTGGCCAGAGAATTGGGCCAACCATTCCAATCCACCAGTCAAGAAATTTTTCATTTAGAAACTCTAGCGTTTGCATGGTCTGATGAATCCCGATGACTTCTTCATCATGACAGTGGACGGTGCGAATCCGTTGTCTTCAAGGGGAACAACTCCTTGACACCTGTAATGTGGGACGGAGACAAACTGGCGACGCCTCCGTTATGCCTCAGGGAATATTCACGAGGATATCCATCAGTCTGGCGGAGCTCGTGCAAGGCACCATCACGGCCAAGATGTATCGTAAACTGGTTGCAAATCTCGTACATCCCTTCTTGATGACCATGTCTCCGGAAGCCAGTGGTATTTTTCACACGGTCATGAGTGTGATGGTGTGGTTCAAAGAACACAATGGCGAGTTCCAGTTGATGTGCGGGGCCTCCAACTTGCCAGATCTGAACCCGATCGAACACATCTGGGATGTGATAGAACGTGGCGTCAGAGCTCCTCGCCTCGATCCCCAACATTTATGGGAATTAAGCGACTTGTGTGTGCAGATGTGGTGCCAACTTCCACCAGCGACATACCAAAGTCTCATTGGTCCCATGCTAGTACGCATGGTCGTTGTTATCCGTACCAAAGGTGGACATACTGGCTATTATGTAGGCGGTCATAATGTTGTGGCTGATCATTGTATGTCTGGCCCGTAACTGATGAGTAACCACTCTGTATGGAATGCATTTCACAGTATCTGATCCATTAACAGTGTTCTTGATGCACATAATTACAACATGATGAAAATCTTCAATAAGCACTAAGTGCATAGTACAAATCAGATGAAGTTATTTCATCAGTTCCAGTTCTAATAAATTTTTGAAACTGTAAAAATATTTTATGGACAACGAGTGTTAGGAGGGTCACTCCAAAAGAAATGCACACTATTTTTTTTAATCCGTCAATTATTCTACGTGTTTGAAAGTTTTACAGTGTGTAGATACATCCTTTAGGAACAATATTTTCATTTCTCCACATAATTTCCATCCCTCCCAACTGCCTTACGCCACCTTGGAACCAGCACCTGTATACCCGCACGGTAAAATTCTGGAACAACCTGTTGGAACCACTGTTCGGCAGCGTGCACAAGGGAGTCAACATCTTCAAACCTTGTTCCACGAAGAGAGTCTTTCAGATTCCCAAAGAGATAATAGTCACATGGAGCCAGGTCAGGACTGTAAGGCGGGTGTTTCAGTGTTGTCCATCTGAGTTTTGTAATCGCTTCCATGTTTTTCTGACTGACATGTGGCCATGTATTGTCGTGCAACAGCAAAACATCCTGCTTTTGCCGACGTGATCGAACACGATACAGTCGAGCTTGAAGTTTTTTCAATGTCGTCATATATGCATCAGAATTTATGGTGGTTCCACTTGCCATGATGTCCACAAGTAAGAGTCCTTCAGAATCGAAAATCACCGTAGCCATAACTTTTCCAGCAGACGGTGTGGTTTTGATTTTTTTTTTTTTTCCTTGGGTGAATTTGCATGATGCCACTCCATTGATTGCCTCTTCGTCTCTGGTGAAAAATGATGGAGCCATGTTTCATCACCTGTCACAACTCTTCCAAGAAAGTCATCTCCACCATTCTCTTACTGTTCCAAAAGTTCGCTGCATACCGTTTTTCTTGTTTCTCTGTGAGCCACTGTCAACATCCTGGGAACCCAACTGGCACAAACCTTTTTTAACGCCAACACTTTAAGTATTCTGCAATCACTTCCTTCCATATCCCAACGTAGCGTGACAATTCGTTCACTGTGATGCGTCTGTCAGCAGTCGCCAATTCGTTAACTGTCTGCACATTGTCTGGAGTGTGTACAGTACGAGGCCTGCCGCTGCGAGGGCAATCCTCAATACTGCCGTGCCTGCTTTCATCATGTAACCTGCTTGCCCACCGACTAACTGTACTGCGATCGACAGCAGCATCTCCATACACCTTTTTCAACATCTTGTGGATATTTCCCACTGTCTCTTTTTCACAGCACAGGAATTCTATGATAGCACATTGCTTCTGGCGAACGTCAAGTGTAGCAGCCATCTTGAAGACATGCTTTGACGGCGCCACGTACGGGAACAGGTTGAACTAAGTTTGAAAACAAGCGGGAAGGATGTATCTACGTACTGCAAAACTTTCACACATGCAAAATGAAAACTGTATTTTTAAAAAAAATAGTGTGCATTTCTTTTGGAGTGACCCTCGTATAAAGGAAGTTTGCCTTATCTTTGGAGAGTTGTCAGAACATCGTGACTGATTGGTAGAAGATATTCTCCGAGAATTACTGAGAACATAAGGAGAACCACCCACGACAAACCTATTCCACACTGTATGCAAGGTATATGAACAGACGAAATACCATCAGACTTCAGGAGGAGTGTGACAGGTCAAGTTGCAAAAAGGGCAGGTGATAATCGTTGTGAATATCACCGAACCATCAGTTTAATAAACCATGCTGTAAAATACTGACACGAATTATTTACAGGAGAATGCAGAAACTGGCAGCAGTCGTCCCATATGAAGATCACCTTGAGATTCGAAGAAATGTAGGAACACGTGAGGCTATGCTGGCCTAGCAACTTATGTTAGAAGATACGTTGAAGAAAGGCAAATCTATGTTTATGGTGTTTGTAGATTCAGAGAAAGCTTTTCGTAATGTTGACTGAAATGCACTGTTTAAAATTGTGGATGTAGCAAGGATAAAATACGGAAGGTGAAAAGTTATCTACAACTTGTATGGAAACCAGACTGAATTTATGACAGTCGTGTAGAATGAGAGGGAAGCAGGAGTTGAAAAGGAAGCGAGAAAGTGTTGTGACCTCTCGCCGATGTCATTCAACCTGTACAATCAATGATGGGAACTAAGGACAATTTGACAAAGGAATTACAACTCATCAAGAAGCAATAATAATTTTGCGGTTTGCTAATAACATTTAAATCCTGTCAGAAACAGGAAAAGGCTTGCAAGAGTAGCTGAACGAAATGGATAGGGCCTTGGAAAAAGAGTTCATGAGTTGAATATCAACAAAAGTGCAACAACGGTAATGGAATGTCGCCGAATTAAAGCGGCTGATGCTGATTAAGCAGGGTTTCCACAGACATGAATTTCTTAAACGTTCATCTCATGACCACAACCCTTACACGCACAGATTTCCATATGCCGGAGATGGAACCGCTTCTTACGCGACTTTCAAGATGGCAGAAAGTCGGACTGTTCACACGGGAGTTGTGGGCGAAAGGCTTATAGTGACGTTAACGAAGAAAAAACGTACCCACAGATATTGGATATGGAAATCAGCATCTCGTAGGACCCGTTTGGGAACATCAAAGACGCTAATGAAGTGTAATCTTACGATGACGCTGTTTCGTTCCAAAACCATTTTCGAATGAATAAAATCAATATTGAAATCTTTTTGAGCCCCATTTCCGGAACTGTACAGACGTCCAATACACGTATGCGAGATGAAGTACCAGCTCTCATTAAATTACAAGTAACACTGATATATATGGTGACTTGAATCACTGTGATATAAGTATTGCATCCCGAAGCGCACTATTTCTAAATTTTGATGTCATCCACAATACACTGAAGGTACACCGTAAACTAAGGTTTTTGTCTCAACAGTTGTTTTTATTTGCAGGGTAGACAAGGTCCTAAACGGTCACAGAGCCTATAAATACACGTTCTTTAATCGGTGTGGTACTTAACTTTGTAACTAAACATTGCAGTACTCTGCAGAACAATCATTATTCAATGATAGCGACGACAGGAAACTTATATTTACACAGAGTTTTAATGAAAGTCAAGAGTAATTATCTTAAATCTCCAAAGCCACATATAAATTTCCATTTCACAGTAATAATTACACTCAAAGTCCAAAGAAAAAATTATTATAATTATACTGAAATAAAAAATATCTCGGCAACTTCATAAGCTCAATTTCAGTACTTTGAATCAATTTCGTTACTTCAGACGATGGTGTGTTACTCCGTTACAAATAGTGAATATAAGGAGTTGGTGAATGCTAGGATGTTATTCCTGTCGCATGGTTTAAGAACACATTGCCACTACAGAAAGAATTTATTTACTTACCTGAAGACTAAGGCATTTAATCTGGGGACCCACGTACATAAACAAACGATTTTAGATCTCTGTCAAGAGCGAAATGAGAGCAGACCCACGCACTGACAACTGTTGAAGCTCAGGAGCCATGGTGGGGAAAGCGACATCGTACAAGAAATCAGAATGCTTTTCAACGTTTGTAACTTACGTGTAAGTTGGCACAATAGTGTATAGGTTGGGTGTTTCTACATGTAAGTTAACTTTTGCGCTAGTGGTGGGGGTATGCAAGTGTAAGAAAGTCATGCCCGCGGAAACGTGGCTTTAGATGAGGAAATCTGACAAGGTAGTGGATGAGTTTTTCTACTAGGGCCGGCCGAAGTGGCCGTGCGGTTAAAGGCGCTGCAGTCTGGAACCGCAAGACCGCTACGGTCGCAGGTTCGAATCCTGCCTCGGGCATGGATGTTTGTGATGTCCTTAGGTTAGTTAGGTTTAACTAGTTCTAAGTTCTAGGGGACTAATGACCTCAGCAGTTGAGTCCCATAGTGCTCAGAGCCTTTTTTTTTTTTTTTCTACTAGGGCAGCAATATGCTGGACGATGATCGAAGCAGAAAAAATGCTGAATGAAGACTGGCAACAGTATAAGAAGCTTTTCTGAAAGAGAGAAGTTTGTTAATATCGAGTATAAATGTAAATAATAGAAAGTCTTTTCTGAAGGGATTTGTATCGAGAGCAACTTTGTACGGACAGGTGGACGATAAATAATTGAGACAAGAAGAGAACAGAGGCTTTTGAAGTGTGGTGCTAAAAATGGATGTTGAAAGTTAGATGGGTATTTCTAATTAGCAAGTAGTAGATACTAAATCGAATTGGGAAAAAAATAGCATCACCTGATTAAAAGAAGCAGATGGTTGATACAACACATTCGGAGTCTGACGAGGATTTGTCATTTTTGTTATGGAAGGAATAATTGTTGATAAATTGTAGAGGGAGATCAAGACTTGAATGTAGAGAACCGGTTCAAAAAGATATGCAGGCAATGGGTAAAAATAGGGAAATACCAAAAACACAACACATTACCGCGTCTAACACGGTGTTTTGGATAGTGATGATGCAACCTTATCTCTAAAGTAGACCACAAAGGATAAATAATATTGTGATCTGGTGACTGGTGGCCATGGGTGATGGGACAATATATCCTTGTGCTCACAAAACCAGTCCTGGACGATGCGAGATGTGTGAAAAGGGCCCTGTCTTCTTTGGACACAGCATCCCCATTTGGGAACAAACACTATACCATGAAATGGAGCTGATCATACAAAATGGACCCATATCCTTGGCAGTAATGCGACATTCCAGAGCAAGTATGGAGCCCATGGAATACCACGGTATACCAACTTAAATGATCACCGAAACCCCGCCATATTTCACTCTTGGAAAGTAAACTTGGCCAGATATTAGAAACAGTGCGCAACACGACTCATCCAACCAAATGAGCTTTCAATTTAAAGGACAACTTTTCAACCAAGATCGCAGTTGTGAAACCTTTATTTAAGATGACTGGTTTCGCTATATGGATTTAACATCATCTGATCTGTGAACAGTGTACATAAATTGTCAAACATACTACGTTATGAAACGTAGCGTACATGTCATTAATATAAAACATAGACTGAATTATTATTACACAAACTTCTGTGTAGGTTAATACATGTGACCAGTTTGAACCATAAATTTTAATTACCGGAAAGTTGACATAAGATGCAATGGCATGTCATAGTTAAACCGATATATATACAATATGTTCAAAGTTAAAACCAGTATTTAAAAACTGTTTTACCTCGTGCATCCGTCACTTATTACAGATCGCAGAGTAGAGCATCATTCATCCAAGAGCGCCGCTGAACTGAAAAATAGCCGAAGTTACTAGAGAATGTACTGAGATTTACTGCCGCTAAATATGTAGTTTAAAATAGATTCCAATATATATTTCAGAAATATGTAATTTTAATACAAATGTGATAACTGGTGTACAATTATAATTTTTTTATAGCAGGTAGAAGCTAAAACATTGTCTACAAACAAAAGGAAATACGTAACAATATGGAGATAGAACGGTAAGTTGAAAAAAGCAACATGTCGTCAATACTACAACCAAAGTCGTACTTCAAAATCCTATCTTTGTATAACGTCAGATGTAAATGAAAATAATCCAACAGTAAGGTTTACTGACAAAATGCTTGCACACCCGAAATTTGTTAAACGACGATATTGAGCGACAGCTTATGTGTTGCTGTCGTCGTCAGTTGCAAATATAAATATGTAATTATAATAAAAATGTGGCAACTGGTATAAAATTACAAAATTATGTTGGTACGAAGTAGAATATAAAAAATATTTTCTAAAACCGTAAAGAACATACGAATAGAAAGGTAAAATACTGAGTCAAAAAAGACGACATGTTGTTAACACTACAACCTAAGCCGTATTCCAAAATTCTGTCTGTATGTCGCGTAATATACAGGAAAAATTATCGCACAGTAACATTTATTGACAATATGCTTCCATATTGGCAAACTAGTTGAAGATGAAAATGAACAGTGTAGAGCTCCAAATGTATCTTATCAGGTAGGTGGCGAAGAGCAATCCTTCGTTAAGCAGTTTTGATATCACTGTCCTCAGCACATATCTGCAGTGGCAAATACATCACAGGAGGACATCTGTGCAACAACACCTGCTAGGTTTTGTATCTGAAGAATAGTTTCCGAATCCCATCTCGCCGTGCAAGTACCTGCTTCTCGAGCTCCATTCTTGTGCTGACGTGGGTTCGCGAATACGAAATTCAGTCGCGCAGTGACTTTTGCAGCTGTCGCCCTGCTATATTTCCATCATAGTCCTCAACTAACACTTCCTTCTGCGTTGTGACTCAGCGGATGACGTTTACCCGCTTTCCCCGTACACGGTATAGATCTTCGATATGATGCCTCTTGAAACACCGAACTCTTTGACTCCCTTGGTTACGGAAGCAGCCACCATACGATCACCAACAATTTCCCCAGTGCACTCACAACAACACAGAACACAGTTCTGGCCACGACTGACACTTGTAGTGTATTGAGGGCATTGCAGAGGTGTCTTTCGTGGTGAAGCAGAGCAACCTGCAGGCGTGGCCAGCATCCGAATTTCCGTTCAGGCAAGCAACTCTCGCGGTGTTCACATATTTTTCTCCACCTCTTGTAGGTTGCAATCGTTATGCAGGGAGGGGAAGGTTTGCACAGGGCAGACTAGCATGCAGACCGGCATGATACCAGTCTTCGTGCTGAAGACAAGAAGAACAACAACACTGATATTTTAAAAATGTGTGTTCCTAACATGCTGCGCAATACGAGGTCTGTTCAAAAATTTCCGAAATTAGTAATTTCGCGCCAGTGGTGTGTCGCAGCGAGATGCGCTTGGCATCCTTACCCACGCCTGTGTTTAATGTGTAACTACCGGAAGTTTCATTGTTGTATGTCTGCCAATCATTGTTCAGTGCTGTGTTGAGTAGAACGTTGTGTCTCACAGTTTGCAAATTTCGGTATAGCAGACTTAGAGGTGATTGGAGGTACATTATTCCCACACGACAATTGCCATAAGGTTACATGAGTATCGCCTGATCACAGAACGGAAAACCAAATTGATCACATAACGCTAAGCAAAAAATTTAGAAGGTCGCTGATGAACGTGAGAAAGAAACATGGGGCTTATGTTGGCAGTGATCACCATCTTACTGTTGCAAATTTTAGACTGAAAATCATGGCTACAAATAGAAAGTTCAAACAAGGGAACAAAAAATATGATGTGTGAAAACTTAGAATAACAGCAAAATAAGAAGCCTTCTGTATTGAGCTAAGGAACCGCTACGAGGCCACTGAGAAGCACAGGAAAATGATGAAAATAGTGTTGATGATACATGGACTCAGGTTAAGGACGTCTATTGCAATGTGAGCAAAAAGGTTCTTGGCTTTAAAAACCATTTGAAGAAAGATTGGATGTCTGAGCGTACATGGAATTTCATCAGCTGAGTATGTAGCTACTGACTCTCAAATAAAGAGGAGTGTGAGGAATGATAAGAGAAAGTGGATGGATGAGCAAGCTCTGGTAGCAAAGGCAGCAGCAGCAAGGGGTGATTGAAAAGAACTGAACCGCATCACCAAAATGATGACCAAAACAGGTTTCAGCAAGAACAGACCTGTGAAAAGCAAGGAGGGTCGACTGTTGACGACAGAAAAAGACCAACTCAGAAGATGGGGAGAGCGTTTTTCTGAAGTCTTAAACAGAGAGCAACCTGAAGAAATGGAGAGTCAATGTAATTTTCCAGATGCCAGTGACAGAATCAATGTAAACACACCAACTAAGATTGAAATTAAAATAGCTCTCAAACAGATAAAGAACGGAAAGGCTCCAGGAATGGATAATATTGCACCTGAGGTGCTAAAAGCAGACATTGACACCACTGTAAATCTACTACATCCATTGTTTGAGAAGATAATGGACAGAAGAGAAATTACCAAAGGACTGGAAAGAAGGGATGATTATTAGGTTGACAAAGAAAAGGGATACTACCAAATGTAGTAAGCGGCGAGGCGTCATCCTCCTATCTGTACCAAGTAAAGTACTCTATAGATTGATGCTAACTCGTATCAAGGACTCAGTCGAGGCACGACTGAGAAAAGAGCACGCTGGGTTTAGAGAGCACAGAAGTTGTGTCGATCTCATCAACACACTGCGTATAATACTTTAGCAGAGTGCAGAACGGCAGCACACACTCTACCTTACATCTATTGATTTTGAAAAGGCATTTGACTCTCTTAATAGAAGAGTTATGAGGCATGCTTGAAAGAATATGGAATACCATCAAAGATAATAAATACTATTAAAGCCATGTACGATGGATATGAATGTAGGGTGCTACACAATGGAAAACTTACTGAATCTATCCAAACAAATGCTGGGGTGAGGCACGGATGTATTCTGTCACCTGCCTTGTTCTTGTTGGTACTGGAGAGCGTAATGAAAAGCGTTGTTGATGGCAGGAGAAAAGGTATTCAGTGGGGAATGCAAGACAGGCTTGAAGACCTTGACTTAAGCAGAAAATGCAGGACTTAAAATACATGTTCAGAAAACTAAGGAAATGAGAAGACATCTGAAAAACAAGCGAAGCTAACAGTGTATGGAAAGGAATTGGAACAAGTAGATTCTTTTGTATATCTAGGAAGTACCGTCTGTAAAGATGAGGGGCTGAGGAGGATGTAAAGAGTCGGATACAGAAGGCAAATGGAGCCTTTGTACAACTGTATCCTGTCCGGTGTAATAAGAACATCTCGAGACGAAACAAGCTGCGTTTGTTCAATAGCAGTGTAAAGTCAGTCCCCCTGTATAGTTGTAAAACATGGAAGGTAACAAACATGATTGTAAACCAGCTGCAAGTCTTCATAAACCGGTGTCTTCTGCAGATTATAATTGTCAAGTGGCCAGATGTTACATCAAATGACGAATTGTGGGAGATGACAAACCAGCGACCAAGCCATGAACAAGTAAAGAAAATGAAGGTGGACTGGTCACACAATACGCAAACAACAAGGAGCTGTTGAAAAAGCAACACTGGATTGGAACACACAAGAAACACGTAGACGTGGCCTCCCGAAAAAGACATGGGAAAGAACGGTGGAAGAAGAAGTCTGAAAGCAGGTAAGACATGGAGAGAAGTGAAATGTTTGGCTGCCAACAGAACCAGACGGAAAGTCTTCACTGCTACCCTATGATCCAACAGGAAAAACGGGAAATAGGTCAAGTAAGTCAAGACTTAGAGGAGCAACGCGTCTCCATTAACTTTTCTGTGAAACTCAAGAAAGCCTTTACAGAGACACATCAAATGATGCAGGAAGCCTACGGTGATGAGTGCTTAAGTCGTATTCGGCGTTCGAATGGTTTACACTGTTTCAAAATGGCCGGACGCAAGTTAAAGATGACCCTCGTTCACAACTCCCTTCAACGTCTAAGGATGACGCCCATGTCAGGAACGTCAACGAAACTGTGCGTTCCAATCGAAAACTGACTGTCGGAGAGATTGCAGAAGAATGCAACACTTCAGATGGATCATATCATAAACCCTGACGCAGCATCTTGGGATGCAACGTGCTGCCACCAAATTCGTCACGCTGATCATGAGTCAACACTAAACAGACCTTCGGCTCGCTGTATGCTTTTGGATCGCGTAAAAGAGAACGAGATGTTCCTTAAGAGAATCATAACTGGTGGGTCTACAGAATGAGATTTTCACTCAGCAGCGGAGTGTGCACTGATACGAAACTTCCTGGCATATTAAGACTGTGTGCCGCAACGAGACTCGAACTCAGGACCTATGCCTTTCGCGGGCACGTGCTCTACCAACTGAGCTACTCAAGCACGACTCAGGCACCGTCCTCACATCTTTACTTCTGCCAGTACCTCGTCTCCTACCTTCTAAACTTTACAGAAGCTCTCCTGCGAACCTTGCCGAACGAGCACTCCTGAAAGAAAGGATATTGCGGAGACATGGCTTAGCCACAGCCTGGGGGATGTTTCCAAAATGTGAATTCGCAGGAGAGCTTCTGTAAAGTTTGGAAGGTAGGAGACGAGGTACTGGCAGAAGTACAGCTGTGAGGACGGTGCCTGAGTCGTGCTTGAGTAGCTCAGTTGGTAGAGCACTTGCCCGCGAAAGGCATAGGTCCTGAGTTCGAGTCTCGGCCCGGCGCAGCAGTTTTAATCTGCCAAGAAGTTTCATATCGGCGCACACTCCGCTGCAGAGTGAAAACCTCATTCTGGAAACATCCCCCAGGCTGTGGCTAAGCCCTGTCTCCGCAATATCCTTTCTTTCAGGAGAGCTAATTCTGCATGGTTCGCAGGAGAGTAAAGCTGTGAGGACGGTGCGCGAGTCGTGCTTGGGTAGCTCAGATGGTAGAGCACTTGCCTGCTAAGGCATAGGGCCCAATTTCGGGTCTCGGTCCGGCACACAGTTTTAATCTGCCAGGAAGTTTCATATCAGCGCACATTCCGCTGCAGAGTGAAAATCTCAATCTGGAAACATCCCCCAGGTTTCAGAACCATTAACACACGGAAACGTCAAGAATAAACCTTATTATACCGAACATATACAGGGTGTTACAAAAAGGTACGGCCAAACTTTCAGGAAACATTCCTCACACACAAATAAAGAAAAGATGTTATGTGGACATGTGTCCGGAAACGCTTAATTTCCATGTTAGAGCTCATTTTAGTTTCGTCAGTATGTACTGTACTTCTTTGATTCACCGCCATGATTTCATACAGGATACTCTACCTGTGCTGCTAGAACATGTGCCTTTACAAGTATGACACATCATGTGGTTCACGCACGATGGAGCTCCTGCACATTTCAGTCGAAGTGTTCGTACGCTTCTCAACAACAGATTCGGTGACCGATGGATTGGTAGAGGCGGACCAATTCCATGGCCTCCACGTTCTCCTGACCTCAACCCTCTTGACTTTCATTTATGGGGGCATTTGAAAGCTCTTGTCTACGCAACCCCGGTACCAAATGTAGAGACTCTTCGTGCTCGTATTGTGGACGGCTGTGATACAATACGTCATTCTCCAGGGCTGCATCAGCGCACCAGGGATTCCATGCGCCCGAGGGTGGATGCATGTATCCTCGCTAACGGAGGACTTTTGAACATTTCCTGTAACAAAATGTTTGAAGTCACGCTGGTACGTTCTGTTGCTGTGTGTTTCTATTCCATGATTAATGTGATTTGAAGAGAAGTAATAAAATGATCTCTAACATGGAAAGTAAGCGTTTCCGGACACATGTCCACATAACATATTTTCTTTCTTTGTGTATGAGGAATGTTTGCTGAAAGTTTGGCCGTACCTTTTTGTAACACCCTGTATATGTAGTGACAGTGTTCACATGTAGTAACAGATGAACAGATTTAAGAGCAAAATGCTTTAGTCATATAAAATACTTCACAGAAAATATTTAAACCATATAAAATTACAGACAATGTAAGTGACATAAAGTTGTTAGTTGTCAGTTAAATTATAGCTACCAGGCGTAGCACACTGTAGGCCGCTAAAGGTTGTAAGAGCAAACAGGCACTACATGTGGCGTCTGACTAACAGGCTCTCAGGTCTTAACTTGTGGACACGAAAAAAATCGCACCATCTATTAACAATCGAAGAAATCAGCTGCTTAAATTGCAAAAATTATATTAAACAGCATATAAGTATTCATCCCGCAAGTCAATAGCCAGTATTATGGCAACTGAAATTTATACAGGACATTGCAATAGCAACTATTGTGTACATTTTGTTTGAAAACGATCACAATGTGATAATTAAAAGGGAGAGAGGAAGACGACATTTTAGAGTCTTCCCCGAGGATAAAGAGGAGCCAACTTTAGGCATTTCTAAGTAAGGGCTTTATACCCCTGAAGAAATTTTATTCCGTAACTAGAACTGTTCATTCAGAATGAAACCGTCATTAAGAGGAAGGTGTTTGAAAGTTTCCGGTTCTCCAAGGATACCAAGACTTAAGCGTTTCTTCTATGAGTGCAGGCTACCGACGTAATGAACTTCTATAGGTTTACGGCATGTAAGTAATAAATCGTCGGCAAAGGACGAATTATATATATTTGTACCTCCTTCACTTTATATAACATCAATCATTCGTTCTGCTTGTCCTGTACACTAAGGTGGCAAAAGTCGTGAAACACCTCCTAATATCGTGTCGGACCTCCTTTTGCTCGTCGTAGAGCGGCAGCTGAACTTGGCATAAACTCGAGAAGTCATTGGAAATCCCCTGCAGAAATACTGAGCCACGTTGCCTGTATAGCCGTCCACAATTGCCGATCGGTGTGACCGAGCGGTTCTAGGCGCTTCAGTTCGGAACCGCTCGACCGCTACGGTCGCAGGTTCGAATTCTGCCTCGGGCATGGATGTGTGTGATGTCCTTGGGTTAGGTAGGTTTAAGTAGTTCTAAATTCTAGGGGACTCATAACCTCAGATGTTAAGTCCCATAGTGCTCAGAGCCATTTGAACCATTTGAGCCGTCCACAATTGCGAAATTGATCGCAGTAGAAGATTTTGTACACAAACAGATCTCTCGATCATGCCCCATAAATGTTTGATGGGATTCCTGTCAGGCGATCTGAGTAGCCAAATCATTCGCTCGAATTGTCCAGAATGTCCCTTAAATGAAACGGGCATAATTGTGGCCCGGTGACATGGCGCTTGTCGTCCATAAAAATTACATCGCAAATGGCTGCATGTGGTCTACAGGTAGCCGAACATAAACTATCAGTTCAGTTGGACTAGAGGACCCAGTCGACGTAAACACAGCACTCACCAGTATGGAGCAACCACCAGCTTGACAGTGACTTGTTGACAACTTGGTCCATAGCTTCGTAGGGTCTGCGCTACACTCGAATTCTACCACCCACTCTTCCCAACTGTAATTGTGACTCATCTCAACAGACCACTGCTTTCCAGTCGTCTAGGGTCCAACCGATATGGTCATGAGCCCAGGAGAGGCGCTGCAGGCGATGTCGTGCTGTTATCAAAGGCATTCTCGTCGATCGTCTGCTGCCACAGTCCATTAACGCCATATTTCGCTGGTCTATGCTGTCGTACGTCCCATATTAATTTCTGCTGGTATTTCATGCAGTCTTGCTTGTCTATTAGCACTGAAAACTCTACGGAAGCGCTGTTGCTCTCGGTCGTTATGTGAAGGTTGTCGGCCACTGCGTCGTCCATAGTGAGAGGTAACACCTGAAATTTTGTATTCTCGGCACACTCTTGACGCTAGGGATCTCGAAATACTGAATTCCATAACTATTTCCGAAACTGAATGTTCCAAGCGTCTAACTTCAACTACCATTCCGGATTCAAAGTCTATCAGTTCCCGTCGTTTGGCTATGATTACGTCGGAAATCTTTCACGTGAATCACCTGGGCACCTCCGTCAGTTTGTACCTTGTGTACCCGATACTACTGCTATCTGTATGTGTGCATATCTCTATCCCATGACTTATCACCTTCAAGTATAATAAGCTGGATGTGGTTCACAGCTAATTTTATAGAAATCCGTGTTTTGTAAGGGAGAATCCATTAGTTTGAAATTTTGAATACTATTATATTTTTGAGCCATTATTAGTAGAAAATGCTACTTTGCAGTCGTACTTTTTTTGGGGAAGACTCTAAATTCAGCGAGATACAGGCCCTAAAGACGGAATAGAAGGAAAAAAAAATTTTTCATGGCGTCCGTTATTAAGAGAAGTGCCACGAGTAGTGATTCTGCTATTGGTTTTATTTTTAAAAATATCATCCACTATGGTTGTTTCGTATCCATCTCGACTGCAATAGATAGATTTTTTTGAAAGAGAGTAGGGTGCGGGGTAAGGCTGTGGACGGAAATGTGAAGAGAAATTCATGATTCCACAGAAGAAAAAGTAATCCCCGAGAGCTACTTTTCTTTCCTCGAACTCGCGGCGCTATAAAAACAAAGAAAAAGAGAACAACTTTTGCCGGGGCGACGTTATTTCGCCGTCCCTTGTGTGGGTCACGGCGGAGTGCGAACGCGCGACCGATTCTTGGGTCGCTGCGCACGTAGAGTGCAGCTGCCGGCGGGCGCCAGGGAAAACAGAAATTAGAAATTCGTTAGCTCGCTCGCGCCCCCGCTGCCCGCCTTGCGTCGCAGTCCCAGCCGTCGCCTGCGAGGAGCGGCCCCGCTCTCATTTGCGAGACGTGCCCTGTTTCCTCAAGGAACTCATTTAAATTGCACCGAGGGCACGGAGGGAGGGGCTGGGCACAGTGGAACAAAAGGAAGCGCGCCTGACTTGGCCTCCTAGTTCCGTCTATCTGCCACTCCGTCTCTTCGATGTATATTTTTTTCCCCTCTTTCTCTTTCGCTACCGGGATCGTGCAGTCGCCAAAGGGAATAACAAATTGAGGCAAAGATAAACACCTCTCCTCCAAATGTCGTTTTGCAGTTTATCAACTGCACGGTGGTTTTCTTAGGAATTGCAGTCATGGCCTGATGGGATCTGGTGACTGCTGTGAATAATATTGAGATAAAAGAGAATGTTTTACATAGTAATTCAACTGATGTAGCCACGAGAGATTACTCTGACTGAGAAGAAATGAGATACGGCGTTCCACCAGGTTTAATATTAGAACCACTATTGTTTCCCATATACACAACTGGCCATTAAAATTGCTACACCACGAAGATGACGTGCTACAGACGCGAAACTTAACTGACAAGAAGAAGATGCTGTGATATGCAAATCATTAGCTTTTCAGAGCATTCACACAAGGTTGGCGCCGGTGGCGACACCTACAACGTGCTCACATGAGGAAAGTTTCCAACCGATTTCTCATACACAAACAGCAGACGGCGGGCCTCGTGTAAGGTGGAGAAATGCGTACCATCATGTTTCCGACTTTCATAAAAGTCAGATTGTAGCCTATCGCTATTGTGGTTTATCGTATCGTGACATCGCTGCTCGCGTTGGCCAAGATCCAATGACTGTTAGCAGAATATGGAATCGGTGGGTTCAGGAGGGTAATACGAAACACCGTGCTGGATCCCAACGGCCTCGTATCACTAGCAGTCGAGATGACAGGCATCTTATCCGCATGGCTGTAACGGATCGTGCGGCCACGTCTGGATCCCTGAGACAACAAACAGGGACGTTTGCAAGACAACAACCATCTGCACGAACAGTTCGACGACGTTTGCAGCAGCGTGGACTATCGGATTGAAGACCATGGCTGAGGTTACCCTTGACGCTGGATCACAGACAGGAGCGCCTGCGATGGTTTACTCAATGACGAACCTGGTTGCACAAATGGCAAAATGTCATTTTTTCGGATGAATCCAGGTTATGTTTACAGCATCATGATGGTCGCATCCGTGTTTGGCGACATCGCGGTGAACGCACATTGGAAGTGTGTATTCGTCATCGCCATACTGGCGTATCACCCGGCTTGATGGTATGGGGTGCCATTGGTTACACGTCTCTGTCACCTCTTGTTCGCATTGACGGCACTTTGAACAGTGCACGTTACATTTCAGACGTCTTACGACCCGTGGCTCTATAAGGCGCTGCAGTCATGGACTGTGCGGCTGGTCCCGGCGGAGGTTCGAGTGCTCCCTCGGCCATGGGTGTGTGTGTTTGCCCTTAGGACAATTTAGGTTAAGTAGTGTGTAAGCTTAGGGACTGATGACCTTAGCAGTTAACTCCCATAAGATTTCACACACACACCCATGGCTCTACCCCTCATTCGATCCCTGCGAAGCCCTACATTTCAGCAGGATAATGCACGACTGCATGTTGCAGGTCCTGTGCGGGCCTTTATGGATACGTAAAATGTTCGACTGCTGCCCTGGCCAGCACATTCTCCAGATCTCTCACTAATTGAAAACGTCTGGTCAATGGTGGCCGAGCAACTGGCTCGTTTTAAAACACCAGTCACTACTCTTGATTAACTATGGTATCGTGTTGAAGCTGCATGGGCAGCTATACCTGTACACGCCATCCAAGCGCTGTGTGACTCAATGCCCAGGTGCATCAAGGCCGTTATTTTCCAATATAATATATTTGTCCAATGAATACCCGTTTATCATCTTCATTTCTGCTTGGTGTAGCAATTTTAATGGCCAGTAGTGTATGTAAACGATCTGACCTTCTGTCTAACATACAACAAGCAGAACTAGTTCTACTATTATAATCATCAAAATATACATACGCCAAAAGAAGAAAAGGTAAGTAATGGTCTGAAAAGCATCACTTAGTGGAATTTTACAAATACCCTGTAGTCTCACTCTCAATAACAAAAATACTCAACACATTCAGCTCTACACATACGGAGATACTACGCGAATGCTAAATGTAGCACACGGTGAGAAACTAACAGGAAACTTCAAAACTTTTTTGGTGTCCATACTGAAAATTTCAACCGAAATATAAATTCGAACTAAAACACCTTAGTTCAGCCACATCTGGATTTCTGAACAGTTCAAATTTTGAGGAGACACAAATCGATAAGTCAGCAAATTTTACAGATTTTGATTAAATAACATAATATGGAATAATGTTCTGGTGCAACTCATCTTTAAGAAAGAAAGTTTTCGGTGCTTAAAACCGCGGTAAGAATAGTATATCGTATTCTTCATAAACGTCTTGTCCTTGAAGAAATTCGTTTTAGGAATTTTGAGTACAGCTTATCATATTTGCTGTCATGAAGCTAGTAAATGAAGCACTGCAGTACAAAAGAAACAATAATGTACATAATTACAATGCCAAAAGTGAAAGTGACATCCTTTGTACCACATTAAGGTTGTCCTTAGCACAAAAAGTCAACTTACGATGTGGTAGCCAACAATCCTTGCTGTGGTGACGATACGTTATTGGGTTGAAAGTACACGAAGTGGATTGCGAAAATAGCTAATGTTTACTATGGCTCACTGGTTGGGTATACAGGGTGTTTCAGTAAGATCGTCCAAAAATCTAACAGGACATAGAATACGTTCCACTGAGCGATTTGACGTAAGGAACATGTAGTCGGAGAAGCCGACTTGGGAGATATGGATTTCAACTTGTGTACCGTTTTGTCTAGCATTACTGTTTTCTAGATTATTTAGAACTAATACGCGTACAATATTACACGTGCCATGCTGTTAATTTGAAATTGCTCTAAGCACTATGGGACTTAACATCTGAGGTCATCAGTCCACTAGACTTAGAACTACATAAATCTAACTAACCTAAGGACATCACACACGTCCATGTCCGAGGCAGTATTCGAACCTCGACCGTAGCAGCAGCGCGGTTTCGGACTGAAGCGCCTAGAACCGGTCGGCCACAACGGCCGGCTCTGTTTATTTACATGTACATTCTTCACTTCTTGCAAGGAAAAGAGGAGGACGAGCCTGGTTACTAGGAAGTATTTCCTGGTCGCTGGACTGGAAGGGGAAGTCCTATTCTATAACCTGCGAGGTCACCTGACCTGAATTCCCTAGATTATTTTCTATGGGATATCTGAAGTCACTTGTGTATGAGATCCCAGTGGATACAGAGATTGACTTAAAAAGCACTCCGTCTTCGGACCACAAGTGGCCCATCGGGACCATTCGACCGCCGTGTCAACCTCGGCTGGCGAAGTGGATAGGAGGGGCGTGTGGTCAGCACACCGCTCTCCCAGTCGTTATGATGGTTTTCTTTGACCGGAGCCGCTACTATTCGGTCGAGTAGCTCCTGAATTAGCATCAAGAGGCTGAGTGCACTCCGAACAACGGCAACAGCGCATGGCGGCTCAGATTGTCACCCATCCAAATGCCGGCCACGCCCGACAGCGCTTAACTCCGGTGATCTGACGGGAACCGGTGTATCCACTGCGTCAAGGCCGTTGCCGAGATGGAATTAGTTCAAAAATGTTCAAATGTGTGTGAAATCTTATGGGACTTAACTGCTAAGGTCATCAGTCCCTAAGCTTACACACTGTTGTTGTTCTTGTTGTTGTGGTCTTCAGTCCTGAGACTGGTTTGATGCAGCTCTCCATGCTACTCTAACCTGTGCAAGCTTCTTCATCTCCCAGTACCTGCTGCAACCTACATCCTTCTGAATCTGCTTAGTGTATTGATCTCTTGGTCTCCCTCTACGATTTTTACCCTCCACACTGCCCTCCAATGCTAAATTTGTGATCCCTTGATGCCTCAAAACATGTCCTACCAACCGATTCCTTCTTCTGGTCAAGTTGTACCACAAACTTCTCTTCTCCCCAATCCTATTCAATACCTCCTCATTAGTTACGTGATCTACCCACCTTATCTTCAGCATTCTTCTGTAGCACCACATTTCGAAAGCTTCTATTCTCTTCTTGTCTAAACTATTTATCGTCCATGTTTCACTTCCATACATGGCTACACTCCATACAAATACTTTCAGAAACGACTTCCTGACACTTAAATCTATACTCGATGTTAACAAATTTCTCTTCTTCAGAAACGATTTCCTTGCTATTGCCAGTCTACATTTTATATCCTCTCTACTTCGACCATCATCAGTTATTTTACTCCCTAAATAGCAAAACTCCTTTACTACTTTAAGTGTCTCATTTCCTAATCTAATCCCCTCAGCATCACCCGATTTAATTCGACTACATTCCATTATCCTCGTTTTGCTTTTGTTGATGTTCATCTTATATCCTCCTTTCAAGACACTGTCCATTCCGTTCAACTGCTCTTCCAAGTCCTTTGCTGTCTCTGACAGAATTACAATGTCATCGGCGAACCTCAAAGTTTTTACTTCTTCTCCATGAATTTTAATACCTACTCCGAATTTTTCTTTTGTTTCCTTTACTGCTTGCTCAATATACAGATTGAATAACATAGGGGAGAGGCTACAACCATGTCTCACTCCTTTCCCAACCACTGCTTCCCTTTCATGCCCCTCGACTCTTATAACTGCCATCTGCTTTCTGTACAAATTATAAATAGCCTTTCGCTCCTTGTATTTTACCCCTGCCACCGTCAAAATTTGAAAGAGAGTATTCGAGTTAACGTTGTCAAAAGCTTTCTCTAGGTCTACAAATGCTGGAAACGTAGGTTTGCCTTTTCTTAATCTTTCTTCTAAGATAAGTCGTAAAGTTAGTATTGCCTCACGTGTTCCAACATTTCTACGGAATCCAAACTGATCTTCCCCGAGGTCCGCTTCTACCAGTTTTTCCATTCGTCTGTAAAGAATTCGTGTTAGTATTTTGCAGCTGTGACTTATTAAACTGGTAGTTCGGTAATTTTCACATCTGTCAACACCTGCTTTCTTTGGGATTGGAATTATTATATTCTTCTTGAAGTCTGTGGGTATTTCGCCTGTCTCATACATCTTGCTCACCAGATGGTAGAGTTTTGTCATGACTGGCTCTCCCAAGGCCATCAGTAGTTCTAATGGAATGTTGTCTACTCCCGGGGCCTTGTTTTGACTCAGGTCTTTCAGTGCTCTGTCAAACTCTTCACGCAGTATCTTATCTCCCATTTCATCTTCATCTCCATCCTCTTCCATTTCCATAGTATTGTCCTCAAGTACATCGCCCTTGTATAAACCCTCTATATACTCCTTCCACCATTCTGCCTTCCCTTCTTTGCTTAGAACTGGGTTGCTATCTGAGCTCTTGATATTCATACAAGTGGTTCTCTTTTCTCCAAAGGTCTCTTTAATTTTCCTGTAGGCAGTATCTATCTTACCCCTAGTGAGACAAGCCTCTAAATCCTTACATTTGTCCTCTAGCCATCCCTGCTTAGCCATTTTGCACTTCCTGTCCATCTCATTTTTGAGACGTTTATATTCCTTTTTGCCTGCTTCATTTACTGCATTTTTATATTTTCTCCTTTCATCAATTAAATTCAATATTTCTTCTATTACCCAAGGATTTCTATTAGCCCTCGTCTTTTTACCTACTTGATCCTCTGCTGCCTTCACTACTTCATCCCTCAGAGCTACCCATTCTTCTTCTACTGTATTTCTTTCCCCCATTCCTGTCAATTGTTCCCTTATGCTCTCCCTGAAACTCTCTACAACCTCTGGTTCTTTCAGTTTATCCAGGTCCCATCTCCTTAAATTCCCACTTTTTGCAGTTTCTTCAGTTTCAATCTGCAGTTCATAACCAATAGATTGTGGTCAGAATCCACATCTGCCCCTGGAAATGTCTTACAATTTAAAACCTGGTTCCTAAATCTCTGTCTTACCATTATATAATCTATCTAATACCTTTTAGTATCTCCAGGATTCTTCCAGGTATACAACTTTCTTTCATGAATCTTGAACCAAGTATTAGCTATGATTAAGTTATGCTCTGTGCAAAATTCTTCAAGGCGGCTTCCTCTTTCATTTCTTCCCCCCAATCCACATTCACCTACTATGTTTCCTTCTCTCCCTTTTCTTACTGACGAATTCCAGTCACCCATGACTATTAAATTTTCGTCTCCCTTCACTACCTGAATAATTTCTTTTATCTCGTCATACATTTCATCTATTTCTTCATCATCTGCAGAGCTAGTTGGCATATAAACTTGTACTACTGTATCAGGCGTGGTCTTCGTGTCTATGTTGGTCACAATAATGTGTTCACTATGCTGTTTGTAGTAGCTTACCCGCACTCCTATTTTTTTATTCATTATTAAACCTACTCCTGCATTACCCCTATTTAATTTTGTATTTATAACCCTGTAATCACCTGACCAAAAGTCTTGTTCCTTCTGCCACCGAACTTCACTAATTCCCACTATATCTAACTTTAACCTATCCATTTCCCTTTTTAAATTTTCTAACCTACCTGCCCGATTAAGGGATCTGACATTCCACGCTCCGATCCGTAGAATGCCAGTTTTCTTTCTCCTGATAACGACGTCCTCTTGAGTAGTCCCCGCCCGGAGATCCGAATGGGGGACTATTTTACCTCCGGAATATTTTACCCGAGAGGACGCCATCATCATTTAATCATACAGTATAGCTGCATGTCCTCGGGAAAAATTACGACTGTAGTTTCTCCTTGCTTTCAGCCGTTCGCAGTACCAGCACAGCAAGGCTTACACACTACCTAACTTAAATTATCCTAAGGACAAACACACACACCCATGCCTGATGGAGGACTCGAACCTCCGCCGGGACAGCCGATGAATTAGTTGCCAGAACTATAGTTACCTGTGATGTGATTCGAAGCACCCAGGGATATTAGTCAGGGTGCGTCAGAATTTTGTTCGCCGATGTCATGTTAGAAATGAGGTTGATGGCCGTCAGTTTCAGCGTATTTTGTATGGTATAGCACATACGGTGCGTTCATTGTGTCAGTGATGGTATTTGCAGGTAACTGAAACTAAATAAAAAAGTACACCGTTCTGTGATTTCATTCCTATTATCTGCTTAAGCTGGCTTCTCTGAACCCATGTGTCCTGCCTCAAATTGTTCAGGGGAGCATCCTGTGTGTCCAGTTATATTTTTGCACGCTCTTACGTAAGCACCCCGCACAGCAGACGAATGAGTCTAGTAACGTTCTATAAAAATTTTTCCCCAGTGTTCGCAAAGTATTTTTACAAATTTGAACGCAATTTGGAGACTGTGCTGTTTGAAATAATTAGTGGTTAGTAACACATTTTAGTGCAGCACACATATACATTAAGTTACGTATCGGTCATTTAGTGACTTCTGTTGAGTGAAAATGTACGGGGAATAGGCAAAATAATGTGAACAGTGGTAGTAATGGAATGGTTGTGTTTGACGGTCAACAACGCAGGTAAGGCACGTGTCGCGCTGGACAATGTGTGTTCAGCATGGATTAGGCATCAGTGCAGGTTGTTTACGAGTAGCCGGCCGGTGTGGCCGTGCGGTTCTAGGCGCTTCAGTCTGGAACCGCGTGACCGCTACGGTCGCAGGTTCGAATCCTGCCTCGGGCATGGATGTGTGTGATGTCCTTAGGTTAGTTAGGTTTAAGTAGTTCTAAGTTCTAGGGGACTGATGACCACAGTGCTCAGAGCCATTTGACCCATTTTGTTTACGAGTAGTGCACGCTTCGTATTTACTTTCAGAGGCCGAGGTCGACGTGCAATGAAAGACCTAACAGAATTCCAAAGAGGGCAGATTGTAGTGGCCCGATTAGCTGGAGCATCAGTAGCCAAGGTAGTCAACTTATTGAACGTTTCAAGAGCATCCGTTTCAACAGTCATGACAACCTATACAAAACATGGAAAGACATCATTGTGCAAACGTAATATTGAGCGCAAATCAAAACTAAATGACAGAAATCGTCGTACGGTAACACGAATTGCGTTGAAACAACACACAAGTACCGCGGCTAAAGTGACTGAAGAGCTCAATAGCCATCTTCGAGATCCAGTATCTATTGATACTGTCCGCCGAGAACTCCATAAAGCAATATTCATGAACGACCTGCTATACCAAAACTATGAGTGACGGCAGCCAACTAAAAGAAGAGTAAAACATGATGTCAGTAGCATAAATCCTTGACGGCTGATCAGTGGAAACACGTCTTAAGGTTCGACGAGTCAACGTTTTCGTTAGTTCCAACATCAGGATATGTTTACACCAGGAGAACGCCAAAAGAAGCCTACAATCCTCATTGCTTGATTCCAACGGTTAAGCATGGAGGCGGAAGTGTGATGGTGTTGACAGCCATATCATGGGAATTCTGCTGGTCCCATCATTACTCCCAAAGGCAGTGTTGCAGCCAACCATTATGTAAACATTTTAGGTGATCCAGGTTCACCCCCATGATCCAAACATTGTTCCCCAAAAATGGTGCCATATTTCAGGACGATAATGCACCTATTCACACAGCCAGGACAGCACAGTCGTGTTATGAGGCGCGTGCAACTGAACTGCAACGTCTTCCCTGGCCAGCACAGTCTCCAGACTTGAACATCATCGATCCATGTGGGTGGTATTGGAGCGCAGACTCCGGAGCAGATTTCAGCCTTCCTCGTCACTATAGGGGTTAGAAGAGGTTTTGATCAAAGAGTGGCATAACATTCTACTGGAGACTGGCAGTATTCCAAGAAGAATCCCACCTGTACTTGGGGCAAATGGGAGTCCAACCCATTTCTAATAAACCATTCCCAAGAAAGTACAGTTGTTCACATTAATTTGCCTATCCCCTGTATATACAGGGTGCACCAGAACTCCACCGACAGCTCTTCAGAGGTGGTATTATGAACCAAGACAAGAAAACGTGTCCAGTAAACATAGGCTCTAAAGAACTATGAGCTATGAGAATTCTTTCATCTTCGTTTCTGTGAAAAACATCTTTTGTACTAATCACGAACTCATAGATCTTGAGCTACGCGTTTTAGGTCCGATATGTAAGGAACGTATTTTTCTTGTTTTACTCCGTACTATCTCCTCCCAAAACATGATAGTAGAAGCGATGTGTTTCACTGTATTGAAGGTGAACGAATATTCACAGCTCCTAAGGTACGAATTTAAGAGTCCATGTTTACTGCATTTTGGCTATGAAATTTAACACATCGATAGTCCGTGTTCTTTAGACAAAATGCTGCTGCATCGATTCACTCTGAGGTTTGGCTTTGCGTGTGAGTGATTTACGATTTTTGCCTAGTTTTTTTTCATTCTGGTAGCCTAGTGTTCACTTGAGAAATTTTAAGTTCCTTTCCTTCAGACGACCAAGCCTTTCAGTTTGAAACTTCACTACGCGTTCTGTTTTGGAAGGTTGATCTAACACCACGCTTAGAAGTTAACATTTTAATATTTATTATGTAGTACTAGCCCACAGACTTTGAGTGCGAGCATGACTGACAGCCTTCTTGTAACGGCGCACGTGAGAATGCGGGTGGCTGAGATCATTGTCTCCCGTGTGTTCCGTGCAGTTACCCGTGCTGAAATTTAACGAAGACATATTATGTTTATGTATAGATATTTGGACACGTCACCTTATGGGAAGTGTGGTTATTTCGAATTAAATTCAAATGAAACGTTTAGGTATCGTTATTCAGAAAAGCTGAGTCAAACCAAAATTATTAGATATTCTGTGGCGGCTCCCATCTTAAAAATGGGGTCTTGAAGTTAGTTAAATGTTATTCAGTTCAGAGCCTTATAGTTCAATAATAATTTAATTTCTTTATGTGTGTGGCCTCATTGTCCGTTGCTGCCTTATAATTCCTGACAGTATTTTTGTTCCGTCGTTACAACTACAAGAAAATGCTGGTTTTTTCATCAGGGGCGTTTCGCTTTATTGAGGTAAAGCATCATCAGTGGTCTGTAATTAAAAATATTTACAGTTTTAGTTGTTTTCTAGATCTAAAAGCAGTTCGATAAATATTGTTGGTTTTTACTTACGGAAATTTCTGCAAATTTTCGCCTGCATCAGCAGATGCAGTCTAACAACACGTTTTTCATATCTTTCTTTTTTAGGCACTGATAATTATACTTTAATACACATTTACAAGTATACAAATAAACAGTAAATATTGCTATACGAAAAAGTATGCTGTGTAAAACGTGAAAAATGCATATTACTTCAAAGCAGCGTAATATTAGACCACAATTATCAGTGCGTGACGAATAAAGAAAGAAAAGACGTGGTAGCAGATGGCATTTCCTTGACGTAGGTGAAAAATCAAAGAGAAATTACCGTAAGTAAAAACCGAAAATTTTTAACCAACCGGTTTTCGATCTAGAAAACAAATAAAATTGGAAATGTCTTTAATTACAGACCACTGACAATGATTTATTTCAATAAAGCGAAACCCATTTTCTTATGCTTGTAACGACGAAACAAAAATACCCTCAGGAGCAATAATAATTTAGTTATTACAGTTTGTCTGGGGTGAATAAGCGCTATAACAGGCGTAAAACATCCCCGGAAAATTTAATTTACTCTCTCTCTCTCTCTCTCTCTCTCTCGCTCGCTCTCTTCCTTCCTTCCTGTCTCTCTCTCTCTCTCTCTCTCTTCCTTTCTGTCTCCCTCGCCCCCCCCCCTCTCTCTCTCTCTCTCTCTCTCGTTCTCTTCCTTCTTTGCTGTCTCTCTCTTCCTTTCTGTCTCTCTCTCCTCTCTCTCTCTCTCTCTCTCTCTCTCTCTCTCTCTCTCTCTCTCTCTATCTTCTGTAGAGCTCCTATAGATGTCACTGCATCCCACATACCTGTCACCGTCGATTTCTACTTCCCAATACTACCTCGGCTTTTGTTCCTCTTCTTCTCATAACCTCGTTTACCCCATTTAAGGAGAAAACCTTCAGTCTTCTTTGTCTCCTTCTTCCATGAGGACGGTACACCAAGATCTTCTTTGGCCAAGTGTTCTCTGTCATATCTGTCTTTCTCATTGTACCTCTATACCATCCACCAGATACTACTCTATCTGCGATGTGTTATTGAGTCTAAGTCATTTCCCTACTAAATTCTTACCTGATCTCGCCGAGATTATTCTACACGATCTTCTTAGATAGTCCGTTTCTGCAGTTCTCAATTTGTTTTTATTTTTTTCCAGTAAGCTCCCAGCACTCGCGTCCATGGTCTCTATGGGCTCTACAGTGATTCTATAGAGCAGCTTCTTTACTTTCCAAACTGTCTTAGAAGACCCTAACACAGGATTCAGCTGTTGGATTGTTGCTTTCCCATGGTCTACTCGCTGTTGTATTTCCCAGTTACTTGTTTCGTCTCCCGATATGATGCTACACACATATTTAAATCTTTGAAACCCCTTGCTGTGATGGCTCCCTACTATTAATTTTACACATCTGACTGTATTTTAAAAAAATGTGCTGCCGCTAAAAAAAATGAATGCCAGATGTTAAAACAAAGAGTAAATATTGTCTCATCTTCACGTAACGACTTCAAAAGAAAACTGCACACTCCTTAAAATTATGGAGAATTTCATATCACATCAGTTCAGTAAGCAAAATAAACCACCGATCACTGAACTAAAATGTATGTTTGAAATATTACAGGCATTGGACCTCATAGAAACAACTTCCTAACTGTCTTTGAAAAATGTCAGTGATAACTTGAATGGCTCTGTTGCAATTCTATATATGTCAGTCCAAAAGGAATACAATACAATGACCGATTATTACCGGTTTATAGTTATGTTGCATATTCAAAAGCGAGCTGTGGATCCCATGCCTCTTAGAGCATTGTCCCGGGCTCCCACTGCATTCCTATCGTGGAGATCAGTGGTGGCTCGGACGTTCTTAGAAGAGAGTGTGAAACAAAGTTCTTCAAAAATTATTACAAAAAAGAATTTTCTGCAGTTGCCGCCCTTCTCCCATCACTCAGTAACAGTTTGAAATTAACTTTTTCGCGGGGAGTAATTAAACCTTTGTATGTCGACCGTTACATTTCTTATGAAACACAAAGTTGCTACCCTACAAGCTCATAATTAATGGATGACGAGTGCAAAAGTGACAAAAAATTTAGTTTTCCAAGTTTGTTTGCATTCAGTCGCAAAATTTACTGACGACTGTTTTCCAAAGTTTCATTTTCGAAATCGCCTGGGACGTGATGAAAAAAAGTCTATGTTGTTCAACGTCTTCCGGCGACACTTACATTTGCAGCTGTCCCGACGGACCCGCAGGTAATGCGTTTCTGAATATCTAATGACTGCTGGCAGGACCACATTTAAGGGCATGGAAAATCTTGACCTACTAAGGAAGTGTATTCATGACAAATCTCAAATCTCAAACTCCAAATGAGTCTCTGAATGCTATTATTTGGAAACGTTGCCCCAAGTCAACTTTTGATCATCTAAAGCTTAAAATATGCAACATATGATACTGTAATCGTCTTTAATGGTGGAAACAGGGAGAGCAGAAGTGTTACAGTGTTTACTCTTCAAGGCTGCTACATTCAACCTATTCGAACGAAATTTACCGCCGTCGTTTACCTATGCATAGAGTTGAAACTTCTATTCTGGACCTAGCAAAGACAAAAGAAAAGAAGTTAGAAGTCTTGAGGATAAAGAAGATCTTGAGTGCAGTCCCGGAGCGTTCCGAGAAGGTATAAGTGTAGAAAATGGAAGTTCAACCACTTAATTCATTTTGCCAGAAAACTTCAGCTGTCATTTATTTTGCATAATTCGCTACAACCATTATCAAGCTTAGCTGGCATAAACGGCAGGAAAATTATTCCATAATTTGAACAAAAGTAATTTGCTCTTTTAATCCCACCACAGATGTCAGTGTGTTACTAGCTGTCATTGTGAACTTGCTTCTTGATGATAATTATCATACAGTTATTATTGTGAGAAATTTTTACGTACTATGGTTCAAATGGCTCTGAGCACTATGGGACTCAACTTCTGAGGTCATTAGTCCCCTAGAACTTAGAACTAGTTAAACCTAACTAACCTAAGGACATCACACACATCCATGCCCGAGGCAGGATTTGAACCTGCGACCGTAGCGGTTTCGCGGTTCCAGACTGCAGCGCCTAGAACCGCACGGCCACTTCGGCCGGCTACGTACTATGATGGGCTTAAAAGAATAAACTACTTTTGTCCACATTGTAGTTTATGCCAGCTAGGCTTGATAATGCTCACTGACCAAAACTAGTAGCTAATTGTGCAAAATAAATGACAGTTGAAGGTTTCACCATGAATTTTGACAATTATTTGGCGGCTGAATATTCCCACCTGTAAACATAAATACATGTTCTCAGAAACTACACTTTGCAACACTGCGCGTTTTTTCTCATGACAGTTGTAATACAGTGCCTTAACATTTGACCCATTCATTTCTCGCAGTACAACAAACAAATATGCAGAACCAAATTGTGAAAAGCTTTGTTTAAGCTGAGACATGTAGATGAAGGTGCTCAGACTCCCACACGAAGTCCTAGCAAATAGATGTAACATACGACGAAATATTTTTGTCAAAAACATTCAAAATTGCTTGGGAACACTTGTTTATACTCATGTAGACATGAGACAGATAAACTTTGGCAGGGAGTGCTAGTTCTGTAGGGTTCGCAGGACAGCTTCTGTGAAGTTTGGAAGGTAGGAGACGAGGTACTGGCAGAATTGAAGCTGTGAACACGGTTTGTGAGTCGTGCTTGGCTATCTCAGTTGAGGCCGGCATGGTAGCTCAGCGTGTTCGGTCAGAGGGTTAGCCGCCCTCTCTAATAAAAAAAATAAAAAATAAAAAAAACTGTTAATGGAACGACGATGAACTTGAACAAGCGTCGTGGGACGTCAGCCCCGAACAAATAGAATGAAAAATCACGAACAAAATAAGATCAAAAAAATAGTTGGTAGAGCACTTGCCCTTATTATTTAGCTACAATATAGTAGGTCAGCAACTGGAAGCAGTTAATTCCATAAATTATCTGGGAGTACGCATTAGGAGTGATTTAAAATGGAATGATCATATAAAGTTGATCGTCGGTAAAGCAGATGCCAGACTGAGATTCATTGGAAGAATCCTATGGAAAAGCAATCCAAAAACAAAGGAAGTAGGTTACAGTACGCTTGTTCGCCCACTGCTTGAATACTGCTCAGCAGTGTAGGATCCGTACCAGATAGGGTTGATAGAACAGATAGAGAAGATCCAACGGAGAGCAGCGCGCTTCGTTACAGGATCATTTAGTAATTGCGAAAGCGTTACGGAAATGATAGATAAACTCCAGTGGAAGACTCTGCAGGAGAGACGCTCAGTAGCTCGGTACGGGCTTTGGTTGAAGTTTCGAGCACATACCTTCACCGAGGAGTCAAGCAGTATATTGCTTCCTCCTGCGTATATCTCGCGAAGAGACCGTGAGGATAAAAGGATAAAATCAGAGATATTAGAGCCCACACAGCGGCATACCGACTATCCTTCTTTCCACGAACAATACGAGACTGGAATAGAAGGGAGAACCGATAGAGGTACTCAAGGTACCCTCCTCCACATCCCGTCAGGTGGCTTGCGGTGTATGGATGTAGATGTAGATGTAGAAAGGCAAAGGTCCCGAGTTCGAGTCTCGGTCTCGAGTGTAGGTCGAGTCTACCAGGAAGTTCCATACCAGCGCACACTCCTCTGCAGAGTGAAAATCTCATTTTGGCAGGGATTGCTTCAGCAGTGTATAACGAATGGGAACGAAATTTATACTTTTATAACAGTTTGTTCGGATAAAATTTTTGAAAAGTGAATTTGAAATTGTATTAGCCCATTACGAACCAACACATAAAATTTTACTTCCTCATCTGTAATATCGCGTGTTTCATGTACGTCCCCCATTCATAACCTTACCATTAATCCAGTTAATAGAAGTTGGAGAAGCTGTTGCAGCACACTCCGACAAAGCCTGCAGAAAGCGAGCGAGTTTGTAACTATGCCTTCGACGGGAGCTGCCCAGGACTGTGTGAGAGGAACAGGCGGAGTATAAGATGGCGGACGTCTGTAGCGCCGCGCAGCTGCAGTCTGCAGAGGGAAGACGGGAGAAGGGTGGGGGTTAATTACTGCGCCAACCAGCCACGCCCCGCGTCATCGGCGATCAGCGTCCGCGCCATTAACTGAGAGCTGCCTCTGGCGCCCGGCTCTGTCCGCAGTAATCTGGACAAGCCTCAGCGCCGTCTGTGGTCTCCAGTCCGTGGTGTTCCAGAGGTCGCCGAGTGCGGGAGATTGCCCCCGCATTAACCGGGTCTAGCGCAATCCGCTGTATCCAGCTGCACGATGGTACTGTAGCTTCCGTGAGTGTAGCCTTAATGCTAAGCCTGTTGCCGTACCGAGTACACCATCGTGGCTTATAGCCTCTGTGTGCAGCAAATTCTTCCGAGTCTTTCCACCTTGCAGTGAAGTAAGCGATCTCGGGAAAAGTATAAATGAATTTTTTTTCTTGTCGAAATTTGTTCACCAAACAAGACGAAGTAAATATTCCATATTTAGAATCGAGAACAGCTGCCAACATGAATAACGCAGAAGTCTATATCGTCGGTGTAGTGAAGCAACTTAAATCACTCAACAAAACAAAACCTTCCTGCCCAGACTGTGTACCAGTTAGGTTCCTTTCAGAGTATGCTAATACAATAGCTCCATATTTACACTACTGGCCATTAAAATTGCTACACCACGAAGATGACGTGCTACAGACGCGAAATTTAACCGACGGGAAGAAGATGCTGTAATACGCAAATGATTAGCTTCTCAGAGCATTCACACAAGGTTGGCGCCGGTGGCGACACATACAACGTGCTGACATGAGGAAAGTTTCCAACGGATATCTCATACGCTAACAGCAGTTGACCGGCGTTGCCTGGTGAAATGTTGTTGTGATGCCTCGTGTAAGGAGGAGAAATGCGTAACATCATGTTTCCGACTTTGATAAAGATCGGATTGTAGCCTATCGGTTTATCGTATCCCGACATTGCTGCTCACGTTGGTCGAGATCCAATGACTGTTGGCAGAATATGGAATCGGTGGGTTCAGGAGGGTAATACGCAACGCCGTGCTGGATCCCAAAGGCCTCGTATCACTAGCAGTCGAGATGACAGGAATCTTATCCGCATGGCTGTAATGGATCGTGCAGCCTCGTCTCGATCCCTGAGTGAACAGATGGGGACGTTTGCAAGACAACAACCATCTGCACGAACAGTTCGACGACGTTTGCGGCAGCATGGACTATCAGCTCGGAGACCATGGATGGTGTTACCCTTCACGCTCCATCACAGAGCGCCTGCGATCGAGTACTCAACGTCGAACCTGGGTGCAAGAATGGAAAAACGTCAATTTTTCGGATGAATCCAGGTCCTGTATACAGCATCATGATGGTCACATCCCTGTTTGTCGACATAGCGGTGAACGCACATTGGAAGCGTGTATTCGTCATCGCCATACTGGCGTATCACCCGGCGTGATGGTATGGGGTGCCATTGGTTGGTTACACGTCTTGTTCGCATTGAACTGCACTTTGAACAGTGGACGTTACATTTCAGATGTGTTACGACCTGTGGCTCTACCCTGCATTCGATCCCTGCGAAACCCTACATTTCAGTAGGGTAATGCACGACCGCATGCTGCAGGTCCTGTACGGGCCTTTCTGGATACAGAAAATGATCGACTGCTGCCCTGGACAGCACATTCTCCAGATCTCTCACCAACTGTCAAAGTCTGGTCAATGGTGGCCGAGCAACTGGCTCGTCACAATACTCCAGTCACTACTCTTGATGAACTGTGGTATTGTGTTGAAGCTGCATGGGCAGTTGTACCTGTACACGCCATCCAAGCTCTGTTTGACTCAATGCCCAGGCATATCAAGCCCGTTATTACGGCCAGAGGTGGTTGTTCTGGGTACTGATTTCTCAGGATCTATGCACCCTAATTGCGTGAAAATGTAATCACATGTCAGTTCTAGTATAATATATTTGTCCAATGAATACGCGTTTATAATCTGCATTTCTTCTTCGTGTAGCAATTTTAATGGCCAGTAGTGTAACAATGATATACAACCGCTCGCTCGACGAAAGATCCGTACTCAAAGTCAGGAAAGATGCACAGGTCACACCAATGTTCAAGAAAGGTAGTGGGAGTAATACACTAAATTACACGACCATATCATTAACGTCGATATGCAGCAGGATTTTGGAACACATATTGTGTTCGAAAGTTATGAACTACCTCGAAGAAAACGGTCTAGAGACGCACAGTCAACACGTATTTAGAAAACATCGTTCTTGTGAAACACAACTAGCTCTTTACTCACAAAAAGTGGTGAGTGCTAGTGACGAGGGATTTCCAACTGATTCCATATTTCTAGATTTCCAGAAGGCTTTTGACACTGTACCACACAAGTGGCTTGTAGTGAAATTGCGTGCTTACGGAATATCGTCTCAATTATATGACAGTATTTGTGATATCCTGTCAGAGAGGTCACAGTTTGTAGTAATTGACGGAATGACATCGAGCAAAACAGAAATTAATTCTGGCGTCGCCCAAGTTAGTACTATAGGCCCTTTGTTGTTCCTTGTCTATATAAACGATTTGGGAGACAACCTGAGCAGCCGTCTGAGGTTGTTTCCAGATGACACTGTCGTTTATCGACTAATAAAGTCATCAGAAGATCAAAACAAATTGCAAAACGATTTATAAAAGATATCTGTATGGTGCGAAAATTGGCAGTTGACACTTAATAACGAAAAGTGCGACGCCGTCCACATGAGTGCTAAAAGAAATGGTTAAACTTCGGTTACACAATATATCACTCAAATCTAAGGGTCGTAAATTCAACTAAATACCTAGGAATTACAATTACAAACAACTTAAATTGGAAGGAATGCGTATAAAATGTTGTGGGGAAGGCAGGACACTCAGAAAATGCTAAAGAGACTGCCTACACCACGCTTATTCGCCCGCTTTTAGTATACTGCTGCGCGGCGTCGGATCCTTACCAGATGGGACTGATGGAGTACGTCGAGGAAGTTCAAAAAAGGGCAGCGTGTCTTGTATTATCGCGAAATAGTCGCCGAAATGATACAGGATTTGGGATGGACATCATTAAAATAAAGGCGTTTTTCGTTGCGGCGGAATCTTCTCAGGAAATTTCAATCACCAGTTTTCTCCTCCGAATGCGAAAATGTTTTGTTGATGCCGACCTATATAGCGAGAAATGATCACCATAATAAAATAAGGGAGTTCAGAGCTCGCACAGAAAGATATAAGTGTTTGTTCGATGAACCCTCTGCCAGGCACTTAAGTGCGATTTGCAACGTATCTATGTAGATGTAGATGTACCACGTGCGTACCATACATTATGCACACTCCCTAAGAATCTAAAGTAATAGTATTAAATTTTATTGGATAGTTTTCATATTTCACATACAGATTTGCATTAATGATTCAACTATACCGTAAAAATCTCAGATCAGTATCTTCAACACTTTCTGGGATATAAAAAACTACCTACAATGCTTAATAACTTCTCGGGTGTAATAAAACTGAGTTACGGATTGTAATGCGTTCATTTACTATATCATTAGGAACTAACAGGATTCAGTTCATACAAGTTATTTTTCTACACTTTGTGTTCGTTACAGTAGCTGCTGACCTAATAGTAACCACTTTGAAAATTATTATTCAGCTACGTTTCGTTGAGTGGATTATGCGAAGAGAGTGAGAGAGTGTATTGAGGACATATGTGATGGATGGATGTTTTATTTTATCAAGAACTATGCAAAATGTGCACTTGGGCAAGTTGTTCCGCATTTAGGACTCATGTATGTATTGTGTGTTCTTGTGTGCATGATTTTGTATAACAGCACCCAGGAGGGAAATTAGATATTAAATCAGTCAGTATTTCATTTCTGAGGATAAACTGTTCTTTGTTTTATTCAAATTAAATTTGGATCGTAAATACACAATTTCTTTTATAAACGGCTTTCTGTGATTCCCTTGTGTGACTGGAGATACTTGAGGATAGGAGCTGTTTCAGAATGAAATATCCTTGCTTCCAGGAGTACTAGTTCAGCAACGTTCGCAGGAGAGCTTCTACGAAGTTAACGTATTTATCGCACTATGATACAAGGCGGTCAATATCATTATGCAAAAATGTTTCCGGCCTCCTACAGTACCAAGACTGTATCCAGGCGTGCACTTCTTCGTCCAAAGCAAATCGAAGGCCACGATTCTCTTCCTTCAGGGGTACAAAAATATGGGGAGACCTCGGGACTGTATGGAGGGATGTAAGGGCTTCCAGAGGGCTCAAATGTCACCAAGGTTGTTCTGAGTACACTGAACAAGTTTGCCTGGAAGTCATTACACGTCCTCCATACAGTCTCGATCTCTCGTCATGCGAATCCATACTTCAGGAGCCCTGAAGAAAGACATTCGTCACCGTCGATTTGCTTCAGACGAAGAGGCGCACGGGTGGGTGTAATCGTGTTTCCACAGGAGACCGCAAACATTTTCACAGAGAGACATTGGCAGTCTTGTCTTACAGTGCGATAAATGTGCTAACAGTAATGACGATTAGTTTTGAAACAATAAATACTTTACTTACTTTTTTCATCTGTATCGTTTTCATTTGACTATGCACCATCTTCTTCGTGGTCCTGCTATCTTTCTTCCATCCCTGGATCTGTAGTCATAGGTTTCCTTTTACCTGGCTTTGATCCACACGTAGTAACCGGCCAAACGTCTTAGAACTTTCATTTCTGAAGTCTATACTTTGGACCCATAGAGCAGTAACGGCGCAGTCATAGAATATAAATGATTTCCTGGTTTTGTTTAGGAGCTTTCTATTAACTGTACCTAACACGTGCAAGTATTCCACGTATCCAGTTTCTTTTCAGCATCGTTATGTTATGTAGAACAAAGATCAGAGCCTAGGTAGTTGAATACTCTATAATACGGACTTGCTCAAATATTTTGTTGTTGATTTAGTTCTAAGAGGGTCTTTCCACTAAAAGACATAACTCTAGTTTTCTTTGTGGATATGGTTAACAACGTTGAGATGACAGCAGTAAATTAATCTACTGTTACACAGAAAGAAAGAATGGTACAAACACCTGCGTGTTATGGAAATAATTCCAAAGAATTACCTTAATTTCATGTCTTTAAGAATTGAGTTAACTTTAATCCTTTGAATTAACTAAAATATTTTAAACCTGAGGTGAAGCCTCACCTAAGCCTTGCCGTGTTAAATCTCTGAATAAGTTACATAATCAAAAATATTAACTAACATTAATATTCGAAACTGACTTCATGAAATCAACAAGCCGTTAGAATCATTTTTCTTTGCGAGTGAAGCTGGCATACACTGAAATATCTTTCAATACACGTAATGGCGGACTCAGCGCCACCGAAACAGTCGAAGCCAGATGGGCAATCGACAGCAATATTATTATTATCTTCAAATAAATTTCACGTGGAGGGAGAGGTATTTTTGAAAGGAAACATAAGATACTTTCAATTAACAATATATTGTAATATTAAAGTACAGGCAGCGCTTTATACACACATGGTCCCACAGAAGAGCGAGAACAAAACGGGCGAAAAACAGAGAACAAACAGGGGCGAAACACATGGCTCTTGTATATATATATATATATATATATATATATATATATATATATATATATATATATATATATATTACACATAAAATTCCATGCTTTCATGGAACGTATTGAAATACAGTATCCTTTATCTTTGCGATTAATGGGAAATATTTACAATATTTGTCACAGGGTATTATCGGACTCGACAAAATGACTTATAATATCACAGGCCTTATTTTCCCTTTTTAGATTTCATTCATAGCAGTTGAATAAATCGCGTCATACATTTGATAGGGTTCCAGGAGACGCCACAACCCCTATAATTTCCCAAAACTTAAATTTTATCAACCGGTCGAACGCCATTTCATAATCCGTAAAAGCTCAACACGTTGGGTGATTAAATTCTCTATGCTTACCTATTAGACGATTTACAGAGAAAACACTCCTTCAAACAGCAAACGTAAGGAAAATCATTTCCGTTAATGTATCACACTTTAGACCATCAACGCCAAAAGTAGATCTCTGGATGGTTTATCTCGTTCATCTTCAATTTTCTTAATAATTTATGGGAAGTTAAATTTGTTCACACCTTGTAACAGTTTTTAATCCACTCTCAAACCAAAGTAAATATTTGACGCCGCTATTGAGCATAAAATGGAGAATTTCAATAATATTATATAATATAATCGTACAGAAATATTCTCCGTCTAGGGGACAAGACCAGTGTCGTGGTATAAAGGTCAATTTCCTGGGACAACGCAACTAACGAGACAAAGGAAAACAAGATAGCAAAATGGTTCAAATGGCTCTGAGCACTTTGGGACTTAACGTCTGAGGTCATCAGTCCCCTAGAACTTCAAACTACTTAAACCTAACTAACCTAAGGACACCACACACATCCATGCCCGAGCCAGGATTCGAACCTGCGACCGTAGCAGTCGCGCGGTTCCAGACTGAAGCATCTAGAACCGCTCGACCACAACGGCTGGCAATAAGATAGCAGAAAACCTTGTCACTACGCAGGTCTCAGTCTAAGCATCGCTTGGGATCCCACACTCATCCGTCAGAGTTGCAAATGGCTTAAACAATGTGTCTTTCATGGAGTAACAGAGTGGGCTTTGAAAAAAGAAAAGAGCAAGAAATGAGGTACAAAGGCAAAAGCGTAGCGAACACCTGGAATCGAGCTTAGCTATGAACACCAACAGTAATTAAGTCTCGTTGGACTTCAGGCAGTCGAGTACACAATAGCGTTACGCACAACACCTGAACAAGATCGTTGTGTCGCTTAACGAAACGTCATGAAAAAAAAAAAAAAATGGAATCACTAACTTGGCTGGAAACCCAAAAGCACATCATTCATCAGTCATGCGATAAAACTACAGATGCAACATCACTTGCCTCACCATCCGTGCCTGATTATATACACATACTTTAGAATTTATACAAGTTGGTGAGTTTTTAGTGCTCATTCATGTTTACATAAAACCGTGACGCCATCTGACGGCTGCGCAGTTGGTGCGAACTCGATTACGGCGCTACAAACTAGGGCCCTCTCTATAAATTAGCGTTTCGAGCAGCAAATGCGAGTCGGCAGCGACATTTGTTCTGATAATCGCGTTAGACCCGGGCGCTTTCTGCTCCACCGGCCGCGCCGCCGCCGTTACATTGTTTTAATGTAAAGTGGACATTAATACCGCGCATTTGCTGCCTCCTGCATTCTGCCTGCTAATTTTATCGCCGACGCGAATGGGTACGCGTGTGCGTCAGTGCTTACGCGCGCGAATTTTTTCTTCTTTTTTTTTAATAAAAAAATTCTAAAAAAAGTGTAGGAGAAAACGTGCCGGTTCCCTGAAATTTTATTAACCGGCGCAAGAACGAGGCTCCAATTTGAACAAAGCTTCTGGGATCTACATTTTTAATGGTCCACCTTCTAGGGCTCCGACCCGAAAGAGCCGTGTTATTAAAGTTGGGCGAAATATGTGAAGCCGGTCGGGGCGTACCTGCTGCGACGCTTAATTTAAATTTCTGTCCGCGTCCTTTCTCCCGCGCTCTCCTCGTAATGAGCTGCTATTCATAACAAACCTGGCCGCCAACCCCGCGTCCTTCTCCGCGGCTAAACACAGCCGTGCTCTCTCACACACGCACACACACACACACACACACACAAATACAAACACACACACTCCCGCCCATCCTCTCTCTCTCTCTCTCAGACACACACACTCACACACACACAAACACAAGGAGACTCACCAAGCAGCATCTGCTGCAGCTGTCGAGCCCTTCAATACACCGTAATGAATTCACTTGTTCAAAACTCTTCTTCTCCGTCGTGTTTGTCACACGTTGAAGAACAGTTTATGTCTGAGATGACAAGCTCTTACTCTTTAGTTGATAGAGTACACAGTGCAATGGACATTCGTGACAAGTTAAAACTGTATGGGAGACCAGGCCCAATTGTAACATTTTTTTTTTTCAATTATTTAGAAGACAATCTGAGCAGCCGTTGTTTGCAGATGATTCTGTCGTTTATCGACTAGTAAAGACATCATAAGATGAAAACAAATCGCAAAACGATTTAGGAAAGATATCTGTTTGGTGCGAAAATTGACAAAAATGGTTCAAATGGCTCTAAACACTATGGGAATTAACATCTGAGGTCATCAGTCCCCTAGAACTTTTAACTACTTGAACCTAACTAACCTAAGGACGACACACACATCCATACCCGAGGCAGGATTCGAGCCTGCGACCGTAGCGGTCGCGCGGTGCCAGACTGAAGTGCCTAGAACCGCTCGGCCACTCCGGCCGGCCGAAAATTGACAATTGAGCATAAAAAATTAAAAGTGTGAGGTCATCCAAATACGTGCATCAAGGAATCCGCTACACGTCGGCTACACGATAAATTAGTTAAATCTAAAGGTCGAAAATTCAACTAAATACCTAGGAATTACAATTACGAACAATTTACCTACCAAGCAGACCGCTACACTACGCTTGTCCGTCCTCTTTTGGAGTACTGCTGTGCTGTGTGGGATGCTTACGAGATAGGATTAATAGAGTACATCGAGAAAGTTCAAAGAAGAGCAGCACGATTTGTATTATCGCGAAATAGAGGGTCTCACTGACATGATAGAGGACTTGGGGAGCACACCAAGGCGTTTTTCGTTGCGGCGGAATGTTCTCACGAAATTTCAGTCACCAGCTTTCTCCTCCGAATGCGAAAATATTTTGTTGACACCGACCTGCAGAGGGAGAAACGATCATCATAATAAAATAAGGGAAATCAGAGCTCGCACCGGAAGATATAGGTATTCGTTTTTTCCGCGCGCTATTCGAGATTGGAATAGTAGAGAATTATTTTGAAAGTAAATCGATGAACCCTCTGCCACGCAGTTAAGTGTGATTTGCAGAGAATCCATGTAGACGTGGCTGTAGAAGTTGAAACTTTGCTAGGGACTGGACCTAGTTGTTACAGTTTTTTCGATAGCTTTTGTACACGAAAGCCTTATAGTTGGTTGGTTGCTTTGTGCAATTGAAGGGACCAGACCGCTACAGTCATCGGTCCCTCTTAGAGATATTTTACTGCAAAATACACTACTGGCCATTAAAATTCCTACACCAAGAAGAAATGCAGATGATAAAAGGGTATTCATTGGACAAATATAGTATACTAGAACTGACATGTGATTACATTTTCACGCAATTTGGGTGCATAGATCCTGAGAAATCAGTACCGAGAACAACCACCTCTGGTCGTAATAACGCCCTTGATACGCCTGGGCACTGAGTCAAACAGAGCTTGGTTGGCGTGTACAGGTACAGCTGCCCATGCAGCTTCAACACAATACCACAGTTCATCAAGAGTAGTGACTGGCGTATTGTGACGAGCAAGTTGATCGGCCACCATCGACCAGACGTTTTCAATTGCTGAGGTATCTGGAGGATGTGCTGGCCAGGGCAGCAGTCGAAAATTTTCTGTATCGAGAAAGGCCCGTACAGGACCTGCAACACGCGCTCGTACATTATCCCGCTGAAATGTAGGGTTTCGCAGGGATCGAATGAAGGGTAGAGCCACGGGTCGTAACATATCTGAAATGTAACGTCCACTGTTCAAAGTGCCGTCAATGCGAACAAGAGGTGACCGAGACGTGTAACCAATGGCACCCCATACCATCACGCCGGGTGATACGCCAGTATGGCGATGACGAATACACTTTTCCAATGTGCGTTCACCGCGATGTCGCCAAACACGGATGCGACCACCATGATGCTGTAAACCGAACCTGCTGCAAACGTCGTCGAACTGTTCGTGCAGATGGTTGTTGTCTTGCAAAAGTCCCCATCTGTTGACTCATGGATCGAGACGTGGCTGCACGATCCGTTACAGCCAGGCGGATAAGATGGCTGTCTTCTCGACTGCTAGTGATACGAGGCCGTTGGGATCCAGCTCGGCGTTCCGCATTACCCTCCTGAACCCACCGATTCTACATTCAGCTAACAGTCATTGGATCTCGACCAACGCGAGCAGCATTGTCACGACACGATAAACCACAATCGTGATAGGCTACAATCCGACCTATATCAAAGTCGGAAACGTGATGGTACACATTTCTCCTCCTTACACGAGACACACAACGTTTCGCCAGGCAACGCCGGTCAACTGCTGTTTGTGTATGAGAAATTGGCTGGAAACTTGTCTCATGTCAGCACGTTGTATGTGTCGCCACCTTGTGTAAATGCTCTGAAAAGCTAATCATTTGCATATCACAGCATCTTCTTGCTATCGGTTAAATTTCGCGTCCGTATCATGTCATCTTCGTGGTGTAGCAGTTTTAATGGCCAGTAGTGTACCTTACAATGTAGTACCGTTATTATACACTGCCAGAAAACAAAATTAGTTCATCCGCAAAGATGATGTCGATTTTTTATCCGATGCCGGTATGGGATAACAGATATACAGATAATAGTTTCTATATCGTCCGCCAACAGCTACCAGAGCGCCATCGGTGTCTACCATCTGTGTCTACCCTTTAATAGGGTATGCTCACAGCAAAAAGGCTCAGTGTTATGCAAAATCGTGAGCTAGGTAGGCGATCTTGCCAAGGAGATGCACTTGTGCCTCCCAGAGCCAAACGAACGAGTTTGAAAGAGGCCAAAATCCGGCCTTCCGAATGGTGGAATGGTCCTTTCGCAGAACACAAGCTGGACGTACTGCGCCAGTTGTACAATGATACTGGCATCAGTGGTCACGTGAACATTCTCACACTTGTAGACGAGATTCTGGACGCCCATCAGAATCGTCGTGTTGTAAGGTCAGCTACCACAGCACAAACAAGAGGGCTTATGAGCCCAGACGTGTCAGCGTGAACTGTTTAAAAGCGGTTATTAGCACACCGCTAGCCCGTCTTCAACTCAAGTAACAGCACCGACGTGCATGGATCGACTGGTGCCGTCAGAGAACCACTTGCAAGATAGAACGGTGCGCTGTCGTCTTCAGCGATGAGAGCAGATTCTGTACGCACGTAGTTGATAGTCGTTTGCGCGTACGATGTAGACCTGGTGAGACTGTCTCGAACAGTACCCTCATCCTCCCCACCTCAGGCCTTACGGTCAGGGCTGCGATAAACTACAGCTGTCGTTCACCTCTGGTGTTTCTGGAGGGGACGCTAACCAGCGCTGGGTACATGCAGAATGACTTTACTAGGCGGTAAATGACAGCATCATCAGCAAAGAATCTAATAGGGCTGCTCAGATTGTCTCCTAAATCGTTTTTATAGATCACGAACAGCAAAATATCACTTCCGTTTTACTCGGTGTTTTACCGTCAGTTACTAGTAACTGCGAACTTTTTGTTAGGAAATGGAATCCAATACCGCAACGGATGCGATACTCCAATAGCAGACAATTTGATTAGAAGTCGCTTTTGAGGAAGTGTCAGAAGCCTTCTGGTAATCTAGAAATATGGAATCAGCATGAGATCCCCTGCCAATAGTACGCATTACCTATTCTGAATAAAGAGCTACACTCATACTCATAAATTAAGGATAATGCTGATACATGATGAAATAACGATCTGGTGGGTGGTTTGCGGGTTTAAATCACCTCAGGGTGAGCTGTAAAAGTGAGAAAAGCAAGTACGCAAGACATGAGTGAAAACAAAGAAGCTACTGTACGTGCGTCTTCTAGAGTGAGAAAAGTTCCACAGAGGAGCAGTGATTTTTTATGGATGGTACCAGGGAAATCATCTCGTCATCATCTGGATCCAACACGATCAAGAAACTAGCCAAAGATGTAAGTACACAATCAACAAGTGACAGAAGAATGTACAAGCAAATTGAACAAACTGATATACTGCTACAGAGGAATCCAGACCTACCCCTTTGTGAGGATGACTCATTATTATTTTTACATGTAAATATCAGGTCGAAACAAAACTAATGACCTGAGTTTTTTGTTAGGAGTGAACAAGAATATTATATTATGTATCAACGAACACTGGTTAAGTGAAGACCAACTGCAGTTATATGTACCCTCAAGCTTTGATTTAGTAACAGGTTATTGTAGACCAACACACAATATGGGGGAGCCTCTATATATGTTAGTAGTGGTATAGACTTGGATTACAGCGCCCTTAGTGTTAATGATTACTGTATAGAAAATGTACTGAAAATAGCAGCAATGTTACTGCCCATGTTAAAACTAATAATTGTGTCTGTATACTGCACACCTGATAATGATGTTGAAGTATTTGCACAGGCCTTACAGAAACTGATACTACACCTCGATAAGTGGCCTAAATATAGGATTTTTATTTTTGGTGACATAAATATTGATATAAGGCAGAACACACCTAAACAACTTATTCTTCTGAATATGCTAAGATCACATGACCTGCACTGCATTAATGAAAACCGAACAAGACAGTCTGCCTGCCTTGATAATTTAATCACAAATGTTGAAACCAATCGGTATGAACTAGGGCTATTCAATACTCATTTTTTTATCAGACCATAAAGGCATTTGGTTAAAATTGATAACAAAAGAGCCAGCATCTGTCTCCAATAAAATTAAGTACATCAGGCTTTTGAATGAGGAGAACATTGATAACTGCATAACACAAGTAAAGATGACAAATTGGAATTTCATTCTGCTGGAAAGTAATCATATTTAAAAAGCGTTTACATTATTCATTAGTTTCCAGAATTCTCATTCTGGAAACATCCCCCAGGCTGTGGCTAAGCCATGTCTCCGCAGTATCATTTCTTTCAGGAGTGCTAGTTCTGCAAGTTTCGCAGGAGAGCTTCTGTAAAGTTTGGAAGGTAGGAGACGAGATACTGGCAGAATTAAAGCTGTGAGGACCGAGCGTGAGTCGTGCTTCGGTAGCTCAGATGGCTGCCGGCACGGTAGCTCAGCGTGTTCGGTCATAGGGTTAGCTGCTCTCTGTAACAAAACAACTGAGTTAACCGATCAACGACGAACCTAAACGGATGTCTTACGACGTCCGCCCCGAGCAGATTCAACGAACGAAAGCGAACAAAAAAAAAAAAAAAAAAACAAAAAAAAAGATGGTATAGCACTTGCTCTTGAAAGGCAAAGGTCCCGGGTTCGAGTCACGGTCGGGCACACAGTTTTAATCTGCCAGGAAGTTTCATATCAGCGCACACTCCGCTGCAGAGTGAAAATCTCATTCAGGTTTTCACTTGTTCCTTTTCCTTTTCGAATCCCGTTTTCTCGGTAATATTTTCCTGTCTTTCGTCGACCATTATAAGCACCACTTAATAATCCTTTCCACTATCTTCGCCGAACACGGTAGTAAGGTGGAAGGTCGATACGATTCGGGTTTACCACATATTTTCATCGATTTGTTTATGGGAATGACATGAGATGTATTCAGCGAGTCGATATTGATCAGTTGAAGACCCTAACGACTTCCGAAATGGAATGTCCCATACGTTTAGCTCGAGCTACCATTTTGCGTTCCAAAATCTGTTAACTTCCGTCGTGTTAGTATTATCGGGTCGAAAATCATTTTGCATGAATCACCTGAGTACAAATGAGAACTCGCTGATGCATCTCAGTGTAATACGTATGGGTATACTATCCTGGTGTCATATTTCAGACTTTCCAGTTGACTTGCAGCAGGTCTGTACGTATTCCGTAATTTATCAAGCTGTATGGCAGTGTTGGGAGGAAACGGAGCTTCTAATACAATAAAAGAGCTGCTAAGGTGAAAAATAATAGGACTTATAATAAACTCGAAATTTACCGTAAGCGCATAGCGGATAACCACTATTTGACAGTGAGACTTCGCATACGGGAACTTCTCGAACGTAGTTGAAAGTAATTACAAGTCTCTGTATGCCCATCTTTTCAGAGACGGTTGCGACACCTCGGCTGTTCAGTACAGAATGTCAAATCAAGCGCCTTTCAGCTGTCCAAATTTGTCATTTTATTGGCCTGCGAGTGTCGGCGATATGTTACACCATCTTCAAGTCCCTCGACGGACTTGTAGAAAAATTCGAACCTCGGTTCCGATCAAAATAGGGGTCAGTACTCGATCTACAGATTTCAGATACAGCGATCACTTCAAACATCACCTGCTGATTGTTAGATAAACAGTCAAAGACTGCTCTTTTTATGTTGTCTCTGTGGAGCTGTACCATGAGAAGCAAGGAGAGGAAGGTGTTTGGTAGCCGGTATCCTCTTTCTATAACACAAACCACAGGCATAGATTAACTTGGTTCTTTATTCGCAAGAAAAGAAAGTTACTGATCTCAAGATCGTCTTTGTGGTACAAGCTCTCTGTGCTGTCCACGTTAGCCTCACTGCTGGTGAAGTACAAAGTCCGCTATGTACACTATTAGGGTTGTTATGTGCTGCCTGCCTCTTAGTTAGCGGCGGAGCTAACTGCAACAGCGATTGTCGCTGGGCTGCGACTGGTGACACTGAAACTTACTCAGTGTGACAGACTGCGATAGAAGGACCCTCCGGTCCGCAGCAGCGATGTTAAATACTGGTGTGCGAGAAGGCGTTGGCGGCGCGTCTCCTGCAAGTCTGTTTTTGGCGTCTGTCGACCTTATCGCAACCTCTTTGCCGCATCTTGTACAGGCGCCAGCTTACGCCAGCACAGGTCTGGTTTGAAGTGATCGCTTGAAGTAATCACTGTATCAGAAGTCTACAGACATCAGTTTTTGCCACACAGGGTAGCCGTGTGGTCTGAGGCATCTTGTCACAGTCCGTGCTGCTCCCCACATTGGAAGTTTGAGTCCTTCCTCGGGTATGGGTGTGTGTGTTGTCCATTGCATAAGTTAGTATAAGTTAGGTTAAGTAGTGTGTAGGTTTAGGGACTGATGACCTCAGCAGTGGACTCAGCAGTGGACTGAAGATAGCGTAATATATCGCAAAAACTCGTAGCCCAACAAAATAAAAGTATGGAAATTTAGACAGGTTAAAGGAGTTTTATTTGACATTCTGTAAATGCGAGTATTTCAAAGCGACGATTCTGGAAAGCAGCTGGAAAAAAACGAAAATAGGAGGAGGGCATTAACGGCTTCCTAGGTACAGAACTCTTCTGGCGGTCCCGGGGTGCGTGTTGCTCGAATCGGCGCGTTCACCCGGCCTGCAGCAGGAAGCGCAAATTACTTCCAGCAGCACACACCCCGAAGCGCCGTGTAGCGGCTGTTGGCGCCCACCGCCCTACGTTCAGGACTGGGTGTTAGGGGGGTGGAGTTTTACGGCCCCCAGGGCGCCCCCCTGATTTATCGAGCCACGCCCGCCGACGTTAACAAGCTTTAAGCAACGCCGCGGTCGCAGCGACGCGTGCGGAACGCAATTTGGAGGCGCGGTGCAACGCGGCAGTTGTCAAAAAACTCGCAGGCCGCTAGGGCACCCTGCGGGCTTCGGCCCGTGCTCTCCCGCAGCTAACACATTACCCGGCAGAACGGAACGCGCGCACTGATACACCCAGTTAGAGGCAAACAAGAGCAAATTGTGGCTTAGCAACTGCCCCCTACCTTTATATTAAAAACGATGGACAGAAAACAACCCCGTAATAAATTCAGAGCAAAGGTAGGGGGTTTTCGGACTGCGTGGATACCAGAAAGCAAGCGCCAACGTGTGTGCTTCTGGGACATGCAGAGGCGAGCCAGTACCGAACTGAATCCGTCTCACGGATTGACGATGAGGGCTGGTGAGCCACCTGGCCTGGATGTGGCTTTGGTGGTTTCCTACATCCTACCAGGTGACTACCCCATGCACGTAATATGCAAACAGTATTACCAGCGGGCTATGATTAAATTGTCCCTATTTAACACGTTATAACACGGAAACTAATTACCGGATGAGTAGCAAACTTGGTGGAAATAATGTCAGACACATGGAAAAGAGGTTTGATGCAGAATTAGTTCAACTGAAACACTTTTCATGCGCTGCTACGGTACATCATACTATTACGTACCGGTATCATTACTGCTACAAAAGGGGCTCAGGATGGCGCTCATCAGTGTTCAGAAGAGTCTGACAGCGCAAGATTGCATTCTGAACAGCAGAACGAAGCATGTCCGTAAGTATACTGGCTATCCCTCTTGATATGCTGCGTTTCAGATCAGCACATGCGTGAATTTTCATCTAGTAAACGCTGTCCTTCAGGTAACCCCACATACGTAAATCACGGGGAGTGAGAAAAAATGGTTCAAATGGCTCTGAGCACTATTGGACTTAACTTCTGAGGTCATCAGTCCCCTAGAACTTATAACTACTTAAACCTAACTAACCTGAGGACATCACAGACATCCATGCCCGAGGCAGGATTCGAACCTGCGACCGTAGCGGTCGCGCGGTTCCAGACTGAAGCGCCTAGAACCTCTCGGCCACAGCGGCCCGACAGGGACTGAGATCCGGGGATCATGACAGCCAAGCATTTGGAAACGATTGGCTGATAATTAGATCGCTTCCAAATGTGTTTCGGAGAAACCGGTGGACTTCACGAGCAATGTACGGTGGGACCCCATCTTGCATGAAAACTGTTGAATTCAATGTGTACGTCTTCTGTACGGTGGGTATGACATGCTGCCAATGTATATCGCTATAACGCTGGCCAGTCGCACTGCACGTCTTTGGTCCTTGAGCGCCAACTTGTTCAAAAGAATGGGCCAACGATGAATGTAACCATGAAGCCATACCACATACAAGGGAACTCCATGCATAGTGACTGGTGGTGAAGATCCCCTCTCTCGGCAATTCTGTGTGTTCACCTCACGTGTCAGAGAAAAATGAGCTCCGTCCGCCCATAGAATGGTCCAGAGCCAGCCCTCGTCAACTTCAGTCCTTGCGAGAATGTGTAGAGCGAAATCAACACGTCGTTGTGCGTCCATTTGAGAACGGTTCGAAGCACCTTCCGTACAGCGGACCACAGGATTTCCAACACTCGTGACACAGCACGCACACTGCCTGACGATCGGGAATTGCGCACAGAGTTGTCTGTCATAGCAACAGCGTTTTCATCAACCACCTGTGTACAACCAATCGTCGGACTTTTCTCAGAGCCATTTCTCCAGTTGATTCGAACTTCTTCATCATGCTCCGCACAGCAGGTGCAGAAAGAGGACTCTTCCGTAATCGTTTCAGCCGTCGATATTCTGTGAAGAGCAGCTGCAGCATTACTGTTGTTTTGATAACAGAGCTTCACCAATAATGCCCTGCTCCTTTCTTCCAAGCTCGTGTTGAAACGGCGAGTAAACTGCAACTTGTCAGGTGTGTGAGATTATGAATCATGGTGGCCATATTTGGAAATGGACGTTGGCGCTGTGACGCATGAAAATCATGTGCCCCATACGCTGGACATTAATGCTACCGACGAGCGGGGCAGCCCTGCGGTCTAGGGCGTCTTGTCACGGTCAGCGCGGCTCTCCTCGTCGGAGGTTCGAGTCCTCCCTCGTATATACATGTGTGTCGTCCTTAGCATAAGTTCGTTTAAGTTAGATTAAACAGTGCGTAAACTTAGGGACCGATGACCTCGGCAGTTTGTTCCCATAAGACCTTACCACAAATTTCCAAATTTTTTAATGCTACCAAGTGTTATACTCGCACGATAATTAGTTTCCGTCTTATAAAGTGTTAAATAGGGGAAGTATAATTATAACCACCCGGCACATCATCGCACTTGAACATGACGCCTATACCAGACGAAGTATGGGGTTAGTAGATTCCTTCCCAGCGGAATTGGTGGCGTCAGGGGAACATCCGATAGGCAGATAACACTGGCAATACCGATGCGTAGCTATGTAGATCCCGCAGATGTAACTAAAAAGGCAAAAGAAGTGGAAGAAAGTGGATGAGGCCAGGGAGGAGGAGAAGGAGAAGGGCAGGGCATTACAAATCGCGAAATGTTTACCGGTTAGGGTCCACACAAAATAACGTGACTCGTAACTGTGTAGACATTGTGGCAGTGCAGGGAACAGCAACAGTTACGCGGACTCCACTGTTAACGACCATTCCGTGACAAGACAGGCTCATTTCGACAGCTGAAGCCAACTGCTAAGTTAGGACTGTTATTATGAAGCGTAGACTGTTCTCTTGCCGATTCTATTGCGACCAACCTATGCACGGTATGGTTGAATAAATTTTAACGTGGAGATGCTAAATCCTGGTGCTTCGAGCATATTATGACTCGTGAGCCCTCAAGAGCATCAATACAGATAAAAAACTTGGAAAACAAGGAAAAAACATTGTTTGTAGAGCCTCCTTAAAACGTGATTGGATTTCGAAAACGCTGGCTTCATTTTTATCGAAGGGCCAACCAACACATCTGTCACATTAATCGTAAAGAAATTCAGTCAGAAGTTCAATATATGCAGACAGGAAATGATGTTCACTATTGATAGCATTTTGAAATTTTTAATAAGAAAGTGAGTTCAATAACAATAATAAAACACCAATTTTCATAATTAACAGTCATTAATTACTACTTTGATAACCATCTGCGTGAGGGTTTAAATGAACTGAACAGGATCACACATTTTCATAAACTTCCGAATTTACACAAAAAATAATTAAAGTTCATTCAGCACAAGCCTAAAGCTCCGAAATCGTGAAGTAGCAAAATTCTAAGGGCAGATCACTCTCAAAGTTAATTACAGAACAGTTTTTAAAGTTGGGACCACGTCACCTAACGCGAAATCTACAGTGTCAACTCACGTGAATGTCACAAGTCTCCAAAGCAATCAGTTCTCCTGAAGTGAAATCTTTTAAGTCCACACAAGCTGAAAATGTTTCAGAGTGTTCATTATCGAAACACTCGAAAATCGCAAGCCCGCGACCACATACTTAGGAATATTTCTGATACACTCACGATGCGACTTATTGCCACTCACACGCCCTACCTCTTCCAGATGTCAGCTTCTGGTTACCCCAGAGACGGAATGCAGTCCCCAAACTGCATGACCCGCTGAAGTGTCGGAACGCCGATGCTATCGATGACCTCCTGAATAGCAATTTTCAGCTGAGGAATGGTTTCGGGGTTATTGCTATACGCCTTATCTTTAAAATAGCGCCATATAAAGAAGTCGTCTGTGTTCAGATCCGGAGAATATGGCGACCAATCGAGGCCCATGCCAGTGGCTTCTGGGTACCCCAGAGACAGAATGCGGTCCCCAAAGTGCTGGCCCAGGCCAGAAACACCCTCCTGCTTCGATGGGGCCGAGCTCCGTCCTGCATGAACAACATCTTTAGTCGATATCAGTGTTGCTTTGGGTAATGAGGATGAAGTCATCTTCCAAAACCTTCACGTACCGTTCAGAAATCACGGTGCCATCAAGGAATATCGCACTCCATGACTGGATATTGCACACCATTCAGTCACCTGTTGAGGGTGAAGAGACTTCTCTACCGTGAAATGCGGATACTCAGTCTCCCAAATGCTCCAATTTTGCTTACATCCACATCTACATCTACATGGTTACTCTGCAATTCACACGTAAGTGCTGGGCAGAGGGTTCATCGAACCCTTTTCATACTACTTCCCTACCATTCCGCTCGCGAATAGCGTGTGGGAAAAAGGAACACCTAAATCTTTCCGTTTGAGCTCTGATTTCTCTTATTTTATTATGATGATAATTTCTCCCTGCGTAAGTGGATGTCAACAAAATATTTTCGCATTCAGAAGAGAAAGTTGGTGATTGAAATTTCGTAAATAGATCTCGCCGCAAAGAAAACCGCCCTTTTTTCAGTGACTGCCGCTCCAACTCGCGTATCATATCAGTGACACTCTCACCCTTATAGTGCGATAATACGAAACGAGCTGCCCTTCTTTGCACTTTTTCGATGTCCTCCGTCAATCCTACCTGGTACGCATCCCATACCACGCAGCAATATTCCAGCAAACGATGGACAAGTGTAAAGTAGGCTGTCTCTCTAGAGGGTTTGTCGCATCTTCTAAGTGTTCTGCCAACAAATCGCAGTCTTTGTTTCGCTTTCCCACAATATTATCTACGTGGTCTTTCCAATTTAAGTTGCTCGTAATTGTAATTCCTGAGTGTTTAGTCGAATTGACAGCCCTGAGATTTATGCGATTTATCGTATACCCTAAATTTATCGGATTTCTTTTAGTACCCATGTGGATGACCTCGCACTTTTCTTTGTTTAGCGCTAATTATCACTTTTCGCACCATACAGAAATTCTCTCTAGATCATTTTGTAATTGAAATTGATCGTCTGGTGATTTTACCAGACGGTAAATTACAGCGTCATCTGCAAAAAATCTAAGGGGGCTGCTCAGATTATCACCTAGATCATTTATGTAAATCAGGAACAGCAGAGCGCCTATGACACTACCTTGTGGAACACCAGATATCACTTCTGTTCTCCTCGATGATTTACCGTCTATCACTACGAACTGTGACCTCGCTGAGAGGAAACCACGGATCCAGTCACACAACTGAGACGATACTCCATATGCACGCAATTTGATTAATAGTCGCTTGGTAGGAACGGTATCAAAAGCCTTCTGGAAATCTAGGAATATGGAAGCGATCTGAGATCCATTATCGACAGCACTCATTACTTCATGGGAATAAAGAGCTAGCTGTGTTGCACAAGAACGATATTTTCTGAATCCGTGTTGGTTATGTATGAATAAGTCATTTTCTCCAAGGTGATTCATAGTCTTCGAGTACAGTATATGCTCCAAAATCCTACTGAATTTTTGTTCAGTGATATGGGTCTGTAATTCAATAGGTTACTCCTATTTCCTTTCTTGAATATTGGTGTGACCAAGCCCCTTTCCAGTCTTTCGGAACAGACCCTTCGTCAAGTGAGCGGTCGGATATGGTTGCTAAGAAAGGCGCTATTGTGTCTGCATACTCTGAAAGGAACCTGATTGGTATACCATCTGGACCGGAAGACTTGCCTTTCTTAAGTGATTTGAGTTGTTGCGCAACATCTAAGATATCTACTTTTATTTCACTCATGGTAACAGCTGTTCTGGTTTCGAATTCTGGAATACTTACTTCGTCTTCTTTCATGAAGGAATTACGGGAAACTGTATTTAGTAACTCCGCTTTAGTGACACCATCATCGGTAACATTTCCATCGTTATCGTGCAGTGACTGTGAAGCTTATCGACGAAACGATTCAAATGAAAGTGGGCTTCGTCGCTAAACCAAATCGTACATGCGCAAACTAATTTTTATCATACACGGCGTCCGACCGTGTAGTTTGAACGTCCTAACGCAAACCGTTCAGAAGTAATGACGATTTTATATCATGTAGTTCAACAATTATCACCCTGTATATGCTAAATTTTGTTTTTATAACTATGCTAGTGGCTTTTATGTCATTGGTTGGGTTTAGTCTTCATCAGAGTTTTTCTTATTTGATATTTTCTCTGTTAAGACGGCCAAGGCGGATTCTCTTCCAAGTCCACGCTGACGGCCGTGTTTTTCCCAGCACAGGGCCTAAGCCTCCGGCTAGCTGATCTGCACTCTACGTTTCTGACAATCAGTGGCCTACCAGTGACGCCACTCAAAGGGTGCAGCCACGAACTCTTGAAGCCGGAAGGTGGCCGAAATACGTCTGGTGTTTGAAGGGGAAATACACATTGAAGAACCAAAACCTTAAGAGCACCTGCTTAATAACCTTTTTGTCCGTCTTTGGAACGAAATACGTCACTGATTCTGCGGATCAGAAATCCGACAATTTGTTTGTAAGTTTGTGGAGGCATGTGGCATTAGATCTCTATACACAGATCATAAAATCCGCATAAATAACGATCGGCTGATTTGCGTACGAGGCGAGGGCGTCCGATAGAGACCCAAATAAGCTCCTTAGGATTTAAATTATGATTGCCGAGACATCAACACGACTTCACTGTAATGCTCTTCAATCCAATCTAGCATGGTTCAGGCTCCGAGACGCGGACAATTACACTGCTGAAGGATGACAATGTCGTCAGCGAAGACATCACCCATGAAGGAATGCACGTGGTTCGCAGCTGTCAGCGTATCTTCGATTACTATCCCAGGTCTTCTTATGCAGGTGCAGGAGAATGTCTCCCACCAGCAAGCGTCCGTGGCGAGCTGCACGTTTCGAGCCGACGTTCACCTTGGTGATGGCCTTTGTGCAAACGAACATAGACATTGTGTAGCAAAAATGTGATTCACCCGATGACACGTTTCCATTGATCCACCGTTCAATCCCTATGGTCCCGTGCCCACTGCAATCGTATTTGACGATGTCGTTGGGTCGACGTGTGAACGCGCAGGGGTGGTCTGCTGCGGATCTCCATGTTCAACAATGAACGGTGTGCTCCGAGACACTTGTGCGTGCACCGGCAGAGATGCCACTGATCACCGTCTACCCTACTTAACACACCAGATAAGCTTCCGAACCTGTGAAGAGTCGTAGACGTCCAACCATTTCGCGCCTAGTGGTAGATTCACGGTCCTTCTAGCTCTTTCGGCAGACGCTCACGACAGTATCTACATCTACATCCATACTCCACAAACCACCTGACGGTGTGTGGCGAAGGGTACCTTGAGCATCGGTTCTCCCTTTTATTCCAGTCTCGTATTGTTCGTGCCTCTGTGTGGGCTCGAATCTCTCTGATTTTATCCTCATGGCCTCCTCGCGAGATACACGTAGGAGGGAGCAATATACTGCTTGACTCCTCGGTGAAGGTATGTTCTCGAAACTTCAACAAAAGCTCTTTCCCAGATACAGAGCGTATGTCTTGCAGAGTCTTCCACTGGAGTTTATCTATCATCTCCGTAACGCTTTCGCGATTACTAAATGATCCTGTAACGAAGCGCGATGCTCTCCTTTGGATCTCCTCTATCTGTTCTGTCAACCCTATCTGTACGGATCCCACACTGGTGAGCAGTATTCAAGCAGGGAGCGAGCAAGTGTACTGTAACCTACTTCCTTTGTTTTCGGAAATCATTTCCTTAGGATTCTTCCAATGAATTTTAGTTTGGCATCTGCTTTCCGGCGATTAATTTTATATGGTAATTCCATTTTAAATCCCTCCTAATGCCTACTCCTAGATAATTTATGGAATTAACTGCTTCCTGTTGCTGACCTGCTGTATTGTAGCTAAATGATATAGCATCTTTCTTTCTATGTATTAGCAGCACATTACACTTGTCTACATTGAGATTGAATTGCCATTCCCTGTACCATGCGTCAATTCGTTGCAGATCCTCCTGCATTTCAGTACAATTTTCCATTCTTACAACCTCTCGATATATTACAGCAGGGCTTCCCAACGAGTGGTCCGCGGACCTCTTAGGGGTCCGCCGGCTCTTTCTAGGGGGTCCGCGGCCACATTTCACCAAATCGTGTAAAATAATGAGTAAAATTATTGAATAAAAATGTGAAAATCAAATTCATCACTTATTTTTGGGTGAAAAACGTGTACTTTTACCTCAGGTCGTATTCCCAAGCAGCCTCTGCGGTTCCTAAGTGAGAACGCATACACAGTTTAGTGCCGGAGAATGCGGCTTCTCTGATCGACTGTTTCGCAACAATACGGGGGTTGTTTGTGCGCCGGCTCACTGCGCTAGATGTGCTGAAACCTTTTACGCATGCGCGGAGCGAGTTTTGTCGACCAATCACAGCGCTCGCTGGCACATATGCCGTCCCAGGTATCATTAAATGTTAAACTTGCTTTGTCAGTGCACTACCTACTTCATAGGTCGAGTTTATTATTTCTAACATAGATCGGTGGCTGAAGTCAGGATCATTGAATAAGGGTGCAGTTTCTCCATCGCCTTCACAACAAGGAAAGTTTCCAGTTGAAGTGAATGAGGAGGGACGACGACCAAAGGAAGAACAATCACAAGAAGCTCCACAGCCTGATTTATTATGTGAAAACGATGCAAGTACTCCAACAAAGGATGGGGCCCCTCCACGCCCACACCAACGTGGTGACCAAACCAAAAGTTCTACTGTCAGCTCCGTAAACATGTTAGTTTTTGAATCAGGCGTCACAGGATGCGGGCTGTGATGTTGTCCATGCGTCTGGGTAAGACTACTCATTAACATGGTCCATCAGGAGATAGAAGTGGTCGAAAACGATTGAAGGGTAGCGGGTGTAAGGGCAGAGGAAAAAAAGTGCCAAGGCAAGAGCCAAGGGAAAAAAACCTCTGCGACAGTAGGACGGGTAGTAAGGGCAGTAGCGGCTTGCTATCTGCGACAGTGCGTGCAAGGTGTGGTTGTGTTAGTTCGAGGTATCGTGCATTGTTACCTTTGTCGTTGTTGGAGCTTGTTGCGGCGCTTGCTGCAGTTGCTGCGTCCCTGCAACAGTTCAAGGTCGTTGTGGATTAGTGGGCGATCGGTCATAGATCGGCTCACGGACTGTGTAGGGGGGTGTGTGTGGCTGGTTTGCGTGCTGTGTACAGTACGGTTTCCCTGCGGTTGCCTGTTTTTCGGCTAGTCGCACATCTGGGTTTCCAGTAATAACTGTGTTGCAGGGGCTCGCCAGTACTGTCGTGTTAGCGTTCTATAGACCATAGATGTTCAGTTCCTAGCCAGTAATGTCTTTGGTCTGTTATGCTTCCATCTATGGTTGTGGTCGTAGTTACCCAGAGAAAGGATAAACGGGTTGCGCGAGTGTCTCGTGTTATTGTACAGTCGTGTGGAGAGTTTTTGGAATACCTGCAAGATAGTATCTAGCCGGTATTCCCGGTGAAGGTCCGCGATGCGTGTGTAGCGCGGAGCGTTGCTTATGATTTTGAGTACTTTGTTCTGTATGAGCTGCAGACGGCGCAGGCGAGTTGGCGCAGCGTATCCCCAGACAGGGGCTGCGTACGTCATCAGGGGTCTAATAAGTGTCATGTACATGGACCTAGACACCCTCCTGTTTAGTGTGCTACGCCTGTTAAGCATAGGGTAGAGTTGTTTGAGCCTCGCGTTAGCTTTGTTGGTCACGTGTTGAATGTGGTCCCCCCAGAGTAGTTTCCTGTCCAGCCAGACACCGAGGTATTTGACCTTCTCGCGGAAACGTATTGGGCGTGTGTGTAGTGTTATTGGGTTGCAGTGCTGATGTTTGCGCAGTTGCTTCGGTCTTCTAGTGAACAGAACGGCCTCGCACTTGTCGACGTTTACTCTAACACGCCATTTCACCAGCCAAGGCTCCGCCGTTCTGAGTGCGGTCTGTAGTCGTGAGTTAATGTTAGACGGCTTCCAATCTTGCGCAAAGATGGCAGTGTCATCCGTGTAGATTGCTACCGTCATGTTATGTGTAGCTGGGAGGTCGTTGATGTAGAGGTTAAACAGTAAGGGCCCTAGGATACTTCCTTGGGGTACTCCTGCCTGTATAACATGTCGTGTCGATTGTTTGCCCTGCACGTCAGTGTTGAAACTCCTGTCCGTGAGATATGAGTGTATGAGACGTACGAGCCCGTCGGGGAACCCTGCGTCACTGAGTTTGCGTATTAGGCCGTTGTGCCATAGACGATCGAAAGCCTTTTCGATGTCCAGGAACACCACCCCAGTTGCCTTGCTTGTGTTGTATCCGTGTGTTATGTATTCAACGACGCGGAGGAGTTGTTGTGTTGTTGAGTGGTGATTCCTGAAACCGAATTGCTCCGGTCTCAGGGTGTCGTTGTGATGCAGTGCCTGGTGAGTCGTTTTAATATTACCTTCTCAACAATCTTGCTGAGCGCGCTCAGCAGACTGATGGGTCGGTAATTTTGTGGGAGGGAGTGGTCTTTCCCCGGCTTCCTGAACATCAGGACCTTGGCCGTCTTCCAAAAGGCGGGGAAGTGTTGGTGTTTGAGTATGGCATTCGTAATGTGTGCTAGGTAGTCTACAGCTTTGTCCGTGAACTCCTGGAGGACACGGTTTTGAATGCCATCGTGACCAGGGGCCTTCCTAGCGGTGGTATGCATGATGGCCCATTTGATTTCTGCTGTACTGGCTTGCCGGATGTTGTTGCGCGCTGGTTGGGCCAAGATGCGTGTGACCTCCTGGTCCGTATCAAGTGTGAATGCTGGGTCTGAGGGATCCAGGTTCGGTGTGAATGACGCTGCGAGTGTGAGGGCCATCAGTTCCGCTTTTTCTTCCGCAGAATATGCTGGTCCGTCTGGCCCTTGTAACGTGGAGGTGTACAGTTTTTCCCTGGTGAAGTGTCGGGCTAGCTGCCACAAGCTAGGCCGCGTGGTGTCTAGCCCTTCGAGTTTCTGGTCCCACTGTTGTGTCTTGAATGTTTGTATTTTTTCCCGGATTATACCCTGGAGCCTGTTAATGTGCCGTTTGAAGTGCTGGCGCCTGGTACGCTGCAAGTGTCTCCTGAGGCGGTTCCTCATTGAGATTAGGCCCAGTATTTCCTGGGGCAGGGCAGCACTGTGTTGTTGTGGCGTGCGGATTGGTATGGTGTCGGCTATTGCGTCCTGGACGGCGCCGGTGAGGGTTTCGACTGCCTCGTCAATTTGGGCTGTCTCGTTAATCGCGTGGGTTGGTGGGATGCGACTGTCAAGCGTTTCCTTGAACTGGGTCCAATTCGCGCGCCTGTAGTCTAACATCCTGCGTTCTTCCATGTTCTGCAGTGTTTCTTCGATGTACAGTATAACGGGTTGGTGATTTGAGGGCAGATCGTTTTCAACGGCAACGTTGAGTGTCATTGTTATGCCCTTGATGAGGGCCATGTCTAACACGTCTGGCCTGTGTCCCCTCCGGTAGGGAATGTGCATCGGTTCGGTCGGCGCTAGTGCATGTTCGTATAGTTTCTTGCCGTTGGAGTTTCGTATTCGTGAGTTCCAGTCCGGGTGTTTTGCGTTAAGATCTCCAGCGGCTATTACGCGCTGTGATATGTTGAGTATTGTGCTGATGTCGCGTGTTTTGATGTTTTTAGGGCTGTTGTATACTGACACCAGTGTAGTGTAGGCTCCGTTGAACATGACCCTGACGGCGGTTGCCTCTAGTTTTTCGAGTTCAGGGAGCACTATGTTTGTGTGTTCTACGTCTTTGTGTATGATGATGGCTGTTCCGCCGTGACCGGAGCCGTCCGGTCGGTCGGTACGATAGACGCAGTAGCCGGTGAAGTTTAGTTGGTTGCGTGGTTTGAGCTTAGTTTCGCTCAGCAGTGCGATAAGGATACCCTTACGCTCCATGAACGCGGCGAATTCCGCCCTTTTGTTATTGATCCCGTCTGCATTCCAGAACAGGATCTGTGTCAGTGTCTGGTTGTTTGCGATGGGGGCGGGGTGTGGTGTGTTATCCATGTATGTGTGTAAACAGTGTGGTGAGCGCTGTTTGTATGGCAGCCCAGTACTGCCCGGGTTGGGCAGTCGTGAGCTGTGTGAGGAGTGTGGCGACGGCCGCCCAGATCTTGTGAAGGATCTGGGTGGTCGTGTGACGGGGGAATAGTGTTTCCAATAAACCCCCAGATGTTGTGTTGGCGTTGTGTGTGTCGGCCTGTGGCTCAGTTGTGGTGTTAGCGGCCGCTGGTGCGGGTGTTGACGTTATGGATGGGCTGGCGCTTGTGTTGTTGTTATGTTGAACATTTTGAGGTGCCTGTGTATTAGATGTGGTGGGGGGAGGAGTAGTGTGTGTGCTGGTGTTGCTGGCTTGCTGACTGTGTGTCTGTGTGGCATTGTTTTGTTGTCGCTGGGTATTCTGTTGTGGTGCGCGCGTGTTCCCGCTCCTGTTTCCACGTGTTCGCCTACGCCTTCTCTGGGTTTTTGGTTCTGAGGTTCCCTGTGTTAGTGTGTTTTCTTGTGTGTCATGTGTAGGTTCGCAGGCAGTGGCTACAGGGGGTGGGGTCGTGTTGTTTCTGGGGGCTGGTGTTGGTACCGGTGTGGGTGCAGTGTCGTGTGTTGGCTGAGACGATTGTGTTGCTGTCGCAGCGGTTGTGATAGGTGTGTGTGCTGGGCGCAGAGGTTCCGCGGCCTGCACTATTCCTCCAGGGCGTGTAGCCATGGCGAACGACACACCGTTCCTGACAGGGTTTGGTGCGGGCCTTGGTTGTGTTATGACGTTGGGTGGCTTCGACTGTTGGTTTTTGCGCCTCTGCGCCTCTCTGTATACGTTGCAGCCCCTGTAGTTGGCCGCATGGGCTTGGCCACAGTTGGCACAACGGCGTATGTTTTCGTGTATTAGTGTGCATGCGTTGGAAGCGTGTTTGCCAGCGCATCCGCGGCAACGGGGTGCCAGGCCGCAGCGGAGGCCCGAATGACCGAACCGCTGGCAGTTGTTACATTGTTGGGGGACTTGTGGCGGTTCGTAGGTTTCTACCCTTACGTCCATCCGCAGAAGGCTTTTTATCTGCAGAAAGCCGCGGGAGGCGGCCGTGTCGGCCATCTCGACCAGGTAGTGTGGTAGACGGTGGTGGGAGCGGAAGCCTGTCATCCTGGAAGCACTTTTGCAGTCGAATCCAAGGAAGTTAAGCGCCGCTTGTACTGTGTTGTTTGGGGTGTTGGGGTCCACTCCCTTTACCACGTACTGCTGTGTCCGTTCTTCGGCGGTCCTGTACGTATAGTGCTCGATTTCCTTTTCTTTGAGGAAGATAAGGAGATCTTTATATTCACTGTTAGTTGATACGTACAGTGAGGCCCTATCCCCAGAGTACTTCGTGTGTAGCGTGCAAGGTGAGTGCCTTTCCGCGAATGTTTTGTTGAGGACGCTGAGGTCCCCGTAGTTCCGGATTACGACTGGGGGAAAACCAGTCTTCTGTTGTGTGGGCGTAGCTGCGGTTGGTACTTGTGTGGTGTTGCTGACCGCAGGTCGGGTCGTGTTTGTTGTTGTATTGGTGTTCCTAACCGGAAGCGCGGGTTTTGGTGTAGGTAGCAGCGCCTTTCGGCTACCTTGCGAGTGTGGTTGCTCGCTTGTTTGCGTGGTGTTTCTCTGTTTGCGTCGTGGGCCCTCCACCTGCCAGGGCCCAGTGTAGTGTTCTTCTGTGTCCGCATCTGCGGCTGCCGGTTCCGCCGTTGGAGTCAGCTGCCGCAGTGGGACAGTGGTGCATGAGTCACCAGATGCAGGTGAATGTAGTGTTATGAGCAGTGTACTTGTCCGCGTGGGGGACTCACTTGGGCCGCAGAGGTCGGTTATCAATCGACGCTGGCTCAGCAGTTCCTGCGCTTGCGCAGCGATCTGCCGGTCCTTGTCGGCCAACACCTCCTCAACGGCGGCAAGCGGGACGCTGACGTCGACGGGAACAGCCGACTCTCGCGCCTCTTTAGCTGCAGCCTTGCTGCGGGTTAGGGCGGGGGAAACACCGGCGGAATCTGCCATCGTGTGTTTGCAGGAGCTTTATTTGGTATGGGTGGGCACGACAATTATGCTTTTTCTGAAAAGAAAAGGCTAATAGTAGGTCCTACAGAAGAGGGGGAATGCCCTACGGCCTAGCGTGCGCCGTTGGTGCAGTGGCGCGGCACCTAAAGGAGGTGCGGAGGAAGAGAAGTGGCCTACAGTACGCGGGGTGGTCCGACGTGAACGGGCCCCTGGCACTGATCAACCCTAACACAGAACGAGAGAGTCTCGCTAGGTTTGTAACCGAAGTTACGGGTTACTGTGAGTCAGTGACTCTTGACGACAATAGAGCTTCTCCAGCAAGTACTCCATTGGTTGTAATATCCTGTGGAAGTGGAATAACCAAGAAGCGTAAGTACAACGAAAGCTATTTAGAAATGGGCTTTATGGAGACAAAGGAGGGTAAAGCTCAGTGTGTAATTTGTGCGCGAGTCCTTCCGAACAGTTCAATGGTTCCAGTTAAATTGCGCCGTCAATTTGAAGGTACTCACCCGCATTTCCCAGCTAAAGATATCGTTTTTCCCAAAGGAAGAATGCTGAACTAGCTGATTCTCAGCATTGCATCAAACTCATGCAAAAACAATTAATGAAAATTCACTAAAAGCTTCTTTCTTGGTTAGTTATCGAGTGGCAAAACCAGGCAAAGCTCATACCATTGCAGAAAATCTCATAAAGCCGTGTGTTAATGATATTGTTTCTTGCATGCAAGACGAAAAGGCAGTAAAGCTTTTATCTTCGGTGCCATCATCAAACAATAGTGTGAAGAGACGCGTTGTTGACATGTCAAATGATGTGAAAGACACTCTTGTTTCTCGCATCCAACACAATTCATTTTCTATGCAGATAGATGAATCCTCTGATGTTGCAGGGTTAGCGATTTTATTGGCTTTTGTCCGTTATGAATATTCTGGATGTTTTGAGGAGGACCTCTTATTGTGCAGACCACTACCTGCCAACACAACAGGTGTTGAAATATTCCGTCTATTGGATGATTTTTTAAGGACTAACGAAGTTTCATGGTCTAATTGCATAGCTGTGTGCACAGATGGTGCAAAAGCTATGACGGATCCTACAGTCGGAGCGATAACGAAAATAAAAGAAAACGTCAAGAATTGCAGCAGTAGTCATTGTGCTCTCTACAGACACGCTTTAGCTACGAAACAAATGCCTGTTTCGTTCAAGAAAGTTTTAGACGAATCCATTCAAATCATTAACTACATAAAATGAAGGCCGTTGAAGTCAAAACTTTTCACAGTCCTGTGTGTAGATATGGGAAGCCTCCATCGTTCCCCGCGTCTCCACACAGAAGTGAGGTGGTTCTCACGTGGGAATGCACTCTCTTGGTTGTACGAATTAAGATTGGAATTCTTAGCTTTCCTTTTGGAGCATAACACCAAATTAGCAGACCTTATTAATGACGAAAATTGTCAGTGTATACTTGCTTATTTCTCACATCTTTTCTCCAAAATGAACGAAATGAATATTTCACTCCAAGGGCAAAGTGAAACAAAGGTCACTGCTATCGACAAAGTTCGAGCACTCAAGAGGAAAATCAATTTTTGGGCAGAGAGTGTCGAGGAGGGGGAGGTCGAGTGTTTTCCTTTTCTCGAGGAGTTTTTGAAAAGCAAAACATTGGTTCTTGGGAAGAATTTGTTTCATCAAATCCTGGAACATTTCCGAAGCTTGATATTGGCTCAAAATGGCTCTGAGCACTATGGGACTCAACTGCTGAGGTCATTAGTCCCCTAGAACTTAGAACTACTTAAATCTAACTAACCTAAGGACATCACAAACATCCATGCCCGAGGCAGGATTCGAACCTGCGACCGTAGCGGTCTTGCGGTTCCAGACTGCAGCGCCTTTAACCGCACGGCCACTTCGGCCGGCTTGATATTGTTTTAGCATAATTTCCCAACAGCTGAAGATGACAGGCTGCAGAAGTACGAATGGGTGGTCAACCCATTCACTGTATCCAAAAAGCTGAACATGCTATCATCAAATGGAGTTGTAGATAGAAATTGTCACAGACCCAACCTTGAAATCAAGTTTTGACATTGATGGTTACTCACGCTTTTGGATCCGTTCGGATATCAAGAAATACTATCCCCTTGTTGAAAAGACAAAACGTGTACTTCTTTCGTTTGTCACAACATACATGTGTGAATCTGGATTCTCGATCTATGCTGCCCACAAAACTAAGTACCGAAGCTGCCTAAATGCGGAACCAGACATCCGTCTCCAGTTGTCAAGAATTGAACCCAACTTTTCAAAATTGTGTCAGCAGAAGCACCCTAAACCATCACATTAGGATTCCATTATTATTCCTACAGACTCATCTACAGTAAAGAAGAAACCATTTTTCTTCGTAGATGCTCAGTGAACGTACCTGAACTCTAACTCTGTAGGAATTTTGTTTCTGTCTTCTATCATTTACAAAATAATTATTAATTGAATTCTGTTGGAACTGATACTTTTGTTACGAAAATTAAAATTGTCTCTAAAGCTAATTTCTTTCAGTTAAAAATATGGCCTGCATATACTTCAATTACAATTACTTGCTATCACTCTGACATTATATTGTGGCAACTGGTTGCGAGCGTAAACAAAAGAGGACTTTTTACGTGCCACCTTGTAAAAGGTAAACCTCCTCTTCCAGAACTGTTTCCTTTGAGGAAAAAAGTCTTCCGTTCTGTGAAATGCTTTGTCTTCTTATATAGAAATAAGAGAGTCTGTTTGTTTGTCTTCCTAATTTGTTTACAGTCGAGGCTGACTGCCACGATATAGTGTCCAAGTAGTTGAAGTCGTCAGTTGTGGCTAAACTGTTGCCACGCCGCCTGCCAGTTGCCAGCTACCAACTGACAGTACACTGTTGCAACGCCGCCTGCTAGTTGCTGGCTATGGACTGACAGCTGCCGTTCAGTAGATACGCAAAGACGTAAAAATAACTAGACTTTCCGAGCTGTTTACATGGGTACGAAAATCGATTGTGGAACTGGAAAATGGCTTTATAAGATCAGATTTCCAGAATCGGTTCTTAAGTGTTTACCTGACCAACCAAAAGCGGAACTGGACCGTTGGCTTACAAAATCCGGTTTTGGAAACGCATGTAAACTGTGTGAATGTATTCCCACACATTGCACAACAGATGTCTCAATAGTCCTTTAAAGGCAACTCCTTGGCCTCTTTTCTTTCGTGATGTGTTTGTATCCCGAATCATAGGTCTGCCTCTTTTCTCCACAGCCGCGCGGAATGGCCGCGCAGTCTTAGGCGCCATGTCGTCGTGGATTGCGCGGCCACTCCTGCCGGAGGTTCGAGTCCTCAAATGGTTCAAATGGCTCTGAGCACTATGGGACTTAACTTCTGAGGTCATCAGTCCCCTAGAACTTATAACTACTTAAACCTAACTAACCTAAGGACATCACACACATACATGCCCAAGGCAGGATTCGAACCTGCGACCGTAGCGTTCGCGCGGTTCCAGACTGTAGCGCCTAGAACCGCTCGGCCACTCAGGCCGGCTTCGAGTCCTCCCTCGGGCATATGCGTGTGTGTGTGTGTGTGTGTGTGTGTGTGTGTGTGTGTGTGTGTGTGTGTGTGCGTGTGTGTGTGTGTCTGTGTGTGTCTGTGTAATGTCCATAGCGGAAGTTAAACTTAGGTTAATAGTGTGTAAGACTAGGACTGATGACCTCAGCAGCCAAGTCCCATAGACTTTACATACATTTGAACAAGTGAACAGGCCACAAGCGGCAGCTTGTCAACAGCGAACAGTTTGGACGTGACATTCATTACTCTTGGAGGAGGGCAGCTTCAACGTGTGAAATGTCAATTACCAAGTAATTTCAATCAGGCTATAGTGTGTTGGACAAAGGGAGTAAATCCACTAGTAAGTGTCTGGATACAGTGGGAATTCAAATTGGATCGTTAATTTCAAGTTGTTTCCATTCATCTCTAAACCAAAGACTATTGATACTTCGGTGGGGAGGGGGGGAAGGGGGGTCATTGGGAACATGGCACTTGTATTAAAAAGCTTTCAATTCCCATGGGTTTCGCTCTGAAATTTAAAGTTACTGTGCTCTTGACTGACTGGGGGTCCACCATGGATTTTCGATTGAAGAAGGGATCCGCCAGCTGAAAAGGTTGGGAAGCCTTGTACTACAGCATCATCCGCAGAAAGCCTCAGTGAACTTCCGATGTTATCCACAAGGTCATTTATATAGATTGTGAATAGCAACGGTCCTATGACACTCACCTACGTCACACCTGAAATCACTCTTACTTCGGAAGACTTCTCTCCATTGAGAATGACATGCTGCGTTCTGTTATCTAGGAACTCTTCCATCCAATCACACAATTTGATAGTCCATATGCTCTTGCTTTGTTCATTAAACGAAAGTGGTGAACTGTATCAAACGCCTTGCGGAAGTCAAGAAACACGGCACCTACCTGGGAACCCGTGTCTATGGCCCTCTGAGTCTCGTGGACGAATAGCGAAAGCTGGGTTTCACACGATCGTCTTTTTCGAAACCCATGCTGATTCCTACAGTAGAACGTGAATATTTGACCACCTTCGCCGTTTTCGAGATACACGTTCACAGACTCCGCTTAATAATAATCTGCCCTTAGCTTATTTCAATGGATTTCCCCATCTGCAGTCCACGTCTACGCGTCGGTAGTCTGCTGCCAGACCCCATTAACCACACAGTCCTAACGGATACGATCGTCGTACGTTTGTAAGGTGTCAGGCAAATCCAACACCTTCCATGAAAACCCTGACATGATAAGCAAATCCAGTAGTATGTCACAGAGCTCCGAATAAATCGTGACATTAAATTAACCAAAGTAATACAAGTAACGAGTGAGCAAATGGAATATCACAGACTAACAAACACAAGAATGCCTAAATGCGTATCATACCTTCCCGCTGTGAGACAGACGCAGTTCCGAGGGGAGAAACGAGAACAGAAGCCGAGAGAAGAACCGTGTTAAGCGAGAAGGCCCTACGATAAGGGACGGACACCCACGTCGCCAGCTAACCGCTACGACCACACCACCCGCAAGTTTTTAGCGTGAGACTTTTTCGCGTCTCTGTTACGTTAGGACCACCCCCAGCCCATGTTAAAAGATAGAGCCCTCCAGAATAACAGTATAGATCTTACGATAACGCTAAAAGGACCACACCAGCCTCAAGTTTTAGCGTGAGACTTTTTCGCGTCTCTGTTACATCAGGACCACCCCCAGCCCATGTTAAAAGATAGAGCCCTCCAGAAGAACAGTATAGATCTTACGATAACGCTAAAAGGACCACACCAGCCGCAAGTTTTAGCGTGAGAGTTTTTCGCTTCTCTGTTACGTTGCAAACTTTAAAAACATTGCCCCACCACGAAAAGTATAACGTTTCTCATTGGATAAACAGAATTTTTGTAGGCAGAGCTTAAGGTTAACATTTAGAGCCTGAATGGTCAGATGAAAACACAGCCAGATAGTTTTTTTTTTAACCAACTTCGGTAAATTGTAGTAAGAGAAGTTAGAAGAGAGTTGCTTCGGAGACGGTGAGGTGAGCGGAGCTGTGCTGCTCGCCGCCCCCTGACGAGCACCGACAAGGTAATGAAAGCACGCAATGCCGCATTTTTGAGCACATAAGCCTTCACTCAGAACTGCAGAAGTCTCATCTGTTACATCCCCTTTTTACGTAATACTAGTGTCGATCGTCAATTAAAGCTCATAGTATTCACATTTGCCACTTGAAGTAAAAATCTGAAACGCGATGATTTTTCTGTTATATAGTTATTGAGAAGCCACATAAGCCACTGTAATTTACGACAAGTTAGATAAGTAATTAAAGATAATTGAGGGTCACTGTAGACCATTTTGATAGTTTTCTGTCTTGTGAAACTTAATTTAAACCTAGATTATAGATGTGATATGGCATAGGTCATCCTTCAATCCATTGTAGAACTTGGAAACCCATTCAGGGAATATTCGTTCACATTTTTGTTGAACGCAGTCGGTTTTTACCATCCTGTATTAAAACATTTCCTTTTATCAATAGTGCAATTTATAAACAATGTTTTGTGAGTAGAATAAAATTTCCAATGGTAAACTTAACTGCTTTTTCGACGTTATTTTACCAGCTAACTAAAAATAGGAAATCCTTGAACCCCTTCCACTAAATTTAGTTAGTATTAAGATTCTTTTACAGGGAGAGCAGTGGAGCTGATGCTGAAATCATCAAGTATTTGGTTATATCATCGCTAGTCTCACTGAACTCTTCTGAATTCTACATGTCATGTGTGGTCTGGCGTCTCCTTACCAGCAACAGGTCCCAGGTTCAAACTAGACAATTCCCTAAAAAACACGCTCAGAGCGTCGTTGCGCGAAAGTGGTAGGGAGACACGATATAGAACAGACACCACGCAGAATGTTTAGACGTTGCACATTGATATCTGCGCCTATTTCGAGCAGTGTTCCTTGTCTGTTAACACCAAAAACTCTACGCAAACGCCGCTGCTCACAGTCGTTAAGTGAACGCCATCGGGTACTATTTATCCGCGGTGGGAGATAAAGACTGAAATGTGACATTCTCGGCCCACTCTTGAGACTGTTGATGTCGGAATTCTGAATTCACTAACTATTTCCGAAATGGAATGCCCCATGCGTCTAGCCCCAACTACCATCCGTGTCCAACGTCTGTTAATTCCCGACTTGCGGCCATAATCACGTCGGAAACCTTTTCACACGAATCACCTGAATACGAATGACAGCACCGTCAATGCACGGCTCTTTCATGCATTGTGTACGCGATACTACCGCTGTCTGTACACGTGCATATCGCAATCACAACGGTGTGCACTACTGCTCAAAATAAAAGAACTGAAAAAAAACAGTACAATGGTTTCTGAAACGATTCGTCTGAAAGGAAATAAAATAGATTCGAGAAACAATTTACACGCCTTTGAATGATGCTCGAAATCTTGTACGGCAGACTGGACGGTCTAATCGAATATAACCCACAAGATCAATATCATCTTGTACTCCTGAACATCCTAAGTCAAACATTAAAAACTATATTCTTAATCGGCACGCTATTTGCTGCAAATGATTTCGAGCACCACTCAAAGGTGCGTTAAATGATCTCCTAATCTACTTTATTTCTTGTTTCATACAAATCATTGCAAAAATTCTTTCATTTCTCTGTTTTTTTTTTTTTTTTAATTTCTGATGTTGGTCCAGAAAACATGAAATATAATATACTTTCCCTGATTACTTTCAACCAATTATATCATTATTTTGCTATTAAAACTCGTACAAAAATCCACTGTGTAACTTCTATGGAGACTTTTTCTTGCTGCACAGCATTATTGACGGTTAAATACCACACCAGCATAACTTTTTATGCACAAAAACAGCTAGATCTTGAAGAAATGAACTTTTTGATTCTTCAGATAAATAACTAGTAGCAGCTGTTAGTGAAACGTTTCATTTTTCCGTCAAATCACTAACTAACTTTTCCTTAAATACTATAATTACTATCGAGTAATTAAATCAATTTCATATCTAGTTTTCCCATTTCTTATCCTTTGTTTTCCTATGAAAAGTATGACAAACAATTTCGCTCCAATTACTAATAAAGTTTGTCTTTGTTACCCTCTTTCCCTACTCTTCGTTTAGCTACGAAACTACAGTAGAATGTGTAATTTCTCCGTTGTGTAATTACTGAAGAATATTGTTCTTGCTCCGCTCATTCATTTGACCAAAAACTGCTCCATCGTCTCTGACAACGATTTTGAGCCTTTCCTCACAGCAGTGAAAAATATGAAGAAATCGCGGATCCGCTGCTACCGCTTCCTAACAATCCAGGCTTGAATAATTCAAGCACAATTCGCACCTCTGACCTCAACGCCCATCTCTCGAAAACTCCTGCTCTTCCAAATGTATCATAATATCTCCCGTAACTAACATTTCACGGCTGCTGAACACGTCAGGTGAGGTGAATGCAATTGTCACAGAACTAAATGATAGGGTGCACATGGCATTTAACAAGCATAGTTAATTTAGTTTCTGTGGACGACAAGATAATTAAACCAACATTTACACGCTGCTACATCACTGTTCCAGTTCACAGGTAGTTACTGTGCACAACTGTAGCTTTCAGGATTTATTCACACTAACGTTTCACCCACAGGCCGTTGCTGTCAATACTTTTAGTAGGAAGAAGGAGAACTGCATGAGTTTCTTACAGATTTATAGCAGCAAAAAAAAGGAGGAAAATGCTCAAATTATGTGTCTTACACAGTACTACTGTCGCATGATAAAGTTACTTAAGCTTTTGTGGAGCATCTCCGCCTAAACTCACTGAAAAGTAACATATTCAGAAGGTTCGAACGTAAAAAAATATTTTATGTAACAAGGAAAACCGCTAACAGCCGTGGAACCTGAGACATTATTTAAATTATTTTCACAACCAGTTTCGGCAATTCAACATGCCATCTTCAGGCCCCATATGAGCCTCAAACGTATCGATATTGGCATTCTGGAGCATCAGTTGCTGGATGACGTGAATTCTTATTTCAAAAACTGTTGGCTCCAATATGCCAATACCGATACGTTTGAATATCTATACATGAGACGCATGTGGGGCCTGAAGATGGCATACTGAATTGCCGAAACTGGCTGTGAAAATAAAATAAAAAAACTTCCCAAACTTCACTGCTGTTTGGCGAATTTCTGTGTTAAATATTTGACCAGCCCCTTCCCGCGTCCACAATGGATCAATAGGTATTAAAAATATTTTACTGCATTTGCAAAATTGCAGAACAGTCCACAAGTACAAACTAAAGGAAGAAAACTAATATTGTAAACACCAGCTACGGAAAGAAAATTACTGCTGCCCACCGAGAGTGTAGCACATTATGCAGGACCTATGTGATACAGTAAATACACCGCCAATAACTTTGAAAGGTGCAAAAAATTAACTCTGAGTGAGAGGACGATGCCAATAGAGAGAAGACAGTTATGGCAGAATTGATGTAAAAGTCCCAGAACTTCCGAGGTGGCTTAGAACACTAGAAATGAACGTATCGGATGCGAATTGCAGAATAACCGATGAAGCCTGTTGCCTGGCGCATGAAGCTGCTCGTTCCGGACTTATAGCCGACTTTCTGCTCGGAGATGAATGGTTCAAATGGTTCAGAGCACTATGGCACTTAACATCAATGGTCATCAGTCCCCTAGAACTTGGAACTACTTAAACCTAACTAACCTATGTACATCATACATCCATGCCCGAGGTAGGATTAGAACTTGCGACCGCAGCAGTCTCGCGGTTCCGGACTGAGCGCCTAGGACCGCTCGGCCACCGCTGCCGGCTCGAAGATGAGATAGTGTCGTCGAGAGTGAATGAAGACGTCGAGTTAACTGGTGCCTCGCATGTCCTAGGAGGCACATACAATGGCGTGGCAGAAGTCATGAGATAGCGATATTCACATATGCAGATGGCGGTAGTATCGGGTACACAGTGCACAAAAGGGCAGTACGTAGGCGCAGCTGTCATTTATATTCAGGTGATTCATGTGAAAAGGTTTCAGAGGTGACTGTGCTCACACGACGGGTATCAACAGACTTTGAACGCGGAATGGTAGTTGGAGCTAGACACATGGTGCATTCCATTTCGGAAATCATTATGGAATTAAGTATTGCAAGATTCATATGGCCACGGGTGTGCCGAGAATACCGAATTTCAGCCGTTAACACTCGCCACGGACACGCAGTGGCCGACGGACTTCACTTAACGATCGAGAGCAGCGATGTTAGCGGAGTGTTGTCAGTGCTGACAGACAAGCAACACTGCATGAAATAACAGCAGAAATCAATACGGGACGTACAACTAACGTATCCGTTGGGACAGTGCGGCGAAATTTAGCGTTATTGGGCTATGGCAGCAGACGGCCGACGCGAGTGCCTTTGCTAACAGAACGACATCGCCTGGAGAGCTTCACCTGGGCTCGTGACCATTTGGAAGGTCCTACACGACTGGTAAACCGTGAGCTGGTCAGATGACTCCCGATTTCAGTTGGGTAAGAGCTGATGGTAGGGTCCGAATATAACACAGACACCACGAAGACATAGACCCAAGTTGTCAGCTAGACACTGTACAAGCTGGTGATGGCTCCTTAATGGTGTGCTGTGTTTACACGGAATAGACTGGGCCGGCTGCTGTGACCGAGCGGTTCTAGGCGCTTCAGTCCGGAACCGCGCTGCTGCTACGGTCGCAGGTTCGAATCCTCGGGCATGGATGTGTCTGGTGTCCTTAGGTTAGTTAGACTTAAGTAGTTCTAAGTCTAGGGGACTGATGACCTCAGATGTTAAGCCTCATAGTGGTTGGAGCATTTTTTTTAATAGACTGGGTCCTCTGCTCTAACTGAACCGATCATTTATTGTAAATTTTTATGTTGGGCTACTTGGAGACCATTTGCAGCCATTCGTGAACTTCATGTCCCATAACAAATGGCTCTGAGCACTATGGGACTTAACTTCTCAGGTCATCAGTCCCCTAGAACTTAAAACTACTTAAACCTAACCAACCTAAGGACATCACACACATCCACGCCCGAGGCAGGATTCGAACCTGCGACCGTAGCGGTTGCGCGGTTCCAGACTGTAGCGCCTAGAACCGCTTGGCCACTTCAGCCGGCTGTCTCATAACAACAATGGAATTTTTATGGATGTCTATTAATTCTGTTTTTACTATTGGCTGGATAATGAATTAGAGTTTTTGAATTGGAAATGTTTTATGACTTTTAACTGTGGAGTCATAAATGGAAGTTAATGAAATGATTTTATGGCCGGCAGCCGAACTGGCACCAGCAAAGGTATCTGCAGTAAGGCTTCTAGGAAATTTAACACTAAATGTTCTTACTTGTGTTGTCTTCTCAGTGGAACCTTTACCGCTTCTTTCTGCTGCTATGGCCGTCTTGAATACACTCGCCGTAGAAGTTGCTAATTGCTGGCCGTGTCCCCCAACGAAAGAAACTCATTTCTATGTGGTGAGGTGAACTGCTTATCAGATAAGTAGAGAGGCTCTGTATTTGAATTGACGCATTTTACATTAACCCAAAATCCAATATTATATTTAACGAAACTGTTACAAGAGAAGTGATAAATTTTTCGTGTCCTTTCTCCATCTAGACACAATACAGACTCGTCTCTTTCTGCCGACTTAAAAAACAAAGAGCGACAGCCATATCTCTCTTATCTAACAGCATCTCTGCTGCAGCGCATAGCTTCCTTTTTCATCTTATGCGTACCTCTTTGGAAATATCCAGGAAGTGCCACTACGTGTACCCCTCACTGTAGGCTATGGATTCGTGTACATAGACTGGGTCATCTGGTACAGTACAAAATTTCCTTTTCTTATTGAGTTATACAAATTTATACATTTTACTTTTTTATTCAGAGGGTCAAGGGTCAGTCGTCTGTTTTCATGGCCGAAGGGTCAGAAATCTTTATTTTGGCCGTTCAACTAATGGCATATTTATTTATTATTCTTTAATTTACTCTTTGCATAATGTGTGTCAGATATGTTGAAAACTCGTTTTTATCAAATTCTTTATATGTTATACCTCTTACAAAAAGTTTCTTACATTACATTAAAATTACGAATAAATCAACTACTTTGCATGTATAAAGAAACGTTAAACATTTTGTTTCATATCATAAATAGCCCTTTTTCGCTATTCCGTGTCTGGCGACTAATGCTTCCCAGTAAATTCGTAGAGCGATACGTGGCCCAGTTTGTCTGGAGCACACACATGACCAAGAGGGCGTGGGCTCTAGTCTGATTCGCAAGTGGGAGTTCGCAAGAAGCAACGGAAACTCCGAACGGAAGGTAAGTTTCAACCTTACTAACGCGAAAAATCCTAAGTTCCACGGGTATGACGTAAGTACTAACCTAAATTCCAATCTTATTCAAAATCGCACGTTCCTTTTCGAATTTCAAAGACAGAGTCGTGGTTGGAAGAAAGAAAAGAGCGGCCTTCCAAATGACACTGTCCTTTAAATATTTATACGAATGACAAGCCCCTGCCACATGGTGGCAGATGCTTCAGATATGTGGACGTAAGAAACTGCTGCTACTCAGGCAAGTCACTTCGACATTGCAGGAGTTATCAGAAGATCTATCTGAACTACACTGAAGAGCCAAAGAAACTGGTACACCTGCCTAATATCGTGTTGGTCCCCCAAGAGCACGCAGAAGTGCTGCAACAAGACTCGGCAAGGACTCGACTAATGTCTGAAGTAGTGCTGGAGGAGAATGACACCATGAATAACGCAAGGCTGTCCACAATTCCGTTGGAGTACGACGGGGTGGAGATCCCTTCTGAACAGCACGTTGCAAGGCATCCCAGATATGCTCAATAATGGCTCGTTTGCTGGCCAGTGGAAGTGTTTAAATTCAGAAGAGTGTTCCTGGAACCATTCGGTAGCAATTCTGGGCGTGTACGTCGGAATGCACAATGGACATGAATGGACACAGGTGATCAGACAAGATGCTTACGTACGTGTCACCTATGAGAGTCGTATCTAGACGTATCATGGGTCCCATATCGCTCCAACTGCACACGCCCCACACCATTACAGGGCCTCGACTAGCTTGAATAGTCCCCTGCTGACATTCAGGGACCATGGATTCATGAGGTTGTCTCCGTCTCCGCACGCGTCCATCGGCTCGATACAATTTCAAACGAGACTCTTCCGACCAGGTTTCCAGTCATCAACAGTCCAATGCCGCTGTTGACCGCCCCAGACGAGTCGTGCATTCATCGAGGGTACACGAGTGAGCCTTCGGTTCCGAAAGCCCATATCGATGCCGTTTCGTTGAATGGTTTGCACTCTGAGACATGTCGATAACCCAGCACTGAAATCTGCAACAATTTGCGGAAGTGTTGCACCTCTGATCGTTGGTCCCGTTCTTGCAAGATCTTTCTCCGGCAGCAGGGACGTCGGAGATTTGATGTTTTACCGGATTTCTGATATTCACGGTACACTCGCGAAATGGTCGTAAGAGAAAATCCCCACTTCATCGCTACCTCGGAGATGCTGTGTCCCATCCCTCGTGCGCCGACTATAACGCCATGTGCAAACTCAGTTAAATCTTGATAACCTGCCATTGTAGCAGCAGTAGCTGATCTAACAACTGCGCCAGACATTTGTCTTATATTGGCGTTGCCGTATTCTGGCCGTTTACGTATGTCTGTATTTGAGTACGCTTGCCTATACCAGTTTCTTTGACGCTTCAGTGTAACGTACGCCAGAGGAAATTAATTCAAGCCTTACTGATTAAAAACTCATTTATATGTCCTCCATCTAAAGAAGAAGTATACTTGAAAGCAACTGCAGGTAGCTTGGAAGGACGTTCAGTCATATTACTGCCCACCACCGAAGTATTTAAACGTACAAGTGGATCGCACTCTCACTCAAAAAAAAAAAAAAAAAAAAAAAAAATAGCGTCCCTCGCAAATTGACTGGAACGAGTTGTGGTACACAACAAGAAAGTTTGAGAACTAAGGCACCGGCTACGTGCTTCCCTGCTGCAGAATATGCTTGGCGGTGACGTGAAGCACTCATCTTGCTGGCTGGACGAGAGGAACACTGATCTACCTGTAAGTCGTCAAATACACTTCTTACTGTAGTTCGCAGATCCAGAGTGCGTAAGATGAAGTGTGGCTGTCCCAGCCCATCTAGACTCTGCGAATGTGGCGACGATTAAACCACTACCTATTTCATGAACTGCAGCAAGCGCTCCTTAAGATACACTGTGTAGGACGGCAGCAACACCTAACGTCCGTGATTTGGAAAAATTCTCGCTGGTATTTTTGTATGTTTCGTTATTAAGTACTATTATTGTATTTTTTGTCATTCTTTGCCTCTGATGCGAATATCTGAAATTTTATTCCGGTACTCGAGTCTTGCGCTAGATCGAAAAAATTGTCTTATTGCAAACTCGAACATCCTTAGCATATTTTAGAAACAGCAAAGGACACAGAATGGACCCTTGTGGTACGTCACGCCTGACTGTTAAAAATTAAACTTAATACAGCCACAATTGTGTAGAAATGATTACCAAGTGATTAGCAGTCCATCAAGTTTCTTTTTTCTCTTTTTTTCGGCGGCCCGGGTGTAGTGCAGCGGCAGCCCCAGTTGCGTCGCCCTCTGGCGCCTCAGCAACAGCCGCTTCGACCGCTAGGCGGCGCTCGAGATGCCAAATTTGTGTGGCTGGCCCGAGGCTACGGCGTTTTTGGGGTGACACGCCGCTGTGGACGCTGTCTGCTGCTCCCAATTACCGATCCTTTGTCGCTACGTAATAAGCGGCCGCCACGCTGGCCAGCTCCCACCAGCTGCGCACCTGTCTGTCAAATGCCTCCCGGCGGCTTCTGGCCAGCGTACTTTGGCGCAACACGTGCACAAAGACGAGTTGTGAATAGAGGGCGAGGTAGCTGACACAGCGAAGTGGGGGAGGGGTGTTTTAACGTTTCATTTAGCAGTTCCTGCGTCACTTGTTCCTAGGAAAATTTCATATTTAAGTTTGAAAAGCAAACTGCGTTTTTGTCCTACATTTTTTTCAAACCACATTCGGCTTATTCTTCCATCGTCAGAAAACCATAGAGCAAATATCTCTGGTGTCAGCACTGAGTTCTGCGCATGTTGTCAACATTAAACCAGGATTGTCACGTGTTTTCGGGACTTCGCTGTGCGTGTGTGCTTTCTTCAGCGTTTGAAGTTTGTAATATCAAGAGTTTTTGTTGAGTTTGACCGTTTGTTGATAGTGTAATAGCGATGGCGAATTACTGTTGTTGCTACGGATGCAAAGATAAATACGTGAAAGGAGGGATAGTAACTTTTCATGGGTACATACCATGTAGCTCTAATTATACACTCCTGAAAATTGAAATAATAACACCGTGAATTCATTGTCCCAGGAAGGGGAAACTTTATTGACACATTCCTGGGGTCAGATACATCACATGATCACACTGACAGAACCACAGGCACATAGACACAGGCAACAGAGCATGCACAATGTCGGCACTAGTACAGTGTATATCCACCTTTCGCAGCAATGCAGGCTGCTATTCTCCCATGGAGACGATCGTAGAGATGCTGGATGTAGTCCTGTGGAACGGCTTGCCATGCCATTTCCACCTGGCGCCTCAGTTGGACCAGCGTTCGTGCTGGACGTGCAGACCGCGTGAGACGACGCTTCATCCAGTCCCAAACATGCTCAATGGGGGACAGATCCGGAGATCTTGCTGGCCAGGGTAGTTGACTTACACCTTCTAGAGCACGTTGGGTGGCACGGGATACATGCGGACGTGCATTGTCCTGTTGGAACAGCAAGTTCCCTTGCCGGTCTAGGAATGGTAGAACAATGGTTGGTTGGTTGTTTGAGGTTAAAGGGACCAAACAGCAAGGTCATCAGTCCCTTGTTTCAAATAGACTCCATTCTGCTAACGGGACATCTCAGTATAGTCAGAAAAATAAAACGGATAAAGGGGAAACGTAAAAGGGCAGTCACGTTGTCATTAGTAAAAACAAATGAGGGAAGTTGGCAAGAGAACGAACCCAACACTATGCTGAAACAGCATAGGCAAGACCACCTGTGACTTAAAAGGTACAACTGCTATAATGCAGAAAGTACGTATGGGAATAGAAAAACTAACCAAGCCTTAAAAAGAAGGGGTAAAAACAGAGTAAAAGGGAAAGAAAAGAGGATTCCGGTCAGGGAGGTGAATCGGGAATCTCTGAACACTGCCTACAGTGGGAGACACCCAAACACTCACCGCCCTGCAGGTAGAACAATGGGTTCGATGACGGTTTGGATGTACCGTGCACTATTCAGTGTCCCCTCGTCTATCAGCAGTGGTGTACGGCCAGTGTAGGAGATCGCTCCCCACACCATGATGCCGGGTGTTGGCCCTGTGTGCCTCGGTCGTATGCAGTCCTGATTGTGGCGCTCACCTGCAGGGCGCCAAACACGCATACGACCATCATTGGCACCAAGGCAGAAGCGACTCTCATCGCTGAAGACGACACGTCTCCATTCGTCCCTCCATTCACGCCTGTCGCGACACCACTGGAGGCGGGCTGCACGATGTTGGGGCGTGAGCGGAAGACGGCCTAACGGTGTGCGGGACCGTAGCCCAGCTTCATGGAGACGGTTGCGAATGGTCCTCGCCGATACCCCAGGAGCAACAGTGTCCCTAATTTGCTGGGAAGTGGCGGTGTGGTCCCCTACGGCACTGCGTAGGATCCTACGGTCTTGGCGTGCATCCGTGCGTCGCTGCGGTCCGGTCCCAGGTCGACGGGCACATGCAGCTTCCGCCGACCACTGGCGACACATCGATGTACTGTGGAGACCTCACGCCCCACGTGCTGAGCAATTCGGCGGTACGTCCACCCGGCCTCCCGCATGCCCACTATACGCCCTCGCTCAAAGTCCGTCAACTGCACATACGGTTCACGTCCACGCTGTCGCGGCATGCTACCAGTGTTAAAGACTGCGATGGAGCTCCGTATGCCACGGCAAACTGGCTGACACTGACGGCGGCGGTGCACAAATGCTGCGCAGCTAGCGCCATTCGACGGCCAAAACCGCGGTTCCTGGTGTGTCCGCTGTGCCGTGCGTGTGATCATTGCTTGTACAGCCCTCTCGCAGTGTCCGGAGCAAGTATGGTGGGTCTGACACACCGGTGTCAATGTGTTCTTTTTTCCATTTCCAGGAGTGCAGTTATCATGTTAGTAAGAGACACTGTATATGTTTAAAAATTTGGAAACGCATTATAATTAAGGCTTGATTCTGTAGACCTACTTTTCTACGATTTTATGACTATGTAATAGATATTATGGCTCGTACAAAAGTGTACAAACAATCGCTTCGTCTCTTAAATTTGCTAGTTGAACAGGAAAGGGAATGGTTAGTTGTTTCATCAAATACTATCCTCCATGCATTTATCAGTGACTTGTCGATTATGTATATAGATTATTCAGTCTACTATTTATTTAATAAACTGGGAGCAAGTACGTAAAATGCGTTAAATAAATACTTCAAAGTGTCACCAGTAATAAAAATTGTGCTTTAGGTCTCAAAAACGAGAAAATAAATACGCAGAAATAGCAGAAAAAGGACGAATTAGCAGGGATATAATCGCTAATGTGTGGAAAATTCGGTGTTTTTCGGACACTTGCAAAAGTACTAGCGTACTGTCAAGTCGTTTTGCAAGACTATCACTGCAAAAATGTACGTCAGGTTCTGTAATACTATAAAGTGCCGTATCATACCGAAAACTAGCAAAAATCGAGTGCATCTGAACTGTGGCACCTATCGCAAAGAAGCATGATGTAATATTACTTGCCCTTAAAAGTTACGTAGCTGGTGTATTACCGGTATCAAATGGATACTGTTAAAATGTCTGCGCAACATATGTAAATAATCCACGACACGTACGGAAAGAATCTGTCTATTAGGAATGTAGTGACATTCTAAAGATACAGGGCGCTATACGGACAAGCACACGACGTCCCGAGAACACGTGGCCAGGCCGGCAATGTATGTTGACAACACAAAATCTGTTCTGCGCATGTGAATGCTCACTCCAGAGATATTTACTCTATGCAGGAAACAAGTGACTAGTGTCCACCAGAGACATTAGTGCGTAGGACACAAAGCTTCATAAAGACAGATAATGTCGATCATGAATGCATGATGAGGCGAGATGGCGCTACAGGCTTAGATTGTACGTTGCAGTGAAGCCAGCGCTGCTATGCTAGATGCCCTAAAAATTACTAGACTACTGTACGCGATTGCTTCTAGTTCTTTATTTCTGGAGTGTGCATGCAGTGGTTGTTTCAAATAGAAAATGTGCCAGTGCTTTACCGAATAACACAACATCAAGAAGGCATTTTCAGACGTCATTCTGGTCTTAATCCGTATTTGATCCAGTAATACGACGAATTTCGCCTCGTTAATGCACCTTTGTTTTCGTTGTGTGTTTCGAATAACCAATAAGAGAAGTACGATGTGAGAAGGCCGCTTTCGTAATTCAGCATCTTCCTTAACAGTGTTACGCTATGGATATGTAGGCGAACTATTAAGCCACCTAGAATTGATAGGAGGTGAGGTAAATTTGTTTGTTAAGTTATGAGGGCTCAGGGCGTGGCATGATCGCCCCAGACGAAGCACTGCAGCCCCAGCGAGCAGCAGTGAGCGATACAGGTGAGTCTGGATGAAGAGGAGTCACCGAAAGACAGATGTAGGTAAGTCCTGGTGCGGCGAATTTGAGCAGCAGTCGCACACTTTGAAGAAGAGGCATCGCACCAGCAATGGCGGAGTTTCGGACGGGCCTCTTACAGCATTTAGAAAACTTGAGAATAAATCACAGTTACATAATAAAGCAAATCTGAATACATCTGCCATCTCAGAAAAATGACGCACATCCAATAGCACAACAATAATTTCAATACCTTCGACAACAGAAGTTAATATTTGACAGTGATTAAATATTTTGACAGTGAACCTCTGAATTAACAACTTTTAAATGTTTCTCGTGATTCAATGAAGGATATCTCACATGGTACCACTACATATAGCTATCATCTCTAAAAACTATGTCTCTATTTCCTTTAATTATTGATTTACAACGTTTTTTACATCTTTTTCATTATGCAGATATGTGTCACAACATCACATTCTCCACAACAACACAGCAAACGAATGCAGTAGCAGTACCCCATAACCTGTCATACTTGTGTATTCATTTAAAGAATATGTTTCTATTTTTTCCAGAGATTTATTTAAATATTGACTACAACTGCCACTACAAAATCATGGTAAATTAAGAAGTGGTCTATGGCACGTGTTAGCTGACAGCACAATTGAAAAGAGGACCAAAAGACACTTCTGTCAGGAAGGCATAAATAATAGTTTCAACAATCTGTTATTTAAAGGGAGTACACTGGTGAAATAATTTTGACTTTTATATTTATGAACAGACTGTTATTTATAATTATTGTGAATGAGTGTGATTGAATCTTTATAACATTTCTTTATTTAAATATTGTTGTAATATATTAGTTTAGTGCAGGAAATGGACACGTTGAGTCAAATCATATCTGTAGAACTTAATAAGATTTATTTTTGGTGCAGATGGCCTTCAGCAATTGGAAAAGCAGGCAGTGGTGGAACAAAACTCGAGTCAAGTGCAGAGGTATGTTCCCAAGGCATCGATTCTGTTAAGATCTTAAAGACATTATGTTGAGTTCTGGAAGAAGGCAGGCCTGCCAGTGGTGACACGCATCATTCGGTCTGTCAGAGAGTGTTTAGAGATTAGTTGATATGAAATCTCAAGTCACATGACAGAGATAAAACCGACACAGTAAAAGCAAACAGCGCAGCCAAAGTTTATGAATAAAAATGAAAATATCGTTTGGACGAGTCCACTTACGAATGAAATGCGGTTCCTTTATAATTTTGACTACAATCAGAATGATCAGTAAGTGCCTAAGTGAAACGAGCTTCCATCAGAAGCTAATGTTTGGGGCAGCCAACATGCCGGACGTCAGCTTCACATCAGTGTCATCATAACAAATCAACACATACATGGCAGGTGAGAAATATCAAAAAAGTGCTCATCAATAGCGTTATGCATGAAACATTCACAAATTATGATTTACGAGAGTAGTGCGTAAGGTTAGGGACCGACGACCTCAGCAGTTTGGTCCCAATGGTTCTTACCACAAATTTCCAAAAACACTTTTCAAAATCTAACCATCACATTCCGCCCTGTGTGTCTCGCCAGCAAAGCCTCTAGGTCGATCCCCAGAGTGGAATGTCTTCGATAGATCCCCGCAAGGAAGCATGTCCACGCCATACAACTGCTCGCTCCTGTACGCTCGGTGTCTACATTTGTGCTCAGGCAAAAAAATTACCTTCCACTAGATGGATCATGAATCTGCCAGTCAATCGCCTGGAGCTCATACTCCTGTCAGAGGATTTTCTGAGCGTTTCCATTTCCCCTCCTACTTCCTTAGCATTCCGCAAATCAAAAACGCATCTCTGCTTATCAGTGGAAAGCATGCCTCGGCGCTTCCAGTGACAAGATTCCTTGGAGTTCAGCTCGTGACCGTACTTTGTAACCCTGCGCCATCCTTAACACTAAAAAAGAATGTATTTCCATCTTTTTCCACCCCTAACACTCTTATGCCAGTTATACTACTCTTAAACCTTTTTTTTTTTTTCGGGCAACTAGAGTGCAACCTCTTGTCCGCATTGTACGCACTATGGGGGTTCTGCGGCCTCCATTGCTGTAAATCGTAGCCTCGCCGCTCTGTTCTCTCAGGGCAGTAAATATCCGCCCCTGCAGAACACAACTCTCCTCCCAGCCCCTCTATAGCCCACAGCGGCTTCAGAGGAACGCATCGCCCTCGTTCCCTTTCTCTCAGCGTTTAGTTGTAATTAATTACCGGACATGTAGTACCATGGAACTTATAACACTCCACTCTGCTACTGCTCTACCCTAACCTCAAAACTGGAGGCAGTTTGCAAAACAGAATTATTTTGTTATAGCAGTTATGGTATAAAGCAACAGAGCAGTGTTACCCTCTGAGAGGAATTTTGTAATGTTGACCGTGTCGGTCCTAACGGAGGTGGCTTATCGGAAATGAAAGTAAAAATTACGTAAAATTTGGAATAGTAACAAACAAAATTTTGCCTAGCTATATTGTTTACAGAATAAGGGAAACGGTCGCCAGCCTAATTAGGCAAGAGAAAGAATAACGTTCTCGTTTATGAAAGTAGGTATAAGTAACTATAACGGAAAACACAACCTAGACTAGGTCACACGCGAGTGCAATGAACTCTGACACACATATGCTTTAAGATTGAAGCTAACAACTGGGGGCAGCACAAAAACTATTTGCAAAATTATAACACGTACAGAAAAACACTATCACTTTCAAGGCTTACACAAACTGAGTGGTCTTTACACTGTTAATATGCACACAAAAGAGACAAACACTTAGTAATCATGAACATATAATTTCCTACTATGCAGTTTTCTCACTTTTACTACAGCGAAACACTATGTTAACAAAATTGCAAGACCGGCCTCACCTATTAGAATTTACTACAGATATCAAGGTGATCCTAGCTAAGCAAACTTTAGAAACCTCAGTCTTAAGAACTTTTAATTTTGCAGTTGGCGACAGCACTTTAATAAGTAGTTTTAATAGGAAAATTATTTTCGGCAAACAACATTTACTTTAACTCATTCTATTGCCACATTAACTTTAAATTTCCTTTTACTAAGTTCAAGAGGTTTTAATTAGCATAACATTGGTCATAAAAGTTCTTTCAGTAGGGACACTCGGTGATTTACTTTAGTTCAAACGGAAAGGAACCTAAGAGGTGTTATGATGAGGAGAAAAATCAAGGTTGGTACATAAATTCAGATATAAATTACCTTATATTTGTGCACAATAACACCTCCATTAAGCTGATCCTTCACTGTACATCATTATAGTATTACGTTGCAGTGATTGCGCAACGTGGTGGCAACTGCATGTTGGTAGGTGGAACCGCAGACTGAATTGCTGGACTCTGTCATTTCTTAGTGGCGATGATAGATACAAACTCCAGAATAGTTCCAGCTATTTATCCATCCACCCGAGGCCTTGGAAAGAAGCAGGAAAAGCCTCTCTCGGAATCAGCACAATATGCACACTTTGCATAGCAGTGCACAGTTTGGTAGCTCATCCCCAACTGGTGGCTCGTCCCCGACTGACTATCAGTTCCACCTTTTCCACCTAGGCCAACCACAATTTGCGCGCGCTACACAGTTCCGTTCCCGAGGGGAACCACTACACCGTTTACATACAGAATAACTAAGAGCCCTAAGTGAGGATCAGTAGTTTACATAACAGCAAACAAACGTATTGAATAACACAGAACATTTGCACATATTAACATGTCTACAAAAAATTATTCACACAAAATTACAATCATATACAGTAAGCTTTGTTCCCTCCAAATGGGTCAAAGCATTTAAACGAGACATATGCTACACAGCATAAAATCAAATCACGACATCAAAGGTTTGATAAAGAAAAGAGTACACAATTTTATGTTATCGATTCAAACACATTTACAGAAGATCAACAATGTGACATTAAATAAGCAAAAAAAAAAAATAATAATAAATCCATACAGCATAAGAGCTGTGGTGTTACAAACTTTTTAGTACGAGGTGCTATCCAGTATCAGCCAATAAAATGATTAGTAATCTGACCATGCATTATAAACAGTGATCTAATATAGATACAAATCTAAAAGAATTTACTGAATATTGGCAATAAGGTGTCAAAAATCTTGCAACTTTACAATGCAATAGACAACGGCAATATCCGAGAATGTGAAGCAAAATTATATCTACCGTTGTGTTGCTTGCATTGACACCATAGCTCAGCTTATGAGCTTGTATACTTGCATTATCGTATAAGTTGTTTGTTGTTGTTGTTATGGTCTTCTGTCTGATGACTAGTTTCATGACACTCTCCACTCTACTTTATCCTGTGCTATCCTCTTCATCTCTGTATAACAATGCAAGTGACATCCGTCTGAACCAGCTTCCTGTAGGCATTCCTTGGTCTCTTCTCTGCCATTTCTACATCCCACGCTTCCCTCCACTACTATTCCGACGATACCTCAGGATGTGTCTTACAAATCTGTCCCTTCTTTTGACCAAGTTGTGCCATAAATTTGATTTCTCTCCAATTCAGCTCAGTACCCCTTCGTCAGCTACCCGATCTACGCATCTGATCTTCAGCATTGTTTGAAAGTTCCCGTTGCGTTCTTTTCTGAACTGCTTATCGTTCACGTTTCACTTTCGTACTAGGCTACACTCCAGACAATATACCATCAGATGAGACTTCGCAACACTTGAATTTATATTCTATCTTAACCTACTCTTCTTTTTCAGAAAAACGTTTCTTCCTATCGCCAGGCTGCATTTTATATCATCTCTACTTCGGCCATCCCTAGTTGCTTTGCTGCCCAAATAGCATGTTTCATCTACTACTTTTAATGTCCCAATTGCTAATTTAATTTCATCATCACCACCTCATTTCATATGACTATATTCCATTACTTTGTTTTGTATATATATATATATATATATATATATATATATATATATATATATATATATATATATATATTACAACCTCTTATCATGACATCGTCAATTCTGTTCAACTGATACTCCAAGCCCTTTTCCGTCTGTGTCAGAAGTCCAATATCCTTCGTATCCTTCGCAAACTCAGAATCTTTGTTCTTTTACTACCTTCAGATTACTCCTTGGTTTGCTTTACTGCTTGCTCAATCTACAGGTAAAATAACATTGGGCGCCGGCTACAGCTTTCGCTCACTCCCTTGTCAACCACTACTTCGGTTCGCATCTTTCGACTCCGGTTTCTGTAAAAGTTGCAAATAAGCTCTAGGTCCCTACATTTTACCCATGCTATCTCCATAATTGCACAGAGCCCCTGCTATCTCCATAATTTCACAGCATGTACTCCATTGAATATTGTCAAAAGCTTCCTCTAAATCTGTAAATGCTGTGAACGTAGGTTTGCCTTTCATCATTCTGTTTTGTAAGGTACGACATATGGTCAGTATCGCCTCGTTCGTTTCTTCATTTCTCCCGAGTACAAACTGATCTTCGCTGATGTCAGCTTCAACCAACCTTTCTATTCTGCCGTAAACAGTTCGCGCCAGAACCTTACAACCACATCTCATTAAACTGACTGTTCTTCAATATTCGGAAATGTGGACAGCTGCCTTTTTTGGAATTCGAATTATTACAATGTTCTTAAAGTTTTCAAGTGTCTTAACAACTTCCGTCGGTCAGTCCCTCTGTTGCGATAATCCATTACCTATACAAGTCTGACATCATTTTTCCTGCAAAACAAAAAACAGCTCTTGCACAAACGAATGCCACGGCCACACTAATTTGTCGACAAACACCCGAGATGCCGCATTCGACTGTCGGGCCTCACAACTTTTGGTCGTTCATCTTTGACTCCTCCGTACTTATTACCTCCGTACTTTCTCCGGGACAACATCAGTCCCTTTATTTTATGGCAACATTTGTACGTCTCGCCTCATTTAATGAAACTACTGTATTTATTTGGCTGGTGCGTAAGTTCGTAGGGTTTGCCGTACAAATAATATAGTCTCCTTCACTACTGACAACAGTCTGCCAACGTTGGGGTAACTTCTACATTCCGCGGCTGCGGAAATCACGCGGTTTTGAGACGAAGAACTCTTCGAGCCAAGTTCGGAGCGCCTTTTCGTCCGGAAGGGACGTTCTTTGAAGGTTGTTCGATAAAGAGCGGTAATGGTGAAAATCTGAGGGCGCAAGATGAATAAGATGGGTAGGTGGGTACGGAATGACTTCCCAACCCAAATCCCGTATAGCGTTTCTTTTTTTTTTTCAGTCTATCAAAATGCGGACAAGCGTTATAGTTGAGCACCATCACCTCACCCAATCTTCCTCGTCATTGTTCTTGGATTGCATCTACAACACGTTTCAGTTGGACGGTGTGGTGTACTCTGAAGTTTGTTAGTTAGTTACGCGCCCCATGGATCAATCTCACGGTAACTGTTATGACGTGCAACGTGTCAAGTGCATAAGAAATGCACTTATGAATCGAGGATTTTTTTACAGCTTAAAATTTTTATTACCTCCCCATTCCCTTAAAGGGCACAAAATGCATATGTTGCACCTATAGATTTATTTATTTCTATTCAAGAATTCACCTTTGGTATAGAAGAAGTTGTCATGGAGATATGATTTCAGTTTATTTTTGAAGCTACTACTGCAGTCTGTCAGACATTTTATTTCATATGGTAATTCATCGAAAAGTTTTACAGTAGCATATTTTACCCCTTTCTGCACCAAAGATAGATTAAGTAGAGGATAGTGCAAGTCTTTCTTTCTTCTGGTATTACAGTCATGAATGTCACTCTCGTTTTTAAACTTAGCCATGTTGTTGAGAACGAATTACATTACTGAGTAAATGTACTGTGAGGCTGTTGTAAGAGTTCTTACCCTTTTAAACAGGTAACTACAAGATGTGCGGCTATGAGCCCCACACGTTATTCTTACCGCTTTCTTTTGAGCAGTGAATGCTTTTTGCCTAAGTGTTGAGTTACCACAAAATATTACTCCTATGACATCAGGGACTGAAAGTATGAAAAGTATGTTAGCTTACCAATTTCTGTATCCTCAAAATTGGCAATTAATAACTTTTCCCAAGACATTATTTGTGTCATTTTCTATTGGAGTTTCTTTTACTGGATTAATAATTATGCTTGTATCATCAGCAAACAGTGTCAGTTTAGCTTCTTGTTTCAGTTAAGAAGGGAGGTCATTCACACATTTCATAAACTGAAGGGGACCCATGATTGAACCCTGTGGAACACCTAATGTAATTTCATCACAGTTAGATGAAGTGGAAAACTTCGTTAAATCACTTAAACCATATAAATAAACTCTTTGTTTCCTGTTCTGTAGATATGACTTAAACCACTCGTATGCTGTTCCATTTATATCATAGAATTGTAATTTCTGTAACATAATGCCATGTTCCACACAATTAAATGCTTTATATAAGCCACAGAAAATACCTATTGGTGACATTTTATTATTTAAAGACTATTATGTGAACAGTGAAATTGTATATTGCCTTCTCAGTGGAACAGTCTTTTTGAAATCCGAACTGTGATTTACTAAGTGTCCCATTACTGTTGAGATGGGTAACCACTCTTGAGTACGTTATTTCTCGACGATTTTTGAAAAACGCGGTAAGCAAGGATACTTCCCAGTAATTATTAACATCTGTGATGTCCCCTTTTTTGTAGAGAGGCTTAACAATGGTGCACTATAATCTGTCTGGGAGAATACCTTGAGTTAGTGAGGTATTACATATCTGACTCAAAACATCAGATGTAAATGCTTCACATTGTTTTAATATCTTGTTAGAGATGTCATCTACTCCAACAGAACATTTATTTTTCAAAGATTTAATTATTTTCCTTCTTTCACAATAGGTTGTTAGGTGAAACTTAATCTGAATAAGCTTTCTCAAGACTGACTCTTCCATGCAGTGCTTGGCTTTTTCCTTTGCACTACTTTCACCAATTTTGCACCTACATTTAGAAATGGTTGCTAAATACATTAGCTACATGTTTACTATTGGTTAAGATGGCCTCATTCTCTTTAACAACAATACTACCTACTCAATGGTTACTGTCCTTGTATCCCTTCTAGCAACATTCCACACTGATTTGATTTTTTTTTTTGCCCACATTGTTAATTTCATCTCTGACATATTTATTTCTTGATTTTCTGACAACTTTTCTCAGTATGTTACAATAACTTTTATAGTGTAAAATTACTTCTGGGTCTTTACTAATTTATCCTGTTTCATACAGGTTTGTTTTTCTTTCTGAAGACCCTTTAATACCTGTAATTATCCAAAGTTTCTTTGAAAACTGTTTGGTGTTTCATTTAGAGACTTTTTTGGTCAACAATGTTTAAAAATGGATATAAGTTAATCACGAAATATGTTGCGTTTATCATTAACATTTGCCTCATTATATACATGTCCCCAATTAACATTTCTTAAACTTTCTCTGAAGCGCTCTATAGAAGGCAGATTGAGCAATCTCACATTTTCACTTGATGGTTTCTGATCTGTACACCCTGCTTGATTTTGTAAGTTAGTCAATTGTACATCATGGTCTGATAATCCATTTATCACAGGGAAAGCATGTGTTATCTTTACATTCTCTTGCTACATAAAAAACCTTATCTAGTACAGTGCTACTGTGTTGAGCTGTATGGGTAAAGAAACCGATCATTGATTCGAAGTTACATGTCATTAACAACACTTCTGGTTCACTTTCACTATCAGAATTTCTTAGAAAGTTAACAATGGGATCACCACAGATTAAAAACTTCTTTTTGTCTGCTTTACCAAGGTGTCACTGCTGACATTTATTGTCAACAACTGATCAGCGATGGTTACACAGCAGGTAAGCAATTTGTAGTACACCACACTGTCCCTCTTCCACCAGATGTTTAACGTTATCTTTTGTAGAAGCGCGCAGGTCTTCACACAGGGAGTTGCTGCTTTGTTTGGGCTCAGCCATTCCTTATGTTAACATACAGAGACCATTTCTCGTTCCCAATAATGATACGGAACAGAAATGGTCGGCGCTGTACACGAACCAATTGATGACGAGCACGGAGTGATGCACATTACCACCTGATGATTTTTGTGAGTTTGGCGTTTTTCTCTCTTTTTTATATATTTCATCCTCTCTGGTGAGGGGGGCTGCATCTATATTTCAGCTCCTTTCAGCCATACGTACTTTAATTCTGCTTTCATTAATATATATCTTCTACGTCTATTTGCTACTTTCGTCTTCTTCCTTCTTCCTCAGGGGAATGGCGTTTTATCCTGGCATTTGCTTTACAGGTAGGGGAAGCCCCTCTTTAAACGCCTCCTGGGATAATCTCTCTTACGTTCTGTTTTGCTTGACATTACATTTATATTTATCTCGTGGTACTTAATTTAATTCTCTATTAGTGCGTTATAGTACTTCATATTTGCACTTTCAAAAATGGTTCAAATGGCTCTGAGCACTAAGGGACTTAACATCTATGGTCATCAGTCCCCTAGAACTTAGAACTACTTAAACCTAACTAACCTAAGGACATCACACAACACCCAGCCATCACGAGGCAGAGAAAATCCCTGACCCCGCCGGGAATCGAACCCGGGAACCCGGGCGTGGGAAGCGAAAACGCGACCGCACGACCACGAGATGCGGGCATTTGCACTTTAGCTTTCAGTAAGTAAATGACTAATGTTATTGGATCGGCATCTACATCTACATCTACATTTACACTCCGCAAGCCACCCAACGGTGTGTGGCGGAGGGCACTTTACGTGCCACTGTCATTACCTCCCTTTTCTGTTCCAGTCGTGTATGGTTTGCGGGAAGAACGACTGTCTGAAAGCCTCCGTGCGCGCTCGAATCTCTCTAATTTTACATTCGTGATCTCCTCAGGAGGTATAAGTAGGGGGAAGCAATATATTCGATACCTCATCCAGAAACGCACCCTCTCGAAACCTGGCGAGCAAGCTACACCGCGACGCAGAGCGCCTTTCTTGCAGAGTCTGACACTTGAGTCTGCTAAACATCACCGTAACGCTATCACGGTTACCAAATAACCCTGTGACGAAACGCGCCGCTCTTCTTTGGATCTTCTCTATCTCCTCCGTCAACCCGATCTGATACGGATCCCACACTGATGAGCAATACTCATGTATAGGTCGAACGAGTGTTTTGTAAGCCACCTCCTTTGTTAATGGACTACATTTCCTAAGGACTCTCCCAATGAATCTCAACCTGGTACCCTCCTTACCAACAATCAATTTTATATGATCATTCCACATGAAATCGTTCCGCACGCATACTCCCAGATATTTTACTGAAGTAACTGCTACCAGTGTTTGTTCCGCTATCATGTAATCATACAATAAAGGATCCTTCTTTCTATGTATTCGCAATACATTACATTTGTCTATGTTAAGGGTCAGTTCCCACTCCCTGCACCAAGTGCCTATCCGTTGCAGATCTTCCTGCATTTCACTACAATTTTCTAATGCTGCAACTTCTCTGTATACTACAGCATCATCCGAGAAAAGCCGTATGGAACTTCCGACACTATCTACTAGGTCATTTATATATATATACACTCCTGGAAATTGAAATAAGAACACCGTGAATTCATTGTCCCAGGAAGGGGAAACTTTATTGACACATTCCTGGGGTCAGATACATCACATGATCACACTGACAGAACCACAGGCACATAGACACAGGCAACAGAGCATGCACAATGTCGGCACTAGTACAGTGTATATCCACCTTTCGCAGCAATGCAGGCTGCTATTCTCCCATGGAGACGATCGTAGAGATGCTGGATGTAGTCCTGTGGAACGGCTTGCCATGCCATTTCCACCTGGCGCCTCAGTTGGACCAGCGTTCGTGCTGGACGTGCAGACCGCGTGAGACGACGCTTCATCCAGTCCCAAACATGCTCAATGGGGGACAGATCCGGAGATCTTGCTGGCCAGGGTAGTTGACTTACACCTTCTAGAGCACGTTGGGTGGTACGGGATACATGCGGACGTGCATTGTCCTGTTGGAACAGCAAGTTCCCTTGCCGGTCTAGGAATGGTAGAACAATGGGTTCGATGACGGTTTGGATGTACCGTGCACTATTCAGTGTCCCCTCGACGATCACCAGTGGTGTACGGCCAGTGTAGGAGATCGCTCCCCACACCATGATGCCGGGTGTTGGCCCTGTGTGCCTCGGTCGTATGCAGTCCTGATTGTGGCGCTCACCTGCACGGCGCCAAACACGCATACGACCATCATTGGCACCAAGGCAGAAGCGACTCTCATCGCTGAAGACGACACGTCTCCATTCGTCCCTCCATTCACGCCTGTCGCGACACCACTGGAGGCGGGCTGCACGATGTTGGGGCGTGAGCGGAAGACGGCCTAACGGTGTGCGGGACCGTAGCCCAGCTTCATGGAGGCGGTTGCGAATGGTCCTCGCCGATACCCCAGGAGCAACAGTGTCCCTAATTTGCTGGGAAGTGGCGGTGCGGTCCTCTATGGCACTGCGTAGGATCCTACGGTCTTGGCGTGCATCCGTGCGTCGCTGCGGTCCGGTCCCACGTCGACGGGCACGTGCACCTTCCGCCGACCACTGGCGACAACATCGATGTACTGTGGAGACCTCACGCCCCACGTGTTGAGCAATTCGGCGGTACGTCCACCCGGCCTCCCGCATGCCCACTATACGCCCTCGCTCAAAGTCCGTCAACTGCACAAACGGTTCACGTCCACGCTGTCGCGGCAAGCTACCAGTGTTAAAGACTGCGATGGAGCTCCGTATGCCACGGCAAACTGGCTGACACTGACGGCGGCGGTGCACAAATGCTGCGCAGCTAGCGCCATTCGACGGCCAACATCGCGGTTCCTGGTGTGTCCGCTGTGCCGTGCGTGTGATCATTGCTTGTACAGTCCTCTCGCAGTGTCCGGAGCAAGTATGGTGGGTCTGACACACCGGTGTCAATGTGTTCTTTTTTCCATTTCCAGGAGTGTATATTGTGAAAAGCAATGGTCTCATAACACTCCCCTGTGGCACGCCAGAGGTTACTTTAACGTCTGTAGACGTCTTTCCATTGATAACAACATGCTGTGTTCTGTTTGCTAAAAAGTCTTCAATCCAGCCACACAGCTGGTCTGATATTCCATAGGCTCTTACTTTGTTTTGTAAGAGGTATGCGCTGTATGCGCTGCCTGCAACAGGCAAGACTTAGGAGAGTCTCTGACCAGAGAGCAGTATGTAGTTAGTTGTTGCTTGTCGCTAGTCGGCATTAGTCGACAGTAGTCTGCAGTAGTCTGCGTGAGTCGGCAGTAGTCGGCAGTAGTCGGCGCGTGTCTGCACTTGTCTGCAGTCTGCTCTGGTCGGGACTCTGGAGGATGAGTATTATTGTAGAAGGTAAAGAAGCAGCCTTGCGCATATCTAATAATGTATGTTAACTGTCATTCAATTTCTTTTAAAAAATGCCCCAATAATAATTTTTATAATATAAAGTAATTTTTTTAAAAAAAGCATTCATTTCAATTTAAAGATTTTATCCAACGCATGATTTTTCTTTCAAGAATCACAAAAATATAGGCCAGCAATGCACGAAGCTGTGCCGAAAAATTTTTTAGGTAAGAGCAGATATATTCGCAGTGTTTATTGAGGTAAGAATTTTTGCTTTTTTTATTCAGAGTACAGGGCCGTGGTGCAGCGCTGCTGTCGTCATAAAATTTACCGGGTTACTGAATTTGTTTTATTATTTTGGGTTTAGGAATTTTTCTGTTTCGAACTTAACATTAAATGAAAAAAGAATTTTGTGGGTACATTAAATGTGAATGCATTTCTGCACAGAGATTATAAATGCCAGCCAATTTTGTTCAGAGGTTACAATATTTACAATTCATTTAATTAATATTTTTGTGGGGAGGTTACAGTTTATCAGGCGACAGTGCGGAACTGTATCGAACGCCTTCCGGAAGTCAAGGAAAATAGCATCTACCTGGGAGCCTGTATCTAATATTTTCTGGGTCTCATGAACAAATAAAGCGAGTTGGGTCTCACACGATCGCTGTTTCCGGAATCCATGTTGATTCCTACAGAGTAGATTCTTGGTTTCCAAAAACGACATGATACTCGAGCAAAAAACATGTTCTAAAATTCTACAACAGATCGACGTCAGAGATATAGGTCTATAGTTTTGCGCATCTGCTCGACGACCCTTCTTGAAGACTGGGACTACCTGTGCTCTTTTCCAATCATTTGGAACCTTCCGTTCCTCTAGAGACTTGCGGTACACGGCTGTTAGAAGGGGGGCAAGTTCTTTCGCGTACTATGTGTAGAATCGAATTGGTATTCTATTCCTTGGACACTTATTTCGATGTCAGCCATTTTTTCGTTTGTGCGAGGATTTAGAGAAGGAACTGCAGTGCGGTCTTCCTCTGTGCAACAGCTTTGGAAAAAGATGTTTAGTATTTCAGCTTTTCGCGTGTCATCCTCTGTTTCAATGCCATCATCATCCAGGAGTGTCTGGATATGCTGTTTCGAGCCACTTACTGATTTAACGTAAGACCAGAACTTCCTAGGATTTTCTGTCAAGTCGGTACATAGAATTCTACTTTCGAATTCACTGAACGCTTCACGCATAGCCCTCCTTACGCTAACTTTGACATCGTTTAGCTTCTGTGTGTCTGAGAGGTTTTGGCTGCGTTTACACTTGGAGTGAAGCCCTCTTTGCTTTCGCAGTAGTTTCCTAACTTTGTTGTTGAACCACGGTGGGTTTTTCCCGTCCCTCACAGTTTTACTCGGCACGTACCTGTCTAAAACGCATTTTACGGTTGCCTTGAACTTTTTCCATAAACACTCAACATTGTCAGTGTCGGAACAGAAATTTCCGTTTTGATCTGTTAGGTAGTCTGAAATCTGCCTTCTATTACTCTTGCTAAACAGATAAACCTTCCTCCCTTTTTTTATATTCCTATTAACTTCCATATTCAGGGATGCTGCAACGGAATTATGATCACTGATTCCCTGTTCTGCACTTACAGAGTCGAAAAGTTTGGGTCTGTTTGTTATCAGTAGGTCCAAGATGTTATCTCCAGGAGTCGGTTCTCTGTTTAATTGCTCGAGGTAATTTTCGGATAGTGCACTCAGTATAATGTCACTCGATGCTCTGTCCCTACCACCTGTCCTAAACATCTGAGTGTCCCAGTCTATATCTGGTAAATTGAAATCTCCATCTGAGACTATAACATGCTGAGAAAATTTATGTGAAATGTATTGCAAATTTTCTCTCAGTTGTTCTGCCACTAATGCTGCTGAGTCGGGAGGTCGGTAAAAGGAGGCAATTATTAACCTAGATCGGTTGTTGAGTGTAACCTCCACCCATAATAATTCACAGGAACTATTCACTTCTACTTCACTACAGGATAAACTACTACTAACAGCGACAAATCCTTGGGTAACAGAAGAAATATTGAATTTAATTGATGAAAGGAGAAAATATAAAAATGCAGTAAGTGAAACAGGCAAAAAGGAATACAAACGTCTCAAAAATGAGATCGACAGGAAGTGCAAAATGGCTAAGCAGGGATGGCTAGAGGACAAATGTAAGGATGTAGAGGCCTATCTAACTAGGGGTAATATAGATACCGCCTACAGGAAAATTAAAGAGACCTTTGGAGATAAGAGAACGACTTGTATGAATATCAAGAGCTCAGATGGAAACCCAGTCCTAAGCAAAGAAGGGAAAGCAGAAAGGTGGAAGGAGTATATAGAGGGTCTATACAAGGGCGATGTACTTGAGGACAATATTATGGAAATGGAAGAGGATGTAGATGAAGATGAAATGGGAGATATGATACTGCGTGAAGAGTTTGACAGAGCACTGAAAGACCTGAGTCGAAACAAAGCCCCCGGAGTAGACAATATTCCATTGGAACTACTGACGGCCGTGGGAGAGCCAGTCCTGACAAAACTCTACCATCTGGTGAGGAAGATGTATGAGACAGGCGAAATACCCTCAGACTTCAAGAAGAATATAATAATTCCAATCCCAAAGAAAGCAGGTGTTGACAGATGTGAAAATTACCGAACTATCAGCTTAATAAGTCACAGCTGCAAAATACTAACACGAATTCTTTACAGACGGATGGAAAAACTAGTAGAAGCCAACCTCGGGGAAGATCAGTTTGGATTCCGTAGAAACACTGGAACACGTGAGGCAATACTGACCTTACGACTTATCTTAGAAGAAAGATTAAGGAAAGGCAAACCTGCGTTTCTAGCATTTGTAGACTTAGAGAAAGCTTTTGACAATGTTGACTGGAATACTCTCTTTCAAATTCTAAAGGTGGCAGGGGTAAAATACAGGGAGCGAAAGGCTATTTACAATTTGTACAGAAACCAGATGGCAGTTATAAGAGTCGAGGGACATGAAAGGGAAGCAGTGGTTGGGAAGGGAGTAAGACAGGGTTGTAGCCTCTCCCCGATGTTGTTCAATCTGTATATTGAGCAAGCAGTAAAGGAAACAAAAGAAAAATTCGGAGTAGGTATTAAAATTCATGGAGAAGAAATAAAAACTTTGAGGTTCGCCGATGACATTGTAATTCTCTCCGAGACAGCAAAGGACTTGGAAGAGCAGTTGAATGGAATGGACAGTGTCTTGAAAGGAGGGTATAAGATGAACATCAACAAAAGCAAAACAAGGATAATGGAATGTAGCCTAATTAAGTCGGGTGATGCTGAGGGAATTATATTAGGGAATGAGGCACTTAAAGTAGTAAAGGAGTTTTGCTATTTGGGGAGGAAAATAACTGATAATGGTCGAAGTAGAGAGGATATAAAATGTAGACTGGCAATGGCAAGGAAAGCGTTTCTGAAGAAGAGAAATTTGTTAACATCCAGTATTGATTTAAGTGTCAGGAAGTCATTTCTGAAAGTATTCGTATGGAGTGTAGCCATGTATGGAAGTGAAACATGGACGATAAATAGTTTGGACAAGAAGAGAATAGAAGCTTTCGAAATGTGGTGCTACAGAAGAATGCTGAAGATTAGATGGGTAGATCACATAACTAATGAGGAAGTATTGAATAGGATTGGGGAGAAGAGAAGTTTGTGGCACAACTTGACCAGAAGAAGGGATCGGTTGGTAGGACATGTTCTGAGGCATCAAGGGATCACCAATTTAGTATTGGAGGGCAGCGTGGAGGGTAAAAATCGTAGAGGGAGACCAAGAGATGAATACACTAAGCAGATTCAGAAGGATGTAGGTTGCAGTAGGTACTGGGAGATGAAAAAGCTTGCACAGGATAGAGTAGCATGGAGAGCTGCATCAAACCAGTCTCAGGACTGAAGACCACAACAACAACAACAGCGACAAACACGCCACCACCGGTTCCTTGCAATTTATCCTTTGTAAACACCGTCTGTGCCTTTGTAAAAATTTCGGCAGAATTTATCTCTGGCTTCAGCCAGCTTTCTGTACCTATAACGATTTCAGCTTCGGTGCTTTGTATCAGCGCTTGAAGTTCCGGTACTTTACCAATGCAGCTTCGACAGTTTACAATTACAATACCGATTGCTGCTTGGCCCCCGCATGTCCTGACTTTGCCCCGCACCCTTTGAGGCTGCTGCCCTTTTTGTACTTGCCCGAGGCCATCTAACCTAAAAAACCGCCCAGTCCACGCCACACGACCCCTGCTACCCGTGTAGCCGCTTGCTGCGTGTAGTGGACTCCTGACCTATCCAGCGGAACCCGAAATCCCACCACCCTATGGCGCAAGTCGAGGAATCTGCAGCCCACACGGTCGCAGAACCGTCTCAGCCTCTGATTCAGACCCTCCACTCGGCTCTGTACCTAAGGTCCGCAGTCAGTCCTGTCGACGATGCTGCAGATGGTGAGCTCTGCTTTCATCCCACTAGCGAGACTGGCAGTCTTCATCGAATCAGATAGCCGCCGGAAGCCAGAGAGGATTTCCTCCGATCCATAGCGACACACATCATTGGTGCCGACATAAGCGACCACCTGCAGATGGGTGCACCCTGTACCCTTCATGGCATCCGGAAGGACCCTTTCCACACCTGGAATGACTCCCCCCGGTATGCACACGGAGTGCACATTGGTTTTCTTCCCCTCTCTTGGTGCCATATCCCTAAGGGGCCCCATTACGCGCCTGACGTTGGAGCTCCCAACTACCAGTAAGCCCACCCTCTGCGGCCGCCCGGATCTTGCAGACTGAGGGGCAACCTCTGGAACAGGACAAGCAGCCATGTCCGGCCGAAGATCAGTATCAGCCTGAGACAGAGCCTGAAACCGGTTCGTCAGACAAACTGGAGAGGCCTTCCGTTCAGCCCTCCGGAATGTCTTTCGCCCCCTGCCACACCTCGAGACGACCTCCCACTCTACCACAGGTGAGGGATCAGCCTCAATGTGGGCAGTATCCCGGCAGCCACAGTCTTAGTCCGATCGGGGGATGCGTGGGACGAGCCGGCCGTCCCCGAAAAACCCCCATCCGGACCCCCACTGTGATGCCCATTGGCAACAGCCTCAAGCTGTGTGGCCGAAGCCAACACTGCCTGAAGCTGGGAGCGAAGGGATGCCAACTCAGCCTGCATCCGAACACAGCAGTTGCAGTCCCTATCCATGCTAAAAACTGTTGTGCAAAGAACTTCTGAACTAATCTACAGAGAGCACAAACAATTCGACACATTTAAACGGTTATTAAAATACAAGATTGCTAGTAAATGCAGTAATGCTGCTACTTGCGCACTGCTGACACACTGCTCGGTGGCGGAAGGAGACTACGCGATTTTGCACTATTCAGGTACTAATACGCGATGCTACAACTCTCAAATACTATAATATGCCCGAAATATATGAATTAAACAATGCAAATACCAAAAACACGCAAAGAAATTAAGAATTAAACTATGTAACAAATAAGTGAGCTAAGAGTATACGACTTGCTGCTGCAGCTGCTTATCCAACGGCGGCGGGGAGCACACTGATGGTCCAAGTGGAAATGTTTCGTCAATTTATTCGTAAATTCCTCTAATGCGTTGTGCTATTGTGTGTGATCGGTATTTGTACTGATAACGTGGAAAGCTAAAGTGCATAAATTCTCCTTTGAGCGTTTTTGTTGTTAGAGAGTCGAAGTGAAGTCTGTTCTGTCCTATATTGCTGGTAAGATCGATAAGTCGGCGTTGTAGTGGTAGTATGTTTACAGATTTATAAATGTCGTGAATTGTAGTACTTGGCCTGGTGGCCATTCGCAGGATTTTCCTTTCTGTAGTTAAAATTTATTCTGCCTGACATTTATTTGAGATCCCTGTTGGTGCACCATATATGAGGACGGGTCTTATAAACGTTTGATAGGTGTAGATCAGTGTGTTGGGTGTTCTCCTTACACGCCCTCTAATTACCTTTAGATGGCTTAGTCTTCGCTATGATATTATCTTTATGAGGCTTAGAGCGTGCAGTACACCATACACGCGATTTTTGACAATTCCCCATAACATGCAAACGTCACTCGAAGATGGAATAATTACAGTTCATCCCATTTGGCAGTTCTCGAGTACAGTGACGTGGATCATTGTGCATTAATGCGTTTCAACGATCTTTATCAAACCCCATGGGTCTTCCTGAATGTGGAGAGTCACTAACGTCAAGACGATCCTCCTTAAAACAAGAAAAACATTTTCTTGCCGTGCACTGTCCAATGGCATTATCTCGATGCACGGCGCGAATGTATCTGGCTGCCTCGGCTGCTGTCACACCTCTATTGAACTCAAACAGAAAAATATGTTAGGTCGGAAATGTTCCGATGTCTCTACTTTCCATTTTCTCTATTTTCTAGCGTCCATAGCTCCACTCATTATCTCCAGATGACAATATGTGAAGTCAAATAGCAACAGTGAACTGCAAATAAAAAATGGCAATCGATAAATGAATCTATGGCACCGTAATCCAGCATGCAAAACATAAACACTACGAACTTATGCACCGACCTAATAACCCCCTAAACAGTCTAGTCGGTAACGTGCAAAACCGACTGAGCTTCCCTACTTTTGTAATGTGTGCAGCAAATCCCGGCCATGAAACTTGCCCCCGCAGTCGCAGTTTTCCCTTAATCCGTCGTGCAGTTCTCACAAAGTAAGGCTGCTGATGACGCAGGCGGGGTGTTGCGCCCTTAATACCCGGCGGGATCGCCGGCAGCTAACTCTATCGCTACCGCCTCCATCGCCCGTAGTGCGTCTGCGAGGCCGTAGCGAGGGCGACCTAAATCGCATCACGCGCCGTAAAGGAGCCAGCGCGGCCCATTAGACGGAGAAACGGGGCCCCGGAACCGCCAGTCTTATAAAGTCGATGCCCCCCTGATGACCGCTGGCTCGGCTCGCGGCAGCCCAGGCCGCCTAAGCGGCACTTCCTGCAAGAACTCTGCCGTGGGTGCGTGCTCGCCCGCACCGTCACACAGTACAGGCTTCATTTACTGGCGGATGTCTACCCGACACTTTAAGGTCTGCACAAGTATGGGAAGCCATTTCGCTGTGTATAGATCTGTTCATAACCTCACACATAAACTGAGGTTTTATGGAACTAATGGCACAACCAAGCAACGGACCCTGTCATAGCTTACGAAGAGGAGGCAGGGACTTGTTCTTGATGATTTAATCAATGTTCCCAGGAAAGATTCTTCTGAGTGGACACAAATCACTTAGGAGGTCCCACAAGGCTCAGTCTAAGGTCCACTATTTTTTGTCATATACGTAAACGACTTTCCATCTAAGCGGGATTAGTGCTTTTTGCTGATGACACTAGATGATACTAGATCTGTAATCAGCATAAACACGCATACAGCAGGATAGATTTACCTACATGCATGTCTCAAATCAGACACTGTTAACGGTCTGCAGCTGTACGAAATGTACTCTAGGACCAAAAGGACGTTATATCATGAAGGAACTATTCGAATGGAACGTAAAGCAGCAGATGTGATGTATATGAATGGACAAATAAATGATTACAGTTTCAGAAAAATTGGATCATTTTTTGAGGAGAAACAACTTCAGAAATTGAGCAAGTCAGTAACACGTTGGTCGACCTCTAGCAATTACGCAGGCAGTTGTTTGGCTTCGCATTGATTGATGGAGTTGTTGGCTGTGCTCATGAGGGATATCGTGCCAAATTCTGTCCAACTGGCGCGTTATATCGCAAAATTCAGAGGAGGTTGAAGAGTCTTGCCCGTAATACTCTAAATGTTCTCGATTCAGGAGATATCCGGCGACCTAGTTGGCCAAGGTAAGCCTTGGTAAGCATAAAAACGAGCTGTAGAAACTCTTGCCATGTACCGGTGGGCTTTATCTTGCTGAAAAGAGTGTCCAGAATAGCTGTCCATGGATGTCAACAAAACCTGCGATAAAACCAAAGGGATCCTGCTAGGAAAAGAAATGGTATCCCAGACTATCACACCTGGCTGTCGCGCCGGATGACAGTCAGGTTGGTATCTGCAGCTGTTCAAATGGTTCAAATGGCTCTGAGCACTATGGGACTTAACTTCTGAGGTCATCAGTCCCCTAGAACTTAGAACTACTTAAACCTAACTAACCTAAGGACATCACACACATCCATGTCCGAGGCAGGATTCGAACCTGCGACCGTAGCGGTCGCGCAGTTCCAGACTGTAGCGTCTAGAAGCGCTCGGCCACTCTGCAGCTGTCTGTCGTACTTTATTTTACGGGTCCATCTTGATCACACAAACTGTTACACTACTCTATTACTGGTTTCGGCTACTGCTATCTTCAGATCTGTAAAAAAAAAAAAAAAAAAAAAAAAAAAAAAAAAAAAAAAAAAAAAAGGTGGGACTTAACATCTGAGGTCATCAGTCCCCTAGACATAAAACTACTTAAACCTAACTAATCTCACACATCCATACCCGAGGCAGGAATCGAACCTGTGACCGTAGCAGCAGCGCGGTTCCAGACTGAAGCGCCTAAAAGCGCTCGGCCACATCGGCCGGCAAAAGACCGGGTCTAACAAACTAAGTTCAGTTTACTGACGCTAAATTTACAAAAGGCCTGGCGCTACATAAAAATAAAAAGTATCTACATTATTAACAGTCATATATACCAGCCATACATACCGTAAAATATTCTGATGTACGTACGAACGTCAAATTATACATGTGGATATATAGTAAGTGCTGGTGGAGGGCTGGATGCGTCTGGTATTTATACAATTAACTGGATCTAGCAGAGGTTTCTATAGCTAGATACATGGGTAGTCAGTATTACAAATGTAATGGTTAAAGTGCAGTATGTGTAGTCATTAATTAAAATTACTTCACGTGGGAAAATGAGCGTCTACCACTAAAACATGTACTGACATACAACACACGGAATTAGATGCACACTTAAAAACCAAATAGAATGTGCAAATAGTAATAATGTGAAGCTTCTAGCATGGCAAAGTAAAATAAACAATTGTGCAAAAGACAGTGTAAAAAGTTAATAAAATGAAATCTGCCAGCATGACGTAACAACTATAACTGCTAGCGTAAGGTAATCAACGAAACAATGATTGTTAATTAAACAGTCAATAGTCGATAATATATCCGGTGTAGGATCTCAATGGCACCGCCTTGTGGCTTCTCTGTATGACGATCTCGTTTCCTTGAGGCGGAACCTGCGGAGAAAGTCCCGGCATCCTCGTCGCTGGCGGCCGGCGCACACGACACATCAAAATAAGCATTGAGGTTAAACTGTTCTGTTCATTCAGTAGTAATTCCGGTTGTCGTTTTCTATGTCCATAAATCTCCATTTCCTCGAGTTGGTTCAGTAATTGCCCTCTGGTACCCTATGTAACACTTTCATATTATTCTCTATGTTTCCTGCCGAATGTTATTCTCTGTCCAAATGTGTACCGAAAGCGCTCTTATTTTATTTACGCGTATGCGCTCTAGTATAATAGCGAAGCGTAAAAATTTGTGGGATCAAGACTGACCTGTAAAATAAATTGTCACAATACGATCACGGACTCATTTTCAGACTTAAAGTTATCTATGGCATTTCCAGATACGTCTTCAGCCTGGAATCCCATTAGCTGGAGTAGAATTGTCTTGAGTGATGAGCAGTCATAAGTCCTGGTTCGAATTAAGCCCGACGGCCAGCGAAGATGTGTCTGGCGATGCCCTGACAGTGGTGAGATACCAGTCTGACTGTCGCCGGACATACGACACGAAATCCAGGAGTGCTGGTTTTCATAGCAGGATCCCGTTGGTTGTCATCGATGGTACCCTTACAGGACAGTGGTACGTCGACGATGTTCTATACCCACTTTTGTTGACCTTCATGGCAAGCAATCCTGGTCTTACATTTCAGCAAGATAATGCCTGCCCGAACACAAGAGTGTCTACTGCTTGTCTTTGTGCTCACCGAACTATGCCTTGGCCAACAAGGTTGCCGTATCTCTCCACCACTGAGAACGTTCGAAGCATTATGGGCAGTGCCCTGTAACCATTTCAGGATTTTGGCGATCTAACGAGAATATCTAACGCTCCAATTCGGCAAAATTTGGCACGATATCCCTCACGAGGGCATCCAACAACTTTGTCAGTCATTGCCAAGCCGAATAACTGCTGCTAAGGGCCAAGGTGGAGGAATGCGTCGTTGTTTTTCTCAATTCCTGAAACTCTTGTTCTTGAATGAGTCAATCAAATTTTCGGAAATCGGACAATTTGTTTATCTGCACATGTTCATCAGATCTACAGATTTCCGTCCCAGGATCTTAGAGTGTCCTTTGAAATTAGTACACTGACTACGAATTTCTTGACTTGAGCTGTAGTAGGTACACGAGTAGATCCATTGCCCAATACTGATGTAGGAAAGTTTTTTGTAGACTGGCACTCGAACCCAGATTTACTGCTTATCACCAGCTGTCACCTAAACCACCTCGACAGTGGGTAGTGTGTACGGATAGCCGAAGTGGTTAAGGCCACCACTTCCAGTGTGTGGGGAATCTTACATACTTACATGACGGACCTTGAAGATCATATGCCGATCTTATCAACTGCCTCCACCGCTCCCTACCATGTGCAGCTTCTGTCCAGTTTCCTATGCAGCTTTGGTGTTGCAGGTCTTCCTTTAGCTAATCCTATCACCTAGTTCGTAGCCGTCCATGGGGCACTTTCCCTCTGACCTTCTTACCAACACTACTTTTGGACGTAGTCACCCTTGTAGCGTGACCAGCACAGTGTAACCGCTTAACCTTTGCACAATATTAAGCGTTTATTTCTTCATTTTTCACTCTTTTCCACCCTGTTCCTTCACTGCTCCAAAAATACTGGGCATTATCTATCTCGCAAACACCATCAGTTTTCCTCTGTCGCTGTTGGTGGTACTCAGCATCTCTATGCCACATAACAACAGCAATTGTTGTATTATGTCTTCATTTTAACTTCTGTTGAGATTATCTTTTATTTCATGATTGATTTTCGGCTGCTATATAACCTGAAAACATTAACAATTCTTGGTTTACTTCTAACTGGACGTTATTCCACCAGCTGAAATTTCTCAACTAACTTCAACTTCATCTCTCCCAGCTGTAAATCCCCCGGCACATTATGGTTCCTACTCCTACTTAATTCATCACTGCCGTGTCTTCTGTCCCTTTTCTCAAGCCTACCTTCCCTGCACTTCCGCTCATGTCATCCGTTGTTGTAATCATCTCTTTTGTTGACTCTGATACAAATGTCATATTTACGCATTCTTGCATCTGCAGATTTCCGTTCAGACTGATGCCCTTTCCGACTCCCTTTACCTTGCATACAACTTCTTCTTGAAGAAGGTTAAATAATGTGGGTGACAATGCATACCGCAGTTCGTACCTCCACTTCCTTTGCCATTCCATCTTCATATTTTACTTTACCTTTCTTCTCTGTTATACACGCTATTAGTACGTTGACTAATTTCTCAGGTACTCTGATCTCTCTAAGGATGACGTAGAGCATCGCTCTGTGAATATTTTTGTATGTCTATGAAGTATCTGTGAAAGTAGCGAATATTGTTGCAGTTCCAAAATTTTTTCCATAGCTATCTCATAGTAAATATATGGTCAATTATAGATTTTCCAGCTTGGTAGTGCCATACTATTTCGTTGACATATGACTTCACTTTTACAGGTATTATAACTCATATTCAGCAGTGATATTTCTCTACAGAATGTCCCAGGAGGGATGATCAATATTCAGGGATATGACAGGAACGGTCATTCGAGGCAAAAGTCTACTAAACATGGGCTCTGAAATTCTTACCTGCAGAGCTCTGAGCACTTCGTCTTCGATACGGTGAAATAAATCTCTTCTACTGCAAGCTCTTTGCTTTCCATATTTTTAACTGCTGGTAGCATGGACTAAGAGATATGAGCACGCGTTCGTCTTCAGTATTGTGAAACGCATTTCTTCTAATGAACAAGTGCTCATAGCTGTTGAAATATACGTTTTAGAGCGCATGTTTATTACACCATTTTTTCTTGTTTTGGTCCATACTACCTCCTCCCAAAATATGGAGCGCAAAGAGGTTACAGTAAAATAAATTCGTTTCACAGTACCGAAGACGAGGACATGCTTGTAGTTCTCAAGCTATCCGTTTCAATGGTCCATGTTTACTGCATATTTTTGCTTCGAATAGTCCTTTCAAATCCATAAATGTTAGACATTCTTCCTGGGGCACCCCGTGTATTGTGGTGTCACCGCCAGACACCACACTTGCTAGGTGGTAGCCTTGAAATCGGCCGCGGTCCGTTAGTATACGTCGGACCCGCGTGTCGCCACTGTCAGTGATTGCAGACCGAGCGCCGCCACACGGCAGGTCTAGAGACACTTCCTAGCACTCGCCCCAGTTGTACAGCCGACTTTGCTAGCGATGGTTCACTGACAAATTACGTTCTCATTTGCCGAGACGATAGTTAGCATAGCCTTCAGCTACGTCATTTGCTACGACCTAGCAAGGCGCCATTATCATTTGCTATTTATCTTGTGATGCATGTACCGTCAGACCGATGTTCACCAATTATGGATTAAAGTTAAGTATTCCAAAAGCTACGTACTTTTCTTGCTAGTATAATTACTTTACCTGTTCCAGACCTCACGCCATCCTGCATGAGCTTAACGCGTGCCTTTCGGCTGTCTCCTAGTGGCTTGGCTGTCTTGCCAAGTCACAACATGTATGTGCTACAATCTCTCTTGCTTCTCTTCACAAGGATTGGCACAACGACCGCTAGCTTCATTCTTTTGGAATTTCTTCTTTCGTACCAATCACATTAGACTGATGAGCTCTTCACCTCCCTCCTTGATCATCTCCAATATTACTTGACCTTCTGCTGGCGACTTCTTCTGCTTCAGACTGTTTAATGTATTTCTCACATGCTGTTTAGTAACATCAATAGTTTCATAGCCATCACTTGTTCTGTTTCCAGAAATATCTTTTTATGTGGCATTTTATGCCCAGACTGTCACGTAACCTGCTTTAATACGAGGGCGTTTCGGAAAATGAGGTCCGATCGGTCGCGTAATGGAAACCACAGTGAAAATCCGAAATGTTTTATCCGCAGCAGTTAGTCACACCTTCCAGCTACAAGTTGTCTCAGCTCCGACTTAGACATTTGCGTGGCGTTGTACAATCTTTCCAGTACCCTCGTCACAGAAAGCAGCCGCCTGTGCTTTGCCCCAGTTCTCATCGCTGGTCTGCCTTTCGTTGTTCGTGTCAAAGTGTTGTCCTCGTAGCCAGCTGTACATCTGACCAGAGGCGAACAACGGAGGGACGCAATTAAGGGCTGCATTGTGGGTGATCAAACACTTCCCATCGAAAACTCTGCAGCAGCGTCTCCATTGCCCCTACAGAATGCGACTGAAAATTGTCTTGAAGAAAGAAGCGCATGACATTTACGTTATGTTGACTGCATAGCTTCAGACGAAATCTCTCACCAGATCCACATGCTTGGCGGGAGACAGTATTTCTACGTGATAATTTTGCGCTCTGCACTAAAACGAGCGAGTTGAAGCGATCGACAGACACACTAAAGAAACTGCCCAACACATCTGTGCAACGTTCCATCGGTTTTATGCAGTGCTTTCAATTTCGCAATTACGTAGGATTTTTACACTACTGGCCATTAAAATTGCTACACCAAGAAGAAATGCAGGTGATAAAAGGGTATTCATAGGACAAATATATTGTACTAGAACTGACATGTGATTACATTTTCACGCAGTTTGGGTGCATAGATCCGGAGAAATCAGCACCCAGAACAATCTCCTCTGGCCGTAATAACGGCCTTGATACACCTGGGCATTGAGTCAAACAGAGCTTGGATGGCGTGTACAGGTACAGCTGCCTATGCAGCTTCAACACGATACCACAGTTCATCAAGAGTAGTGACTGGCGTATTGTGACGAGCCAGTTGCTCGGCCGCCATTGACCAGACGTTTTCAATTGATGAGAGATCTGGAGAATGTGCTGGTCAGGGCAGCAGTCGAACATTTTCTGTGTAGGGAAAGGCCCGTACAGGACCGGCAACATGCAGTCGTGCATTATCCTGCTGAAATGTAGGGTTTCGCAGGGATCGAATGAAGGGTAGACTCATGGCTCGTAACACATCTGATATGTAACGTCCACTGTTCAAAGTGCCGTCAATGCGAACAAGATGTGACCGAGACGTGTAACCAATGGCACCCCATACCATCACGCCGGGTGATACTCCAGTATGGCGATGACGAATACACGCTTCCAATGTGCGTTCACCGCCATGTCGCCAAACACGGATGCGAGCATCATGATGCTGTAAACAGAACCTGGATTCATCCGAAAAAATGACGTTTTGCCATTCGTGCACTCAGGTTCGTCGTTGAGTACACCGTCGCAGGCGCTCTTGTCTGTGATGCAGCTTCAAGGGTAACCTCAACCATGGTCTCCGAGCTGATAGTCCATGCTGCTGCAGACGTCGTCGAACTGTTCGTGCAGATGGTTGTTGTCTTGCAAAGGTCCCCATCTGTTGACTCAGGGATCGAGACGTGGCTGCACGATCCATTACAGCCATGCGGATAAGTTGCCTGTCATGTCGACTGCTAGTGATACGAGGCCGTTGGGATCCTGCACGGCGTTCCATATTACCCTCCTGAACCCACCTATTCCGTATTCTGCTATCAGTCATTGGATCTCGACCAACGCGAGCAGCAATGTTGCGATACGATAAACCGCAATCGCGATAGACTACAATCCAACCTTTATCAAAACGTGATGGTACGCATTTCTCCTCCTTTCACGAGGCATCACAACAACGTTTCACCAGGCAACGCCGGTCAGCTGCTGTTTGTGTATGAGAAATCGGTTGGAAACTGTCCTCATGTCAGCACGTTGTAGGTGTCGCCACCGGCGCCAACCTTGTGTGAATGCTCTGAAAAGCTAATCATTTGCGTATCACAGCATCTTCTTCCTGTCGGTTAAATTTCGCGTCTGTAGCACGTCATCGTCGTGGTGTAGCAATTTTAATGGCCAGTAGTGTATATTTAAAAAATACTGACAAGCTTTTTTCAGGGGTGCTTCTGATTGTACTTGTCAATTTCTGGTCTTTTTAATGTTTCGCATGGTCTCTTATAAATTCATGATGTTAAAATAGTTTCGAGAGTAACAAGTATGTACATATATTTTATTATGTTGTGCCGTATGTATTTGTCTTAACGCTGCCACTTTCATTTTGTAGTTTCAAGTGGATTAATTGTTTCCCATCACTTCCTGTAGAGCTTCTGTGGTGGATCTTGATGCGTACTCTTTTTATTATCCAGGGGCCTGAAAATGGCACAATGAATTGCCGAAACTAGTGGCGAAAATAAAACAACATCTCAAATGCACGGCTGTTCGGCTAATTTTATTGTTAAATAAATATGTACGTGGGACGTCGAAGTTGTGGCTTGTAGTGACGTAAATTAGGAGATAATTAGCGGCCGTCATGAGCAGCTGCGACGCGTCGCGTCTTGGCTTCGACCTCCGGCCTGCGGGCAGGATCCTCCTGTCAGCGTGCAGCGCCCCCTCTACCTCTCCAGCACACACACACACACACACACACTCACACACATACACACACTGTGGCACGTACTGCGCTGTGACCCCCAATTACCCTGCCCAGAGTGGTCTGCATGCTTCCGTTATAAGCTGCTCAGCACCGCCTGTCACGTGCTACAGCAGGCTCTGAGCAGGCCGCTTTATCCAGCCAGCTGCGCAGGCCGCTCTGAGAGCCTAATTTGTCGCTCGGTTCGGTGTGTCGCCTGCCGGTAGTGTGTGCCACGCCCCGAAACAGTGGTCAGTTTCACGCTCGTCCCGGAGATCTACGGTACGTGCGAGGTCTGTTCAAAAAATTTCCCCACAAACTTTTTCTACTGTTACCTTTTACTTACTGTGCATGGTCTCCTCCGAAATACTCTCCTCCACAATTGATACACAGCTCCCAATGCCGTTTCCACTTCCGGAAGCAGTCTCGGTACGCCTCTTGCTGGATCGTGCGAAGCGAGTTTGCGAATTTTCTTTTATCTCGTCTATCTTTGAAAACCTCCGTCCTTCCTACGGGGTTTTCAACTTTGCAAATTGTCAGCAGCGGCCAGGTCGGGACAGTACAGAAGATGAGGCAGCACACTGATTTCGTTTTTTGTGCACGCACAAACAGGGATGAATGTACGGGTGCGTTATAGGGATGCAAGAACCATGAATTGTCTCGCCAGATTGCAAGCCGTTTCCTTCTCACGTTTTCTCGCAGGCATCGCAACACATCCCGAGAATATCATAGATCGACAGTTTGTCCATCTGGCATGAATGCATGATGAACTAATCCTTCAAAGTTCACCTGACCTTTGGTCTTGAAGAAGCTTTTCCAAGCCATTGTGAAGATTGTACCTTGGTTTCAGCATCATAACCGTAGACCCACGTCTCACCACCAGTTATGATTCTCTTAAGGAGGGGTAGGACGTTAAACGGGCCGACTTGGTGCAGGAGAGGCACCACAGGACATTTTAATTTCTACTGTCTATACTTTTACAAATAAATTCATACAACTTTGTCGGCATGACCAGGAAGGATTCAGGATTCACACTCATAGCAGTGGAAGTGCAAAAACATAACAAAATAATTTTTTGTTTTTTTACATATGAAATTTCATCATTTTTTCACTTACTGTTGGCTGCATTTGTTGCTATAGGTACATTTTTCTTCACAAGTAAGAGAGATTCTTTGATGAATTTTGCACAGCATACAAACCATACCTACAAGTGTATGAAACTCTAGATTTTTCCAAATCTATTAAAAACTGTGGTAAAAATTGAGATAATTAACTACAAAATTTGATTTTTTCTAAACATAAAGTCCAAAACGTAACAGATCATTCATTTTTTCGTAAATTAAATAAATTCTAGAGTTTCAGACACCTGTAAGTATGGTTTGTATGCTCTGCAAAATTCATCGAACAGTCTCTCTTACTTATGAAGAAAAGTGTACCTATAGCAACAAATGCAGCCAATAGTAAGTGAAAAAATGATGAAATTTCACATGTAAAAAAATTATTTTGTTATGTTTCTCAACTTCCGCTGCTACAGAGTGTGAATCCTGAATCCTTCCTGGTCATGCTGACAAAGTTTTATGAATTTACTTTTAAAAGTATAGACAATGGAAATTAAAATGTCCTGTGGTGCCTCTCCTGCTCCAAGTCGGCCCGTTTGACGTCCTACCCCCCTTAAGGAACATCTCGTTGTCATTTGCGCAATCGAAAAGCTCTTCACAGATTGCGAGGTGGAGGTCTTTCTGGTTTTGACTCATGAGACGTGGTACGAAAATGGCGGCAACGCGATGTATTCCGAGATGCTGTGTCAGGACTTCATGACATGATCCAACTGAAGTGTTACATTCCTCTACAATCTTTTGGACAGTCAATCTTCTATCGGCACAAACAGTTTCGTTGAGGGTGCTGACGTGAGCATCGTCGATACACGTCGAAGGGCGCCCTGAACAAGCGTCATATTTAATTTCCGTTCTGCCATTTTTAAACCGTGTGAACCACTCATCAGCATAGGCTTCCTGCATCATTTGGTGTGTCTCTGTAAACGTCTTATTGAGTTTGACGCAAAATTTAATGCAGACGCGTTGCTCCTCTAACCCTGCCATCAAATTCGCAAACTGTGCTTCACAACGTTCTGCTCAATACAGCACTGAACAATAACTACCAGACATACAACAATGAAACTTTCGGCAGTTGCGCATAAACACAGGCGAGTGCAGGGACGCCAACCGCATTTAGCTGGCGTGAATTTACGAATGTTCCGGAATTTTTCGAACAGCCCTCGTATTACGCGCTTGGGAAGTCTACCCTAGGCATACGAATAAACACTATCTGGTCAAAAGTACTCGGGCGCCTGTCAGTGGGCGTTAATATGACGTGTGTACACCCATCGCCGTTACGACGGCTTCAACTTTGCTGGGGAGACTTTCGGTGAGGTGTTGGAAAGTTCGTGGAGGAATAAAACCCCATTCTTCTCACAGAGTCAAAACCAGAGATCGCACTGATGCAGGGACATTAGGGTCTAGAACGAAGTCGACATTATGATTCTCCGTAAAGGTGTTCACCAAGCGAGGTGGCTCACTTTTTAGCACCTGGACTCGGTTTCAGGAGGTCGACGGTTTCTGTGGTTTCCCTAAATCATTTCAGGCAAATGCCGAAATTGTTTCTCTGAAAAGGCATGGGCGACTTCCTTCCCCATCTTTCCCCAATCTGATGGAACCGATGACCTCGCTTTTTGGTCCTCTCCTGTAACCAGCCACCTCCATGCCAGACTAGTCCGTTACAGGAATGTTATCGTCCGCAAAAGATTTCCTCACAGGTTTCTGCTTGATAACACAGTGTATTCTCGTACTGACACAATTATGGTCTCGGAAATGTTTCAGTGGAATGCGTTCATATCCTCCCTCCCGCACTTAGCGTTTTCTTTAGCGCGATAATGCGACAACATCCAACCGTGGAAAATCCATGCTGTAACCCCACCTCCTGCGCACCTCATTGACACTACAGATAATGGCAGCTAAAGCTCCCCAGGAATTCGCCACACCCAAACCCTTCCATCGTACTGCCACTCCACACCGGACGTTTCCAGCTGTCCAATGTCCAGTGACGTCGCTGTTTACACCACCTCAAGCGTCGCTTAGCAGTGGCTGCAGAAATGCGTGGCTTATGAGGAGTTCCTCCACCACTGTACCCCTACCTTTTTGAATCCCTCCTTGCAGCTTGCAGTCATTACTATAGCCCACGAGTGATTCCTCTCACTGACTTCAGGCGATTGTTTTACAACCACTCTTCGCACTGCTCGACTGTGCCTATACCTGCAGCAGTTCTTGGTCTGCCTGTGCTGCTTCTTCCGCGTATTCACATCACAAACACATCACAAGCAGTTGACCTGGACAGCTTTGGGAAGTTTGATACTTTCGTGATGGATTTGTTATTGGGGTCACATCCAATACCGCGTCCACGTTCAAAGTCGTTGACCTCTCCTCACAGACCCCTTCCGCTGTTACTGCTCCTCTACTGACAACACAATACCCTCCACCTCCTTTTATACTTGGGGCCCGCGTTTCGTGGTAGCTGGTGGTTCAAAAATGGTTCAAATGGCTCTGAGCACCATGTGACTTAACTTCTGAGGTCATCAGTCGCCTAGAACTTAGAACTAATTAAACTTAACTAACCGAAGGACATCACACACATTCATGCCCGATGGAGGATTCGAACCTGCGACCGTAGCGGACGCTCGGCTCCAGACTGTAGCGCCTAGAACTTCACGGCCCTAGCTGGTGGTCAGTTTTACATAACATGGGCATGTCCGGATACTTCTGCCCAGCTAGTGTACATGCAAAGGCTAGATAAAAAAGCGCATCTGACTCCTGCATGTACCAAGAATAAAAGAACGGCTCAGCATAATTGCGAACAAATAGCCCTAACTTCGATAAGCTGCAGAATCTTCTTGATCCTATTCTGAGTTGTAATATAATAAATTTCCATGAAAGAGAAGATAGCTCCTGTACACAGGTCAATACGGATTTAGAAAGCATCGCTCGTGTAAAACTGAACTTGCCTTTTCTCACACGATATCCCACGAACGACTGCTGAAGGGCGGCAGAAAAATTCCGTATTCTTAGAATTTCGGAAAGGGTTTTACACAGGGCCCCACGGCAGACTGTCATCGAAGATAAGAGCACACGCAGTACGTTTCCATATATGTAAGTTGTGGGCTTTATAAAATAACTACGCACCATCCGACTCAACGTTCAAACATTAAAAGTTTTGGCTGGTTTCGTTGTCTAGGGGATGGGATATTACAAGCCAAATAGTGCTGAGTCTACAGTACACAATATGAATACACAAATGAATCGAATGGTCAAAGGTTCTTATCACTCAGAAATTGCGAGTTAGTATAGATATTTATAACTGAAAGATTGTAATTAAATAAAATCTGCAGGTGCTATTTTAACGACTTGAAATGATAAGTACGATAGCAGAAGGACCTTTGAAAATGCCATATATTTCTGCAAACACCTCTTGGTGTCGATGGTCCAGCAATTGAAATATAAGCTGAATAACAGGGAAACAATTGACTCCTATTGCACGACATTAGTCATGAATGACAACATAGCTCGCGAGATGTTCACTTTTAAACGCGCACTACGTCTTCACTCTAGAAGTCACGGAAATCTCGCAAGTACATAACTCAGCACTCCGAAGTATTTCTCTCTCGCGACCACGCGCAAATCGTTCCACACTGTCCAAGTCTTTCCCCGAATCGACGTCCGTCGCGCCGTCGCGTCCAGCACTTCCCGTGCCGTGTCTTACCGACCGAGTCCTGTGTCGTCCTGCCCAGACCTCCCTCGTGTCCTCTCCGGAAACTCACTTCCATCGAGTCTTCCCATTCACAAGCACTGTGATTGGCTAGAGCGATCGCGCTATGTCTTCAAGCCAACGCACCCACACAACATAATGAAACACATTTAAATACTTGAAATTAAATAAATATTCCTACGGCTGGACCACAAACACTCTCTAACACACATTATTAAATACATAAACAATTAAATAAACATATATCAAAAGAAAGAAAGCAAAAGGTAGGCAAGGAGCCTAATGTCTCTATGCTTTCTAAAACACTGTAAATAATTGATCAGTTTCTTCATGAATAGCATATATCTGATATTAACAAAGATATGGATGAATCAATATGTTTATAAGCATGCTGCTACCGTTTTTTCGTGTAACCGTCGAGTATTTACGGCCTGACGCGATTGATAGTTATCGGCCACTTTGACCTCCAATAACACACGTATTATTCAAGTTACATGCCTGTAATTCATACCAATTTAGGTTTACACTATTAGCCTTCTAAAGACGCGGCGACTGACAAAATCAGATGAACCTTTTATATTTTGGAAATTCGTTGCTGAGTGTTACTTGTATAATTTACCGTCAGATACTAAACTTTAAACTAATAAAGATGTTGAAAATCTAATTACAACATCGGAGTCGTCGTGCAAATAGTAGTAATGTACATGTTTCTTTTTGAGGTATCATGATTCATCTGGCTACTATTAATTTCTATATGAATTGTGAAATGTCCGCCATTAAGGCTTCACAAAGTCCGCCGTCTTTGGTACTCTCGGCGTGTCTCCTTCATCGACACAGAGCACCGTCCTCGTCGCAGCGGAATTCCCAGCCACGCGGCCGATGGACCACGTGCTCCGATCGATGTCCGGCACCACGCGGCCGGCCTGCCGAGGCCCCGCTAGCCGAACGGCCCGAGCGGTAGCCACCAACTCTGAACTTAGAATATTTTCAGGGCGCCACAACTATCCCGTTACCTCACAGTGTGGCTCGAGGACTTCTAAAGTAAGAGAACTCAGTACATTGTCCTCGACAGCGGGTGTTCACCAGAGACAAGGGCATCGGCAGGAGTGCCCAGGGGGAGTGTCATAGGTCCGCTCTTATTCTCTATATACATAACGATGTGATAGACGGGGTGAACAGCAATGTGCGATTCTTCGCTGATGATGCTCTTGTGCATGGGAAATTGTCTTTGTTGTAGTAGTAGGAGGATAGTGTGTAACCTCCCCCTCACTTATCGACCTTAATGACAGTGAAAAATTAAACCGCGTGTACCTAATGGAAATTTGAGAAAAGCAATCGTCACCGAAGTTAATCTGTCGGTAAAGAGGGAGGAATGGGTTACATCTAAATGAAAGGAAAAATCCAAATGAAATCGGTGGAAATTAATTTTAAGAAAAGGGTAAAATTAATAAAGAAAATAAATGTGCGGTCGTTACGTTAACAATTAATTGGCGTTAATCCGATATTTGAGATTTGGGGAAAATTACGGTCGCCAGACCTATGGACAACTACTATAACAACTGAAAATGAAAGATAAATGCACATATAATTAGCACTAAAAGCATGGCAACTGAAGGTTGACACGTGTTGTGTGAAAACTGAATGTTTGTCAGAAGTAATAAATTTCGCTGCACTCTGACTTAATTTAGCAAAAGAATTAATAAAACTGGAAAATTGAAAGTCAATTTAGTGACTGAAATTAATAGTGAGCTTTATTTCTGAAGCACATCGAAATTCAGTAAAATACGGTTAGTCTTGGGCTACCTCAACAATCATTTCAAAAGCTACTTGAATCTACGCAATTTAGAAATAAGAGATTTAACTTTGAACTTGAATTTAATGATTCTGAACAATTAACAATAGTAAAATTTACTACGTACCAAGCTGAGCTGCAGTCACAGGTAAGCTCAAATATGGTAACAAAACTCGCACTCTTAATTTGTGCTTGTGTAATCTAAATATTGTAGCCAGCTACGAATACTTTAACTGAACTTTGAAATTAAGACAGTAAGATGGAATGATATTACTTTAATGCTGGCGTTTGAATTTTAACGACACTCGGGTTCATTCCGGAAAAGGAAGGGACCCTGCTTGTAATGCAATTGGGACAATGAGCAACAAATGTTCATGCAAAGTTGCTGTAATTTTAGTTATGAAAATGCAACAATTTGAAAAGCTGAGGTCTGCCATACAGTTCTAAAACTTTACGTGCTTTTAGTCTTCCTTGTTGGTTGATTGAAGGTTTGAAGTCGTCGATCGAGGAGGTGGCGACAGTCACTCATTGTTGGCCGTCGCTGTTGCAGAAGCTGGATGTTGACGCGCCTTCTTCTCGACACGGTCACCAGGCGAAACGAGCTCTTGGTGTGCGCCAGCTAATGCTTCCCGTCCGCGACACCGTGTCAGAAACTATCATAGCAAGTCGAGCGCAATTATATGCTGCCAAACCCCGAAAGCCCGGCAACTCGCGGGAGCGTCACACAACACACCTGCTCCACTGCCCTACTCCCGCCAGACTCGCTCTGTCTGCGCTCCATGCGGCAGAGTTAACACTACCAAAGATCCTAAACACTTTGGTTCCCCACACGACCTATCGATGTAGTCGTTCGATAGCATAGTTTTCCCTAGGCCAGACCCAGCGTAAAAATACAAATAATATTTACAAAACAAACCAATTATACATCGACATAAATGCATAAATAGTAAAACAATTACAATATATAAAGACACAGATATGTCATATCTTCAGGTAACAAATAATGGGAAAAAATTTATAGTACAGTAGATGGAAATAGGAGGATATGCATTTTCGGCGTTACATGTCTTGGACAGAATTTCAATTTCGTGTGATGAATCACAGATTGCTCTAAATACGTAAAAATTTTAAATTAATGCAGGTGAGTAGGGGAAACAATTGAGTACTGTTCGAATAAAGTGTTAGTGGTATGGGCCTTGACACAGCCACATTGGCTAAATATCTAGGGCTACCATCGTAAAGTGATGTGAAAGTGAAGACGCACATAAAGCTAGTTGCAGGTGAGGCGAATGATCAGGTTCGTTTTACTGGGAGAATTCTGGGAAAATGTAGCTCGTCTGCAAAGGACGTCATGTACAGAACACTTGTACAACCCATTCTCGAAAGTTACTCGAACATTAGGGATCGCAACCAAATGGGATTAAGGGAAATGACAAAAGTAATTCAAAAGTCTGCCTCCGTATTTGCTACTAGTACGATCGGTCAAATACTGTGAACTCATTTAGGAAGAAGGCGTTCTTTTTAGCAAAACTTATTTACTCACTTTCTCACAAAGAGAATAAGAATATGAAAATCGTTAAATTGGTGTGAGAACATCTACTTCTGAACTTAATAGCAAAATTTCACTTCAGCACTTCTACTGCGTAAATCACACAGTAGTCTTATTTTCAAGTTAAAAGTTAGTTCACAACAATTGTACTCTGACATTTACCAAAATTAGTGCTTGTATATACTGAATAAAGCATTTCAAATTTTTTTACAAGTTTGCTCGGAACAGTGAAACACCAGTAATGGACGCTATATGTGTGAACGATTAGGAATAAAATAACTGCGTGAATCAAATTTTATTTTTAACACAAAAATTATTCAAAAAAAGTTAATTTTCAATTAATTGTTCATTCGTCTACACTTCCAGTTACACAGATCGTAACCTGTTGGCTGTAGTCATTGGGTGTGGCGGGTAGTAATGGCGTACGAGTTTCTTGAAGCATGGATTGAATTAATTCTCCTTAGTGTCGTTTTAACGTCCATAACATAGCTCGACAACTTGTACCGAAGCAGTAATAATTCAGCAGTCATCATCCGATGTTGATGTGCAACAGTTTCCAGGCAAGGCATCGCCTGCTCCGTCCGAGTGTTGCCTCTTTCTCTGTTGAATACAGACTGTGTCCTCTCGTTCTCGCTCGCTCTACAGGTAGCGCGCCACGTTTCCCACAGCAACTTCTGTACAGTACGAAAGCACTCCATCGTCTACGTAACACACATCCTACACATCGTCCCTAAGCGTGTACCATTTTGTACAAATGACAAATTCGACAAATACGTAAAATTACATATACGAACATTTTCATTTCATTAATCCATGATAAAATACGAGGGTTGGAACTTAAATAGTGGCAACACTGCTGTGGAGACACTATGCAATGAAATCTACTATTGTCGCTGATAGCACACGTTGTTGGCATACCTACCTTACCTCCGAGCAAATGGACTCGCCCGTCCCACGTCACCGGCGGGAGCACGATCGAGGGGAACACAGTCCCCCCTTCTGAGCGAGCGGTCTAACGTAACGGTGTCACTATGTTTTCGAAACAGGAACAACGGAGTTGGACCAAGATAGAATGTACCAGAGGTCGTACAGCACGACAGTGTCATCAAGGTCTTCAGGAGGCGTGCGGGGAATTGGCATTGCCATACAGAACAGTGGCACGTTGGGTAAAAGCCTTCAACGAAGGTGGGAAAACTGTGGCAGACATGCATCGGGCAGGTCGTCCTAGCGTCTCTGAAGAAGTGCATGCTGTTGCCACGTGACAGTGATCGACGTCGTACGATTCGTGAGCTCGCCCACGAAACCGGATTAGCGCATACGACTGTGCTTCACATCCTGAAGGAAAGCCTGGGCATGCGAAAATTGCATCACGATGGGCTCCGCACGACTTGATGGAAATGCGGGAATGGATGCGTTACGAAACTGCTCAGACGCACTTGGAGCGCTATGAATGCGAAGGAGAGGCTTTCTTACGCCGTATCGTAACACTGGATGAGACATGGGCCACATCGTGCGAGCCAAAACTGAAACGCAAATCCAACGAATGGCATCATTGTGCGTCGCCGCCAAAGTCGAAAGTGCGTCAGAGCCCCAGTATGGTGAAAGTTTTGGTGATTCTCGTGCACGACTGTGATGGTGTTATCCTAACGCATTCTAAGTAGGCTGTCTATGTTTTCTTATTGGCAACGTTACGTAGCGCTCTGTAGGAAAATCACTGGCTGTGCTGTGTGCAGTCTGTGGCTAGTTTCCATTGTTGTCTGCCATTGTAGTGTTGGGCAGCGGCAGCTGGATGTGAACAGCGCGTAGCGTTGCGCAGTTGGAGGTGAGCCGCCAGCAGTGGTGGATGTGGGGAGAGAAATGGCGGAGTTTTGAAATTTGTAAGACTGGATGTCATGAACTGTTATGTATATTATGATTTTGCAACGCTATTAAGGTAGACACATTGTTTGTTCTCTATTAAAATCTTTCAGTTGCTAACTATGCCTATCAGTAGTTAGTGGCTTCCGTAGTTTTAATCTTTTATTTAGCTGGCAGTAGCAGCGCTCGCTATATTGCAGTAGTTCGAGTAACGAAGATTTTTGTGAGGTAAGTGATTTGTGAAAGGTGTAGGTTAATGTTAGTCAGAGCCATTCTTTTGTAGGGATTTTTGAAAGTCAGATTGCGTTGCGCTAAAAATATTGCGTGTCAGTTTAAGCACAGTCATGTATAAGTGTTCTAAGGGGACGTTTCAGCATTACTTTCCTCCACGGGAGACCGTCAGTGCATAGTATTACTCTTCGTTCTTGGAGCATCACTTGCGACCAGCTTTGAGAAAGAAGCGGCATCACTTTCTCCGCAACCCAACCATCATTTTGCACGACAATGCGCGTGCGCATACAGCGCAAGCTGTGGCTGCTCTGTTCGGTCGATCGGACTGTGAAGTACTGTACCATCCACCATACTCCCCGGACTTAAGTCCCTGTGACTGATTTGATTCCGAATATGAAGGAACCACTTCGTGGCATTCGCTTCAGAACTGTTCCAGAGATTCGACAGGCAGTAGACCACTCCATTCGCACCATCAACAGAACAGGCACTGCTAACGGTATGCTACGCCTTCCACATCGCTGGCAACGGGCTCTACACAACGATCGTGACTTCTCTGAAGGACAGTAAAGGGTGCAAACATGTAATTCGTTTGTATCGGTTATGAATAAATAGTTGCTACTATTTAAGTTCCAACCCTCGTATTACTTAGTAACTTATACATTTCACATATTTCTTTACAAGGGTTAAAAATATACATCAGCCAAACACTCTAACTACACATATATCTCTCATTCCAAAATTTCTTTGTATATCAGAGTTATATTATGATAAATTTTAAAAGCAAAAGTTTTTACAGAGTAGATGATTGATTAAATAATAGTGTTATACACTGCCCGCCCAACAATTGCCAGTCGCGCTTGTTGAAGAATAGAACACTCAACCAGAAGAACTTAGCAGCCTTGCGGCCAGCATGGGAGGACGTAGCAGAGCTTACGTTACCGTCCGTGCTTGCCAAACACACACTATTAAGAACGATGGCCCGCAGTTTGTACTTTGCAGGGGCTACAGAAGAGGGCTGCAGGGGACGATCACAAATCTTTGTGGCTTCAGTGTAACTACTGTCTTTGAATAAAAGTGCCGTTTCTATTCGTCTCATTGCGTATTTCTTAGTTATCTTCTGTATTATACTGTGGCAGCCGTTTCTATATATGGTCCAAGTTTCATCGATCTAGGTTACTTGAAAGTGACACATCATGCAAAAGTCATTTTCGTTCTTACATTTTGCACACCTATGTGTTTCGTGTGCTTAACATACATTGAATCCATATCTTTGACGACAAATTTTGTATAGGATGCAGCACACACTAGTTTTTATTGCAGCGAACTTCTCCCTCACGTGCAACGATGAAATACTCGCCACTAGTTGGCTGAGATTCGAAAGTGCGTTCTATTTAGCGAGCAGCACATAACTCATCAAAGACAATACAGACATTCCGAAACTGACACCAAATTTCATAGTAATTCAAGTACGCCTGCTATGGAAATAACTGTTCTTTTTAATAGCTAAACATGTTTCATCATCTTTGTGTTATCGTTAATGGGTGCTTTTATTCCACCCTGAAAAATGTAAATTATTTATGTAATATTGACTGGAACGAAAATTAGGTCTGCAAGTATTTTTTCTGTTGTGATTATTACCTCGGGGAAGATCAGTTTGGATTCCGTAGAAATATTGGAACACGTGAGGCAATACTGACCCTACGACCTATCTTAGAAGCTAGATTAAGGAAAAGCAAACCTACGTTTCTAGCATTTGTAGACTTAGAGAAAGCGTTTGACAATGTTGACTGGAATACTCTCTTTCAAATTCTGAAGGTGGCAGGGGTAAAATACAGGGAGCGAAAGGCTATTTACAATTTGTACACAAACCAGATGGCAGTTATAAGAGTCGAGGGGAATGAAAGGGAAGCAATGGTTGGGAAGGGAGTGAGACAGGGTTGTAGCCTATCCCCAATGTTATTTAATCTTTATATTAAGCAAGCAGTGAAAGAAACTAAATAAAAATTCGGTGTAGGTATTAAAATCCATGGAGAAGTAATAAAATCTTTGAGGTTTGCCGATCACATTGTAATTCTGTCAGAGACAGCAAAGGACTTGGAAGAGCAGTTGAACGGAATGGATAGTGTCTTGAAAGGAGGATACAAGATGAACATCAACAGAAGCAAAACGAGAATAATGGAATGTAGTCGAATTAAGTCGGGTGATGCTGAGGGAATTAGATTAGGAAATGAGACACTTAAAGTAGTAAAGTAGTTTTGCTATTTGGGGAGCAAAATAACTGACGATGGTCGAAGTAGAGAGGATATAAAATGCAGACCGGCAATGGCAAGGAAAGCGTTTCTGAAGAAGTGAAATTTGTTAACATCGAATATAGATTTAAGTGTCAGGAAGTCATTTCTGAAAGTATTTGTATGGAGTGTGGCCATGTATGGAAGTGAAACATGGACAATAACTAGTTTGGACAAGAAGAGGATAGAAGCTTTCGAAATGTGGTGCTACAGAAGAATGCTGAAGATTAGATGGGTAGATCACATAACTAATGAGGAGGTATTGAATAGGATTGGGGAGAAGAGAAGTTTGTGGCACAACTTGACTAGAAGAAGGGATCGGTTGGTAGGATATGTCCTGAGGCATCAAGGGATCACCAAATTAGTATTGGAGGGCAGCGTGGAGGGTAAAAATCGTAGAGGGAGACCAAGAGATGAATACACTAAGCAGATTCAAAAGGATTTAGGTTGCAGTAGGTACTGGGAGATGAAGAAACTTGCACAGGACAGAGGAGCATGGAGAGCTGCATCAAACCAGTCTCAGGACTGACGACCACAACAACAGCAACAACTCTAAAATGTTACATTCTATACTACACAGCTCGCCATCTGCATCGAAATGTTTTTAAGTTAACAAATTATTTTTTCTTTAAATTTGCTGCGACTGCGTCAGATTTTTTTGTGACGTGTTTCTTATAATTTTTTTCTTTGGTAGTATCTGTGTTATCTGAAAAACGTGAAGTTGAATGTAAGAATTGTTGTACATGTGTATCTTCTGTCAGTTTGATTCTGTTCCGAGGGAGAGTAATCTGCTTGTATGATCAAAGGAACAGATCATACAAGTGAAAGGAGGGAAAGATAAAAGGCGTCAGCAAGAGATATTCTACAAATAAAACGTATGAAAATGACCGTTTCAAATACTCAAGGACTAACAGTTGGAGAAAAACGAGTGTAAAGATGGAGTAAAGAACGTGTGATTTCAATGATTAAAATTTCTGAGATTTGGAGGGCGGTTTCTGAATATAGATGAGCTGATATGTGAGCCATAAATGGAGGAAAAAAAAATAGGTTTTTACGAAAAGCCTTTTCATAGAAGCTTGACGCCTAAAAGTCTCAGCAATAACTTTGGTGTATACAAGAAAGGAACACGACATCTTATAAAAATTAGTGCGGGTAGAGATTACAGTATCAACTGATATCTTCATACATCAGGTAAGGGAGACTCCTTTGCGGATATCTTAGGGCACTGGGAAATATTGACACCGAAATTGAACAAAATAAACGGTCACGTGTACATAAAAAGAACCGATTTATATTTCCTTCTCTTACGCATCGAAAAGAACAGCTGGCTACCCTGTTTTCAGTGTTTGGTCTATTAAGTTAATTTCAGTAACTGTGAAGCGGAACTGCTAATGCGTTTCACGACTATTATCGATATTCAAATGATATCAGAATGCAACTTAGGTCATGTTTAAAGTAATCTATGAACTGAAAAGTGATTCTTCTCTTGTAATCACTAACTTCGGCCAATGGATATGCATATGCACCATTGTATTTTATGTCGGTAAGTACTCCTATATGTCACACTTCCTCATTCTGCCAGTGAACATGAATAAAACCGGCAAACTATAGTCAGCCGCTGTGGCCGATCGCTTCTAGGCGCTTCATCCCGTAACCGCGCTGCTGCTACGGTCGCAGGTTCGAATCCTGCCTTGTGCATGGATGTGTGTGATGTCCTTAAGTTAGTTAGGTTTAAGTAGTTCTAAGTCTAGGGGACTTATGACCTCAGACTTTAAGTCCCATAATGCTTAGAGCCATTTAATCCATTTGACAAACTACAGGGTCGGATTCCTGACTGCAAATGGAGGGACAAATGGTTCAAATGTCTCTGAGCACTATGGGACATAACTTCTGAGGTCATCAGTCCCCTAGAACTTAGAACTGCTTAAACTTAACTAACCTAAGGACATTACACACGAGGCAGAACTTGAACCAGCGACCGTAGCGGTCGCGCGGTTCCAGACTGTAGCACCTAGAACCACTCGGCCACCCCCGCCAGCGGAAATGGAAGAGAAACGTCGTATGAACACTTGTCCGACGATGGACGGTGTTCGCTGCAAAGACAACAAATAGCCGAAAAGACACAACAGAGCCGCACAGCATCCACATCACAACAGATGTTTAAAGTGGCCTCAGATGCAATGCACACGTCGGTAAAGACAACTGACGACAAAAATCCCATAATCGTGATGGTCTGGTGCAAATACCATCGACAAAATCCTTCCCGTAGAGGGAAATTGTCTGCTGAAATTCCTTGCACTCGTTCCAGGTGACAGGGATAGGAGCTGTTGTCATGCAGGATAGAAATAATCTGACAGTGGCTTGCGCCATATTGGCGGACCACTCGCCTGGAGCTTGCACTAGGGTTCATCTCAATATCCAGTAGAACCCGGTCCTCCAATCTGGTGTACGTACAGTTCGCTGCCTCCCTGTAAGTTCATAGGTCTGAAAGGATCCACGATCACATAAACGCCCAGAAAAGGCTTGCTGTGTTGTGTGACGTGGATAGTCTCTGAGAGGGTACTTGTTTTGGTGTAGCCCTGCTGCCTCTCCACCGGTTCCATCTGCTTTGCAGTACATGAACACCATCTCGGCTTGTTCCCGACATCAATACCGGACCATTCTGCTCCTTAGAGTACGCTGCGTCAGTTACACAGCCTGCAACAGACGGGGAACAAACGGCACGTCGTCAGAGGAACTTTCATTCGCCAGCAACGATGCATTTCCCGACACTCTCCGTACAAATTTTTTTTTCCCAATTTGCAGTCAGCAACCCGTACCTGCAGTTTTTCGGTTTTATTAACGTTCACCTTGTACAGCTGCTGAGCCGTGCGCTTCTCGTGGTCATCCCATTTATTGTTTCTACATCTACATCTGCATCCATACTCCGCAAGCCACCTGACGATGTGTGGCAGAGGGTACCCTGAGTACCTCAATCGGTTCTCCCTTCTATTCCAGTCTCGTATTGTTCGTGGAAAGAAGGATTGTCGGTAAGCTTCTGTGTGGGCTCTAATCTCTCTGATTTTATCCTCATGGTCTCTTCGCGAGATATACGTAGGAGGGAGCAATATACTGCTTGACTCTTCGGTGAAGGTATGTTCTCGAAACTTTAACAAAACCCCATACCGAGCTACTGAGCGTCTCTCCTGCAGAGTCTTCAACTGGAATTTATCTATCATCTCCGTAACGCTTTCGCGATTACTAAATGATCCTGTAACGAAGCTCTCCGTTGGATCTTCTCAATCTCTTATATCAACCCTATCTGGTACGGATCCCACACTGCTGAGCAGTATTCAAGCAGTGGGCGAACAAGCGTACTGTAACCTACTTCCTTTGTTTTCGGATTGCATTTCCTTAGGATTCTTCCAATGAATCTCAGTCTGGCATCTGCTTTTCCGACGATCAACTTTATATGATCATTCCATTTTAAATCACTCCTAATGCGTACTCCCAGATAATTTATGGAATTAACTGCTTCCAGTTGCTGACCTGCTATCTTGTAGTTGAATGATAAGCGATCTATATTTCTATGTATTCGCAGCACATTACACTTTTCTACATTGAGATTTAATTGCCATTCCCTGCACCATGCGTCAATTCGCTGCATTTCAGTACAATTTTCCATAGTTACAACCTCTCGATACACCACAGCATCATCTGCAAAAAGCCTCAGTGAACTTCCGATGTCATCCACAAGGTCATTTATGTATATTGTGAATAGCAACGGTCCTATGACACTCCCCTGCGGCACACCTGAAATCACTCTTACTTCGGAAGACTTCTCTCCATTGAGGATGACATGCTGTGTTCTGTTATCTAGGAACTCTTCAATCCAATCACACAATTGGTCTGATAGTCCATATGCTCTTACTTTGTTCATTAAACGACTGTGGGGAACTCTATCGAACGCCTTGCGGAAGTCAAGAAACACGGCATCTACCTGTCAACCCGTGTCTATGGCCCTCTGAGTCTCGTGGACGAATAGCGCGAGCTGGGTTTCATACGACCGTCTTTTTCGAAACCCATGCTGATTCCAACAGAGTAGATTTCTAGTCTCCAGAAAAGTCATTGAACATAATACGTGTTTCAAAATTCTACAACTGATCGACGTTAGAGATATAGGTCTATAGTTCTGCACATCTGTTCGACGTCCCTTCTTGAAACCGGGGATGACCTGTGCCCTTTTCCAATCCTTTGGAACGCTACGCTCTTCTAGAGACCTACGGTACACCGCTGCAAGAAGGTGGGCAAGTTCCTTCGCGTACTCTGTGTAAAATCGAACTGGTATCCCATCAAGTCCAGCGGCCTTTCCTCTTTTGAGCGATTTTAATTGTTTCTCTATCCCTCTGTCGTCTATTTCGATATCTACCATTTTGTCATCTGTGCGACACTCTAGAGACGGAACTACAGTGCAGTCTTCCTCTGTGAAACAGCTTTGGAAAAAGACATTTAGTATTTCGGCCTTTAGTCTGTCATCTTCTGTTTCAGTACCATTTTGGTCACAGAGTGTCTGGACATTTTGTTTTGATCCACCTACCGCTTTGACATAAGACCAAAATTTCTTAGGATTTTCTGCCAAGTCAGTACATAGAACTTTACTTTCGAATTCATTGAACGCCTCTCGCATAGCCCTCCTCATACTACATTTCGCTTCGCGTAATTTTTGTTTGCAAGGCTTTGGCTATGTTTATGTTTGCTGTGAAGTTCCCTTTGCTTCCACAGCAGTTTCCTAACTCGGTTGTTGTACCACGGTGGCTCTTTTCCATCTCTTACGATCTTGCTTGGCACATACTCATCTAACGCATATTTTACGATCGTTTTGAACTTTGTCCACTGACCCTCAACGCTATCTGTACTTGAGACAAAACTTTTGTGTTGAGCCGTCAGGTACTATGTAATTTGCTTTTTGTCACTTTTGCTAAACAGAAAAATCTTCCTACCTTCTTTAATATTTCTATTTACGGCAGAAATCGTCGATGCAGTAACCGCTTTATGATCGCTGATTCCCTGTTCTGCGTTAACTGTTTCAAATAGTTCGGGTCTGTTTGCCACCAGAAGGTCAAATATGTTATCGCCACGAGTCGGTTCTCTGTTTAACTGCTCAAGGTAGTTTTCAGATAAAGCACTTAAAAAATTTCACTGGATTGTTTGTCCCTGCCACCCGTTATGAACGTTTGAGTCTCCCAGTCTATATCCGGCAAATTAAAATCTCCACCGAAAACTATAATATGGTGGGGAAATCTACTCGAAATATTTTCCAAATTATCCTTCAGGTGTTCAGCCACAACAGCTGCTGAGCCAGGGGGCCTATAGAGACATCCAATTACCATGTCTGAGCCTGCTTTAACCGTGACCTTCACCCAAATCATTTCACATTTCGGATCTCCGTCAATTTCCTTCGATACTATTGCACTTCTTATCGCTATAAACACGCCTCCCCCTTCACTGTCCAGCCTGTCTCTGCGGTATACATTCCAATCTGAGTTTAGGATTTCATTACTGTTTACGTCTGGTTTCAGCCAGCTTTCTGTCCCTAGTACTAAATGGGCGTTGTGACTGTTTATTAATGAGAGCAGTTCTGGGACCTTTCTATAGACGCTCCTGCAGTTTACTATTAGCACATTAGTATTGTTATTCCCTGTTGCATTTTGCCTACTCCTACCTTGTCGCGTCTCAGGAGGCGTCTTGTCGATCCTAGGGAGGGAATTCTCTAACCTAAAAAACCCCCATGTGCACTCCATCTTCTCTTACGGTACTGCCGCCTCTTTTTCTTATTCCATTTACTGGCGTCACTAACATCCTGCCTTACCTTCCTGTGAGTGGCAGCAGCAGCGCTTATCGATAAGTGCACTCTCGTACCATCTCTGGAGCGACCGATAGTATTTCCGGATCATGGTGTGTCTGGAAGTCACTCGGGACGCAGCAGCACTGAACCTGAGTCCAGGGCGCAGCGCCAGTGAGGCGCGGGCAGCCAGTACTTGCCGACCGCTGGCCACACACATGAACTGTCCGACGGAAGGACATTGGAGCGGGACGACCGTTGGTTGGTCGTTCGGTCGGTCGTCTCATCGGGCGACGTGTATTTGGTCTTTTGACCGTTTCTGGACCTCGTCAGTTGGTCATCTCGCCGGACGTGAGTCGGTTCCTTCCTTATGCAGAGATGTTAGGTGCCCAATGGGCAAGTGTTCCCTCTGCATGGTTGAGTCCGAGCCAGAGTGCCCGGGTCGCGGTGTCTCCGAGTTCCGAACGGACATCGAGTTGAGTCCGGTTTGAGCTGCAGTCAGCTTCGGACGGCAAGACTAGTCACACCCTTTCCTACACACGTAACGTGAGTGGGAACGACCTAGGTTGATTGTTCGGTCGGTCGTCTCATCGGACGACGTGTATTTGGTCGCCGACCTGTGTGTAGCTTCTGTATTTTCATTGAGCAGATGAATACTGTTTGCGTACTGGATTAGGGTGTCGGTCGGTTGCGACAGAGCAGCGAGGAAGTCATTTTCGGTTGTCGTGCCGTTGGTTGGGTGGAAGGGAATTGATTGGGTTGTTGGTTGGTTCTCCAGCCGTCCCTAGATCGTGCTGCCACCCGATTATTTAGTGCTACGCTTGGCTGCCTGTCTCACCTAACCTGTTGTTAGAGTTTCCTCCCCCCAACACTTCTAAGCACCACTGTTTGTGATTGTCATTTTGTTTGGTCGCAGATACTGTGCCAGGCCTTCAGCCGTGTATTAATATTGTGTGTTTTGTGTTTAGTATATGGCCTTCAGCCGAACTTCGTAACAACTTTAAAATTAGGCCTTCAGTCGTGTTTCATTTAAAATTCTTGTTGCTCTGTATTTAGGCCTTCAGCCGTGTTTGTTTCAGAATCTGTGGTTTTAAAATGCAAATCCTTGTCTATAAGGTTTCTCTTCAATTAACTTGCATTCTTGAAACGGCCTTCAGCTGTGTTCTGTAAATGTTTATCTTAAGGATGTCTTTAGTTATTCTTAAGTAATTGTTTGGGCCTTCAGCAGACAAGATACTTCATTTTTTCTTAAGATGTTTTTCTGTTGTACTGCCTAAAGGCTTATTTTTAAAGTCTCTCTTTCATTATGTAAAGAATTTTTTTTAAATTGGGCTTTCAGCCGAAGAATTAACTTGAATTTTCCTTAATTTCGCCTTTAGCCGGAATTTGTAAATGCCTCGCTTTTAAAGAATTTCCTTATTTGACCTCAAATATTACCTCGGCGATTAGCTAAGAAGATATTGTAATTTTATATAAGTAAGGCCTTCAGCCGTTACTCTACATCCTGGTGTTTTAAAAGAAATCATTTAAACTTATTCTGGAGAATTTACTTGGGCCCTCGGCCGTGAATTGATCTTTGTTGTTTTCAGGAGAAAACTGTCCATTGGCTTAAGGAATAAAGTTGTGTGTGTTCTTGTATAACTAACAAAATGGTTCAAATGGCTCTGAGCACTATGGGACTTAACATCTGAGGTCATCAGTACGCTAGAACTTAGAACTACTTAAACCTAACTAACCTAAGGGCATCACACACATCCATGCCCGAGGCAGGATTCGAAACTGCGATCGCAGCTGTCGCGCGGTTCCAGACTGAAGCGCCTAAAACCGCTCGGTCACAGCGGCCGGCGTATAATTAACAGTAATTCACCTTCGCTCTTTTCCGCCACCTGATCCGCTCTGTCCTACGAATCCTGATTTCAGCTGTTCCTCTCCTAGTGTGTATGAGGGCATGATATGAGAATATATGTGGATGTAGTTAAGTGAAGGAATAACCCAAAGATAGTTACAAAACTAAGGACAGAGTTTACCTCAGGGAGCTGCAGAAAGATCGATTCGAGAGAGAGTAGAGGGCGTAGGTTGGCCTTCAGCTACTTGGAGACCAGTGGTTTGAATGAGGAACCGTTGTCTCCCGAAAGTAGCCATGTTCCGGCACTACTGCTACGGGGTCGGAATGAGGAGCTGTGCGGCATCTTAGCTCCAGTCGGTATGTCGTAAGAAGTTGAAAAGAAAAGGAGTTGCATCACTGTGGATAGGACTCGCGATATGTTGTTTAGGGTTGATTTGTGTCACATGTCGATGTAATTGTTATTATTCTGGTGCAATGAGATAATGAGTGAGAGGTAGTTGCAACAAACGCTGTAACGTCACAATAGGTTTCGTTACATAGTTAAAATCAGTGTTATGTTGCTATCAGCTGATAGACATTATCAGTGTAAATTCAATTACTTTACATAATTAATGAACAGTGAAATAATCTCAGCCCCAAATTACATGCATGTAGAAACAATTATGGATCAAAGTCTTTTATTCTCATTACAATATGCACGACCTGTGTCCCTATTTACATTTCCCCACCTCTCCTTAAAGTACGTGGTCAGGTGTGAATGTTTTAAGTGTGGTTGCAGACAAACCAGCGATGTAGTGGGTCTCAGAATCTTCTACCAACTTTAACATAGTCAGTGGGCAGTGGAAGGCAAAGAGCAGGAACAGGATGGTTCGACCAGAGGTGCGAAAGTCTAAAAAAAAAAAGAGCCGCCCAACGGTTACGGGGAGTTTTTTGGAAGACAGGTAAGCGACCAGACGTTCCTTCAGAACGCTGCGTCAAAATCAGGAAAAGGTATTTGAATGTTTAAATATGGTAAATGTAACAATTTATTTATCAGAGGCTTTTTGGCGATTGATTAATTAAGAACCATTTATTGATTTTTGTTCAGTTTATCCGATATGAGAATAATCTTCTCCATTCGAGATTTCCGTTACGAACAGCCACGTGGTGCATAGTTTCAAATTGCAACCGCCGAGAAAGCTAATAGAGGGAGTTGTAGCCAGTTTTTGCGATTGCTGAACATTTATGCTAGCGTGTGTCGAAGTTTAACTACTTGTTGAAAATTTAGTGACGAGTGTAGCTTTTCTAAGATGAATCGTTTCGTATTCAAGCACTTCGCGCTGGAGATACCAGCCACGAGTCCTAATCGATGTCAGCCACTGCACATACAAAATCTGCATAGAGAAATAGTTACGATATTTGCATTTCAGTGATAACTTAGTGCATGTGCATGTATCAGCATAGTAGTAATGACCACGTACTCTCCAAGATTTTCCTTCCCCCCAAAGGTCGATGCAAATCAAAGGCAACACGGCTTGTAATTGAAAGGAGAAATAATCTATGTGCATAGTTAAATAATCTTTGTCCATAGTTAAATGAAAATTCAAAGCAGAATTAGTGAAATGTGTATTCAAAAGATTGTTAAGAAGTAACTTCGTAAATTTGTCTAATGTTGGTTAAAATAAACTTGTCTCCCTGTATCGGTAGCGCGTGGCTCCTTTCGATGTGCGTATCTGAACCATTCCATGTAGTGTTGTTCTGAGAGCGTTTCCCCGCTGTTGCCTTTCTGACAGTATGACCGCAGGATAATTCATGAGTAAGAGACCGATTAAGAGAAGTTCATTTGCTAGTAACTCCACATAACTGAAGCTTATATTACCCGATTTAGCAATTACGTCGATTAAAGTCCCTGTAGTTAGAATTCAGAGAGAATGAGAATGTTGTTTGATACAGTAAAAGCATTCGTGCTAATTAGTTGTTGCTCATGTCAGTTCCCAACACGCTCTTTATTAATTGAATGATTCAAAATCACATATAACCTACATAAGAGAAAAGAGTAGCAGCAAAGTTAAATTAAGTCAAACAACTAAGAAAATTCCGATAGTTCAGTTCAGTGCTAGCTTGATTAGGGACATGTTTTTAGCAAGCGGTTACCTATCTCTGTGCTGAATGTGTTGGCTGAAGGTGCAACTAGCGTCATCCATTTCATTTATTAACTTATTAATTCCAGAGATCATGAAAAGCAATTTAAAACCTGACCATTGAGAATAATTAAACAGAATCTTAGCACCGCAACCTCAGCGTACGGCAAGAGGCAAAATTCTCTCTTAACAAATACCATAGGATAGTACAGAGATAATAATGATAGCAAAAACAAATTGCTTATGCACTTGTAGCCAAATCAAAAGGAAAATAAATTTCAACAACAGACTACTAGGGTAGCCATGCAACCACAGAGAACACATGAACGCTTCGCCTTAAAGAGGTTTCGTTCTTAGGAACGCCTCCTTGCACAGTAATCAAGCAGAATGGTGCCTTTATTTATTCATTTTTACATCAGCCTCTTAGAGTGAACCGAGCGCTGGCCGGAATTCAGTGTTCCTGAAGAGGGGCAGCAGCCTTTTCAGTAGTTGCAGGGGCAACAGTCTGAATGATTGACTGATCTGGCCTTGTAACATTATCCAAAACGGCCTTGCTGTTGTGGTACTGCGAACGGCTGAAAGCTAGGGGAAACTACAGCCGTAATTTTTCCCGAGGGCATGCAGCTTTACTGTATGGTTAAATGATGATGGCGTCCTCTTGGGTAAAATATTCCGGAGGTAAAATAGTCCCCCATTCGGATCTCCGGGCGGTGACTACTCAAGAGGATGTCGTCATCAGGAGAAAGAAAACTGGCATTCTACGGATCGGAGCGTGGAATGTCAGATCCCTTAATCGAGCAGGTAGGTTAGAAAATGTAAAAAGAGAAATGTATAGGTTAAAGTTAGATATAGTGGGAATTAGTGAAGTCCGGTGGCAGGAGGAACAAGACGTCTGGTCAGGTGAATACAGGGTTATAAATACAAAATCAGATAGGGGTAATGCAGGAGTAGGTTTAATAATGAATAAAAAGTAGGAGTACGGGCAAGCTACTACAAACAGCAAAGTGAACGCATTATAGTGGCCAAGATAGACACGAAGCCCATGCCTACTACAGTAGTACAAGTTTATATGCCAACTAGTTCTGCAGATGACGAAAAAAATTGAAGAAATGTATGATGAGATAAAAGAAATTATTCAGGTAGTGAAGGGAGACGAAAATTTGATAGTCATGGATGACTGGAATTCGACAGTAGGAAAAGAGAGAGAAGGAAACATAGTAGGTGAATATGGATTGGGGCTAAGAAACGAAAGGGGAAGCCGTCTGTTAGAATTTTGCACAGAGCATAACTTAATCATAGCTAACACCTGGTTCAAGAATCATAAAAGAAGGTTCTATACATGGAAGAATCCTGGAGATACTAAAAGGTATCAGATAGATTATATAATGGTAAGACAGAGATTTAGGAACCAGGTTTTAAATTGTAGGACATTTCCAGGGGCAGATGTGGACTCTGACCACAATCTATTGGTTATGAACTGTAGATTAAAACTGAAGAAATTGCAGAAAGGTGGGAATTTAAGGAGATGGGACCTGGATAAACTGACTAAACCAGAGGTTGTACAGAGTTTCAGGGAGAGCATAAGGGAACAACTGACAGGAATAGGGGAAAGAAATACAGTAGAAGACGAATGGGTAGCTCTGAGGGATGAAGAAGTGAAGGCAGCAGAGAATCAAGTAGGTAAAAAGACGAGGGCTAGTAGAAATCCTTGGGTAACAGGAGAAACGTTGAATTTAGTTGATGATAGGAGAAAATATAAAAATGCAGTAAATGAAGCAGGCAAAAAGGAATACAAATGTCTCATAAATTAGATCGACAGGAAGTGCAAAATGGCTAAGCAGGCATGGCTAGACGACAAATGTAAGGATGTGGAGGCTTATCTCACTAGGGGTAAGATAGATACAGCCTACAGGAAAATTAAAGAGACCTTTGGAGAAAAGATAGCCACTTGTATGAATATAAAGAGCTCAGATGGAAACCCAGTTCTAAGCAAACAGGGGAAAGCAGAAAGGTGGAAGGAGTATATAGAGGCCTATACAAGAGCGATGTACTTGAAGACAATATTATGGAAATGGAAGAGGATGTAGATGAAGGTGAAATGGGAGATACGATACTGCGTGAAGAGTTTGACAGAGCACTGAAAGACCTGAGTCGAAACAAGGCCCCGGGAGTAGACAACATTCCATTAGAACTACTGACGGCCTTGGGAGAGCCAGTCCTGACAAAACTCTACCATCTGGTGAGCAAGATGTACGAGACAGGGGAAATATCCTGAGACTTCAAGAAGAATATAATAATTCCAATCCCAAAGAAAGCAGGTGTTGACAGATGTGAAAATAACCGAACTATCAGTTTAATAAATCACAGCTGCAAAATACTAACACGAATTATTTACAGACGAATGGAAAAACTGGTAGAAGCCGACCTCGGAGAAGATCAGTTTGGATTCAATAGAAATGTTGGAACACGTGAGGCGATACTGACCTTACGACTTATCTTAGAAGAAAGATTAAGGAAAGGCAAACCTACGTTTCTAGTATTTGTAGACTTAGAGAAAGCTTTTGACAATGTTGACTGGAATACTCCCTTTCAAATTCTAAAGGTGGCAGCGGTAAAACACAGGGAGCGAAAGGCTATTTACAATTTGTACAGAAAGCAGATGGCAGTTATAAGAGTCGAGGGGAATGAAAGGGAAGCAGTGGTTGGGAAGGGACTGAGACAGGGTTGTAGCCTCTCCCCGATGTTATTCAATCTGTACATTGAGCAAGCAGCAAAAGAAACAAAGGATAAATTTGGAGTAGGTATTGAAATCAATGGAGAAGAAATAAAAACTTTGAGGTTCGCCGATGACATTGTAATTCTGTCAGAGACAGCAAAGGACTTGGAAGAGCAGTTGAACGGAATGGATAGTGTCTTGAAAGGAGGATATAAGATGAACATCAACAAAAGCAAAACGAGTATAATGGAATGTAGTCGAATTAAGTCGGGTGATGCTGAGGGAATTAGATTAGGAAATGAGACACTTAAAGTAGTAAAGGAGTTTTGCTATTTGGGGAGCAAAATAACAGATGAAGGTCGAAGTAGAGAGGATATAAAATGTAGACTGGCAATGGCAAGGAAAGCGTTTCTGAAGAAGAGAAATTTGTTAACATCGAGTATAGATTTAAGTGTCAGGAAGTCGTTTCTGAAAGTATTTGTATGGAGTGTAGCCATGTATGGAAGTGAAACATGGGCAATAAATAGTTTGGACAAGAAGAGAATAGAAGCTTTCGAAATGTGGTGCTACAGAAGAATGTTGACGATTAGGTGGGTAAATCACGTAACTAATGAGGAGGTATTGAATAGGATTGGGGAGAAGAGAAGTTTGTGGCACAACTTGACTAGAAGAAGGGATCGGTTGGTAGGACATGTCCTGAGGCATCAAGGGCAGCGTGGAGGGTAAAAATCGTAGAGGGAGACCAAGAGTTGAATACACTAAGCAGATTCAGAAGGATGTAGGTTGCAGTAGGTACTGGGAGATGAAGGTGCTTGCACAGGATAGATTAGCATGGAGAGCTGCATCAAACCAGTCTCAGGACTGAAGTCCACAACAACAACAACAACCAAAATTAACGACCGCTTACCTTCCGCTGCAGTCTTTTCTTTGTCGTTCGGAGCGCGATAGCAGAATAATTTATTACAGTCTACGTCCTGCTTATTCAAAGAGCTCTGTACTTGTGAAGGCAGCAGAATGCTCCGTCGACGTTTCGAGTGGTGATGCAGCCACGTTTACGGAGGTGTTTCGAATTTCACACACATGAATTTGTACGTAGAAGCCGGGATATCAATTCGTGTATTGTTTACATCGTACACCGTGTGCAGTCTACGATACACAGAATAAGTTAGCAGGTGATTACATCTGATTAATACATCCACTGGAAATGAATTAACACATTAATGTCACCTACTAAATATCGAGGTGTCTGATATTTTATCTGCTACCGTTCTACAGAATGCGTTTGGGATATGTGACAACACGGGACTTTTACTCCACGGTAGCTAGATTTACATCTTCCTATATGACCTGACAAATGTAAATTTTCCGCTGTTTCTCTAAGTCACTAAAAACGAAATAAGAGCGAGGTCTTCCAACAACAAGGAAATACGTAGCCTCCCTCTCCTTGTCAACAGCGAAAAATATTGACCGAGAAGTCGTACGAGTTCTCCCATTGACTGAAAGAGACTCATACGTGAGAAGGTGTGAGGATCCTTCATTCTCACAAACAATAGATATTTATCCTTTTTCGACATAATTTTACTAATTTCATTCTTTCCAGTTGCTGCAACTATCGTTATGCGTTGATGGTACGCAGATGGAACTTTTTAAACTATTTCCAGACGTAGAAAATTTATCTGCCTTGATTTAATCACGGAAGCAAAGCAACAGCGGCCATGGCCACCTGTTTTCGGCACTGAAACTGATTTCATTGTGCAGTTTCTTTCCCTATAATTCTAGATAAAGCCAGATAGAGCCCATGACGATCCGTGAGTGTCCCATTGCTAGTTCTAGGTCTTGATTAGAGAGTCTCTTCAGAAATTAGTGAGTCAAATATTTTTTGTCTTTTCTCCTCCAGTACTTCATATTAGAACATTAAATGTGGTGCAAGGCTTAACAAACAGTACACACTGTCTCAACACCAAGCCAAAAGTGTCACCCCAAAACAATATTCGGAAACTCACTGGCAGTAACTAGGGAGTCCAAATCATCAAAACCTCCGCCATGGCAAATTGTTTTCCCGCAGGGGAGTATGCATGCCATTACGGTATAGTGTTGACCATCTGGTTCTGTGGAAATCGCTAAGGGGGTCTAAAGCTTCCATTCAGTTCTTTGTAGATCAGTCTGATGCGGCAGTTGACGATAGTAAAAAGAAAGCCGAAGTTTTAAGTTTCAAGTTCAAGAAATCGTTCACACAGGAGAATCATGCAAACAAGCTGTCATTTGACCATCGGATAGAAGCCCGTACGGACGACATAGAAATAAGTATCCTTGGCGTAATGAAACGACTGAAAGATTTGAAAGCAAGTAAATCACTGGGTCCGGAAGGAAGCCCAATTCGGTTTTACAAAGAGTACTCAATGGCTTTGGCTTTGTAATATACACACATCAAAAAAAGTTTGGTGTCACCTGGGTTCCGAGAGTTCCGGAACCTATATAGAAAATTGGAATAGAGATCAACACAAACATCATTTCCGCCCTTTTTATTGCTTGTGAAAACTAAACATTGCATGTTGTACCACCGTATAGCGAGACCTTCAGAGGTGGTGGTCCACATCTCTGTACACATGGGGTACCTCTAATACCCAGTAGCACGTCCTCTTGCACTGATGCATGCCTGTATTCGTCGTGTAATACTATCCACAAGTTCATCAAGGCACTGTTGGTCCAGATTGTCCCACTCCTCAACGGCGATTCGGCTTGCATCCCTCAGAGTGTTTGGTGGGTCACCTCGTCCATAAACAGCCTTTTTCAATCCATCCTAGGCATTTTAGATAGGGTTCATGTCTGGAGAACATGCTGGTCACTCTAGTCGAGCAATGTCGGTATCCTGAAGGAAGTCATTCACAAGATGTGCACGATAGGGGCGCGAATTGTCGAATGAATAATTCAATAATCTGACGTTTGTCTAATGAAAATATGCTGTCAGAGCACATCATTGCCTCTAATCTCTTTGACTGCTGTGTGCGTTTACCAAAACATGTTTATGTACTAACTTTATTACTATTCTTACGATAACGTATTTGTGGTACTATAAGTATCACTTTATTTGGCTGGTTTTATTTCTGGATTGTTCTTACTTGCGAAGCCCTGATCACAGAGACCAGCATATATAGACACGTGTACAATGATGTGCGCTGACAGAATATTTTCAATCGACAAACGTCAAATCACTTCATTATTTGGTCTTTTTCCGATGCGAAACTTTGGTAAATACTAGTTTTATTCTTTGTCTCTGTTTTGCGATGTATGTGATATTTCTACCCCTTTGCTGGGACTCTGGTCTCTGTAAGGCGTGTAATTTTGGACACATATTTTTCCGAGTTTGTAGTTATTGCTGTTAAATTACCTTCAGCTTGTGTTTCTGAAGAAAACGGGATTACATCCGTCGAACCCGTGATCAAAGACTGAATGAAACCACCTTTTGTTGTATCTCGTTGGCTGCTTTTGATTCATTTACTATTATTCTTTATGTTGTTTTGTCAAAAATTGACATGATGAGACTGTGGTTGTGTGAAGATTCCGATAAATGCTTACAACAAAGCAAAAAAGCAACTAACCAATATTAATAATTCCGTACAATAGCTAAAATAAAAAGACTCAGCATTTTCGATGTGAATAACACAGACGTAATTCAGTTCTTATCTTAGGACGTTGTATACACAATTACAGTTCATTGTTAACGCAATACACAATGAAAGTGGCCATTGTTCTTACCGTTTTTTTTTCTCCAGATTACCACCACCCCAAGGAACTTTCGCCACGGTCAGCGAACATCAAATGTACCGTAAAATGTAAATTTAAATATGAATAGTCGTCTGAACATTAACATCGCGCTTTCAAACCGGTAATGGGGCACTGTTTGTTCATAAAAATAGCATAATTAACATTGGCTGGTTGCTTTTTTTTTTACTTCATTGCATAAAGTTTATTATGCGGGTTGACCGGTACTATTCTATATAATTTTACCCACAGTATGCATGGCTCAATGGTAATTTGTCGTTGTTACAGAACGCGGTCATATGAGATAATGGTTCCATTAAAACAGGCGGATGGAATAGCGTCGTTTCGTTTCACTCGTGATTCCACCGACGCACGCGTTGAATAACGATGTGGGTATCAACGTCCGTATTAAACACATTTGTTGTGTACATTCCGCTGCGCAGGTTTGTGTTTAACATCGAGTGCTTTTCTGCCGATCGGCTTAACTGCTGTGTGCTTAGCGTCCCTTACACGACAAATAGCAATCGCTGATTGCCAGTATTAAAGTAGAAGCTTTTTCTAGTGTGTAAACGAATTAAAAACGCTAGAAAAATCATTATAGTAACTGTCTTAGAACCTGCTAGCATCTGTTGGTTCAAAGCATTCACACACAAAGGCGTAATGTTAGAAACCGGTCTCTGCGTTTTGTTGATGCTTATACGGATAATTAAGAAAGGGAACTGTGTCAGTTTGAGTCTTGTCCGGGAAAGAGTAAAAAGAAAACTACGAGACGATACTCATAAAGTTTTCATTACACAGTGAGCCAAATAACTAATGGTGCAAGTAGTACTACATCCAGACTAAGAACTTTGTTTTAATTTCGCAGTTACATGGATTCAAAATATTCGCCTTGCACCTCCACACAACGCTTATATCGATCGTACAAACTGTTGAAAGAACTCTGGAAGTCCTGATCGTGTACGTCCTTGTTGCCCACAGCATGCTGGTTGTCCTCATTGCAACTGAAACGTTCGTCTTTCGAAGCCCATTTCGTTTTCGGAAATACAAAAAAGTCTGCTGGTCCCAAATCTGGCAAGTAAGGCGAGTATTAGAGGACGCTGATCTGCTTCGTTGCCAAAAGCAGTTTCACAGGCAGTGTACAATGAGCCGGTGCATTGTCTTGCGGAAGAACCCAACTTTTGCTCTGGAACAATTGCATCCTGACATGAGACATGCGAGCAAAGAGGAGTTGTATGACTTCTAACTAGTACCGTCCATTCACTGTTGTGCTGACAGGAAGAAATTCAAGCTGGCCCATCCCAGAGACATCGAAAATAACAAAAACACTTTTATCTTAGTTAAAAACCATTCAAAATCCGATATCACATAAAATATTTCTTAGTCAAAACAACCGGCTTCAACAGTCTTAGCTGTCACCTTCAGCTCTTGAACTTTTTTTGTAGGAAAACATGTTCATTTTACGCTGAACCTCATGCACAAGTTGTCAAGTAGATGAATCTCAGTACATTATAAACGTTTGTCATCGCTAAAATATTTAAAAACACACAGCACCTTGTCCAAAAGGCCATGTCTGCATACATATTGCTAACAGATGCTTAATATTTTAGCGATGATAAACGTTGATAATGTGCTGAGTTTTATCCACTTGGCATCTTGTCCTTGTGGTTGAGCTTAAAATGAACATGTTCTACTACAAAAAAATGTTTAACACCTGAAGATGACAGCTAAGACTGTTGAAACAGGTTATCGAGAATAAAAAATATTTTGCGTGATCTTGGTTTTTGAATGGTTTTGAACAATTAAAGCATAATGAGAAAATTCAGTTTTTATCTTGGTGCTTGATTTCTGTAAACTGAGTTTCTTCTGCCTCGGTGGCGCTGTATTCTGACGTTTTGTTTCTGTACCGAACTGAATAATTTTTCCCTCGAGCATGCAGCTTTACCGTATGGTTAAATGATCATGGCGTCCTCTTGGGTAGAATGTTTGAGGAGTAAAATAGTCCCCCATTTCGGATCTCTGGGCGAGGACTCTCCAGGAGGACGTCGTCATCAGGAGAAAGAAAACGCGTTCTACAGATCGGAGCGTGGAATGTCACGTCCCTTAATCGGGCAGGTAAGTTAGAAAATTTAAAAAGGGAAATGGATAGATTAAAGTTAGATATAGTGGGAACTGGTGAAGTTCGGTGGCAGGAGGAACAAGACACCTCGTCAGGTAAATACAGAGTTGTAGATTCGAAAGCAAATACACTAAGTGATCAAAAGTATCCGGACACCCCAAAAACATAAGTTTTTCACATTAGGTGCATTGTGCTGCTACCTACTGCCAACTGCTCCATATCAGCGACCTCAGTAGTCATCAGACATCGTGAGAGAGCAGAATGGGGCTCTCCGCGGAACTCACGCACTTCGAACGTGGTCAGTTGAATGGGTGTCACATGTGTCATACGTCTGTACGCGAGATTTCCATACTCCTAGACATCCCTAGGTCCACTGTTTCCGATGTGATAGTGATGTGGAAACGTGAAGAGACACGTACGGCACAAAAGCGTACAGGCCGACCTCGTCTGTTGACTGACAGAGACCGCCGACAGTTGAAGAGGGTCGTAATGTGTAATATGCAGACATCTGTCCACTCCATCACACAGGAACTCCAAACTGCATTAGAATCCACTGCTATTAATATGGCAGTTAGGCGGGAGGTGAGAAAACTTGGATTTCATGGTCTAGCGGCTGCTCATAAGCCACACATCACGCCAGACGTTGTGACCTTGCGGTTCTAGGCGCTTCAGTCTTGAACCGCGCGACGGCTGCGGTGGTTTTCAAACTGCCTCCTAATGCTGTGGACATGGTGGAGTGCGATGCATGTACTGATGGACTGGTCACGTTGCACATTCACGGTTGCAGGTTCGAATCCTGCCTAGGGCATGGATGTTTGTCCTTAGGTTAGTTAGGTTTAAGTAGTTCTAAGTTCTAGGGGACTGATAAAAAAAATGGCGGTTCCAGACTGTAGCGCCTAGAACCGCTCGGCCACCCCGCCCGACGGGGCTATCACCTCAGATGTTACGTCCCATAGTGATCAGAGCAATCTGAACCATTTTAACCACAAATGACGCCGGTAAATGCCAAACGACGTCTCGCTTGGTGTAAAGAGCGTAAACATTGGACGATTGACAATTGGAGAAACGTTGTGTGGAGTGACGGTACACAATGTGACGTTCCGATGGCACGGTGTGGGTATGGCGAATGCCCTGTGAACATCATCTGCCAGCGTGTGTAGTGCCAACAGTAAACTTCGGAGGCGGTGGTGTTATGGTGTGGTCGCGTTTTTCATGGAGGCGCTAGCACCTCTTGTTGTTTTGCGTGGCACTATCACAGCAAAGGCCCATATTGACGTTTTAAGTACCTTGTTGCTTCCCACTGCTGAAGAGCAATTCGGGAATGGCGATCGAGCACCTGTTCATAAAATGGTTCAAATGGCTCTGAGCACTATGGGACTTAACTTCTGAGGTCATCAGTCCCCTCGAAACTACCTAACCTAACTAACCTAACGACATCACACACATCCATGCCCTAGGCAGGATTCAAACCTGCGACCGCAGCGGTCGCTCGGTTCCAGACTGTAGCGCCCGACGTAGCGCCTAGAACCGCACGGCCACCCCGGCCGGCACCTGTTCATAATGCACGGCCTGTGGCGGAGTGGTTACATGACAATAGCATCCCTGTAATGGACTAGCTTCCACAGAGTCCTGACGTGAGTCGTATAGAACACCTTTGGGACGTTTTGGAACGCCAGTTTCGTGCCAGGCCTCACCGACTGATATCGATACCTCTCCTGTGTGCAGCACTCTGTGGAACATGGGCTGGCATTCCCCAAGAAACCTTCCAGCACCTGATTCAACGTATGGCTGCAAGAGTGGAAGCTGTCGTCAAGGCTTAGGATGGGCCAGCACCATATTGAATTCGAACATTACCGATGGAGGGCGCCACGAACTTGTAAGTCATTGTCAGCCAAGTGTCCGGATACTTTTCACCACATACTATAACGGCAATGCAGGAGTCGGTCTGAACGCGGATAAGCTACTACGAACAGCATAATGAAAACCTTATTGTGGCCAAGATAGACATGAGTCCCACGTCTACTACAGCAGTACAAGTTTATATTCCAGCTACCTCCGCAGATGATCAAGAGATTGAAGAAATGCGCGATGGGATAAAAGAAATTATTCAGATAGTTAAGAGAGACGGAAATTTAATAGTAAAGGGGGACTGGAATGCGATTGTAGGAAAAGGAAGAGAAGGAAAAGTATTTGGTGAATATGGACTGGGGGTAAGGAATGAAAGGGGAAGCCGCCTGGTAGAATTTTCCACAGAGCATAACTTAATCATAGCTAACACATGGCTTACGAATCATAAAAGAATGTTGTATACATGGAAAAGGCCTGGAGACACTAGAGAGTATCAGATAGATTATATAATGGTAAGACAAGAGATTTAGGAACCAGATATTAAATTGTAAGACATTTCCAGGGTCAGATGTGGATTCTGACCACAATTTTTTGGTAATGATCTGTCGATTGAAACTGAAGAAACTGCAAAAGGTCTCATGACTTGCATAAACAGAAAGACCCAGAGGTTATAGAGAGTTCAAGAGAGAGTATTAGGGTACGATTGATAATAATAGGGGAAAACATGCAGTTGAAGAAGAAGAATGGGTGGCTTTGAGAGGTGAAATAGTGAAGGCAGCAGAGGATCAAGAAGGTAAAAACACGAGTGCTAGTAGAAATAGAAGAGATATTGAATTTAATTGATTCAAATATAAAAATGCAACAAATGAAGCAGGCGAAAAGGAATACAAACGTCTCAAAAATTAGATCGTCAAGAAGTACAAAATGGTTAAGCAGGGATGGCTAGAGGACAAATGTAAGGATATAGAAGCCTGTATCACTAGGGGTAAGATAAATATTGCCTACAACAAAATTAAAGAGACCTTGGGGGAAAAGAGAACCACCTCTATGAATATTAAGAGCTCAGATGGAAATCCCGTCCTAAGCAAAGAAGGGAAAGCAGAAAGGTGGAAGGAACATATAGCAGGTCTACCCAAGGGCGATGTGCTTGAGAGCAATAGTATGGAAATGGAAGAGGAGGTAGATGAAATGGGAGATATGATACTACGTGAAGAGTTTGACAGAGCACTGAAAGACCTAAGTCGAAACAAGGCACCGGGAGTAGACAACATTCCACTAGAACTACTGACGGCCTTGGGAGAGACAGTCCTGACAAAACTCTACCATCTGGTGAGAAAGATGGCTGAGGCAGGAGAAATACCCTCAGACTTCAAAACGAATATAATGATTCTAATCCCAAAAAAAGAAGTTGTTGCCAGGTCTGAAAATTACCGAACTATAAGTTTAGTAAGTCACGGTTGCAAGACACTAACACGAATTCTTTACAGACGAATGGAAAAACTGGTAAAAGCCGAACTGGAGGAAGATCAGTTTAGATTCTGTAGACGTTTTGGAACACGCGAGGCAGTACTCACCCTATGACTTATGTTAGAAGATAGGTTAAGTTAAGTAAAAGCAAACCTATTTTTCTAGCATTTGTAGACTTAGAGAAAGCTTTTGACAATGTTGACTGGAATACTCTGTTTCAGATTCTGAAGGTGGCAGGGGTAAAATACAGGAAGCGAAAGGTTATTTACAATTTGTACGGAAACCAGATGGCAGTCATAAGAGTCGAGGGACATGAAAGGGAAGCAGTGGTCGAGAAGGAAGTGAAACAGGGTTGTAGCCTACACCCTGTGTTATTTATCTGTATACTGAGCAAGCAGTAAGGGAAACAAAAGAAAAATCTGGATCAGGTCCATGGAGAAAAAATAAAAACTTTGAGGTTTGACGACGACGTTGTAATTCTGTCAGAGATAGCAAAGGACCTGGAAGAGCAGCTGAACGGAATGGACAGTGTCTTGAATGGAGGCTAACAAAAGCAAAACGAGGATAATGGAATGTAGTCGAATTAATTAGGGAATTAGGAAATGAGACACTGAAAGTGGTAGACGACTTTTGGTATATGGGAAGCAAAATAACTGATGATGGTCGAAGTAGAGAGGCTATAAAATGTAGACTGTCTATGGCAAGGAAAGCATTTCTGAAGAAGATAAGTTTGTTAACGGCGAGTATAGATTTAAGTGTCAGGAAGGCCGTTCTGGAAGTATTTGTATGGAGTGCAGCTATGTGAGGAAGTGAAACATGGGCGATAAATAGTTTAGATGAGAAGAGCTTTCGAAATATGGTGCTAGAGAAGATTGCTGAAGATTAGATGGATAGATCACGTAACTAATTAGGAGGTACTGAATAGAATTGGGGAGAAGAGGAATCTGTGGCACAACTTGGCAAGATGAAGGGATTAGTTGTTAAGACAGATTCTGAGGCATCAATAGATCGTCAATTTTGTACTGGAGGGAAGCGTGGAGCGTAAATGTCAAAGAGGGTACCAAAAGATGAATACACTAAGCAGTCCAGAAGGATGTAAGTTATAATGGCTCTGTGCACTATAGGACCCAACATCTGAGGTCATCAGTCCCCTAGAACTTAGAACTACTTAAACCTAACTAACCAAAGGACATCACACACATCCATGCCCGATGCACGACTCGAACCTGTGACCGTAGCAGTCGTGCGCTTCCGGACTGAAGCGCCCAGAACCGCTCGGCGATGTAAGTTACAGTAGTTATTCGGAGATAAAGAGGTCTGCACAGGATAGAGTAGCATGGAGAGCTGCAATAAACCAGTCTCTGAAGACAATAACAACAACATCGAACCGACAGCGCCTACTGCAATACAAAGTCACAATTCTTTTCAATAGATTAGCATCCTCGTCATTTGCGGCGATGAAACTAGCGCATAGTACAGTTCGATGTCCACTCTAATCTCCTGTCACTGAATGAGGCACTACTTGGAACGAACCATTCTCTCAAGCAAGTGTTTCTCTAAAATGTACGAAGCCATTATCTTACCGAAACTGAGTTCCACTGGAAGGATTCTGATGATAATTCTTCTATCACGGGCAACAATTTGCTAGCCTTTTTCTACAATTTCATCCACGCGAGCAGATACTGGAAATCCCACGCGTGGTTCTCTTTCCACGGGCTGTCTCCCTTTCCCAGAGGCTGTGAAACAGCGGAACGCTTTGGCACGTCCAAGACAATACTCCCCGTAAATACGTTGTACTCCTGTGTAAACTTCTGATGCCATTTTTCTTCATTCATAGTAAACGTTAATAGCAGCGCTTTGACCCATGATACTACGTTTTACTGCGGCTATTTACACAACATTACTCTAACGGCAGCTCTGCGTGCATTCACTGAGTCATCGATACAATTGAACCGTCTGCGTGTTGAGCACAATGTTGCGAGTGAAGTGGTAATCACATCTGGTGCGTTTCTTGAAAATGTTCCTAGGAAAAAAATTTAGGTCATTTTACTTATTCGGTGCACTGTGAGTTACCTCGAAAAAAAAAACAAGCTATGTAAGCGAAACTTGGTATTAGTTCTTCTTACTACAAAACTGACACAACTCAAAATACCAGGTTTTCCGTAAATCAAGAAAAACGTTTTTGGCAATATCTAAACATTATTAAGACAACCAAATTTGTCAGCACTCACGACAATGGACATAACATTAGGTTCAAATCGTGTTTTAGAAATTTCTAGCATTAACTGTAGAGATCAGCCTTTTATTCTATTTATGTCACTTTTAGTGTCTATCGGACATGCAGCTGTTGACTGTTTAGAGTTCAAGAATAAAATAAAAGTGTCACATTTAATGTTCTCTTTGTGCTTATTAATAATATTTTATTTCCAATTAAGTTGCATACTGTGTAGCATAAATTTTGATTAACAAATTTTTGCTACAAACACGTTATGGTTCATAAAACTTAGAAATAAAAGTCAAACGGTGGTAGCATTTACCATTATACAAATCTGAAATTATGGATTCATAATGAGGAGTTCAAATATTCAACCAATATTGAGAACTTCTTTATAAAAACTGTTATCATAATTCCTTGGCAGTTTTAAACATGGCTTTGAGCCAGCAACTGTACAAGAATATGATTTGTATAACAGAGCGCACCGATTACAATAAGATTTAACTTGACCTAGTTTTGACACCGGCTAGAGTTGTCAGAAAATCCAAAACAGTTACCTATGTTTACAATTTTCTTTCTAATGTCTTTATATTTCGAAACAGCGTTGGATACATAGAGGCAGGCGACTATTCAGATTTGTCACAACTCTGAAATATACCAGGGTCTTGATCACACAACTCTTTATTACGCGTTACGCTTTCCAAAATTTCATCGTTAGACTGAAGCTGTGGGATAAAATGTATACGAAAATTAATGATGGCAAATATGTAAATAATAACGTAAGTATTCCATATACAGGGTGGTCCATTGATCGTGACCGGGCCAAATATCTCACGAAATAAGCATCAAACGAAAAAACTACAAAGTGCGAAACTTGTCTAGCTTGAAGGGGGAAACCAGATGGCGCTATGGTTGGCCCACTAGATGGAGCTGCCATAGGTCAAACGGATATCAACCGCGGTTTTTTAAATAGGAACCCTCATTTTTTATTACGTGTAGTACGTAAGGAAATATGAATGTTTTAATTGGACTACTTTTTTCGCTTTGTAATAGATGGCGCTGTAATAGTCACAAACATATGGCTCCCAATTTTAGACGAACAGTTGGTAACAGGTAGGTTTTAAATTAAAATACAAACCGTAGGTACGTTTGAACATTTTATTTCTGTTGTTCCAATGTGATACATGTACCTTTGTGAACTTACCATTTCTGAGAACGCATGCTGTTACAGCGCGATTACCTGTAAATACCACATTAATGCAATAAATGCTCCAAATGATGTCCGTCAACCTCAGTGCATTTGGCAATACGTGTAACGATATTCCCCTCAACAGCGAGTAGTTCGCCTTCCCTAATGTTCGCACATGCATTGACAATGCACTGACGCATGTTGTCAGGCGTTATCGGTGGATCACGATAGCAAATATCCTTCAACTTTTCCCACAGAAAGAAATCCGGGGACGCCAGATCCGGTGAGCGTACAGGCCAACCAATTCACCTGTCATGAAATATGCTATTCAATACCGCTTCAACCACAGGCGAGCTATGTGCCGGACATCCGTCATGTTGGAAGTACATCGCCATTCTGTCATGCAGTGAAACATCTTTAGTAACATCGGTAGAACATTACATAGGAAATCAGCATACATAGCACCATTTAGATTGCCATCATTAAAATGGGGCCAATTATCCTTCCTCCCATAATTCCGCACCATACATTAACCCGCCAAGGTCGCTGATGTTCCACTTGTCCAGCCATTGTGGATTTTCCGTTGCCCAATAGTGCATATTATGCCGGTTTACGTTACCGCTGTTGGTGAATGACGCTTCGTCGCTAAATAGAACGCGTGCAAAAAATCTGTCATCGTCCCGAAATTTCTCTTGTGCCCAGTGGCAGAACTGTACACGACGTTCAAAGTCGTCGCCATGCAATTCCTGGTAGATAGAAATATGGTACGGGTGCAATCGATGTTGATGTAGCATTCTCAACACCGACGTTTTTGATATTCCCGATTCTCGCGAAATTTGTCTGCTACTGATGTCCGGAGTAGCCGCGACAGCAGCTAAAACACCTATTTGAGCATCATCATTTGTTGCAGGTCGTGACTGACGTTTCACATGTGGCTGAACACTTCCTGTTTCCTTAAATAACGTAACGATCCCGCAATTGGTAAACGTTCAATTTTAACACGGGTAATGTATCACGAAGCAAATACCGTCCGCACTGGCGGAATGTTACGTGATACCACGTACTTATACGTTTGTGACTATTACAGCGCCATCTATCACAAAGCGAAAAAAGTGGTCCAATTAAAACATTCATACTTCCCTACGTACTACACGTAATAAAAAATGGGAGTTCCTATTTTAAAAAAACGAAGCTGATATCCGTTTGACCTATGGCAGCGGGCCAACCATAGCGCCACCTGGTTTCCCCCTTCAAGTTAGACGAGTTTCGTTCTTTGTAGTTTTTTCGTTTGATCCTTATTTCGTGAGATATTTGGCCCGGCCTCTATCATTGGGCCATCCTGTATAGAAACTTCAATCAATATCGCACATACATTTAAATCAAACTTTAGTAAAAAAAAAACTCACAAAAGTGAGCACATAGACTGAAAATAAGACAGATCTCATCTCATACAGACATATTTGACAGTGGTGTTGTCTGTTCGAAGGGAACCAGTGCCGGACTGACTGACGATTAAGCTATTTAAGAAGTTAATGACGGCCTCTAGGTGGCATTAGCATTACTCACAGATATGAAGTCAAAAGAGTAATTTTACAAACAACTACACTCTGTGATGAACTACATATGACAACATCGTGAGCATTTATGCTATTTTGTGGAGGAGAAACTCATATACTGACAGTACGAAATGTGCGTCGTTAGGTAGTATCGTGAACAATGTTACAGAGATATTCGTAAGTCGTAATCAGTACAGAAGACATATTTGCAACCATTGACTAGCATTGTACTACATAAACATAAATAATAATATCAGAATGTATAACAGCCTAGATACATTCTGATATTATTCCTACACGTTTTTTAATATAAAATAAAGAAAAAAGGGAGATAAGAGAATTGTAAAATAAGCTTCTACTTTATTCCAAATTTTTAACACTAATCTAGGCTTACCAAAATCGTTCTAAAAAATGGTTCAAATGGCTCTGAGCACTATGGGACTTAACATCTATGGTCATCAGTCCCCTAGAACTTAGAACTAATTAAACCTAACTAACCTAAGGACAGCACACAACACCCAGCCATCACGAGGCAGAGAAAATCCCTGACTCCGCCGGGAATCGAACCCGGGAACCCGGGAGTGGGAACCGAGAACGCTACCGCACGACCACGAGATGCGGGCAAAAATCGTTCTGTTATATGCCATTCATTATATGCTCGACTATCCTGATATGAGTATAGTTGGTCATACTTTTATAAAATTTCATATTGTAATGGTTGTATACTGATAACAGATGCAGAGTTATTACGAACTAACACAACGCCATTAAGTTTTTCAGGAAAACTAAAAAAACCCTTTTATTGTAGTAATAGCTTCCTTTTCATTTAAAATTGTTGCCACTAATCAGGGCTCACCTACACGATTCAGTAGTATGTCATTTATTACATGTTAGACTACTGTAATATGACGGCGTTTGGTGATGTTTATACAACATTTTATTTAGTGATGGTTGTAAACTTATTTTTTCACAACTTATATTTTATTTTTGATCCATATCGGTTCTATGTTTATACTGTACCACACCAGTTAATGGTTGCAAATATGTCTTCTGTTCTAATTGACTAGCGACTGTCTCTGTGCCGGCCGGAGTGGCCGAGCGGTTCTAGGTGCTACAGTCTGGAACCGCGCGACCGCTGCGGTCGCAGGTTCGAATCCTGCCTCGGGCATGAATGTGTGTGATGTCCTTAGGTTAGTTAGGTTTAAGTAGTTCTAAGTTCTAGGGGACTGATGACCACAGCAGTTAAGTCCCATAGTGCTCAGAGCCATTTGAGCCATTTGAACTGTCTCTGTAACGTTGCTCGTGGTGCTACCTAACGACGCACATTTCATGCTGCAAGTATATGAGTTTCTCCTCCACAAAATAGCAGAAACGTAAATTTGTCGTATTACTTTCGATGTTCTGCTTTTACCTCTTTGGCAGTTTAACCGCCACAGTCAGTTTGGCACTGGTTCTCTTCGAACAGACAACCGCACTGTAAAATACGTCTGTATGAGATGAGATCTGTTATTTTCAGTCCATGCGCTCACTTTCGTGAGCTTTTTATTAAAGTTTGATTGAAATGTAAGTACGATATTAATTTAAGTTTCTGTATTTGGATTACCAAGGTGCATGCATATGGTAGGAAGAGGGGGGGGGGGTCGGTATTGGTGAAGGCAAATGGTATTACTTTGGAACTAACGACCCTTTTAAAACCATCAGAGCGGGATGATAGATTTACAAAACATTTATTCAAATCATTTAAGGAACACGCATTTGCACTTAGAGCATTCAACAGGATCACTTATGTAAGTATCATGATTTCAAATCATGATTTGTTTTACTCAAATGAAACAAAATTAACACTACCGAGTGGGGGCACTAAGCCACTTAGAAATTCCTTAACAAAACGACGACGATTTCTCTAATTATTTCGAGGTGTTAGCCACACATATTAAAAAAACGGTAATAACAACCTAAAGTGACATTTTGACCTAAAGCCAATGGGTACAGCTTCCGATTTGCGAAGTGGCCACCGGCTATATTGTCTTCAACCTAAGGCAAAACCAGCAGCCATTACCCACGCGACTAGATAACAAATATGCACTACAATGAAACTTCCTGGCAGATTAAAACTGTGTGCCCGACCGAGACTCGAACTCGGGACCTTTGCCTTTCACGGGCAAGTGCTCTACCAACTGAGCTACCGAAGCACGACTCACGTCCGGTACTCACAGCTTTACTTCTGCCAGTACCTCGTCTCCTACCTTCCAGGAAACATCCCCCAGGCTGTGGCTAAGCCATGTCTCCGCAATATCCTTTCTTTCAGGAGTGCTAGTTCTGCAAGGTTCGCAGGAGAGCTTCTGTAAAGTTTGGAAGGTAGGAGACGAGGTACTGGCAGAAGTAAAGCTGTGAGTACCGGGCGTGAGTCGTGCTTCGGTAGCTCAGTTGGTAGAGCACTTGCCCGTGAAAGGCAAAGGTCCCGAGTTCGAGTCTCGGTTGGGCACATAGTTTTAATCTGCCAGGAAGTTTCATATCAGCGAACACTCCGCTGCAGAGTGAAAATCTCATTCTGGAAACATCCCCCAGGCTGTGGCTAAGCCATGTCTCCGCAATGTCCTTTCTTTCAGGAGTGCTAGTTCTGCAAGGTTCGCAGGAGAGCTTCTGTAAAGTTTGGAAGGTAGGAGACGAGGTACTGGCAGAAGTAAAGCTGTGAGTACCGGGCCTGAGTCGTGCTTCGGTAGCTCAGTTGGTAGAGCACTTGCCCGTGAAAGGCAAAGGTCCCGAGTTCGAGTCTCGGTCGGGCACACAATTTTAATCTGCCAGGAAGTTTCATATCAGCGCACACTCCGCTGCAGAGTGAAAATCTCATTCTGGAAATATGCACTACAATGGTTGCACGACGCCAAACTGTAGCCCCTTTAAAATTTATTATGTAACTAAGTAAAATATATGGACTGCGAAACACGGACACTAACCCCTTCAGCAAAGCATAGGAAGTTTAGAAACAATTCGCATACTACAAATAAAAATTTTACACTAAAACTGCATGAACGCGGACACTAGTCCTTGGGAATTAACTACCTAAAATTTGAATTTTTAATTTTACAAATTTTCCGAAATGACCTGATAATTAACCCTTTTAAAATTACAAGACACGCATGAACAGTACTGAACCAAGACGAATTACAACACACATTTTTTAGATACAGACTGTAAATGACTTAAACTTCAGGCACAAGCATTCCTTGAAATTTTCCTCAAAGCAGGCCAAATCTATGGCACAGTGTGGTTATTCATACTCCGACACCAGCAAGTCTGAGCTCCAGATTAATAGCCCAATTTTCCTTAAGTGCTATTACGTACGCAATAAGAGTGCAGATAATTTCAGTTTCAAATCAACAACCACATTGAGCAACACAGCAACTGTCGGTTCCCTTAAAATTTAACACTGAAATTGATGCATTAAGTTTTTGTCATTAAAGAGAATGATTTTTCAATCTGAGCTCAACAACCCAATTAAGAAATACGACAACTGTTTGTTCCTTTTAAAATTTAACCACTTACGTCCGAGTTTTTTGCACTTCTCATGCAATAGAATAACCCACAACTTTACTCTTGCAAATGATGAAATAAGAATACGTGATCACTTACAGTAGCTCGAGCCAATAGGCACCTTTTCAGAACTCGGGATGCGAACTTATATTACCCACTCCGTCGCAGACGGTTTACCAGCGCGTTTTGCTGCCAGCGTTGAAACTGGCGGTCGGTAAACAAGCCATCATCTCTTAACGTTAAGCAAACATCACACTCAGGACCTTTCGGTGTATACATATAAAACGTCCTGTTTCTACAACAGACAAAACAAATGTTAATCCACACAGGAGCATGAAAAACAGCACCGCCGCGCTTCTCGATGCACGAGCTAACAAAATTTTCAACATGCATTTATTGTGGTGGATCGAAGTAGAACACAGTAGCAATTCACACTCGTTGTGCGCTCCCAGTAGAACACAGGCACCGTGCTATCCCGGTTTCGCCGCTCTCCGATACATCAAAACAACTGCTGAATAGCACCTGCCGAGGCGCGTCCGCGTCCACGGCACGTGATTCTGTCAAACGTCCGTACAAGGACCCTCTTCCGTTGGCGGCCTACAACTCACTGTCGAAACGCACGAACAGAGAGCTTTTTCTACGCTCGGAACGACCACGACCTCTGACTTTAGGAGCATCGATACAACCAAACGGCCGTGATTCTTCAGTTTCTCCAGGCGTATTTTATGACGAAATAAATCTCGAGTGAACAGCCTGGTGTGAGTGTGCGTAGGAGACAATATTTCGGCAATCGACCACGTTGACATCATCAGGTGCGCTGATGTGCTGACCGGCGGTGGGCCGGCGCCATGTATTTATAGGACAATCCCCCCTCCCGCTCCTCCCTCAGGCGCTTCCTATGAGTCGGTGCGGTCCAGGTACAGCGTCCGTTCTCCCGCCGTCTGGGCGCTGCGTCCTAGGTCTTCTCGTTCAGGAGGGTCTGCCACCACCGCTCTCGTTATTCTTCCCTCCTCTCCCGAAGTCGGTAAACTGTGCGAAATATCCTTTTTCTTCTTAATCCGGGTGATCGTGGGTTCCCACGCTTTGCTAACGATGTAACCGCTGTCACGATACATGACGCCCGCCCATCGCCAGTCAGTACATCAGCGCACCTGATGATGGCATTGTGGTCGATTGCCGAAATATTGTCCTATGCACACTCATACCAGGCTATTCACCCGAGATTTATTTCGTCAGCTAAAAGGCCGTTCGACAGGTCAAAACGATACGCACGTATCACATATATAAGTTACTATGTACATATTTACTGTCGTTAGTTAAATGTACACTTTATTCCGCAGCTTCAGTCTGATAGTGAAATTTTGGAACTCGTAACGCTTAATAAAGAACTGCGCGACCAAGACCTTTGTATATTTCAAAGCTGTGACGTATCAACAAGCCAGGTTAGCCGAGGCGCTGATGCGCTGCTTCCTGGACTCTGGTAGGCGCACCGGCCCCCAATAGAATCCGCCCGGCGGATTAACGACGAGAGCCGGTGTGCCGGTCAGCCTAGATGTGGTTTATAGGCGGTTTTCCACATCCCACTAGGTGAATACTGGGCTCGCCCCCCCAAGTCCCGCCTCAATTACCCTACTTGCAGACATTTGAAACATGTTCGGACTATTTCATGATTTACACTAGACGCAGACAGCTGGGGTACACTGATTCCGTCCTGGGGGGTATGGGGTGGCGGCAAGAAGAGCATCTGGCCACCCCTTCAAAATAACCTTGCCAAATCCGATTGTAACCACGGCGACCCTGCGAAAACTGCGGGACACAGGCGTAAGAAAAAGAAGAAGGAAAGTTGTGACAGATCTGAATAGTCGCCTGCCTTACTATGGATGTATTTCTCCATCAAGTAATGGCTCCTCCGCGCTATGCAGAGCCAGCGCAACACCTGCTGCAAAGGAATTTTGGCTATGCTAGAGTTATTAGCCGTTATTTCACTAAAACTTGCCTGTTCAGATCACCTGATCTTAATCCGTGTGATTTCTGCTGTATGTACAAACGTAGCTGAATTGAAGGCATGCATTGCGCAATAAATTCTGGACGTGACCCACGAGATACTCCGATCTGTTGTGGAACATGCTGTATCTCTATCTCAACTTGAGGCGGAAAACGGTGGGCAGCATACTGAACGAGTTCTGCGCCAGTCTCTCGACCGTTAAAATTCGATTTCATTGTTGCTTTTTATGCAGTTTTGCCTTAGGAATTTAAAAACCGATGTCAATGTTGGTTGTTATGTGGTTTTTGGCCCTAGGCAGTGTCACAACAGTTAACCGCCGAGCTTGTGCGGTCACACATGTTGCAAGGTACTGTTGGTTTAATGTGCAGCTCAACCATAGGAATCATATTTTGATTCATTTGTCAGTTACAGTCGAACAGTTTTACTCACTTTTAGTATGCTCGATGACCATAGGCGGCAATTTTCTATGATTCAATGAAATTACTAAACCTTAAAAGTTGCACAGAAATTTGTTTCTATTTCAATGGCGACCAGTTTTGGACCTTACTCCATTATCAAGCCATCCTGTAGAACAGAGTGTATCGTGTTACAGTTAACGTATACAATATATAAGGTCAATCAAAGTACAAGTAGGCCTTACGTTTGATAAGATGATAACGTACCACGTAAGCGCTACCACAACAGAGCTGGGCACATTGCTTGCGTGAGGTGCAAATAGTACCTTGCATTCAGCCGCTCACACAAGCAATGTGGCCAGTGCTTATGTGGTAGCACTTATGTGGTATGTAACCATCTTGTCAAATACTCAAGTACGAGGATTGCCCAGAAAGTATTGCATCGGATTTTTTTCTCAGCGGAAAACAATGCTACGAATGCAAAACGTTACGAATGAATTATTTGAAGTCTCCTGAGTGAGCTCGCCAAATTTCCGTCACTTCCGACAGATAGCGTAGCTGCAGGACAGTTTCAAATTGGCGTCTGTAGATGATGTACGTTACAAGCAACGTGCCGCCATTGAATTTCTCACTGCAGAGAAAGAAACTGTGGGGAATATTCACAGACGCTTGTGCAAAGTCTACAGAGCATCTGCTGTCGACACAAGTACAGTTAGTCGCTGAGCATGGAGGGTGGGATCATCAGAAGGCGGTTCGGCGGTGCTCCACGATTTGCAGCGGTCGGGGAGACCATCCACGGCTGTCACACCTGACATGCTGCAGCGAGCTGATTTTGTTTGGGCCATTCGTAGAAGACATTTTGAGGACGATGAGCAGGTGATTCACACAGTGAAGCACTGGCTCCGCCATCGGGACAGGGATTGGTACCAACAGGGCATACACGCTCTTGTTTCGCGCTGGAGGAAGGCCATAGAACGGGATGGAGATTACGTAGAGAAATAGGGCGTGTAGTTACAACACCATTCTTTCGTGTGTGTAATTCTCATTATGTTCAGTGAGTAATTGTAGAAGAAAAAAAATGCGGTGCATTATTTTCTTGGTTACCCTCGTACTTCGATTGACCATATATATTATCTATGTTAATACTAACACGATAAACTCTGTTCTATAGGATTGCTTGATAATGGTCTAAGGTCCAAAACTGGCTGCCGTTGAAACAGAAACGAATTTCTGTGCAGCTGTAATGGTTTCGTAGTTTCATTGAACACTCTTCCTCTATGACGTTTACAGCGCCATCTAGTAAATTTTCGTTAATTTTTATTTTTTCTTTATTTACTTATAATTTTATTTTATTTTATTATTTTTTTTCTTTTCATAACATTTCCCTATTACTCCACAATATTTCGTTCAAATTCGACGTCGTTCTGAGCAGCGATTATACGAGGGTTGTCCAGAAAGTAAGTTCCGATCGGTCAGGAAATGGACACCACAGTGAAAACGCGATGAAGCTTAGCACAAATGTGTTGGCTAGTATCTCTAGTATGACCGTCGATCGCATCAAGACGCTCTTTTCAGTTGTGAGCGCACTGTGCGAGAGTAAAGGAGCCTAGAAATACGATGTCTCCCGCCAAGTAGTGGGACCCACTGAGAAGCTTCGCCTTAATGAAAGCAGCCCACTTAACACAACTGCCACTCACTTCCCTCTTGGTGGCAATTCTCAGCCGCACTCTGCAGGGGCAGTGAAGACGCTCCTGCAGCTTTTTCGATGGGAGGTGTTCGATCACCCACAACACATCCATAATTGGCTCATCCTATCATCTCTGTTCACATGAATCGCTGGATACGAAGACAACACCTGGGCACAGGCTACGCGCTATAGACCAGCGTAGAGAATTATCGGAAAGCACAGGCGGCCGCCTTCTATGACGATCGTGTTGAAAATTTGGTATAACGCTCCGACAAATGTCGGAGTCGGAACGGCGAATAAGTACAGAAGCACCTGGAAAGTGTAGCTAACTCTTGCAAATATAATGTTTCTGATTTTCACTGTGGTTTCCATTTAGCGACCGATCTGAACTTACTTCCGGGACAACCCTCGTATTTTTACAGCGTTTTGAACCTGGAACTTCAATTATAATGGCCCTGTACATGTTTCCGCAACTCGCTTTTCTCCTGCGTCTCTGGGTCATAGTGCTACACCCAGCACACTTCCACAGTCACTAGACGGCTAAAGAAGTCCCTACACAGTTTTAGCACTCTTCCTGGTGGGCTTTGCGAATGACTGTTTCTACCGTGGAACCGAGCGAACGGCGAAATTTGTCGAGTTCATAATATCGTGCGCGATGTCTAAATCTCGGCCAGTATTGATTTTCTCTTTTTCCATTGCCGTCTCGTTTGCGAAACTCCGTTTTAGAGCGCCAGGACTTCCACTTCGCACAGTACGGCTGGCGCCTGATGATCCAGCCGCACGCCGCACAACTTTGTCCTGCGGGTTGCCGCCCTGGAAGACGCCTGCAGCCGACGCAGCACCGCTTCACTGCGATATCCTCTGCAGTAACGAGGGCGCCACGATCACCGGACATAACCAGCACTATATTTCATCTGCGAACCACGTAACTTCGGCTAGCTTCCTGGTATTCATACGCTGGGTGACCTTTTTTAAGATCGTCGCCTGCAGCTCTTCACCAGTGCGAATCTGGCCTCTGCTATTATGAGTCTGCGACTACAGTGCATCAGAACCATGACAATGATAATGCAAGTATATAAGTGACATTTCTTCTGAGCAGGCAGAGCTTTACGTTCCTTTCACGTTGTGTATGTTCTTGTTTGCATCTTTGTAGAAATAAACTTCTATGATTCAGTGCTACATGGGCAACTCCTTGATTTCTGCGCGCACCATCCCACAACGAGAAACTTAACACTTATCTTGCGATTTCTAGTTCTCCACCTGGATGGTCCGCCACTCCGTTCTTCTTCCCTGATAACTTTTGGCCTCACTGGTAGCTTCTGCACCACCAAATCACTGTTTCATATGATTTGGCTGTTTAGGTTTTTTTATTGGTAACGCCACCTCTGTATGAAAATCACTGGCTGTGCTGTGTGCAGTCTGTGGCTGCTTTGCATTGTTGTAATACTCGCCATTGTAGTGTTGGGCAGCGGCAGCTGGATGTGAACAGCGCGTAGCGTTGCGCAGTTGGAGGTGAGCCGCCAGCAGTGGTGGATGTGGGGAGAGAGATGGCGGAGTTTTGAAATTTGTCATGAACTGCTATATTTATATATGATGATATCAAGGTAAATACATTGTTTGGTCTCTATTAATATCTTTCATTTGCTAACTATCCCTATCAGTAGTTAGTGCCTTCCATAGTTTGAATCTTTTATTTAGCTGGCAGTAGTGGCGCTCGCTGTATTGCAGTAGCTTGAGCAGCGAAGATTTTTGTGAGGTAAGTGATTTGTGAAAGGTATAGTTTAATGTTAGTCAGGGCCATTCTTTTGTAGGGAATTTTGAAAGTCAGATTGCGTTGCGCTAACAAAATATTGTTTGTCAGTTTAAGCACAGTCATATATAATTGTTCAACGGGGACGTTTCAATTTATTTATTGATTTATTTAACCTGGCAAGATTGATGGTGCTTCGCTGTCGTACAATTCCAACAACTCAATAAGAACTGTTGTGGCGGTATTCCCCTTCAGATGCACAAAAAGCTATATTCGACTACCTCAGGGGGATCCACAATTTTTTTTTCTTCTTTCTCGTCTAGAGGTGTGTCACGGTATTGTGACATGCGGATTTCAGTTTGTATCAGAACTGCAGACATCTCGCAACAAAAAATAATAAATTCAATTCGATGTGATAAAACTTTCACTATCACCATATACGGAACGAAAGCAATAATGGGATATCGCGGTCAGGGGTGCCCACAAATAAATCTTCGTAAAATGTAGTAAACTGATACACTGTGCGCATAGTTGCCCATTCACTTGATGCTTGTTTATTCGTGTGAAATGCCTTAGTTATGAGAAGAGCAGTCGAAACTGAAGGGGATTTCTTGGTAAGAGTTCTCGCTGCCAGTGCCGTTTTTACAACAACGTCGCAGTAGCTCGAACAGGTGCGACTGAATGTCATGCGACTGTGTCATGCCTGTAGAGAAGTGCTTTGAACCACTGTTATGAAAGTGGCAAATTATTCAAGTGGTGCAGTGTAGCGTCAAAAAAATGTGAACTACAGCATTCATATTTATCCCGCTTCAGGAACACACATTAATGACAATATGTATTTTACATTCTTATTAATTTCTGTAAAGCGTATGAACTGATTTCCCACTTTGCTTTCTTATTTCTCATGGCCACCGAACTAAAATGCGGCCAATCGAATTCCATCCTGTGTAAATCAAACACGGTCTGTGGAACTGGTCGTTATTTGGTCGCACGGTGAGATTCTGCGATCGCAAGAGTATCGGCTTCAGTCGACAGCCTTTTTAGAGAATATTGTTAATTTGATATTACGATAACGAAATGAAATAATCTTTTTGTGTTCATAATCATTTGTTGTGTAACTGGTTTTTGGTTACTGTTAAGATACTAACATGCACCACTGTGTTTGTGAATGTAATATACAGCTATTACTACCAACGTCAAAATTTTGTAGGAAGTATTTAGTATTTACTTAAACTAAAAGTAAAAATAAACTTTTTCATGAAAGTGTATATTTCCAATTTCAAGAAGAAGAAAATCACTTTGATATATGTGTTTACAGTGACTTTGAAATCATAGTTTCTCTTCAAATATTCATACAGAAAAGACGCCATCAAAGATACTGCAAAATTTCCGCCGACTTTTAACCAGAAATAAGCCAACTGATCTTACCACAATAATCGATCTCTTCCCCGTATATATGTGGACCAAATCGAATCTGGGCAATCAAATTGTAAAAAACGAAAAAAGACAGTTTGTAAGAAATTCAATGAGGATACGTTGCATATTACGCGCCTGAAGCAGTTTCGTAATATTATTCAGTGTTATAATGGCTGAATAACGAAAAAGCAAAAGAATTGCCTATAGTATTTACACTACTGGCCATTAAAATTGCTACACCACGAAGATGACGTGCTACAGACGCGAAATTTAACCGATAGGAAGAAGATGCTGTGATATGCAAATGATTAGCTTTTCAGAGCATTCACATAAGGTTGGCGCCGGTGGCGACACCTACAACGTGCTGACATGAGGAAAGTTTCCAACTGATTTCTCATACACATATAGCAGTTGATCGGCGTTGCCGGGTGAAACGTTGTTTTGATGCCTCGTGTAAGGAGGAGAAATACGTACCATCACGTTTCCGACTTTGATAAAGGTCGGATTGTAGCCTATCGCGATTGCGGTTTATCGTATCGCGACATTGCGACATTGTAGCAATTTTAATGGCGAGTAGTGTATATAAACACTGATGAGCCAGAAAATTATGGCCACCAGCTTAATAGCTTGTTTCTCCGTATTTGGAAGGAAATACATCACTGATTCTGCGTATCGCTGGTCCGACAGTTTGTTGATAGGTTTGTGAGGGTATGTAGCATTAGATGCCTACACACAGGTCACATAATTCGTGTAAATAACTGGCCGCTGATTTGCGTCCTCTCTAATAGCGACCCAGATGGGTTCCATAGGATTTAGATGAGGCAAATTTGGTAGCCGAGATGTCAACGTAAGTTTACTACAATACTCCTTAAACCACCGTAGCACGGTTCTGGCACCGAGACACGGACAGTTATACTTTTGGAAGATGACATCACTGTCAGGGAAGACATTACGCACGAAGGGATGCAGATGGTTCGCAGCTGTCACCGTGTCTTCGATTACTACCAGAGGTCCTATGCAAGCACAGGAGAATATCTCCCGTAGGATAAACTGCTCCCACCAGCCTGCGTCCGTGGTTCGCTGCACCCTCAGAGCCGCTGCTCACCTCGACGACGGCTTTTGTGGAGACGATCGTCGACGACCGAGTGCAGCAAAAATGTGATTCACCCCGAATAACCAACAGGTTTCCATTGATCGACGGTCGAATCCCGATGGTCCTGTCTGCAATGCAGCCGTGTCTGACAGTATCGTTGGGTCAACATTGAAAACAAAATTTTCAAATGTGTGTGAAATCTTATGGGACTTAACTGCGTAGGTCATCAGTCCATAAGCTTACACACTACTTAACCTAAATTATCCTAAGGACAAACACACACACACCCATGCCCGAACCTCCGCCGCGACCAGCCGCACAGTCCATGACTGCAGCGCCCTAGACCGCTCGACTAATCCCGCGCGGCCGGGTCAACATTTAAACAAGTAAATCTCCATGCTCAACAATGCACGATGAACGGTTTGCTCCGAAACACTTGCAAGTGCATCAGCATTGTACTCTTCCAGCAGAGATGCCACAAATCACAATCTATCCCACTTTACAGAGCAGACAAGCCTCCGAACCTCGCGCTCTGTGAAGAGTCGTGGACGTCCAACCATTTAGCACCTAGTGGTGGTTCTGCTGTCTTGTTTTTCCGCAGATCCTCACGACAGTGGCACGTGAATACTCGACCAGCTTCGCCGTTTTCGAGATGTACTCATTCACAGACTATGCGCAATAACAATCTGCCCTTTGTCACAGTCGCTTATCTCAATGGATTTCCCAATTTGCAGCCCAAATCTTCGCTAGGTTGATACCCTGTATGTGTCTGCTCCGCTTACATACTTTTCGTACCCAGTCACTTGCCGGCAACGCCACCAGGTGGCATCCAACGTCGCGGTGGCAAAAGCCATACTGTTTTGGGTTAAAATTGTATATTACGACACCGAGCCAGGTCCGTTGCTTAGAATGATTCTTGAAACTGGTACAGTATACTAAAACAGGATACGTAACACGTCCAGTCATTCAGCGAGGTATTTCAGTGTGACCTGTCGATAACCTCGAATGAGAGTGTCCACACGTTCCAACATTGTCGGTGTCAAAGCAGTGCGCAGCTGGCCGGCAAGAGATCGGACAGCTATGTGCGACCTTGATGCAGTGATAACAGATGTCTTGACCAACGGCTCACCGTGCTTTTGCTCTCTGCCAGATTTTCGTAAACATTCTGCAAGCGTTATGAATATCTGCGATGCTCTGGTTTCTCACCAAAAGAGACTCAATGATACCTCTGCTGCTCCGATACAGAAGCAATTTTGAAGGCTACATACTGCACCGCCACCTGTCGGAACTTTATGTAAATATAGGGGCTGAAGGAGGAATATTCTACGATGTCAGATAACAAATTCCTCTTTTTTTAACCGAAATTGACCGAAAAAGGTGTTGCATTACTTACTGAGCGCACCTTGTTGAATGCAGTACCGCATGATTCATAATGCCCAACTTGTTTCGCTGTATTACAACAGGATAACTTCCAAGACGGAAGGCGATTCAGTCCTTGATCGAAGACTGCTGGAGTGGTTGCGTCCTGTGTAATTGCTACTACATGCCCGACCCAGCAGAAGCAATCACGGGTACCTTATCAAGAGAGCCATCGACGCACGTCGTGCTCGCGACATCAATCACTGTGCATTACCAGCGCCGCACCGCGGCCGCCACCGCTGTCTGGACGGAGAGCGCAAGGAGAGTCCCGGCAGGCAAGTTGTTAAATTAATTACAACCGCTGGCGGCGGAGATTACCGGAGAATTTATGAGGCGGCAGCAGGCGCCAGGAGTCGTCCCCTCTGGAGGAATGGAGTGATCAGGGCTGCAGGCGGCGAACGGGTTCCGTCTGGGCAGAGCCAGATCAAAGCGACCGAGCTGGAGAGCACCTTCCAGCACTCCACTGCTGGTCACCCCTTGCAATGGTGTTAGCCGTCCAAGGTAAATTCCGGCATGATGCGACAAGTGTAATCAATAATAGCTGAGAAACAACACTGCTCTATAGCGGTAGAACCGGCGCGACAGTTACTGAAATACATGCTAGGAATTATAGTGTACATGCGCAGTAGCAATCTGCTCATGGTCAACGATAAATACAGGCCTGAGCGATCGTCTGTGTGACGTCAGCAGTGTAGTGTTGCTGCCGTCCGACACAAACACCGCGCTGTAAAAGACCTCTGTCACAGATTTCATCGAATTTCTTTGACCAAACTTCTTCATTGGAGCTATTACACTATCGTAATTTTTTTCAATGTAGTTATTTGGGAATGGAAACCGAAAGTACTGGCACTTATTGGTGGCGAGCGCATTATTTGATAAGAAAATGAAATGGAAGCGATTGTGGGTGAAAGCGTGCATGGTGAGAAGACAGCTCGAGGGGTTCACCAGAATTTGCTTCGCGAGCTACAGTGCAAAGACAAAAAGATCAACGAAAATTATTTGAGAATGTGCGTTGTTCTGCACTCTTGCCTTGCAGTTGTGTTTTTATGGTTTATTGCAATGGGTCAGATTTCTTTTGTCTGACTTTTCGAAACATGACATAACAAACCTACATAAATATTTATACTTGATAATTAGAATACATTCTCGCAAATAATCGTGCAGATAGTGGAAAAAATTACGTTACTGGTGCAGTGTTTCATTATTTAAATTATCAATGCTGTTTGTGCTGAAGATCTTCTCACAGTTAGGTTAAGAGTTTAGCAACAAGCGAAAGCTATTCTGGCTTCTAACTCAGTTTCTAATTCCTCAGTTTACCATTTTACGTATTATTCCAGAAATATGTAAACCATTGAACACAGAAAAAAAGGTTTGCATCACCTCGGATCAGAGAGTTCCGAAACCTGTACAGAAAATTGGAATAGAGATCAACATAAACATCATTTCTGCCCTCTTTATTGCTCATGAAAACCACACATTCCATGTTGTACCACCATACAGCGAGACCTTCAGAGGTCGTGGTCTAGATTGCTGTACACACCGGTACCTCTAATACCCAGTAGCACGTCCTCTTGCATTTATGCATGTCTGTATTCGTCGTGGCATATTACCAACAAGTTCATCAAGGCACTGTTAATCCGGATTGTCCCACCCCTCAGCGGCGATTCGGCGTAGATCCCTTAGAGTGGTTGATGGGTCACGTCGTCCATAAACAGCCCTCTTCAATGTATCCCAAGCGTGTTCGATAGCGATCATGTCTGGAGAACATGCTGGCCATTCTAGTCGAGCGATATCGTTATCGTGAAGGAAGTCATTCACAAGATGTGCACGATGGGGGGCGCGAATTGTCGTCCATGAAGACGAATGCCTCGCCAATATGCTGTTGATAAGGTTGCACTATCGGTCTGAGGATGGCATTCACGTATCGTTCAGCCGTTACGCGCCTTCCATAACCACCGGCGGCGTACGTCGGCCCCACATAATGCCACCCCAAAATATTAGGACACCTACACCTTGGTGCACTTGCTGGACGGTGCGTCTAAGGCGTTCAGCCGGCCCGGGTTGCCTCCAAACACGTCTCCGACGATTGTCTGGTTGAAGACACATGCGACACTCATCGGTGAAGAGAACATGATGCCAATTCAGAGCGGTCCATTCGGCATGTTGTTGGGCCCATCTGTACCACCCTGCATGGTGTCGTGGTTGCAAAGATGGACATCATCATGGACATCGGGAGTGAAGTTGCGTATCATGCAGCCTATTGCTCACAGTCTGAGTCGTATCACGACGTCCCGCGGCTGCACGAAAAGCATTATTCAACATCGTTGCTGTCAGGGTTCCTCCGAGCCATAATCCGTAGGTAGCAGTCATCCACTGCAGTAGTAGTCCTTGGGCGGCTTGAGCGCGGCATATCATCGACAGTTCCTGTCTCTCTGTATCTCCTCCATGTCCGAAAATCATCGCTTCGGTTCACTCCGAGACGCCTGGACACTTTCCTTGTTGAGAGCTCTTCCTGGCACAAAGTAACAATGCGGACGCGATCGAACGGCGGTATTGGCCTTGTAGGCATGGTTGAACTACAGACAACGCGTGCCGTTTACCTCCTTCTTGGTGAAGTGACTGGAACTGATCGACTGTCGGATCACCTCCGTCTTATAGGAGCAGCTCATGTATGGTTCTTTACACCTTTGGGCTGGTTTAGTGACATCTGTGAACAGTTAAAGGGACCGTGTGTGTGATACAATACCCACAGTCAATGTCTATCTTCAGTAGTTTTGGGAACCGGGGTGATGCAAAAATTTTTTGATGTGTGTATAAATCACCTAAGGAGGAATTTAGAGTAGAAATAAATACATTTATTTCACTTATGTGCACTTTTAACACACATGCGTTTTCGCATTTCCATCTCGTTCCATATTCTTTCGTCATATATATAAGCGTAACATCATCTACAGCGCAGCAACTTCGAAAGCAGCTGATTGCTGCAGATATTTGTTTGTAAGATTCCATTCGCCTAGTACAGTCTTTCTAGTCAGCGTGCTTTATGTTATAAACAAATTTGTATCATTCACGCTTTGCAATGATAACTGTGGTGGAAGCGACGTATCAAATTTACTTCATTTTATAGCTTAAATGCAGTACAGCAAGCGAGGTGATAGGTAAAGAACTGCCCTCGGCCTAACTTTTACCCAAGATCTTTGCTTAAAGCTTCCCTACTACACTGTCAAAGATCTGACGAAAGAGCTTTGATAAGTATTTATCGATGGCCACGAACACTACATTGGTGACGTCACACAGACGTGCGCTTAAGACTGTATTTAACGTAGACCACCCTGAACAGGACCGTGTCAAGTAGGCCAAAGCGTCTGCAGTTTAATTGCTTCAGTGATACAGAATTACGTGCTCTGATAACCAAAATTATTTTATTCGAAATGACACTGGCCGTGGAAGTCTACAGTCATAGAACAAAATTAAAATACCAGTCTGATTCATAGGTTAATGGTATCATGCAACCGTGAGTTCACAACATATACTCAAGCGAAGTCTATCGCTGCATAGAACTAGAGGAACTAAATCCATTAGTACAGTTTAAGTCATTAAATCGACACCCAATCTGTAAGCGGCAACTAGAAAGTGGCGATATAGCCACACCGAGACACAGGACCTCTTTCAATCAGAAGTGTATGTGGATTCTTTTCCTACTTCCAACTTGAGTATATACTTAATTTTGTTCGTCATAATCGTGATACTTTTGTCTACTACAGGTATTGTGCCTTTTACACTAAACAGAGTGTCACACACACATAAATTATCACTTACACTGTTTGTTTTTGTAATCAAACCATGCTACAAAAAAAGGTTTGTTCACAGTTTGTTGGCTTGCATTATACATGTATATAAAATTGTCAACTACAAAATTTATTTTTACCACTATTGAATACTGAATTATCGATTACATTTTTTGTGTATATGAGAAATCGTAAATATTTATGAAAATTATTACCGTTATGATATTCAGGAGAAACGTTTGAAAAAGTTAACTTACTCATTATCTAGTTTGTCACCAAGATTTTTTTTTCTCCTCGTTTTTCGTGCTGTACAAAAATTTAAAGCTACTCCAATAACTCCGTTGCAAGTGTTTCTTGGATGTTGGGGATGTATCTTAACACACTTCTAAAGTGTGTTCAGTGTTCTTCGTGTGTGTTGCTACTGCTGATTTCGTAAATCGCTTATGTGTGTAACAGTTGTTGTGTTCAGTGTATCTAATCTGTAAATTTTTGGCAGTTTTTCGTATGTAGTAGTTTGAGCAAGTTTAACCATTCCTGATCCTTAGCATATAAAAACAATCCAAGGTTCATTTTGTCCTATTTAACGATTGCAGTATAATTTCAGAAAGACATCTACAATGCAAGATATCGCCAAAAATATTCGTGTAAACAAATGCACTCGAAAATGAGAATAAATTCTTGGAACGCGTTGTGCTAAGCATGAAAAAATAAGTAACTGGTGCAGGTTTCTTTATGTGAAACACTGATTAGAAAAACTACAGTCACTGCCTTAAATTCAGGCTGCACCACCTCCAGACTCCACACTCTTGGAGGCGCGATCGCTCTGTGTGTGCAGCTGGCCCATAAACAAATCACATTTGCAGCCTGTGGAAAAACTCTTCCAAGTGAACAAGAGAACATATTGGCTCGTGGCTCGGACCAGCGACCGACTGACCTTTTCCGTCTTCTACCCAATGCCATCACCAGAGAGGGAAGAGCACAAACCACTAGGATGCACACTGTGTTGACAAAAGTCATGGGATGGTCATGTGCATATATACAGATGGCGCTTGGATCGCTTGCACAAAAGAGTTAAAAGGGCAGTCTATTGGCAGAGCTGTCATTTGTACTCAGGTGATTCATGTGAAAAGCTTCCGATGTGACTGTGGCTGCACAACGGGAATTGACAGACTTTGAACACGGAATGATAGCTGTAGTTAGAAGCAGATGACAGTTCATTCGGTAAATCGTTACGCAATTCAGTATTCCGAGATCCACAGTCTCAAGAGTGTGCCGAGAATACCAAATTTCAGACTTTACTTCGCACCAGGGACAACGCACTGCTGACGACCTGCACCGAGAGCAGCAGCGCTTGCGTAGAGTCGTCAGTGCTAACAGACAAGCAACACTGCGTTAAATAACCGTGGGACGTACGATAAACGTATCGTGGTGTTAATGGGCTATACCAACAGACAACAGACGCGAGTGCCTTTGTTAACAACGATACAGCCTGCAGCGCATCTTCTGGGCTTGTGACCATATCGATTGGACCCTAGACGACTGGAAAACCGTGGCTTGGTCAGACGAGTCCCGATTTCTAATGCTAAGAGCTTATGGTAGCTTTATAATGTGGCACACACCCCACGAAACCATGGACCCCAAGTTGTCAACAACTGTTCAAGCTGGTGGTGGCACCACGGGCTGAGGTGGCCGAACAGTTGTAGGTGCTTCAGTCCGGAACCGCGCTACTGCTACGGTCGCAGGTTAGAATCCTGCCTCGGGCATGGATGCGTGTGATGTCCTTAGGTTAGTTAGGTTTAAGTAGTTCTAAGGTCTAGGGGACTAATGACCTGAGATGTTAAGTCCCATAGTTCTCAGAGCCATTTGAACCATTTTTTTGGTGGTGGCTCCATAATGGTGTGGACTATGTTTACACGGAATGCACTGGATCCTCTGGTCCAACTGAACCGAACATGACCACGGGAAATGGTTTTGTTCGGCTACTTGGAGATTTGCAACCATTCACTGACTTCACGTTCGCAGACAACGATGGAAATTTTATGGATGACAGTGTGCCATATCAACGGGCTAATGTTCGCGATTGGCTTCAAGAATATTGTCGACAAATCGAAGAATTATCTGACCACCCAGATGGCGCGACATGAATCTCATCGAACATTTATGGAACATAATCGAGACGTCAGTTCACGGACAAAATCCAGCATCGGGAACACAACAATAATGAGCGCGTCTATTGAACCATGGACCTTGCCGTTGGTGGGGAGGCTTGCGTGCCTCAGCGATACAGATGGCCGTACCGTAGGTGCAACCACAACGGAGGGGTATCTGTTGAGAGGCCAGACAAACATGTGGTACCTGAAGAGGGGCAGCAGCCTTTTCAGTAGTTGCAGGGGCAACAGTCTGGATGATTGACTGATCTGGCCTTGTAACATTAACCAAAACGGCCTTGCTGTGCTGGTACTGCGAACGGCTGAAAGCAAGGGGAAACTACAGCCGTAATTTTTCCCGAGGACATGCAGCTTTACTGTATGATTAAATGATGATGGCGTCCTCTTGAGTAAAATATTCCGGAGGTAAAATAGTCCCCCACTCGGATCTCCGGGCGGGGACTGCTCAGGAGGACGTCGTCATCAGGAGAAAGAAAACTGGCGTTCTAGGGATCGGAGCGTGGAATGTCAGATCTCTTAATCGGGTAGGTAGGTTAGAAAATTTAAAAAGGGAAATGGACAGGTTAAAGTTAGATATAGTGGGAATTAGTGAAGATCGGTGGCGGGAGGAACAAGACTTTTGGTCAGATGATTACAGGGTTATAAATACAAAATCAAATAGGTGTAATGCAGGAGTAGGTTTAATAATGAATAAAAAAATAGGAGTGCGGGTTAGCTACTACAAACAGCATAGTGAACGCATTATTGTGGCCAAGGTAGACACAAAGCCCATGCCTACTACAGTAGTACAAGTTTATATGCCAACTAGCTCTGCAGATGATGAAGAAATAGATGAAATGTATGACGAGATAAAAGAAATTATTCAGGTAGTGAAGGGAGACGAAAATTTAATAGTCATGGGTGACTGGAATTCGTCAGTAGGAAAAGGGAGAGAAGGAAACATTGTAGATGAATATGGATTGGGGGGAAGGAATGAAAGAGAAAGCCGCCTTGTAGAATTTTGCACAGAGCATAACTTAATCATAGCTAACACTTGGTTCAAGAATCATAAAAGAAGGTTGTATACATGGAAGAATCCTGGAGATACTAAAAGGTATCAGATAGATTATATAATGGTAAGACAGAGATTTAGGAACCAGGTTTTAAATTGTAAGACATTTCCTGGGGCAGATGTGGATTCTGACCACAATCTATTTGTTATGAACTGCAGATTGAAACTGAAGAAACTGCAAATAGGTGGGAATTTAAGGAGATGGGACCTGGATAAACTGAAAGAACCAGAGGTTGTAGAGAGTTTCAGGGAGAGCATAAGGGAACAATTGACAGGAATGGGGGAAAGAAATACAGTAGAAGAAGAATGGGTAACTCTGAGGGATGAAGTAGTGAAGGCAGCAGACGATGAAGTAGGTAAAAAGACGAGGGCTAGTAGCAACTTTTGGGTAACAGAAGAAATATTGAATTTAGTTGATGAAAGGAGAAAATATAAAAATGCAGTAAATGAAGCAGGCAAAAAGGAATACAAACGTCTCAAAAATGAGATCGACAGGAAGTGCAAAATGGCTAAGCAGGGATGGCTAGAGGACAAATGTAAGGATGTAGAGGCTTGTCTCACTAGGGGTGAGATAGATACTGCCTACAGGAAAATTAAAGATACCTTGTCTTGTGACAGCCAAAGCGAGAGCACCAGCAGCAGCGAGTACTGTTTGTATACAGCGTTTATTTTGCATTTTGTTTACGACCTTCCACTAAGGAAGGGATTCTATTTGTGTTTATCTGCTCTGCATAGTAACTAACAGTTCTTGATAAAACTTTACGTAGTTTTCGTGTTAGATTTCTTAGTGTTTTCTTGATCGTTTAGAACAGAAAGCGACCTAAAACCGCCTTTTGTTTGTTTCGCGGCCGTTAGCCACTAGTCACTTGAATCAGCAGTTGTCTTGTGACAGCCAGAGCGAGAGCACCAGCAGCAGCGAGTACTGTTTGTATAAAGCGTTTATTTTGCATTTTGTTGACGACCATCCACTAAGGAAGGGATTCTATTTGTGTTTATCTGCTCTGCATAGTAACTAACAGTTCTTGATAAAACTTTACGTAGTTTTCGTGTTAGATTTCTTAGTGTTTTCTTGATCGTTTAGAACAGAAAGCGCCCTAAAACCGTCTTTTGTTTGTTTCGCGGCCGTTAGCCACTAGTCACTTGAATCAGCAGTTGTCTTGTGACAGCCAGAGCGAGAGCACCAGCAGCAGCGAGTACTGTTTGTATAAAGCGTTTTTGTACTTATTTGCTGCGCTCAGCTTTTAAATAGTTTTTCTGGGAAAACCTAGCGTAGTTTTCGCGTCTCGTATTTCAGTGAGTGTTTCTTGATTATCAGAGTAGCTCATCAGAAGATTATCTTGGGAATTTGTCACCGTATAGAGTAGGGTAAACATAGTCATGTGTAGGGACTGTGGTTGTTGTGAGCGGACGCAAGGAGAATTGGCCACTCTTCGGGGGCAGGTGGAGGCTTTGTCTGTTAGGCTCATCGAGCTCGAGGCGCAGGCGTCGGCTCGTAGTGGCGTTGGGGCAACTGTGGTGAGACCTATGCCTACTTCGGTGGCCTTGGAATCACATGGAACCCCTGATGTCGCTGCGTCTTCCGGCAGTGAGCATCTTACCGGTCAGCCATCACTCCAGGGTGAATGGCGGACAGTGGTGGGCTCGCGCGTGCCTGGCCGAAAGGCAAAGGTGGGATCTGGCCGCGTGGCAGCTGCCTTACCCCTTTCCAACAGGTACGGGGTGCTTCCTAGTGGTGATGACATCGTTTCCGAGCCACCACAGGATGCCTCGCCTGTTGGGCCAGTGGCCGATTCTCCGGCAAGGTCCCGACAGTCACAGAGGGCGGGCCTATTAGTTATAGGGAGCTCCAACGTTAGGCGGGTTATGGAGCCCCTCAGGAAAATAGCGGGTAGGTCGGGGAAGAATGCCAGTGTGCACTCGGTGTGCTTGCCGGGGGGTCTCGTCCGTAATGTGGAGGAGGCCCTTCCGGCAGCTATTGAACGCACTGGGTGTGACCGGCTGCAGATAGTAGCACATGTCGGAACGAATGACGCCTGCCGCTTGGGTTCTGAGACCATCCTTGATTCCTTCCGGCGGCTGGCTGATTTGGTGAAGACAACCAGCATCGCACGCGGAGTGCAAGCTGAGCTTAATATCTGCAGCATAGTGCCCAGGGTCGATCGCGGTCCTCTGGTTTGGAGCCGTGTGGAGGGTCTAAACCAGAGGCTCAGACGACTCTGCGACTATAATGGTTGCAAATTCATCGACCTCCGTTATTGGGTGGAGAACTGTAGGGCCCCCCTAGACAGGTCAGGCGTGCACTACACACCGGAAGCAGCTACTAGGGTAGCAGAGTACGTGTGGCGTGCACACGGGGGTTTTTTAGGTTAGAGGGACCCCCCCTTGGGCGAAACGATAAAATACCTGACGGCTTACCAGAGAGGACATTATCATCGTTGATAAAGAACGTCCGTCCTCAGAGACCAAAAACAGGAAAAGTTAACGTAATATTGGTAAACTGCAGGAGTATCCAGGGCAAGGTTCCTGAATTAGTATCTCTTATTGAAGGAAATAGTGCGCATATAGTATTAGGAACGGAAAGTTGGTTGAAACCGGAAGTGAACAGTAACGAAATCCTAGACACAGAATGGATTATATACCGCAAGGATAGGATAAACGCCAATGGTGGAGGAGTATTTATAGCAGTAAAGAATTCAATAATATCCAGTGAAGTTATTAGCGAATGCGAATGTGAAATAATCTGGGTTAAGTTAAGTATCAAGGGTGGGTCAGATATGATAGTCGGATGCTTCTATAGACCACCTGCATCAGCAACCGTAGTAGTTGAGCGCCTCAAAGAGAACCTGCAGAACGTCGTGAAGAAGTTTTGTGATCATACTATTGTAATAGGGGGAGACTTCAATCTACCAGGTATAGAATGGGATAGTCACACAATCAGAACTGGAGCCAGGGACAGAGACTCTTGTGACATTATCCTGACTGCCTTGTCCGAGAATTACTTCGAGCAGATACACTCCTGGAAATTGAAATAAGAACACCGTGAATTCATTGTCCCAGGAAGGGGAAACTTTATTGACACATTCCTGGGGTCAGATACATCACATGATCACACTGACAGAACCACAGGCACATAGACACAGGCAACAGAGCATGCACAATGTCGGCACTAGTACAGTGTATATCCACCTTTCGCAGCAATGCAGGCTGCTGTTCTCCCATGGAGACGATCGTAGAGATGCTGGATGTAGTCCTGTGGAACGGCTTGCCATGCCATTTCCACCTGGCGCCTCAGTTGGACCAGCGTTCGTGCTGGACGTGCAGATCGCGTGAGACGACGCTTCATCCAGTCCCAAACATGCTCAATGGGGGACAGATCCGGAGATCTTGCTGGCCAGGGTAGTTGACTTACACCTTCTAGAGCACGTTGGGTGGCACGGGATACATGCGGACGTGCATTGTCCTGTTGGAACAGAAAGTTCCCTTGCCGGTCTAGGAATGGTAGAGCGATGGGTTCGATCACGGTTTGGATGTACCGTGCACTATTCAGTGTCCCCTCGACGATCACCAATGGTGTACGGCCAGTGTAGGAGATCGCTCCCCACACCATGATGCCGGGTGTTGGCCCTGTGTGCCTCGGTCGTATGCAGTCCTGATTGTGGCGCTCACCTGCACGGCGCCAAACACGCATACGACCATCATTGGCACCAAGGCAGAAGCGACTCTCATCGCTGAAGACGACAAGTCTCCATTCGTCCCTCCATTCACACCTGTCGCGACACCACTGGAGGCGGGCTGCACGATGTTGGGGCGTGAGCGGAAGACGGCCTAACGGTGTGCGGGACCGTAGCCCAGCTTCATGGAGACGGTTGCGAATGGTCCTCGCCGATACCCCAGGAGCAACAGTGTCCCTAATTTGCTGGGAAGTGGCGGTGCGGTCCCCTACGGCACTGCGTAGGATCCTACGGTCTTGGCGTGCATCCGTGCGTCGCTGCGGTCCGGTCCCAGGTCGACGGGCACGTGCACCTTCCGCCGACCACTGGCGACAACATCGATGTACTGTGGAGACCTCACGCCCCACGTGTTGAGCAATTCGGCGGTACGTCCACCCGGCCTCCCGCATGCCCACTATACGCCCTCGCTCAAAGTCCGTCAACTGCACATACGGTTCACGTCCACGCTGTCGCGGCATGCTACCAGTGTTAAAGACTGCGATGGAGCTCCGTATGCCACGGCAAACTGGCTGACACTGACGGCGGCGGTGCACAAATGCTGCGCAGCTAGCGCCATTCGATGGCCAACACCGCTGTTCCTGGTGTGTCCGCTGTGCCGTGCGTGTGATCATTGCTTGTACAGCCCTCTCGCAGTGTCCTGAGCAAGTATGGTGGGTCTGACAAACCGGTGTCAATGTGTTCTTTTTTCCATTTCCAGGAGTGTAGTTAGAGAACCAACTCGTGAAGCTAACGTTGTAGACCTCATAGCAACAAATAGACCGCAACTTTTCGACTCCGTGAATGTAGAAGAGGGTATCAGTGATCATAAGTCAGTGGTAGCATCAATGACTACAAGTGTAATAAGAAATGCCAAGAAAGGAAGGAAAATATATTTGCTTAACAAGAGTGATAGAGCACAAATCGCAGAATATCTGAGTGACCACCATCAAACGTTCATTTCTGAGGAAGAGGATGTGGAACAAAAATGGAAAAAATTCAGAAACATCGTCCAGTACGCCTTAGATAAGTTCGTACCGACTAAGGTCCAAAGCGAGGGGAAAGATCCACCGTGGTATAACAATCATGTACGAAAGGTACTACGGAAACAAAGAAAGCTTCATCATAGGTTTAAGAGTAGTCGAATCATAGCTGATAAGGAAAAGCTGAACGAAGTGAAAAAGAGCGTAAAGAGAGCAATGAGAGAAGCATTCAACGAATTCGAACATAAAACATTGGCAAACAATCTAAACAAGAACCCTAAAAAGTTTTGGTCATATGTAAAATTGGTAAGCGGATCTAAATCCCCTATTCAGTCACTCGTTGACCACGATGGCACCGAAACAGAGGACGACCGAAGAAAGGCAGAAATACTGAATTCAGTGTTCCGAAACTGTTTCACTGCGGAAAATCGTAACACGGTCCCTGACTTCAGCCGTCGCACGGACGCCAAAATGGAAAATATTGAAATAAACGATATCGGAATTGAAAAACAACTGCTATCACTTAGTAGCGGAAAAGCATCCGGACCAGACGAGATACCCTTAAGATTCTACAGTGATTATGCTAAAGAACTTGCCCCCTTTCTATCAGCAATTTATCGTAGATCGCTGGAAGAACGTAAAGTACCTAGCGACTGGAAGAAAGCGCAGGTCGTTCCCATTTTCAAGAAGGGTCATAAATCAGATGCGAATAATTATAGGCCTATTTCGCTTACGTCAATCTGTTGTAGAATAATGGAACATGTTTTGTGTTCTCGTATTATGACGTTCTTAGATAATACAAATCTCCTTCATCATAACCAACATGGATTCCGCAAACAGAGATCATGTGAAACTCAGCTCGCCCTATTTGCCCAAGAAATTCACAGTGCCGTAGACACTGGCGAGCAGATTGATGCCGTATTCCTGGACTTCAGGAAGGCATTTGATACGGTTCCGCACTTACGTTTAGTGAAAAAAAAATACGAGCTTACGGAATATCGGACCAGGTTTGTGATTGGATTCAGGATTTCCTAGAAGAAAGAACACAACATGTCATTCTTAACGGTTCAAAATCTGCAGATGTAGAGGTAATTTCGGGAGTACCGCAGGGAAGCGTGATAGGACCTTTATTGTTTACAATATACATAAATGACTTAGTTGACAACATCGGTAGCTCCGTGAGGCTATTTGCAGATGACACGGTTGTCTACAAGAAAGTAGCAACATCAGAAGACTCGTACGTACTCCAGGAGGACCTGCAGAGGATTAATGCATGGTGCGACAGCTGGCAGCTTTCCCTAAACGTAGATAAATGTAATATAATGCGCATACATAGGGGCAGAAATCCATTCCAGTACGATTATGCCATAGGTGGTAAATCATTGGAAGCGGTAACGACCGTAAAATACTTAGGAGTTACTATCCGGAGCGATCTGAAGTGAAATGATCACATAAAACAAATAGTGGGAAAAGCAGGCGCCAGGTTGAGATTCATAGGAAGAATTCTAAGAAAATGTGACTCATCGACGAAAGAAGTAGCTTACAAAACGCTTGTTCGTCCGATTCTTGAGTATTGCTCATCAGTATGGGACCCTTACCAGGTTGGATTAATAGAAGAGATAGACATGATCCAGCGAAAAGCAGCGCGATTCGTCATGGGGACATTTAGTCAGCGCGAGAGCGTTACGGAGATGCTGAACAAGCTCCAGTGGCGGACACTTCAAGAAAGGCGTTACGCAATACGGAGAGGTTTATTATCGAAATTACGAGAGAGCACATTCCGGGAAGAGATGGGCAACATATTACTACCGCCCACATATATCTCGCGTAATGATCACAACGAAAAGATCCGAGAAATTAGAGCAAATACGGAGACTTACAAGCAGTCGTTCTTCCCACGCACAATTCGTCAATGGAACAGGGAAGGGGGGATCAGATAGTGGTACAATAAGTACCCTCCGCCACACACCGTAAGGTGGCTCGCGGAGTGTAGATGTAGATGTAGATGTAGAAGAGAACCACTTGTATGAATATCAAGAGCTCAGATGGCAAACCAGTTCTAAGCAAAGAAGGGAAGGCAGAAAGGTGGAAGGAGTATATAGAGGGTTTATACAAGGACGATGTACTTGAGGACAATATTATGGAGATGTAAGAGGATGTAGATGAAGACGAAATGGGAGGTACGATACTGCGTGAAGAGTTTGACAGAGCACTGAAAGACTTGAGTCGAAACAAGGCCCCGGGAGAAGACAACATTCCATTAGAACTACTGATGGCCTCGGGAGAGCCAGTCTTGACAAAACTCTACCATCTGGTGAGCACGATATATGAGACAGGCGAAATACTTTCAGACTTCAAGAAGAATATAATAATTCCAATCCCAAAGAAAGCAGGTGTTGACAGGTGTGAAAATTGCCGAACTATAAGTTTAATAAGTCACAGCTGCAAAATACTAACACGAATTCTTTACAGAAGAATGGAAAAACTGGTAGAAGCCGACCTCGGGGAAGATCAGTTTGGATTCCGTAGAAATGTTGGAACACGTGAGGCAATACTGACCTTACAACTTATCTTAGAAGAAAGATTAAGGAAAGGCAAACCTGCGTTTCTAGCATTTGTAGACTTAGAGAAAGCTTTTGACAATGTTAACTGGAATACTCTCTTTCAAATTCTGAAGGTGGCAGGGGTAAAATACAGGGAGCGAAAGGCTATTTACAATTTGTACAGAAACCAGATGGCAGTTATAAGAGTCGAGGGGCATGAAAGGGAAGCAGTGGTTGGGAAAGGAGTGAGACAGGGTTGTAGCCTCTCCCCGATGTTATTCAATCTGTATATTGAGCAAACAGTAAACAAAAGAAAAATTCGGAGTAGGTATTAAAATTCATGGACAAGAAATAAAAACTTTGAGGTTCGCCGATGACATTGTAATTCTGTCAGAGACAGCAAGGGGCTTGGAAGAGCAGTTCAACGGAATGGACAGTGTCTTGAAAGGAGGATATAAGATGAACATCAACAAAAGCAAAACGAGGATAATGGAATGTAGTCGAATTAAATCGGGTGATGCTGAGGGAATTAGATTAGGAAATGAGACACTTAAAGTAGTAAAGGAGTTTTGCTATTTGGGGAGCAAAATAACAGATGAAGGTCGAAGTAGAGAGGATATAAAATGTAGACTGGCAATGGCAAGGAAATCGTTTCTGAAGAAGAGAAATTTGTTAACATTGAGTATACATTTCAGTGTCAGGAAGTCGTTTCTGAAAGTATTTGTATGGAGTGTAGCCATGTATGGAAGTGAAACATGGACGATAACTAGTTTGGACAAGAGGAGAATAGAAGCTTTCGAAATGTGGTGCTACAGAAGAATGCTGAAGATAAGGTGGGTAGATCATGTAACTAATGAGGAGGTATTGAATAGGATTGGGGAGAAGAGAAGTTTGTGGCACAACTTGACTAGAAGAAGGGATTGGTTGGTAGGACATGTTTTGAGGCATCAAGGGATCACAAATTTAGCATTGGAGGGCACCGTGGAGGGTAAAAATCGTAGAGGGAGACCAAGAGGTGAATACACTAAGCATATTCAGAAGGATGTCTGTTGCAGTAGGTACTGGGAGATGAAGAAGCTTGCACAGGATAGAGTAGCATGGAGAGCTGCATCAAACCAGTCTCAGGACTGAAGACCACAACAACAACAACTATAGAGGCAGCATGGCTCAATATTTCTGCAGGGGACTCACAACGGGTAGTTGAGTCCAGGCCAGGTCGAGTTGCTGCCATACGCGGGACAGAAGTGGGAGCGATACCATATTAGTAGGTATTCTATGACTACTAAGTTGAAGCACTTTAGTGTCCACCGGAAACCAGTAGATGTCGAGTGATGGGGAACTTGGCGGTGACTTGCTAAGGATCAGCTGATGCCCGGCGTACCCAGCAGCTGCTGGCCGCCAGCGCCCACGAAGTCCTGCGGCTCGCTAGGACGGGCCCTTAACCACGGCCGCCTGATAATCATTTCCGGCGCACAATGGCCGCACTTCAGCCGCTGCCCTCTCCGCCTACCACCGCCGGACAGCGTCCGCTGACACGGCGTCTGCTACCGCTGCAACTCACTGCGCTACCACGGCGTGGCAAACCGTGCCACTGCCCGGAGCGGCAAGTGTTTGTGGGCACAACGATTATGGGGGCTCCAAAATCTTTAATTCTAATATGCTTCCACGCGAATGCATTAAACAGTGCAATGAAAGGTTTGCATAAATGAAGAGGCGTGACATTAAGTTGGGAATACATGTAATTCTTATACAAAACCCGACTTTAGGCACCTACAACGCAGATCCGAAAGAGACGGAAGGAGAAACAGTTTCAGTATGACTTAGAAGACGAGAAAACTGAAGAATAATAAATGCAAAAATAATTCAAATGGCTCTAAGCACTATGGGACTTAACATCTGACGTCATCAATCCCCTAGACTTAGAACTACTTAAACCTAACTAACCTAAGGACATCACAGACATCCACGACCGAGGCAGGCTTCGAACCTGCGACCGTAGCAGGACTGAAGTGCCTATAACCGCTCGGCCACTGTGGCTGGCTAATAAATACAGTACAAAACTGACTTTTACTTTGAAGTACTTGATGCTATACTCGTAATATGTGCTCTCCGTGAGAGATTGCATCAGTTTAACCCTATCAATACCAAAACATGTTCCATAACTCGTAATACCAAGGCAAGCAGGGAGCGGGGGGTGTATGGGGGGGGGGGGGATACTTTGTGCCCACCACCAAACAAACCTAAAGAAAGAAACATTTCGTTAAATGTGTTTGAATTTTATTAACATAGTACTTCTTAAATCGGTACTGAAGTATAACAATGGTATAGAACCTGAAAATCTCTTTTAGCACAATTTTAGCAACACCGACGTATTTTCTGTAATGTTTACGACGATAAGAGCGGTACCTTATATTCAGTGTAGTCGATTTTAAAGAATGAACTTAAGTTGGTCTTAACGTTGGCAGGGCCTCAAACTTGGAAACTCATACGAGAAAGTGGCATTGCACGCAACATTACTGCAGCCTTAAGGTTTCTGGTAATATAAGCAGTGGCAGCGTCCAGCATGCATCTACGTACATATATGCTACATATGCAACAATTGTCCATCAAAATTGCTGTAGATCTGAAGATGATCGTGTGATGATCGAAGTCAAACATCTTTCAATAAATGTCCCTCCCGATCTATAGTGTTATAATTATTTTAAAATATAGTGTTTGAATCGCTGATATTTCCAGTAATGTTTTCAAAAATAATTCGTACAGGTGTGCTGATTCGAAAGAAAGGAAAGTTTATAGCAGTATTGTGAACACATGTTTGCCAAAAAATTTCTTTTCATTTAACTGTATATATCGTGATTTTTTATTCATCTACTTCATAAAGATTTGCTGTATGGTGGGATTACATTTGTTTTGTGTAACGACGAAATACACTGAACAGCCAAAGAACACACCACAGCCACTCAGGAATGCCGCTACACGATGTGGCATGGACTCGACTAATTTCTGAAGGAGTCCTGGAGGGAACTGACACCATGAATCCTGCAGGGCTGTCCATAAATCCGTAAGATTACGAGGAAGTGGAGATCTCTTCTGAAGCGCACGTTGCAAGGCATCCCAGATATGCTCAATAATGTTCATTTCTGCATGTCTGGTGAGTTTGCTGACCGGTGGAAGTGTTTCAATTCAGAAGAGTGTTCCTGGAGCCACTCTGTAGCAACTCTGGACGCGTAGGGTGTCACATTGTCCTGCTCGAATTGCCTAAGTCCGTCGGAAAGCACAATGGACATGAAAGGATGCAGGTGACAAGACACGATGCTTACGTACGTGTCACCTATCAGAGTCGTATCTAGACGTGTCAGGGGTTCCATATCACTCCAACTGCACACGCCCCATACTATTACAGAGTCTCCACCAGCTTGAACAGTCCCCTGCTGTCATACAGGGTCCATGGATTCATGAGCTTATCTCCATGCCCGTACACGTCAATCCACTCGAACAATTTGAAACGAGATTTGTCCGACCAGGCAACATGTTTCCAGTCATCGAAAGTCCATTGTCGTTCTTGACGTGCCGAGGAGAGGCGTAAAGCGTCGTGTCTCGCAGTTATCAAGGGGAGTAGGCCTTTGGCTCCGAAAGCCCATATCGATGGTGTTTCGATGAACGGTTGGCACACTGACGCTTGTTGAAAGCCCAGCACTGAAATGTGCATCAATTAGCGGAAGGGTTGCACTTCTTCAGGTTGAACGATTCTCTTCAGTTGTCGTTGGATCCGTTCTTGCAGGATCTTTTTCCGGCCGCAGCGATGTCGGAGATTTGATGTTTTACCGTATTCCCGTTATTCACGTCACACTCGTCAAATGGTCGTACGGGAAAATGCCCTCTTCATCGCTACCTCGGAGATGCTGTGTCCCACCGCTCGTGCGCCGACTCTTGTTGAATCTTGCCCACTCGTCGGTTATAGGGTGCCTAAAAGATGCTGCGTTCTCGGAATGGTATACAACAATTGAAACAAATAACATTAATCGTTTTATTTCTATAAAGCGAATTGACAATACTTAACTTTATTTGCAGCAAATGTCGAAAGCGAGGGGCGACATGCAAACAGTAACACCATCTTCGCCATAGACAAAGTCCAAGTAAGCACTTGATACGGATCACTACAACCCGGTCTGCGAGCGCCGGTCTACAACCGTCCACTAATGTCCGTATACTCAACCGATATGCGCGGCCGAGGCTGGTAGGATCGGCGCTTATATTCAATCCTTGCGGATGTAGCTCCTGTCGTGGCGCTGTCCTTGCAGCGGGCTATTGGCTGATGTCGACGCACCGCATTCTCTGGTCTTCCGGTCACCATCTTCGTTCCGGCACTTGTAGTTACGCCAGAACAAAACTCACTTACTTCCTGATAACCTGCCACTGTAGCAGCATTAAGCGATCTAACAACTGCGCCAGACACTTGTTGTCTTATATAGGCGTTACCGACCGCAGCTCCGTATTCTGCCTGTTTACATTTATCTGTATTGAATACGCTTTCCTACTCCAGTGTCTTTGGCGTTTCTGTGTAGGTTGCCAAATGTCAACCACCTGTACAAGCCCAACGTTAGAGATGCTATTTTACGTATGGTAGTCTGTTTGGTTTTTCTTGTTACCTGAGACTCAAAGTTCTTTACTCAATTCGCTGAAATAATTCGGAAAGTTTCTTACCTTTTTTTGCAGCTTCTGCCAAGCCGTGCGATGCACCACTGTTTAGTGCTGCAGTGAACAGTCGTTCAGTGCGCACTGAACAAGTCTCCGTTTTTTTTACCTTTGGGGTGTGATACGAATATGCACTGAGTGTGAAGATAAACGTTTATGTAAAAACGTGCTGCCCGCGCGGTTGGCCGTGGGGTCTAACGCTTTCCGGGCGGGAAGGAGCGCCTGTTCCCCGGCACGAATCCGCCCGGCTGATTTGTGTCGAGGTCCGCTGAACCGGCCAGTCTGTGACTGGTTTTTAGGCTGCTTTCCATTTGCCTCAGCGAATGCGAGCTGGTTCCCCTTATTCCGCCTAAGTTACGCTATGTCGGCGATTGCTGCGCCAACAAGTTCTCCACGTACGCGTAGGCCACCATTACTCTGCCACACAAACAATAACCCTGGGTTCGGTGTGGGGCGGCGGAGGGGTGAAGTGGACTGCGGTAGTTGTCGTGGGGTTGTGGACCACTGCGGCTGCGGCGGGGACGGAGCCTCTCCGTCGTTTCTAGGTCCCCGGTTAACATACAATACAAACACGTGCTTCCACGAGACATGCCTCCCCCGTACATCATTTACACTACTGCATGAAGTCGGAATGAAACGCAAACCGTGAGCGTTGGAAGCACTGTAAATGGAAACTAGTAGTGTCAGTGTCGTCGTAACTGACGTCTGCTTCACGTCTGCTGTGCAGCGAGCTACCTTAATTTAAGTGTTAACTGTATTTTCCTTACTTGTCACTTCTTCTTCCGTGTGTTTTTGCTTTTAAGAAGCTTTAATTGTTGAGTGCTAGTAATAGTGTTCCATAGATTTCGTGCTTGTTTTGAATACAGTCAGAGAGAGTCCCTTTAGTCAGCTGTAGTGCCAGTAGTGCTAGTGTTTGTTTTCAATACAGTCCAGATACAGGTAGTGCTATTTTCATTGTTTTCTACAAGAAGTGGCTAGCATCCACAGTTTAGTCAACAATCAGCCGCCTTTAGTGAATTAGCAGTCTAGTTAAAAGTTGATTAACTCTCTACAGTAAATTTATTTCTTAGGATGCATAGGATGTGTGACTGCTGTGTACGGACGGAGGAAGAGCTGGCCACTGTTCGCGAACAGCTGAACGTGTTGATGGCCGCGGTCAGCCGTCTTCAGGCTGCTGACTCGGAGTGTAGCGGCAGTGGGGAGTCTGGTGCGTCGCATGGTACACCCCAGGTGTTACATGCTTCACCCACTGCCCCTGCTGTCGAGACATCTTCGCGGGTACCGTGTGCGGTTGGGCCACCCTCTCCCCAAGGGGAGTGGCGGGTTCAGCGGCGTTCACGGCGCACAAGACGAAGGGTCAATGTGGAGGCTGGCGGTATGGCATCGCCCGCTCTGCCTGTGAGTGGACATGTGGCTGCTCCTTCAGCAAGGACCGAGCAAGCACACGAGGGTAGGGGTTTATTAAGGTTTATTGCTTACTGAGAGCTCACGTGGTATAGGGGTAGCGTCTTTGATTCATAATCAAAACATCTTCGGTCCCGGGTTCGATCCCCGCCACTGCCTAAATTTTGATAAATAATCAGCATTGGCGGCCGAAGACTTCAAGCATAAGAAGGCAGCCTCATTCTGCCAACGGCCTTGTCAAAGAGGGCAGAGGAGCGGATAGAGGTTCAGGGCACTCTCTTGTCCTAGGGGTGGGAAATTGCCTCTAAAGGCGGAAGAATCAGCAATGATCAACGACATGAGGATGCAGAAGGCAATGGAAATCACTGCATTAAAGACACGTAACGTGTATCCACAGGACATGTGGCCTGTAATAGAAGAAATGTCATGATGATCTCTCCATTGGCAAAAGATTCCGGAATAGTCCCCCATTCGGATCTCCGGGAGGGGACTGCCAAGGGGGAGGATACCATGAGAAAAAGATTGAATAATCTACGAAAGGATAACGTTCTACGAGTCGGGGCGTGGAATGTCAGAAGCTTGAACGTGGTAGGGAAACTAGAAAATCTGAAAAGGGAAATGCAAAGGCTCAATCTAGATATAGTAGGGGTCAGTGAAGTGAAGTGGGACGAAGACAAGGATTTCTGGTCAGATGAGTATCGGGTAATATCAACAGCAGCATAAAATGGTATAACAGGTGTAGGATTCGTTATGAATAGGAAGGTAGGGCAGAGGGTGTGTTACTGTGAACAGTTCAGTGACCGGGTTGTTCTAATCAGAATCGACAGCAGACCAACACCGTCAACGATAGTTCAGGTATACATGCCGACGTCGCAAGCTGAACATGAACAGATAGAGAAAGTGTATGAGGATATTGAAAGGGTAATGCAGTATGTAAAGGGGGACGAAAATCTAATAGTCATGGGCAACTGGAATGCAGTTGTAGGGGAAGGAGTAGAAGAAAAGGTTATAGGGGAATATGGGCTTGGGACAAGGAATGAAAGAGGAGAAAGGCTAATTGAGTTCTGTAACAAGTTTCAGCTAGTAATAGCGAATACTCTGTTCAAGAATCACAAGAGGAGGAGGTATACTTGGAAAAGGCCGGGAGATACGGGAAGATTTCAATTAGATTACATCATGGTCAGACAGAGATACCGAAATCAGATACTGGATTGTAAGGCGTACCCAGGAGCAGATATAGACTCAGATCACAATATAGCAGTGATGAAGAGTAGGCTGAAGTTCAAGACATTAGTCAGGAAGAATCAATACGCAAAGAAGTGGGATACGGAAGTACTAAGGAATGACGAGATACGTTTGAAGTTCTCTAACGCTATAGATACAGCAATAAGGAATAGCGCAGTAGGCATTACAGTTGAAGAGGAATGGACATCTCTAAAAAGGGCCATCACAGAAGTTGGGAAGGAAAACATAGGTACAAAGATGGTAGCTGCGAAGAAACCATGGGTAACAGAAGAAATACGTCAGTTGATTGATGAAAGGAGGAAGTACAAACATGTTCCGGGAATCTCAGGAATAGAGAAATACAAGTCGCTGAGGAATGAAATAAATAGGAAGTGCAGGGAAGCTAAGACGAAATGGCTGCAGGAAAAATGTGAAGACATCGAAAAAGATATGATTGTCGGGAAGGACAGACTCAGCATACAGGAAAGTCAAAACAACCTTTGGTGACATTAAAAGCAACGGTGGTAACATTAAGAGTGCAACGGGAATTCCACTGTTAAATGCAGAGGAGAGAGCAGATAGGTGCAAAGAATACATTGAAAGCGTCTATGAGGGTGAAGATTTGTCTGATGTGATAGAAGAAGAAACAGGAGTCGATTTAGAAGAGATAGGGGATCCAGTATTAGAATCGGAATTTAAAAGAGCTTTGGAGGACTTGCGGTCAAATAAGGCAGAAGGGATAGATAACATTCCATCAGAATTTCTAAAATCATTGGGGGAAGTGGCAACAAAACGACTATTCACGTTGGTGTGTAGAATATATGAGTGGCGATATACCATCTGACTTTCGGAAAAGCATCATCCACATAATTCCGAAGACGGCAAGAGCTGACAAGTGCGAGAATTATCGCACAATCAGCTTAACAGCTCATGCATCGAAGCTGCTTACAAGAATAATATACAGAAGAATGGAAAAGAAAATTGAGAATGCGCTAGGTGACGATCAGTTTGGCTTTAGGAAAAGTAAAGGGACGAGAGAGGCAATTCTGACGTTACGGCTAATAATGGAAGCAAGGCTAAAGAAAAATCAAGACACTTTCATAGGATTTGTCGACCTGGAAGAAGCGTTCGACAATATAAAATGGTGCAAGCTGTTCGAGATTCTGAAAAAAGTATGGGTAAGCTATAGGAAGAGACGGGTCATATACAATATGTACAACAACCAAGAGGGAATAATAAGAGTGGACGATCAAGAACGAAGTGCTCGTATTAAGAAGGGCGTAAGACAAGGCTGTAGCCTTTCGCCCCTACTCTTCAATCTGTACATCGAGGAAGCAATGATGGAAATAAAAGAAAGGTTCAGGAGTGGAATTAAAATACAAGGCGAAAGGATATCAATGATACGATTCGGTGATGACATTGCTATCCTGAGTGACAGTGAAGAAGAATTAAATGATCTGCTGAACGGAATGAACAGTCTAATGAGTACACAGTATGGTTTGAGAGTAAATCGGAGAAAGACGAACGTAATGAGAAGTAGTAGAAATGAGAACAGCGAGAAACTTAACATCAGGATTGATGGTCACGAAGTCAATGAAGTTAAGGAATTCTGCTACCCAGGCAGTAAAATAACCAATGACGGACGGAGCAAGGGGGACATCAAAAGCAGATTCGCTATGGCAAAAAAGGCATTTCTGGTCAAGAGGAGTCTACTAATATCAAATACCGGCCTTAATTTGAGGAAGACATTTCTAAGGATGTACGTCTGGAGTACAGCATTGTATGGTAGTGAAACATGGACTGTGGGAAAACCGGAACAGAAGAGGATCGAAGCATTTGAGATGTGGTGCTATAGAAGAATGTTGAAAATTAAGTGGACTGATAAGGTAAGGAATGAGGAGGTTCTACGCAGAATCGGAGAGGAAAGGAATATGTGGAAAACACTGACAAGGAGAAGGGACAGGATGATAGGACATCTGCTAAGACATGAGGGAATGACTTCCATGCTACTACAGGGAGCTGTAGAGGGCAAAAACTGTAGAGGAAGACAGAGATTGGAATACATCAAGCAAATAATTGAGGACGTAGGTTGCAAGTGCTACTCTGAGATGAAGAGAAAAAAAAAAACTCAAAACACAAACATCAAAAATTGTTTTGCACCACCCCGGATCCCAGAACTCCTGAAGATAGACGTTGACTGTAGATATTGTATCTCAGACATAGTCCCTTTGATTGCTCAGAGATGTCACCAAACCTGCTCAAAGATGTAAGCAACCATGCATGAGCAGCGCCTATTAGACAGAGGGGGACCGACAGCCGATCAGTTCCAGTCATTCCACCGGGAACGAGGCACACGGATCGTGCTCTCTGTAGTTCAATCATGCCTAGTTGGTCAATACCGCAGTTAGATAGCGTCAGAGTTTTTCCTTGTGCCAGGAAGGGCTCCTCACAAGGAAAGTGTCCAGGCGTCTCCGAGTGAACCAAAACGACGTTATTCGCACATGGAGCAGAGATAGAGAGACGGGAACAATCGACGGCACGCCTCGCTCAGGCTGCCCTAAGTCTACTACTCCAGTGGATGACCGCTAACTACGAATTGTGGCTCGGAGGAACATTGACAGCAACGCCATCATGTTGAATAATGCTTCTTGACCAGCGACAGGACGTCGTGTTATTACTCAATCTGTGCGCAGTAGGCTCCATGACGCGTAACTTCATCCCGACGTCCATGGCGAGGTCCATCTTTCCAACCACGGCACCATGCAGCTCAGTACAGAACAGCATGCCGAATAGACCGCTCAGGATTGACATCACGTTCTCTGCACAGATGAGTGTCGCATATGCCTTCAACCAGTGCAACCATGTCGGCAGCATATTGGCGAGGCATTCGTTTTCATGGACGACAATTCTCGCCCCCATCATACACATCTTGTGAATGACTTACTTCAGGATAGCGACATCGCTTGACTAGAGTGGCCAGCATGTTCTCCAAACATGAACCCTGTCGAACATGTCTGGGATAGATTGAAAAGGGCTCTTTATGGACGACGTGACCCACCAATCACTCTGAGGGATCTACGCCAAATCGCCGTTGAGGAGTGGGATAATCTGGACCAATAGTGCCTTGATGAACTTGTGGGGAGTACGTCACAACGATTACAGGCATGCATCAATGCAAGAGGAAGTGCTTCTGGGAACTCTCTGAACCAAGGTGACGCAAAACTTTTTTTGATGTGTGTATATTACACTGTAAACGTTTCACTTCTGTTTCAGTGACTTGTGCCACATACCTGGCCGTGGTTTTTAAGACGTATCGGCGCCAAGAAAGACGTGTAAGTAAGAGTTATTCACGAAAATGGCATTGTGAAATAGACTGACGATGTCTGACAATGCAATTACGAGGAGGAGAGGGGGAAAAGGGGGGGTAGGGGCTTGCATTTTCCCATGGTGTGGTAATATCTCTGGAACCGACCTCGTGTGCTACAAGACACTATACGAGTGCTACACGTAAGTTTCAATCATCGCATCTAAAAAATAAAGCAACATAATTGTTCCTTGCTTAATATTCGCGCATGCGCAATCGAATTACTTGCTGACGCATATTTGTAGAGCTTTCAGAGTCCCCTGCCGGAAGGCAAACTGTGGCCTTCCGCATATAGTGCTACCGAGTTTCACTGCGGCCAGAAGACAAACTAATTTTGTCGCTAGACGGACGGAACTTCCACTTGTTCCCGTGCAACTGTCGCTGGGAAGTCTCGTTTTTCTTGGCGGCAAGCCAAGGTTTGCAGGCTGCACTTACAATAAGGAGCAAAAGTAATTAGATACCCCCTAATACCGTGTCGGACCTCCTTTTGCCCAGCGTAGTGCAGCAACATGACATGGACTCAACAAGTCGTTGGGAGTCTTCTGCAGAAATATTGAGCCATTCTGCGTCTATAGCCGTCCATAATTGCGAATATGTTGCCGGCATAGAATTTTGAGCACCAACTGACCTCCAAAATACGTCCCATAAATGCTCGATGGGATTCGTGTCATGTTGTCTGGCTGGCCAAATCTTTCTCCCGAATTGTCCGGAATGTTCTTCAAACCAATCGCGAACAGCTGTGGGCCGCTGAGATTTGCATTATCATGAAAAAATGTTCCGTCGTTGTTTGGGAACAAGAAGTCCATGAATGGCTGCAAACGGTTACCAAGTAGCGGAAAATAACCAGTTCCAGTCAATGATGAGTCCAGTTGGACCAGAGGGCTCAGTTCATTCCGTGTAAACACAACCCGTACCATTATGAAACCAACCTCAGCTTTCACAGTATCTTGTTCACGACTTGGCTCCATAGCTTCGTGGGGTCTGCGCGCTACATTCGAACCCTCCCATTAGCTCTTATCAACTGAAATCGGGATTCAACTGATCAGGCAGGGTTTTCCAGTCGTCTAGGGTCAAACCGATATCATCACGAGCCCAAGAGAGGCGCTGCTGTTAGCAAAGGCACTCACGTCGGTCATCTGCTTCCTCACTGTCCTAACAGTGTGTTCATCGGACGTCTCTCATTGATTTCTGAGGTTACTTCACGCTTTGTTGCTTGTTTGTTAGCACTGACAACTCTATGCGAACGCCGCAGATATCGGTCGTTAAGCGAAGGCCGTCGGTCTTTGCATTATCCATGGTGAGAGGTAAGCACTGAAATGTGGTATTCTCGGCACACTCTTGAGGCTGTAGATCTCGGTATACCACGTGACTGTTTTCGAAATGGAATGTCCCATTCGCCTACATCCAACACTACTATTCCTCGTTCAGAGTCTGTTAATTTTCCTCGTGCGGCCATAGTCACTTGGGAAACCTTTTCACCTGAATCACCTGAGAATAAATGGCAGCTCCGCCAATGCACTTCCCTTTTGTACCTTCTATATGCAATACTACCGCCAATTCTATACGTGTACATCGCTATCCCACGAGTTTTCTAACCTCAGTGAGATTGGAATCCTTATTTAATGGACTTGCTGTACGGCGCAAGATAGATGTGATGAGCACCATCTTCATACACGTATGGTCCAACAGTATATATCTGCAGTAGCAGAGCACTGCCTTAGTATAGGACAGTGTTTCAGTTTCTTCTTTCTGGGACTGTGCTATTTGGAGGTAACGCCCATTCGCACGGTGGATAACCTAATAAACAGGGACTCAGTACTCCAGTTAAGTACAACCTGAAATCCTATGCGATCTGCTATTAGATCCAGAGGAAAACAACGAAAAAAAGCAATTATTTCCGAAAGCCGCACAACAGTTGCTACTTGCCAGCAGTATCCGTCAACCACCAACCACTTCCTCAACGAAGTACTCTGGGATGTACAAAATATGATTGTGCGGCAGACGGGAGAACCTTATATTGAACATAGCTGCCGGAAAAGCCTCAGGGATCATAATTTTTTTGTTTGTTTCCACGTGTGTCTGTTGTCCTGGTATACTCCGAAATCCTCATGCTGTAACAAGCCGCCAGCGTAAGCAAACCCAGGCGGTTCAGCCAATTGACAAAGTGTAGTATCGTGCGCTATTTTGTCTTCTTCGTCCGAGGCTGAACAACGCTCCAACTGAGTTGATAGAAGCGTACGGCAGCCATCGTGTGGCACAGTGGTTAGTTGGCGCAGGCGCTTGCAGTGCAGGCAGACTGGTGTTAACGATGAAGAACCAAATGAAGAACCGACAGTTGCAAGAGAAGTGGGCAAACCATCACAGGAGCATGCTGACGCGATTTGCTGAAGCGAATCGAGAAACTGACAGAGTATTCCAACCATGCCTAACACTAAATTTGCGAACATTATTCCTTGAAAACAAAAGAATATTTACGAAATTAAATTGTAGAAAGAGACCTTGTTCCACGAAACTCGAAAGAAAAAAAATCCGAGAACTTGTAAATAAAAAAAAGGTTTGTTTAAAAAATAAAAAAACTATAGGCCCGATCGAAAAATGTTACATGAGAAAATTGTAGGGCTTAAATTTATCTATCGACTGCTTTCCAGAAGTATCGATTCATTTGGAACGTTTCGAGATATATTGGAAAAACTGTTAAAAAATATCGTTAAGCACGACTCACGCCCCGTACTCACAGCTTTACTTCTGCCGTTACCTCATCTCCTACCTTCCAAACTTCACAGAAGCTCTCCAGCGAACCTTGTAGAGCTAACACTCCTGAAAGAAAGGTGTACATGTTAGGTGCGTCAATAAATGATTGTGACACACCATATGTGTCGCCTGGTGGAGGATTCGGCTGGCTTGTCGCCTTGTCATCAAATGATTGCTGTTTCACATTCAGTCAGTTTGCCCTGTGCTCTCTCAAAACACGTTTTTAACTTTTCTGAATTCGTGTGTCGTTTTGGAAGTTTTGACTCTTGAATTCCTTTGTTGTAACATAGTTCACACCTGCTTATTTGTTGTTTCCATTTCTGTGAGACGTCTGTGTGGCATCTCGCCTGCCATCTGTAGTGGGACGAAATTGAAGCGTCACCCATCCACCAGTGTCAGCCCAGTTTGCAGGTGAATATAAGTTTAATTTAGTTTTGTTTATGTATTTTTCTTAATATTTGTAATTATCTAAAAGTTTTGTATTTTTTTATGTTTCATGTAAGGAGAGGACGGCGCAACGAACGGAGACAGCATCTTCGCTGCCGCGACCAGAGAGGAAATTGCTGGCCACTATGCGTCGCGGGTCGACAGTCAAAGAGCAACAGAAGATCCTGGAACCGAGTTGTTGCGTCGTGCTTCTAAAAATTAAAAATGAATATTTTTTGTACTCTTTTTGTACAACAATGACGTCATAGAGAGCTTAATCTTATTGAAAAGTCAGTCCTAGTTTGTCAACGGTCAAGTTCACATCTGTATATGTAGGAAGCTAATAAAATAGTGGATGCTACTAAGGTTGAAACACGTGTTCTGAGGATTTATTTATGAAGAATTATGTGAACGGATTAATAATATACACTCCTGGAAATTGAAATAAGAACACCGTGAATTCATTGTCCCAGGAAGGGGAAACTTTATTGACACATTCCTGGGGTCAGATACATCACATGATCACACTGACAGAACCACAGGCACATAGACACAGGCAACAGAGCATGCACAATGTCGGCACTAGTACAGTGTATATCCACCTTTCGCAGCAATGCAGGCTGCTATTCTCCCATGGAGACGATCGTAGAGATGCTGGATGTAGTCCTGTGGAACGGCTTGCCATGCCATTTCCACCTGGCGCCTCAGTTGGACCAGCGTTCGTGCTGGACGTGCAGACCGCGTGAGACGACGCTTCATCCAGTCCCAAACATGCTCAATGGGGGACAGATCCGGAGATCTTGCTGGCCAGGGTAGTTGACTTACACCTTCTAGAGCACGTTGGGTGGCACGGGATACATGCGGACGTGCATTGTCCTGTTGGAACAGCAAGTTCCCTTGCCGGTCTAGGAATGATAGAACGATGGGTTCGATGACGGTTTGGATGTACCGTGCACTATTCAGTGTCCCCTCGACGATCACCAGTGGTGTACGGCCAGTGTAGCAGATCGCTCCCCACACCATGATGCCGGGTGTTGGCCCTGTGTGCCTCGGTCGTATGCAGTCCTGATTGTGGCGCTCACCTGCACGGCGCCAAACACGCATACGAACATCATTGGCACCAAGGCAGAAGCGACTCTCATCGCTGAAGACGACACGTCTCCATTCGTCCCTCCATTCACGCCTGTCGCGACACCACTGGAGGCGGGCTGCACGATGTTGGGGCGTGAGCGGAAGACGGCCTAACGGTGTGCGGGACCGTAGCCCAGCTTCATGGAGACGGTTGCGAATGGTCCTCGCCGATACCCCAGCAGCAACAGTGTCCCTAATTTGCTGGGAAGTGGCGGTGCAGTCCTCTACGGCACTGCGTAGGATCCTACGGTCTTGGCATGCATCCGTGCGTCGCTGCGGTCCGGTCCAAGGTCGACGGGCACGTGCACCTTCCGCCGACCACTGGCGACAACATCGATGGACTGTGGAGACCTCACGCCCCACGTGTTGAGCAATTCGGCGGTACGTCCACCCGGCCTCCCGCATGCCCACTAAAAGCCCTCGCTCAAAGTCCGTCAACTGCACATACGGTTCACGTCCATGCTGTCGCGGCATGCTACCAGTGTTAAAGACTGCGATGGAGCTCCGTATGCCACGGCAAACTGGCTGACACTGACGGCGGCGGTGCACAAATGCTGCGCAGCTAGCGCCATTCGACGGCCAACACCTCGGTCCCTGGTGTGTCCGCTGTGCCGTGCGTGTGATCATTGCTTGTACAGCCCTCTCCCAGTGTCCGGAGCAAGTATGGTGGGTATGACACACCGGTGTCAATGTGTTCTTTTTTCCATTTCCAGGAGTGTATTTGACAAGATTATTGAATTCTGAAAGCGTTCATCGAAACTTTGAATCTTAAAGGTTTATTCAATGTGTGATTCTGATATCGATTAAATCAAGATAACGTGTGTCAATATAATTTCTGAGGAGAAACAAACGATATTTAAATCGAAATAATTTACGAAAACCAATTGGCCGAAGTGATGTAATTCTTTGCATACGACTCAACTGATGTTTTACAGTTTCGTTCAAGAACCATTCTATGACCATTTAAAAAGAATATAAATCATTTTGAAGTGGGTTGTAACTGACGTAGGTGACGAAGTCTGCACATGGTCATATATCAAACGAAAATCGGTTATAAAAAACTTACGTCGTTACACTACACCGTGGCGACCTTAGAAACAGGACTTGTGTGCAACTAAGGCATACAGGTACGAAACAAAACATCAAGAGTCCTTCGGAAGTCAATGCGAGTTTTCGTGGAGCCTTCACCAGCCAGCGGCGACTTCGCGGGTGTGGGCATCTGACGGAGCGCAGCCAAGCAGTACGGTCACGCAGTTGTTCCACGAGAAAGCGCATTTCTTGGGCAGCAGCTGAACGCTGCAAACCCCGACAACCTTTTTTCTCCCTAAACTAATAGGCCCAGTACGTCAGCTGCGGGGCGTTCCTCCGGCTGGTATTAGAGGTGTTGCTGAGGGCTTCGCCTATCTACGGCGGTGCCGGGCGTGGTTGCAGCCAGTGACGTCTCCGGTGTTCGACTCAGCGTCCTGCCGGTTGCGGAAGCGGGGTCGCAGCATCTCAGCGGCTGCATCGACGGCTGTTACATCTGCAGCCCATAGCAGCACACTGATCATCGAGAACTACAAATTACAATATTAGTGTCCGGTGAGTTTGTTTCAAGTTGGAAGTGGGGTGTTGTACATAGGGAGTGTGCTTTTACAGGATTGTTGATTACAAGTCTGCGTGTGTAACTAGTTAATATCTTACAATAATGTCGGGAAGTGAAATGTCAGACGAAGAGCAATCTATGTCCGATAGGAGCATGAGAACCCTTTTTAGGACGATCGCTAAATTGAAACAATCTAACGAAGAATCTGCTACTAGATTAAAAGAGGAACTAAAACAGGAATTAAAACAGTCTAACGAAGAATCTGCTGCTAGATTAAAAGAGGAACTAAAACAGGAATTAAAACGGTCTAACGAAGAATCTGCTGCTAGATTAAAAGAGGAACTTAAATTGGAGCTAACAAAATCGACAGACAGGTTACAGGAGCATCTTAATGAAACCAGTCGAGAATTAAGTGATAAAATAGAGGCTTCTAAGGTTGAAATGCGGGAAAAATTAGTAGGACTTAGTAATAAGATTGCGGATAATTGTACAAGGTTAGAAGAACATATCCAGGAATCGCGCGAGGAAAAAGCTCGCATGCGAAACGATATTACTGACTTAACCGAGAGACTAGATAGTGTCAATATCTTAGTTGTAAATGAAATACAGAAAAATAACGATATGTTACGAGATGAATTTTCTATGCAAACAGAAACTGTTCGTAGAGAATTATTGGAATCTATTAAAGAGGTCTCTACCAAACCTGTAGAGATTTCGTCAATAGATAATGTAGAATTAGAGACATTAACTCATCAAGTAGAAAAAGATCATACCAAAATCGAAAACATGAAATTTTTAATTACTGATATATGCAGTAACCTTGAGACTGCCAAAGATAATAACATTGACGAAGGTACAGAGCGTTCACATCGTGAACACAGTGAAGAATCGATATTAGCTAATCGCGTATCCAGTACAGAAATGCGAATACAGGAAATTACTAAACAGTTATCGGAATTAGATAATAATGAAAACATTTCAAGTAGTAGAAGCAATAACGTAATCAAAGACAACAGTCGCATCGAATTTGCTAGCTCGGACGACAACAATACGAATAAAGAAATCACGGCAAGCCAATCCGATGCAACTCCGTCTCTGCAATCTAAACAAAATCCAACTATTTCTCTCGCAGAATGTTTGGATGATATAACGACAAATTCAAATGTAGCAAGTCGATTTCCTGTATTCAAACCAGGATGCGAACTTCACCCTATAATCTTTATAAAAGCTTTTGAAACATCATTATCTCCTAAATGGAGTAATGAAAAACGGATTCAATTTGTAATAGGACATTTAGAAGCAGAAGCTGCGGAATGGGCAGTACTGCATAGAACTGAATTTAGGGACTGGGATGATTTTGTTAAGCAGTTTAAACAAAATTATTGGTCAAGAGGAAAACAACAACACTTAACTTTAGAGTTCTTAGACCCTCCTCCATATTCTAAACGGTGGGGAGGTTATAGGAATTATTTTGAATGGCATTTAAACCGTGCTAAATTGAAGAACCAATTATTAAAAGTCATTTAATACGAGTCCTAATTAGTAGGTTACCGTATTATGTTAAGGAAAGAATGATAGAAAGAGAATGGTGACAGCCGTGCGAATTATTAGGATATTTAGAACAGTTAGATATACTTAATAGAGAAAGGGAAGACGAGAAATTTAGATTTGGTTGAAATGACAATCCTCGAAATAATAATAATTCAGAACCACGAAAAGCTAACAACAACAATCATAGCCGGTTTTGTTATATAAAACGTCAATATAAAGATAAAGAGAGCCAACAAAATCGTGGTAATAACTCTAAAATGCGGAAATTACTCAATAACGATCATGAGATAAATCATCCTCAAGTAATTAATGAAGGTCAAGTGGTAGGTGACGTTATCATAGAAAGTTCGGAAAACTAGTGAAGTCCTTTAGTACGGGTCAACTAAAGGGAACTGTTAGTCAAGATTATACAAGACCCAATTGCAATTTATCATTAAGCTGCCAAAAGGACGGTGATTGGCAACAAGATTTACTTCAGGAAGACAATCAGATAAGGGAGAATATAACTTATAAACCCGTTATTAAAGGTTATATTAAAGATATCGAAGTAAATATTATAATTGATTCGGGTAGCGAAGTAAGTATTTTATCTAAAGGATTATTTCAGCTTAAAAGAAAATATTGGAATTTCCCAACCTTACCTGTAACTGGGGTGAAAATTATAGGAGTTACTGGCAAAAGAAGTCAAAATATTACTGAGGAAGTTTATTTAACTTTTGAAATTGCTAAACAATTAATTGCTCACTCTATACTCGTCGTAGCCAACTTAAATGTGGCCATAATTTTAGGTATAGATTGGCTGTGTAAATATAAAGCTATATTAGATTTTAAAGACTCTTCCTTAACCATCCATAACGAGGCATGTGCTTTTAAAGTGAGGTTTTCTAATAATCAAGTACCTGAAAATTGCTACGAATCCTTACAGATTAAGTACGCACCGACCATGAACCTATTAACAGATTTTAGTGATCTTGAATATGCAGTATACCAATGTCAGGCTAGTAATAGTATCGAAACCGAAGTGAAAGAAAAATGTTATTCTACGAATTGTCTATCCGAACAAGAAAAGGAAGAGTTGAAATCTTTGTTGTTAGAATTTAGAGCCGTCTTCTCAGATGAACCGGGGAGAATTAAAGATTGCGTTTGTAAACTTAAGATTAAAGATCAAAAACCATTCTTTAAGAAACCTTATCCTATTCCAGTACAATTCAAAGAACCGGCTAGTAGAGAAATAAGTAAGATGCTAGAACAAAACATTATCGAACGATCATGTAGCGCTTTTAACAGTCTGTTGTGGTAGTTAAGAAAGCTACTGGTGGGGTACGACTGGTTCTGGTTGCCCGCAAATTAAATAAAATTATAGAGATGGAAAGAGACAGACCTATTCCTATGGAGGACGTACTTCTTAAGATTGCTGGTTCTCGTTATATGAGTACAATGGATCTAACCGCTGGCTACCATCAAGTAACATTACACCCGGATTCACGGCAATATACGGCTTTTCTTTTTGAAGGCAGATCATATCAGTTCCAAGTTTTACCTTTTGGACTTAATATATCAGTGTCAACTTTCATTAGGGCATTAGATTCTGCTTTGGGTCAGCAATTGTTACAAAAGATTATATTTTGGTAGCTACTAAAACGTGGGAAGAACACGTAACGATATTACGGGAATTGTTTAACCGTTTAATTGACAGAGGAATTACTTTAAAATTATCTAAGTCTTACTTCGGAAAGGAGGAAGTGAGATTTTTGGGGCATATAGTGGACAGTAAAGGTATTAGGCCAGACCCAGCACGTATTGAAGCTATTGCTCGATGCCCGAGTCCTAGAAATCGGAAACAACTGAAATCATTCTTAGGAATGGTAGGATTTCTGAGAAGATTTCTTCCAGGGCAGGATATTGTTAATCCTAAATTACTAGATTTATTAAAAGAGAAGTCAGTATGGCTCTGGGGACAAGAGGAAGAGGAAGTTTTTAATAAGATAAAAGGAGCGTTAACCGAAGCCAAAATGTTATACCACCCAGATTTCAATCAGGACTTTTGTATGTGTACCGATGCCTCGGATTATGGTGTGTCTTGTGTAATATTCCAAGGTGATCTGACCAATGAAAAGGGATTATATCGGCCTATTGGATTCGCTAGCAGAACTTTAAATAAACATGAAAGAAATTATTTTGTATCCGAGAAGGAAGCTCTCGCAGTGGTATGGGGTTTTCAACGATTTAGAGGATTGTTAATGGGAAGAAAAACAATTGTATATACTGATCATCAGGCTTTATTCTTTTTGAACAATTGTCGTTTACTTCACCGTAGGCTATTATGTTGGGTATTATGCTTGCAAGAATTTCAGTACGAAATTATGTATATAAAAGTATCTCAGAATGTAGTTTCGGATGCTTTGTCGAGGCTTCCCGTAGGAATGGAGAATATTAACATTGCAGAAGAACCAGGAACAAATTACCATGTTTATTTCCTTTTAACTCAGGAGAACGAACGTAAGGTTAAACGGATAGTAACTGCTATTAGAAGCAATCAAAGAAATGATGATCAATATAGGGACCTTATACAAAACCTTAATAATGGGGACGAAACAGTTAACACCCGGGGCGTGTGGTTATATTTTAACGACTTGTTGTATTGGAAAGCACAGACGGAACACCAGAGATGGAAAATCTGCATTCCGAAAACTGTAGTGTACCAGTTAATTACTTATATTCATGAAGGATACGGGCATTTTGGAATTCATAAATGTATTAAACATCTAATGAAGTATTATTATTTCAAAAATATGTCCCGTGTTGTGAGGAGTATTATTAGGGCTTGTGAAACCTGTCAAAAGGTTAAATTTCATAACAAATATAAGCGTTATAAATTATATGCTGTAATTCCTCGAGGTCTGTGGGATCTACTGTCATTAGATTTTTTTGGCCCTCTGCCTCGTAGTTCAGGAGGATTAACTTATGTGTTTGTTGTAATGGAATGTTGGTCCAAACATGTGAAGCTATATAGTTTGAAACGAGCGAATACAGCAAGCGTTATACGCTGCCTCACCCGAAATTACTTTGTTAACTGGGGCATTCGTAAACGACTTATGTCTGACAACGGTAGTGCCTTTATTAGTCAAAGATTTCAAGATATGATAAAACAATATGGAATCAAACATATCTTAATTTCGAAATATCACCCTCAAAGTAATTTAGTAGAAAGGGTCATGAAAGAATTAGGGCGATTATGTAGAACTTATTGTGCACATAAACATACTCGGTGGGCCAAAGTAGTGCCTGAATTCGAAAAAATATTAAATGAATTGCCTCACCTAACGACGGGATTATCACCTATAGAAATTTTAGGCAAACGAATTATAGGTGAGCCTTTACTAGGTGCTCTACCTTGGCCACCAATAAATGAGATCCAACAATGCATCCCAGACGAAAAAGTTTGCGAACAGATTGTTAAAAATGCTGAACGGAGAATTAAAAGTTGTAATCAACATGCTATAGAACCCTCATTTCAGGTAGGAGATCTTGTATTAGTACGATCTCATCCTAAAAGTTCGAAGATCAATAAGGAATGTAGAAAATTCTTCTTTATCTTTGAAGGTCCATATGTTGTACATAAGATTGTACATCCCAAAGCGTTATTTCTTATGGAACCTTCATCAGGTGTAATTAAAGGATTATTAGTGTTGATCAAATGAAACCCTTCATTCCTAAATAAGTTAATATTTAGTATATGTTACACACGGAAGAGCGTTCATAGTTTATTCATGTGAAGTTTTTCGTGATAGTTACGTGTTATTTTAAAGAAATAACAGAAAGGTTAAACAAGTGTTCTACAATAATCTACCGGTACTTCAAAAAGAGAAAGATAACCAAAAGGGGATTTATATGGAAGAAAGTTTTGTTATTAGGTCAGAAGGAATTTTGTATATTTTATATTTACTCGGATAGTAGGAACCAAAGGGGATGGTTAATAATTTTAGGGACAATGGGCGTCCAGAGCTATATGGCTCACGAGAACATAGCAGAGTGCCTTTAATAGAGGTTTGTAATAGTGTTAATATAGAACACATCAAACGGGGCTCTCTCGCTTGTTTCTCCTAAATAAATTGCCATTACCCAACAAGGTGTCCGAAGGTAAAGAAAGCCATGCCAAGATTATAAAGAAAGTTTTGCTTGATTTCTTCTTGACCTCAGGCATAAATAAGGCATTAGGGAAAAGAATGACGTAAAGTAAATAGTACTATTAGTTATTGTGAGAAACTTATTAGTAATATACATTTTTGGAAAGAATAACTCTAGTAAGTGAATAAAACTGTAACTAATTTATCACAATTTGAACGCTCTGTCCTAATGTAACAACGTTAAAGAACGTACTAAATTAGTATTTATTAGCAACTATTAAATGAAGAGGAGTAATCTCCATGTATTCGATTATGAATTACCATAATAGCACAATTAAGAGTAAATGACAAATAGTCACAACAATATCGTGTTAAAAGGATTAAATCTATCTAAGAGCAAGGACTCTAGATTACGTAAAATGTGAGGAAAATGTATTAACAGTTAAATATGGTATATAGAAAAGGTCTTACTTTCGGTTAAAACCTGACAAACTGAGCTTGTGGGTGGGGTATGTAGTGGGACGAAATTGAAGCGTCAGCCATCCACCAGTGTCAGCCCAGTTTGCAGGTGAATATAAGTTTAATTTAGTTTTGTTTATGTATTTTTCTTAATATTTGTAATAGCTGTGAATTATCTAAAAGTTTTGTATTTTTTTATGTTTCATGTACGGAGAGGACGGCGCAACGAACGGAGACAGTATCTTCGCTGCCGCGACCAGAGAGGAAATTGCTGGCCACTATACGTCGCGGGTCGACAGTCAAAGAGCAACAGAAGATCCTGGAACCGAGTTGTTGCGTCGTGCTTCTAAAAATTAAAAATGAATATTTTTGTACTCTTTTTGTACAACAATGACGTCATAGAGAGCTTAATCTTTTTGAAAAGTCAGTCCTAGTTTGTCAACGGTCAAGTTCACATCTGTATGTGTAGGAAGCTAATAAAATAGTGGATGCTACTAAGGTTGAAACACGTGTTCTGAGGATTTATTTATGAAGAATTATGTGAACGGATTAATAATATATTTGACAAGATTATTGAATTCTGATAGCGTTCATCGAAACTTTGAATCTTAAAGGTTTATTCAATGTATGATTCTGATATCGATTAAATCAAGATAACGTGTGTCAATATAATTTCTGAGGAGAAACAAACGAAATTTAAATCGAAAAAATTTACGAAAACCAATTGGCCCAAGTGATGTAATTATTTGCATACGACTCAATTGATGTTTTACAGTTTCGTTCAAGAACCATTCTATGACCATTTAAAAAGAATATAAATCATTTTGAAGTGGGTTGTAACTGACGTAGGTGACGAAGTCTGCACATGGTCATATATCAAACGAAAATCGGTTATAAAAAACTTACGTCGTTACACTACACCTCACTCTTCACCACATTTACTAGCGACGGTAATGTGTTCTTACTTCTACTACTAGTTACTATAACCAGCTGCCAAGACTACAGAAAGAGCACAAATATTGCAATGCTCGAACGGACAGGTCACAGTTTAGTGAAGGCAAAAAATAAAAATAAGCTGCAAGAGAGAGTTTTGAACCTGGGCCGTACGCTTAGGAATCAACACCGTGACCACTTAAACACGTCGCTGCTGTGTTCCATCTTGCACTTGTTCAAATTCAAATGGCCCTGAGCACTATGGGACTTAACATCTGAGGTCATCAGTCCCCTAGAACTTAGAACTACTTAAATCTAACTACCCTAAGGACACCACACACATCCATGCCCGAGGCAGGATTCGAACCTACGACCGCAGCGGTTGCGCGATTCCAGACTAAAGCGCCTAGAACCGCTCGGCCACACCGGCCGGCTTGCACTTGTTAACCTTGGACCGTTCACTCCTTCTAATTTGCTTTTCTTTTCACACTTCGGTACACCATCTTCCTGTTTTCATGCTTGATCTCTGTTCAGTTTTCGGTGGGCTATCCACTGGGCCAATTTACCACTATATCTGAGGGGGATGCGATGGGAGTTCCCCTTGTGAGTACTCGGCGTCCTGGAGATTGCAGCGAGTTGAAACCGTTGACCGTTGGGCTACGGGAGCCTGCCTTTTCCTGCAGCGTTGACCGTTGCTACCGGCAAGTTTAGCCGGTAAGGAGCGTCTCTCGTCGGATGCAACCTGATTACGAAGTGCACTAGTCAATTGTGGTATGCTAAATACGCCGAGATGTATCGGACAACTTATTAGCAACTACGAACAGGAAGGGCAGTATAATGACCCTAGTGTTTGTAAAAACCGTTCGCACCTAGTGTTGAAAGTATCCGTGCGTGACTGACAAAATTTTACTACTGTTATGAATTTTTCAGTTTACGAAATAGTCACGCACACTATCAGCTCATTTTTATAAAATTTTAATTGTTATTTTAACTAAACAGATGATAGGGAAAATTAAATTAAAGAAAAATAAAGGAAGTTTAAACTTCGATATTTATTTTAAAGTTTATCTGTGTTCAATGAAACATGCAACATGCTGAGCCTGACTCAAAGCTGGTGCCTTATTTACTGTCAGGAAAACGTAACTTTCTAAGAATAGGAAACAAAAAAAAAAATAGGAAACAAAGAATAGGAAACAGGGTGCAATACCGCAGTCAAAACTAACACACAAAAGTCGTTGGAGGGTAAACAAAAGGAAATGAACCACAACCAACCGATTCTATTTAAGACAACGAAATTCCGCTCATACTGATAACCACAGACTGGCATAGTAAGTTTATACAAAGAAAAAGTGGTTTGATATATCCACAATCTGACCACATGGCCTATGAAATCTTTCAAAAAGAATATGAAACAGGAAAAATTGCTCGTCGTACCGATTAATTACGTTTGAATACCCGAAGTATTATCCAAAAGAGTAGCTGAGGGCCACTTTCGTTACTACATCACATGGTCCACGTGATCAACTAGATTTACAGAAATGTCTAATTCCACAATAATTTTAATAATACAAAATTAAATCGAAACATTAGTTACAAGAGAAACTTCCGAACTGTGTTACTACTGCCATAGTATTGACCTTATAGGTCAAACAATTTTACGAGCATGTGGTACTGGTACCACAAAGCACACTCCACGTGGATTGAACATAAAAGAAAAATAGTAATTTGAAAAATTTCATCCAGAGGGACGCTTACTATCGCACACACATTCTCACTAAAGACTGATGATCGTAATTACAATTACGCCTCATCACCACATGCTTCCACTTTACTTTATTCGAGTGGGGACAGAGCCACTACCGCAATACATTCTGAAACTACCACTGAAATTGCACTCCATCGCGATTTAAAATAATATAAAAACATTTTCGATGTATATCTGTAACAAAAGTGATTAATTTTTCAGTTAGGCTGAACTTAAGAATCCCATTGTCCTTCGGACTCACCAGACACGTGCTTACCCGGAGATGTTACCACTTCAGAACCTGGCCGCAGAGTGACTAGCGTGGGCCCCTGCCGAGGGTGTCTCACAGGTACAATAGGAACTGACCAGAGTGACAGCTTCGTGTACCAATTCGACAAGGGACGGAAAGGACCACACCAAAGAGACAAACCTTTTTGCCTTAGAAATCGTAGCTACCCACTCAGACGTTGGTCCTACTGTTCTGTAACAGACAAACTTCTCTGCTACCACCGAGCATACAACTACAAATACACTCACTCTTTCATCCTTTCACACCGGAAAACCGCAGCTCATGGTCTCGCGGTCGCGTTCTCGCTACCTGAGCGTGTGGTCCCGGGTTCGATTTCCGGTGGGGTTAGAGATTTTTACCCTGCCTCGAGATAACTGGGTGTTTGTGTTGCCTTCATCATTTCATCATCATTCATGAAAGTGGCGAAATTGGGCTGAGCAAAGGTTCGGAATTTGTACGGGCGCTGATAACCGAGCAGTTGAGCGCCCCACATACCAAACATCATCATTCACACCAGAAGCTTCAAATGGCCCTGAGCACTATGGGAATTAATATCTGAGGTCATCAGTCCCCTAGACTTCGAACTACTTAAACCTAACTAACCTAAGGACATCACACACATCCATGACCGAGGCAGAATTCGAACCTGCGACCGTAGCAGCAGCGCGGTTCCAGACTGAAGCTCCTAGAACCGCTCGGCCACAACGGCCGGCTTTCACACCAGAAGAGAGGGAGATGTCAATACCTTAAGACATCATATACACTATGTAAAGGAGGCGGTTGTGGGTTCCATATGAAACTAAATGATACGAATTACATAAAAAAAATGTGTTTGAAAGTGTTGTATGAGAAGTTTTTCGTGTTTATGTGTCAATATAACATATTCCACTGCTCAGTCTCCTCCCTGATAAATTTAGAAATACCACAGTAAATTTACAGGTGAAATATATGACGTACACAACAATAGGTCGACAGAAATAGCATGAAATGAATCTAACAGAGACATTTCAGCAGCATTTTGCGGCAACTACCTGGAGTCCTGAAGCTCATTCGGCTCCTTGGCATTTATTTGAAATTATGTATGAAGACTGTTCAGTAAGTACTGTACTTAAAGATCGCCGGCCGAAGTGGCCGTGCGGTTAAAGGCGCTGCAGTCTGGAACTGCAAGACCGCTACGGTCGCAGGTTCGAATCCTGCTTCGTGCATGGATGTTTGTGATGTCCTTAGGTTAGTTAGGTTTAACTAGTTCTAAGTTCTAGGGGACTAATGACCTCAGCAGTTGAGTCCCATAGTGCTCAGAGCCATTTGAACCATTTTGAACTTAAAGATCGTTAATTATGCCCCGGTTTGAGCTGGCCAGGAATCCGGTTCCTTCATGCCTTTCAGTTGACCCCATTTGGAGCTGCAGGATTCTATAAGATGCAAGCTATCATTTTCTAATTTTTAATCACTGTTTGTTACCATTGAGTATTTGATACTACTGATTGTCATTTCCGTCTTTTATACACCTTATGGCCCTTCTTGGGGCGACTTATTGTATGTGGCCTGTACCTGACGTTGTATGCGCTCAGCCTAAAGGTACGCACGTTTGGGTCATGTGTGCGTGCGTGCTTGTATTTGCACACTTTCTTACTCCGTGTTGAGTAGCTCGTCGGGTTATAGGTGTACATTTTAATCGTCCATCTGCCATTTGTTGAGTATCCAAATTACAGTGTTTCTTAGTTTCTATGACGCCCACTAAAAGTATAGTTTGACTTGTTTAATGTTGTTAGAATTAATATGTAATTTTTTAATTACTATGTACATTGTCTCTTTTTATTGCTGGTAGGTTAATTTGCAATGTTTAGAGCGGAGCAATCATGCACTGAAGTTTCAATGGTTGGTTTCCTTGAAAATAATCTTTAATTGGCCGTTTAAGCAACGTTGCGGACGTTAATTTTCATCAAACTTGTGTTGCTGTTTGGTATATGTTGACAGCTTTGTATTGGCAGCAGTTGAGGTGTTGATGTTCTGCTTGTCCGGGGCAGGGACCCGTTCGCGTTTTCCTTTGCTTCGGCGGCTTTCCCGTCATTGCACGAGGCCTAGGTGTTGGCGAGTCACACGTGTTTCTAATTATCTCCCATTCCAGCTTCATGCTGAGTACTTTGTCATTCTTTTGGCATCGTGCCGAGGCGGGGGTGTCGTCGGATTAGGAAGTAACTTACTCAGTTTTTCTATTATTGTAGGGTCCTTGTGGGCTTGTGATGAAAGCCTTTGAGAAAACTGAGAAATGAGTTTATAGATTTCTTTAAAAATGGATTTGTCATTATCATATTAATCGTGTTTTAGGGTCCGGTAGTTCGTTGAAGCACTTAACCTCATTTACTTGTAACAGGTTTGTGGCCAATCAGTGAAGTACTACTGTTTGCTTTCGGTTTTTACATGTGTGTAGCGTTTGGCCATCTTGGCCGTATCTTGTCTACATGAGAGCAGAATAACCAGTGGAGATGTATGCATTTTAATGTCCTTTATTTAACGTTTGTCGAACTTATATTCATGTCCGTATAAGTCATTGCGATTTTAATTTAAAAATAGTAACTATTGGTATGTATTTGGCAAGAATCTTGGTACTGTTAGTTGGCTTAAAATAGAGTTGTTATTAAATAGAAAATATTTGATTGAGACTGATAAATGATGCGTCAAATTGGGCCACCCTTCCACGTGATTTCCTTAAATTAATCCCGATCCTTGTCCTGGGTTTCAGTTGCGAACACATGCTTGACCTCTTAGCAACAAATAATCCTGAGCAAATAGGGAGCGTCATGACGGATACGGGTATTAGTGAACACAAGGCAGTTGTAGCGGGTCAGAATACCGTAACATCCAAGCCCACCAAAAAATAAACGCAAAATACATCTATTTAAAGAAGCAGATAAAAAGACGCTTGACGCTTTTCTAAGAGGCAGTTTCCACTTCTTCTAATCTGACCATGTAAGCCTAGACTAGCTGCGGTTTCAGTCCAGAGAAATAGTATCGATGGCACTTCAGAGATATACACCACATAAATTAATAACAGACAGTACTGATCACTCATGTTACACAAAACAGGTAAGAATACTGCTGGAGAACAACGAAAAAAGCATGCCAAATTTAAAAGAACGCAAAATTTCCAAGATTGGTGAAGTTTTACAGAAGCTCAAAATTTAGCCTGAACTTTAATGCGATATGCTTTTAATATTTCCACAACGAAACTCTGGCTCGAAATCTGGCAGAAAACTCAGAGATTCTGGTCATCTCTAACGTACACCAGTGCCAAGACGCAATCAATACCTTCACTGCGCCTTAACACTGCTGATGTTATTGATGACACTGCCACTAAAGCAAAGTTACTAAACCCGGTTTTCCAAAACTCCTTCACCAAATAACACCTAGTATATGTTCCACAATTCGAATCTAGAACTGCAAACAAGAGTAAGAGAAGCACATCAAATCACTTAAAAAAGGTAAAGCGTTCATCCAAGACTGTATACCAGTCAAGTTCCTTTCAGAGTATGCTAATAAAATACCTCCACACTTAGCAATCATGTACAACCGCTCGCTCTTCGAAAGATCCGACCCTTAAGAGCGGAAAGTTGCTCAAATCACAACAAAACCCAAGAAAAGAAATACGAGTAATCCGGTGAGTTACAGACCATTATCAGGAACGTCGATTTGTTGTAGAGTTTTGGAACATATAGTGCGTTCGAACATTACGAATTACCTCGAAGAAAACGACTCATTGGTGAACAGCACGGACGAAAAAAGTATAGTTCTTGTGAAACATGACTTGCTCTTTATTCTCATGAAGTAATGACTTCTATCTACAGGGGATGTCAAATTGGCAGTTCAAATGGCTCTGAGCACTATGGGACTTAACATCTATGGTCATCAGTCCCCTAGAACTTAGAACTACTTAAACCTAACTAACCTAAGGACAGCACACAACACCCAGCCATCACGAGGCAGAGAAAATCCCTGACCCCGCCGGGAATCGAACCCGGGAACCCGGGCGTGGGAAGCGATAAAATTGGCAGTATATTTTTAGATTTCCAGAGGGCTTTGGACGCCGTTTCCCACGAGCGTCTTCTTGTAAAATTGCGTACCTGTGGTATATCGCCTCAGTTGTATGACTGTGAGATTGAATTCGTGTTTTCCTGTCAGAAAGGTCACAGTTCGTAGTAACTGACTGTCAGTCAAAGAGTAAAACAGAATGAATATCTGGCGTTCCCCAAGCAAGTGTTGCTATAGGCCCTCTGTTGTTCATGATCAACATAAACGAGATAGGAGACATTCTGAGGCAGCCCTCTTAGGTTGTCTGCAAATGATGCAGTCATCTATCGTCTTGTAAAGTCATTAGATAGTGAAAACCAATTGCAAAGTGATTTACACACGATCTGTATTGTGCGTAAAACGACAATTGACTCTGAGTAATGAAAAGTGTGAAGTCATCCACATCCAAATAAATCAGCTAAATTTCGATTACACGATAAATCACACAAATCTAAAGGCTATAAATTCAGCTAAATGCTTACGGTTTACAATTACAAATAACTTCAACCGGAACGATCACAGAGATAAAGTTGTGAGTGAAGAAAAAAGAAAACAAATACTGCCATTTATTGGCAAAACAGGTCTGCTAAAAAGGCTGCTTACACCACGCTTGCCCGCCCTCTTCTGGAATATAGCTGTACGTTATGGGATCCGCATCAGATGGAACTGACGGAGCACATCGAAAAAGTTCAAAAAAAGGACAACTCATTTCGTATGATCGCGAAATAGGGAAGAGAGTGTCACGGACATAATACGTGATGATAGTCATTGAAACAAAGCCGTTTTTCGTTGCGGCTGGATCTTCTTGTGAAATATCAATCATCAATTTTCCCCTCAGATTACAAAAATATTCTTTTGACGCAGACTTAAATAGGAAGAAATAATCATCATGATAAAATAAGAGGAATCAGAGCACGCAGAGAACGATTTAAGTCCTCGTTTTTCCCGCGCTATTCGAGCTTTAAGGTTGTTCGCTGAACCATCATCCAGCACTTAAATGGGAATTTCAGAGTAATCATGAAAATGTGGATGTTGTGAGGTGACAGGTTTGGGGGGGGGGGCGGATGTGAAGACCGCAGCTTCTGTAGAAAGAATCGCGGCAAAGTGGCAGTCGAGAATCTGGCGTGTTTACATCTAAGATGGGTGTATGTCAGCCGTCTTGGCAGTAGCAGAATAATCTTAGTTTCGGCACCGACCGACAGACGGCGGTACTTTAAAATTAGTACGGACAGTTTGGCGTCCAGCCACGTGACGGGGAAGCTCAACGGCCGCATGCTGGCTCATGGCGGGCTTTCTCCGGGCCGCTTTTAGCATAGAGCTAAACTGAATGTATGATGTAGAAACAAATAAAAACTTATCCCAATGTGGCACAAAGGAGCTTGTAGGCTCATTTTAAAGCAGAAAATTAACCGGTTGTGCTCTTATAAACGCACCTCCAGTCGCTCTGGTAGTTTTTTAATTATAATAAATTGAATATTTTAATAACTAAGTAAGATTGTAAATCGGACATCTTGGAGATGCTTTGACAAAATTTTACGAACGAGGTTATTTATGCATTGAAAGTATTTAAATAATGAAAAGTTCTATTCGAAGAACACATAAATTTTAATAATATGGGAATAAGATCCCACACAGAAATTCTGATGATGAATCTGAATTCAGCGGAAAATTTCCGTCTGAATATAAGTGTTACATGCATTTTATTGTATCTATACTAAGTGTAAAAGCAAATTTTATGTGCAAACAAACTTGATTTGCCCTCAGAGTGTTCAAACCGAGGGCTTTTAAGGGCGGCCATTTTCCGTGGTAGGGGGCTGTCATTCAGTTGAGTTGAGAGGGGTAGCATGTATGACTGGCAAAAGTCCGTGCACCAATTGGACTTAGAATATTTTCGGACCGCGAAGTCACTTGGAACTTGCGATTATCAGCAGTTGGGTGCTGCTGGACTTTGAAGAATTCTCTGTGGTGCGTTTGTGAGACTAGTGAAAATTTCGCACACGATTTGAACTTCGAATACTTTCGTACCGCGAAGTCGTGTCGAACTTTAACTCTGAACAGCCACTTTGGGACATAGTGATTTCAGCTTGCGGTTGAATTTCGGATTGTGTTTGATTTATTATTATTTTTTTCGATAAGTAGTCTCCGCTCGGAACTTTGTACATCTTGGGGTTTCAGCTATTTTAAAAGCAACATTAAGTGAATAATTGCTGAATGATTGTGATTAATATCTGAGTGGCGCTGTTGAACTAACTCGGTAAATATCTGAGGTCAAATCAAGAACACTTAACAGGATTTCAGTCAAATCGGTCCTGAACAAGTTAAAATAAACTCCAGTTAGCTAAAACTGTGTTGTGTGCGCTAAAAATTATTCCTGCCTGCTAACATTTGTTCTCATAAACTTGATATCCATTCCCGAGGCAGGATTCGAACCTGCGACCGTAGCAGTCTCGCGGTTCCAGACTGAAGCGCCTAGAACCGCACGGCCACACCGGCCGGCCGTGACCGCTACGGTCGCAGGTTCTAATCCTGCCTCGGGCATGGATGTGTGTGATGTCCTTAGGTTAGTTAGCTTTAAGTAGTTCTAAGTTCTAGGGGACTGATCACACAGATGTTAAGTCCCATAGTGCTCAGAGCCATTTGCACCATTATGTGTAAACACAACCCATACCATTATGAAACCACCCTCAGCTTTCACAGTACCTTGTTCACGACTTGGCTCCATAGCTTTGTGGGGTCTGCGCGCTACATTCGAACCCTCCCATTAGCTCTTATCAACTGAAATCTGGATTCATCTGATCAGGCCAGGGTTTTCCAGTCGTCTAGGTTCCAACCGATATGATCACGAGCCCAAGAGAGTCGCTACTGTTAGCAAAGGCACTCACGTCGGTCATCTGCTACCGCACTGTCCGCCCCCAGTAGCTGAGTGGTCAGCGCGACGGAATGTCAATCCTAAGGGCCTGGGTTCGATTCCCGGCTGGGTCAGAGATTTTCTCCGCCGAGGGGTTGGGTCTTATGTTGTCCTAATAATCATCATTTGATCCCCATCGACGCGCAAGTCGCCGAAGTGGCGTCAAATCGAAAGACTTGCAGCCGACGAACGGTCAACCCGACGGGAGGCCCTAATCACACGACATTTTCTTTTTTACTGTCCTAACGGTACGTTCATCGGACGTCCCTCATTGATTTCTGAGGTTACTTCACGCAGTGTAGCTTGTTTGTTAGCACTGACAACTCTACGCAAACGTCGCAGTCATCAGTCGTTAAGTGAAGGCCGTCGGCCTTTGCATTATCCATGGTGAGAGGTAATGACTGAAAGATGGTGTTCTCGGCACACTCTTGAGACTGTAGAACTCGGAAATCAAGTGACTGTTTTCGAAATTGAATGTCCCATTCGTCTAGATCCAGCACTACTATTCCCTGTTCAGAGTCTGTTGATTTCCGTCTTGTGGCCATAATCACTTCGGTAACTTTATCACCTGAATCACCTGAGAATAAAGGTAGCTCCGCAAATTCACTGCCCTTTTATACCAAGTGTATGCAATACTATCGCCAATTTATACGTGTACATCGCTATCCCCACGAGTTTTCTGACCTCAGTGAGATTGGAATCCTTATTTAATGGACTTGCTGTACGGCGCAAGATAGATGTGATGAACACCATCTTCATACACGTATGGTCCAACAGTATATATCTGCAATAGCAGAGCACTGCTTTAGTATAGGACAGTGTTTCAGTTTCTTCTTTCTGGGACTGTCCTATTTGGAGGTAATGCCCATTCGCATGGTGGATAACCTAATAAACAGGGACTCAGGATTCCAGTCAAGTACAGCCTGAAATCCTCTGCGTTCTGCTATTAGATACAGAAGAAAACCAAGAAAAAAAAAACAAGTGTTTCAGACAGCCGCACAACAGTTGCTACTTGCCAGCAGTATCCGTCAACCACCACTTGATGGTGTTCAGGAAGTACCGCGACGAAATATTCTGGTATGCACAAAATATGATCGTACGGCAGCTGCCAGAAAAAACTGAGGGTCATAATACTTTTGTCTGTTTCCACGTACGTGTCTGCTGTCCTGGTATACTCCGAAATCCTCATACTGTAACAACCCGCCAGCGTAAGCAAGCCAAGGCGGTTCAGCCTATTGACAAATTGTAGTATCGTGCGCTATTTCGTTTTCTGCGTTCGAGGCTCAACAAAGCTGCAACTGAGTTGATAGAAGCGTACGGCAGCCATCGTGTGGCGCAAGCGCTTGCTGTGCAGGCAGACTGGTGTTACGTCGAAGAAACAAATGAAGAACCGACAGTCGCCAGGGGAAGTGGGCAAACCATCACAGGAGCATGCTGACGCGACTTGCTGAAGCGGCGGCTATGGGTGCCTGTCCACTCGAAGCGACGTGAGAAACTGACAGAGTATTCCAAGCGTGCCTAACGCTAAATTTGAGAACATTATTCCTTGAAAACAAAAGAATATGAGCGTATACGAAATTAAATTGTAGACAGAGACCTTGTTCCACGAAACTCGATAGAAAAAAATCCAAAGAGTTGTAGATAAAAAATAGTTTTTCTTAAATAATTAAAAAACTATAGGCCCGATCGAAAAATGTTACATGAAAAAATTGTAGGGCTTAAATGTATCTATCGTGTGTTTTCCTAGAAGTATCGATGCATCTGGTACGTTTCGAGATATATTGGAAAAACTTTTAAAAAATATCGTTAACGTTCACCTTAAAAATCTCATTAACGTTCACGTTTCCATTTTTTTCTGATTACTGCAAATACAGCCCCCCTTACGTTGAAAAACTACCTATTTCAAAAATTATAAATATTAATTATTTCTCAAGACATATCGAGTTTTTTTTTTTTAAAAAACAATGCGCTCTCTATAATTGGCTAGATCTTATCAGCGCATGGTCCTACAATAACGGTTTTAGGCTTACTTCAGAGAGAATTTTGCTGCAATGCTATTAAATAAGTTTTGCGATTTTATTTATTGTAACGATCAAAAACTGCCATCAAGAAACTTCTATTTTGTTGGACGCGTTTCTTTTCTTAACTAGCTGTCTCAGTTTTTATTTTATGAAAATAACTTTGAAAGAAATAAAAAAATTCTAAAACCTTCTGGAGCAAAGATTGGCTGGTTCAAATGGCTCTGAGCACTATGCAACTTAACTTCTGAGGTCATCATTCGCCTAGAACTTAGAACTAATTAAACCTAACTAACCTAAGGACATCACACACATCCATGCCCGAATCAGGATTCGAACCTGCGACCGTAGCGGTCGCTCGGTTCCAGAATGCAGCGCCTAGAACCGCACGGCCACTCTGGCCGGCCGGAGAAAAGATTACTTAAAGAAATATCTAGTAGACGCAGTTAACACTTCAAAGCGATGCACTTGATTGAGCTTAATATTGAATAAGGTACTCCTGTATGTTTCAGTTTAATAGTTTTTCCTGTTTACGTGCAGGACTTTGTTCCATGTTTTCTGTTGCTTGACTTCACCTTTTTAGCTCATCACGTGTACTTAAAATTTTATCGTTATGTAATTTATGTGACTTTCCTTGTGAAGGAGATACCCTTAGTGGTACTCAATCCTGGGCTCGGTCTTTACACTAACCTTATGTAACTGGTTGGCTGTATACTTTATTGATTGAAAGTGTATTTACGGTTGCTGATGTCAGCCATCTTTAAAAGTATTAATTAAATGAGCGCGGAGTGTGACAGTCAGAGCAGGCGGTGGAGTGGGATGGGATGAATTAGGGGGGGGGGGGGGGGGGGGGGGAGGATTTGAGCGTGCTGCCTCTGAAAACTGAATCCAAACGGCGTGCGCCTGTTCAGAACTCGGTATGTTTTCGGAATAACTTACGAAATAGCTATCAGTGCATCATAAAACGTACATGAACTACAAGTGACAAGATGATTTTATATCTTTTGGTGAGTATTTAGTTTTTCGAAATACAACGGTTTAGGATTCACGAATAGTCTAAAAAAGAATAGTGTGAACGCACACGATTTTCTATATGAATAAATGCTGCACGGATATTTACTACACGACAATTCTCTGCACATATGTCGCTTTGGATCAGAAGACGTTCTCTCTGGTTTCAGGCGGCTAACTGAAGTGGTAAAGACTGTTAGTATTGCTTGCGAGATAAAGGAGAAGCTCACCATCTGCAGCTTCATCGACAGAACTGAATGTGGTCCTCTGTTACAGAGCCGAGTGGAGTGTCGGAATCAGGGGATCAGATGGTTCTGCGACCGTCTAGGCATCAACTTCCTCGACATAGTGGTGGGTGGTGGGTTTCCAGGTTCTGCTTAATAGGTCAGGGGTCCAATACGCACAGGAAGCTGCTACACGGGTAATGCGGCATTTGTGGAGGAGAGTGGGCGGTTATTTTAGGTTAGAGGACATCGGGAAACTACAGAAATGGCATTAGTCTAAATGGGCGCAGAGAAAATACGTGGAGGTATACGTAGCAACAGTCAGTATTGTTAATCATAAATTGACGTAGCTGTGTTGGGAAGGAACCAGAGCACCAAGCGCTAACAGAAACCACTGAAGCTGAAATCGTTGTAGGTACGGAAAGCTGGATAAAGTCGGAATTAAGGTCATCCGAAATTGCTTCAAAGCAGAAAGGATAGATTATATAAGTTGATGGTGGAGAAGTTATTGCTGTCAAAAGTAATTTACCCTGTAGTCAAATCAAAGTAGATGGTTCCTGTGAGTTAGCATTGGCAGAGGTTATACTTGACAACCGGAACATATTAATAACTGGTTCGTTTTACCGCTCCCCGTGACGCAGATGTAACTGTTCAAAGAAAACTTTAGTCTCATTTCAAGTAGGTATTCCACTCACACGAGGTATGTCCACAAAGTAAGCTCCGTTTGGTTATACAAAACAAACGTGTACAGATACAGAAAAAATATTTATTGTACAAAAATCTACAGCTGTTTAACTACTTTTCTACATAGATTCCGAAATTTCGTAGGCACTTGTCATAGCGTGGCACAAGTTTTTGTTTGCCTTCTTCCTAGAAGGTTGCCGCCTGTGTATTCAACCATGTGGTAACATGTTCTTTCAGCTCGCCATCATTGTTAAAGTGTTGACCATCAAAAACAGATCTGCGGAACTTCCATAGCAAGGGCACTACATGTAAACATAGGGTTGTTTTTAATCTTCTCTTCAATTGCGTGAAGCAATGGTGGTTCGCGCATGTCGAGGCACGGACGGGGATTGCACTGTTTGACGATTCCAAGCGACAGTTTCGGTACGCGCATGCGCGCGCTTTCTGCTTGAAGAAAGCATATATCCTGCAAATTATGTCTCTCTTTTGCTTATGCGGAATTTTATCACTTACCACCACCATCAGCTATAATTGCTCGCAACAAAATCAATCGAAACTCACTAACCAACTCGCTAGAATCACGTCTAATGCTGTCATTAGCTACGGTATTCACAGTAGAGTGCTCAGAACACTACTAAACGCTCGCTGGCTGCCAGACAACACGTGACGCAGGTGCTCAGAACAAACGTTAACTCGACCGTCATCGTTCGTGACTCCAATTATAGTCCACGCAGGGTACGGTGGCCGATGCACAGTGACAAGTTATCTTCTAAAGCGCTGAGCGAGTTCATTCGTTTGTTCTGAAGGGGAAACTATCAGTATTTGCCCCCTTTAGAATTGTCGGCGATGACAGAATCGAAGCACTGCAATCTTTCTCAAACGATTTTACAAAAGCTACTTGGTAAAAAACTTTATTTTTGCGTTACTTGTAGCTTTTATGTCAGCATCTCGATGATGTGCCCATCATTTCGTTGATGGTCATAGTTATTGTTATATTTGCATATAAGTAAGATACAGGGCGGAATTCGAAAAAGTTTGCAATAAAAAATAGAGGTTGCTATGATATTGCGTTTGGTGTATATTACACAATATGTTGTTGCAGACGAAATTTATCTAATATATTGAATTTTAGTTTAGATTTGGGTGGGGGTCTCCGTCATTAATCTTGAGAAAATTGATCTGATGTCCAAATATTTGATGTCGCGCACGCCAGCGATAAAGGCAGAGTAAAATATTCACAACATTCCTTATCTTGCATAAACGATTGGCGATATCGAATTGAGATTTTGGTAAATCATAGCACACAAAGAGGAGAGTATTTTTCCATATGCAAATCATCATTATCTAACATGGTATTCCACTAATTAGACTTTTTCAGTGAAAGATTGTAATTTTTAAGGGCCATCCACTGCTGGTGAAGTGAGAAATGCTATAGGATTTGGTACAATTTTTTTACTGATGGTGTTCTTTTGCATAAGCTACTGACCTTACTTTTTCTCAGTTCCTCACTTAATAAAATTAACAAAACGCTGTTTCAGAATCCTCTCAAAGTTGCATCTGCACAGCATTTTAATGAGGTGAAATTGTGTAAACTCCCCCATGTTTTGGCAGAAGAAGCAAATTTTAGCATGGCAACAAGACAAAAGTGTAAGTTTTAGTCAGTATTGGTCACTCATCACACTTCTCTAAAAGTTACAAATGTTTAACAAACCAGGTGAAAATAAATTTCCGATTTTCTTGCATTTTCAGCAGAATTATTTCTAGATACTAACAACGGAACCTCCCCATCGCACCCCCCTCAGATTTAGTTATAAGTTGGCACAGTGGATAGGCCTTGAAAAACTGAACACAGATCAATCGAGAAAACAGGAAGAAGCTTAGGCGCTCCGCAACTTCCATGTACCTATTTTATTTGTCTGACAAACCCTGTTTTCAGGGCTATATTTTATATGATTAATGTAACTATGCAGATGTTTGCCTAAACGATAAGGACATATCACTTCATGTTGTTATAATACTGCCGTCTTCTGAAGAAGATAGATTTATATCTATTGAAACCTAGGTAAAGATTACTTTATCCTTTGCAACTGGTCGGCTGCTCTTAGTCTGATTTAACAGAATAAAACGTCACTACATAACTCGCTACAATCGCTTTTAATGCTTGCATTGGCTAAGATATTCACAGCTGAGAGCTCAGAACATTGCTGAACGCTCATTGGTTGTCGGAGTCTGCATGACGTTAAGTACGAAGAAAGAGCCTATACTCAACCACCCACGTTCGTGGCTCCAACTACACTACCGCCAGATATCAATGAAATATATCCAACGAGCACTCCTGGAAGAAAGGATATTGCAGAGACATGGCTTTGCCACAGCCAGGGGGATGCAACATTAAATTCAAGCGCATCACTTTAAAATGTTAAATGTGTTCACTAGAACTTTTTAGTAGATATCTTGGCTCCAGAAAGTCAAGAAAAATTTCTTATTTATCAAAAATGTCAGCAATTTCTTTCTTTAAACGTTATTTCCATAAAATGAAAACAGAGGTAGTTGAAAGGCACGCCAAACAAAAGTACAAGTTTTTCGAAGGCATTTTTTAACCTTACAGTCAATAAAATAGTAAAAATTTGTTTCATAGCACGGTAGCACAGCTCTTTGCGAAGGACATAAGCCTAAAACAGTTACTTTAGGACCATCTGCTGAAAACATACAGCCAGTTATCGAGAGCACCTTTTTTCAAAAAGCTGATATATCTTGAAAAATAATATTTTTAGTTTTCCAAATGGTACTTTCCTGATACCTACAGTAAATAACAAGTGTGGGAACTTGAACGTTAACGCGATACTTAATGCGAACGTTAAAATGATTTTGAACGTTTTTTTAAGATATTTCGAAACATAACAAATCAATTGATACTCGATAGGTTTTTTTAAGCCTTGCAATTTTCCCATTTTTCGATCGGAGCTATAGTTTTTTACGTATTCAGGAAACTCTAGTTTTTTACAACTTTCTATTTTTTTATTATGGTGTTTCATTAAGAGGAATCTCTATTTAAATTTAATTTCCTGTACGCTTATTTTTTTACTTGTTTTCAGGCAATAATTTTTGCAATCACTTCTCCGTAATGCATGGACTGGAAGGGGTACTTTAGCTCCATGACAAGGCCGCAGGTCATTCTGAATAGAAAACGGTCGCACATGCTGTTTCCTTCGGGCTGTCCAGTTTTGTTCCCTCACCCGTGTTCTCCGCATATGACAGACAGTGACTTCTTCCATCTTTGTTGTGGGAAGAAGCCATTGTGCAGCAGTCGCTTCCAGAATTATGACAAGGTGATCTCCAGGTAAAACGTTCTCTGAGCAGCCCAAATGAATGCAACCAGATTCTCCACCAAGTCATCCTTCGGGAGAGGGACAGGGAGGGAGAAATGTATCACTTTAAAGGGTGAATATGAAGTGAATTTCTGACGCTATCATAAAGTTTCACGATCGCAGTTCCGTATTTTCGAGGTGATAATTGCAGCTTCAAGTAAGTACCACTCCACAGCCACCATGATTCCGTTACAGAAAGGATGATCATGAAGAAAGCTAGGAGAGTATTTGCGTTTGGGAGAACTAACAGGCAGTCACTATCAATGAGAACAACCAGTTGAGAACTGGTAAACGCAGAATAATTCTGACTAAAGCTGCTATGTAAAATGGTTCAAGTTGTTCGAAATTCTGAGAAAAATAGAGGTAACTATAAAAAGAGACGGGTAATATACAACATGTACAAGAGCAAAGAGGGAATAATAAGAGAGGACGACCAAGAATGAAGTTCTCGGATTAAAAAGAGTGTAAGACAGGGATGTATCCTTTCGCCCCTACTCTGCAGTCCGTATATCGAAGAAGCAATGACAGAAATAAAAGCAAGGTTTACGGATTGGATTAAAATTCAAGGTGAAAGGATATCAATGATAAGATTCTCTGATGACATTGCTATCCTGAGTAAAAGCGAAGAAGAATTACAGAATGTATTGAAGAAAATGAACAGTCTAATGAGTACAGAATATGGATTGAGAGTAAACCGAAGAAAAACGAAAATAATCAGAAGTAGCAGGAATGAGAACAGCGAGAAACTTAACATCAGGATTGATAGTCATGAAATATATGAAGTTAAGGAATTCTGCTACCTAGGCAGCAAAATAACCAATGACGGACGGAGCAAGGAGGACATTCAAAGCAGACTAACACTGGCAAAAAGGCCATTCCTGGCCAAGAGAAGTCTGCCAGTATCAAATACAGGCCTTAATTTGAGGAAGAAATTTCTGAGAGTCCTTTTGGAGCACAGTATTGTATAGTAGTGAAACATGGACTATGGGAAAATCGAAACATAAGAGAATCGAAGCATTTGAGATGTGGTGCTACAGGCGATTGTTGAAAATTAGGTTGACTCATAAGGGAACGAATGAGGAGGTTCTGCACTGAATCGGAGAGGAAAGGAATATGTGGAAAACGCTGACAAGGAGAAGGGATAGGATGATAGGACATCTGTAAGACGTGAGGGTATGAATTCCATGGTAATAGAGGGAGCTGTAAAGGAAAAACTGAAGAGAAAGTCAGAGACTGGAATACTTCCAGCAAATAATGGAGAACGTAAGTTGCAAGGGCGGCTCCGAGATGAAGAGGTTGGCATAGTAGAGGAATTCCTGGCGAGCCCCGTCACACCAGTCAGACGGCTGATGACTCAAAAAAAAAAAAAATGCTGAGTGATGCTAAAACTGTGATCTAGATAAATACGTACCAAATAATGAAGTAAGACATGGCAAAGACCTTCCTGTTTACCGATACCATTCATAAAATGTTACAAACATGGCATTTACGACGGTCTCGCTACAGAAGAGACTACAGGGGAACTGATAGAGAAATCCTAACAGCAACTTGCGCATTCGTAAAAAGGTTCACGTGAGAAGCCTACGATAATTTTTGCACCTCCAAGTTTTCCATCCAGTCTGTGGTAGATCCGACTGGTGTGGAAACGAAAGACAGCAGACGGAAAGCAAAAACATCATATTCAGCACATAAAAGTGTATTTGCGCATTGGGTATTATCGTACCATTGCCGGAGCGCTGCGCAGACTCACAAACGAGAGATGTTGACAGAAGCACATCCGCTGTTGAAAACAATAACAAGGCCCCAGTCCCTGACGTAATTGAGTCTTGCACTGAATACGCTGCGAAATTATCTCCTTTTGTAGCTCATGTTTACAGAGAATCACTCGCGCAGCGAATAGCGTCGCATGACCGGAAAAGAGCACACATCAGTCTGATGTTCAAAAGGAGAGAAAAATATCGGATGCACTGCGTTCCAGACAAACATTTCGTACGATGCAGGACTCCGGAGCATATACGTAGGCCAAACACTGTCACGTTTCTGAAGAAAAACTAGCTACTCTTACACAGTTAACAAGACTTCAGGAAAAACACACTCTTGTGAAACAACTTGCTTTATTCGTACAAGATGCAAACAACAGGTGCAGTGAACAGGTACCATGTTCGTAGAGTTCTCAAAGGCATTCTGCGCTTTAACACATCTTCCACTACTAACCAAGATATAATCATAAGGATTATCTTCGCAGATTATTGATTGGCTCAATAGATATTTCATATATACAATCTAGTATGCTACACTGCACAGTGAACGTTCTACAGAAACGAAAGCAGCATCAAGTGTGCCCTATCCAAGCGTTGTAGGACCTACACTGTGGTGGCTTAACTCATGTGATAGCGATAAGCACATATATAGTTCGCGGTAGTACTCAGGTGATTAATAGGAAAGTGTTTCGGACGTGATTATCGCCGCGAACTGCGCACAAGGGCTCACTGTGGATTGAGTCCTGTTGGTTCCCGAACGACAGTTCCATTTTGGAAACGCCCGCTTGCTTGCAGTCTCTGTTATTTGGGCTAACTCTATTTATAGACCGATACTCTGAAATTACGGTGAGTATTTACACTGAAACTCCAAACAAACTGGTACAGGCATGTGTATTCCAATATAGCGATATGTAAACAGGCAGAATACGGTGCTGCGGTCGGCAGCGCCTGTATAAGACAACAAGTGTCTGGCGCAGTTGTTAGATCGATTACTGCTGCTACAATGGCAGGTTATCAAGAATTAAGTGAGTATGAAAGTGGTGTTATAGTGGACCCACGAGCGATGGGACACAGCATCTCCGACGTAGCGATGACGTGGGGATTTTTCGGTATGACCATTTCACGAATGTACCGTCATTATCAGGAATCTGGTAAAACATCAAATCTCTGACATGGCTGCGGCCGAAAACAATATCCTGTAAGAAAGGACCAATGACGACTGAAGAAAATCGTTCAACTTGACAGAAGTCCAACCTTCCACAAACTGCTGCAGATTTCAATTCAGGGCCATCAACAAGTAACAGTGTGCGAACCATTCCACGAAACATCAGGGAAGTTGGCTTTCAGAGCCGAAGGCCCATCTGTGTTCCATTAATGACTGTACCAGACAAAGCCTTACTCATCGCCTGGGCCCGTCAGCACCGACTATGGACTTTCGATGACGGAAACATGTTGCCTGATCGGACGAGTCTCGTTTCAAATTGTGTCGAGCGGATGGACGTGTACGGGTATGGAGGAAACCTCATGAATCCACGGACCCTGCATGTCAGCAGGGGACTGTTCAAGCTGGTGGAGGCTCTGTAATGATGTGGGACGTGTGCAGTTGGAGTGATATGTGACTCTTGATACGTCTAGATACGACTGTCACAGGTGATGCATACGTAAGCATCCTGTCTGATAATCTGCATCCATTCATGTCCATTGTGCATTCAGACAGCTCTGGACAACTTCAGCATGACAATGAGACACCAAACATGTACAGAATTGCTAGAGAGTTGCTCCGTGAACACCTGAACGTAAACACTTCTACTGGCCACCAGACTCCCCAGACATGAACAATATAGAGAGTATGTGGGATGACTTGCAAGGTGCTGTTGAGCAGAGATCTCCACCCCCCTCGTACTCTTACGGATTAATGGATACCCCTATAGGATTCAAGGTGTCAGTTCCCTCCAGCACTACTTCAGACATTAGTCGAATCCATGCCATGTCATGTTGTGGCGCTTCCGTGTGCTCGCGGGCGTCCTACACGATATTTGGCAGGGGTACCAGATTCTTTGGCTCTTCAGTGTTTATTTATTTATTTATTGTTCCGTGGGCCTAAATTAAGGAGAAGTCTCCATGGTCATGGAACGAGGCAATACATGAAATTGTAACACGATATTAGAAACAGATAAAATGAAATATAAAAAAACATATTCAGGTGACAAGTCGTAAGTTTAAATGAAGAAAATCAACAATGTAACACTGGAATTCGCTTAATTTTTTTAGCTCTTCCAGGAGCTCCTCGACAGAATAGAAAGAGTGAGCCATGAGGAAACTCTTCAGTTTAGACTTAAAAGAGTTTGGGCTACTGCTAAGATTTTTGAGTTCTTTTGGTAGCTTATTGAAAATGGATGCTGCAGAATACTGCACTCCTTTCTGCACAAGAGTCAAGGAAATGCATTCTACATGCAGATTTGATTTCTGCCTAGTATTAACTGAGTGAAAGCTGCTAACTCTTGGGAGTAGGCTAATATTGCTAACAACAAACGATAGTAAAGAAAATATATACTGTGAGGGCAATGTCAGAATTCCCAGATTTTTGAATAAGGGTCGACAAGAGGTTCTAGAGCTTACACCACATATAGCTCGAACAGCCAGTTTTTGAGCCAAAAATACCCTTTTTGAATCAGAAGAATTACCCCAAAAAATAGTACCATACGACATAAGCGTATGAAAATATGCAAAGTAGACTACTTTTCGTGTTGAAGTGTCACTTATTTCAGGTACTGTTCTAATGGTAAATAAAGCAGCATTTAGCTTCTGAACAAGATCCTGGACATGGGCTTTCCACAACAGCTTACTATCTATCCGAACGCCTAGGAACTTGAACTGTTCTGTCTCGCTTATAATATGCCTATTCTGTCTGATCAAAATATCGGTTCTTGTTGAATTGTGAGTTAGAAACTGTAAAAACTGAGTCTTACTGTGATTTAGCATCAAATTATTTTCCACAAGCCACGAACTACATTATTTGTTACTGTATCAATATTACACACAAGATCCTTCACTATCAAGCTGGTGTCATCAGCAAACAGAAATATTTTTGAATGACCTGTAATACTAGAAGTCATATCATTTATATAAATAAGAAACAGCAGTGGCCCCAGCATCGACCCTTGGGGAACGCCTCACTTAACAGTGCCCCATTGGGACTGAACATCAATACCACTCTCAATATTGCGGAGAATTACCCTCTGCTTTCTGTTCTTAAAGTAAGAGGCGAACCAATTGTAAGCTACTCCCCTTACTCCATAATGGTCCAGCTTCTGCAGTAATATTTTGTGGTGAATACAGTCAAAAGCCTTCGTTAAATCAAAGAAAACACCTAGCGTTCGCAACCTTTTGTTTAATCCGTCCAAAACCTCACAGAGAAAAGAGAATATAGCATTTTCAGTTGTTAAACCATTTCTAAAACCAAACTGAACATTTGACAGCAAATTATGTGAATTTAAATGCTCCAGTAACCTTGTATATACAACCTTCTCGATAACTTTAGCAAACACCGATGGCATAGAAATAGGTCTAAAATTGTCAACATTATCAATGTCTCCCTTTTTATAAAGTGGCTTCACTACCGAGTACTTTAATCGGTCAGGAAACCGACCACTCCTAAAGGAAAAGTTACAGATATGGCTGAGAACTGGGCTAACATACATAGAACAATACTTCAGTATTCTGCTAGATACCCCGTCATATCCATGAGAGTTCTTGGTCTTTAGTGATTTAATTATTAACTCAATATCCCTCTTGTCAGTATCATGGAGGAGCATTTCAGGTAACAGTCTCGGAACACTTCTTTCTAAGAGCGCTATATGATTCCCTGTTGGGACTAGGTTTCTATTTAGTTCACCTGCTATATTCAGAAAGTGATTATTAAATACTGTACATATATGCGACTTATCAGTAACACGGACATTCCCACTACACACTGATTCTATATCCTCGACCTGACTCTGCAGACCAGCAACTTCCTTTACGACTGACCATATGGTTTTAATTTTATCCTGAGACTAAGCTATTCTATCTGCATACCACATACTTTTTGCCTTCCTAATAACATTTTTTAGCACCTTACAATACTGTTTGTAATGGGCTGCTGCATTTAGATTTTGACTGTTTCTAACGTTTTGATATAATTGCCACTTTCTTCTACAAGATATTCTTATCCCTCTAGTCAGCTCCCAGGCTGCCTGTTTGTGCTAGTACCCTGTTTTAAACGTTCTAACGGAAAGCAACTTTCAAAGAGCATGATAAAAGTCTTGAGAAAGCATTATATTTATCGTCTACTGTATCAGCGCTATAAACATCTTGCCACTCTTGTTCCTTTATAAGGTTTACAAAGGTCTCTACAGCAACTGGATCAGCTTTCCTGAACAGCTGATGACTATATTGAACACGTGTTGCAGCACAAAAATCTTTTAAAGTTAAAATTTGTGCATCATGATCTGAAAGGCCATTCACCTTTTTGCTAACAGAATGCCCTTCTAGTAATGTGGAATGAACAAAAATGTTGTCTATGGTTGTTCTACTGTTCCCTTGCACTCTCGTTGGAAAGAATACGGTTTGCATAAGATTATATGAATTAAAGAGATCTACCAGCATCCTCTTCCTTGCACAATCACTTACACAATTAATATTGAAGTCACCACATATAACTAACTTTTTGTATTTCCTATAAAGTGAGCCAAGAACCTCCTCTAGCTTTAGCAAAAATGTTGTTAAATCGGAGTCTGGGGATCTATAAATAACAGTTAGAAGTTTAGCTCCGTTAAATTTAACAACACCTGCAGAACATTCAAACACCTTTTCAGTGCAGTACTTTGAAACATCAATTGACTCAAATGGGATGCCGTTTTTCACGTACATGGCTACTCCCCCACACCGCAAAGACCTCCTCGAAAAGCTGCCAGCCAACCTGTATCCTGGTAAAGGAAGCCTCTGAATTATCTCCTTATTTAAGAAGTGTTTAGATATACCAATAATTTCAGAGTCAAAATCTATAAGCAGTTCACTAACTTTATCTCTAATACCTTGTATATTTTGATGAAATGTACTAATTCCCTCATTACTCGGATACCTAAGCTTTGTCAAAAGTGATTCCCTTGTTAGAGAGACTTCCCTTAAGCAGGAATACCTATCAGCTGACTTCAATCTAAAAAAGGTGCAGCTCTAACACCCACTACTGCAGGAATTTTCCCATGAGTGATCCCACCAACCCCACCTATGCTGTCACCTATAAGCTTTCATTGTAACGTGTGTTATGTTGTTGTGTGATCTTGTCAGCTGTCTCACTCGCCGTTGTCGTTTGTCAGAAGTACAATAGAATCAGTGAACTAGTTACGGCGTTTTGTTTACCAAGTTGTTTTCTAGCCATTGTCTGTACCAGATTTTCCGTTATTAGAAGAGCCGCTTGGCAAAGTGCTGTCGTGTTGCTTGAGGGCCTCGTTCACAAATTGTAAATCTCACGTAAATTAAGCCGTTATTATGACGTGGTAGTTAATTTTATTTAAACTTGTTTATTGTATCTTGTGTTTACGAGTGGTTCTTTTAATCTCAAGTTGTTCTATTCTTTACAAATATATTTTAGTAATTTTCAAGATTTTTCATCTCTGTTTCGCGTATCACAGGAAGAGGGCCTTGTACACTCCTGGAAATGGAAAAAAGAACACATTGACACCGGTGTGTCATACCCACCATACTTGCTCCGGACACTGCGAGAGGGCTGTACAAGCAATGATCACACGCACGGCACAGCGGACACACCAGGAACCGCGGTGTTGGCCGTCAAATGGCGCTAGCTGCGCAGCATTTGTGCACCGCCGCCGTCAGTGTCAGCCAGTTTGCCGTGGCATACGGAGCTCCATCGCAGTCTTTAACACTGGTAGCATGCCGCGACAGCGTGGACGTGAACCGTATGTGCAGTTGACGGACTTTGAGCGAGGGCGTATAGTGGGCATGCGGGAGGCCAGGTGGACGTACCGCCGAATTGCTCAACACGTGGGGCGTGAGGTCTCCACAGTACATCGATGTTGTCGCCAGTGGTCGGCGGAAGGTGCACGTGCCCGTCGACCTGGGACCGGACCGCAGCGACGCACGGATGCACGCCAAGACCGTAGGATCCTACGCAGTTCCGTAGGGGACCTCACCGCCACTTCCCAGCAAATTAGGGACACTGTTGCTCCTGGGGTATCGGCGAGGACCATTCGCAACCGTCTCCATGAAGCTGGGCTACGGTCCCGCACACCGTTAGGCCGTCTTCCGCTCACGCCCCAACATCGTGCAGCCCGCCTCCAGTGGTGTCGCGACAGGCGTGAATGGAGGGACGAATGGAGACGTGTCGTCTTCAGCGATGAGAGTCGCTTCTACCTTGGTGCCAATGATGGTCGTATGCGTGTTTGGCGCCGTGCAGGTGAGCGCCACAATCAGGACTGCATACGACCGAGGCACACAGGGCCAACACCCGGCATCATGGTGTGGGGAGCGATCTCCTACACTGGCCGTACACCACTGGTGATCGTCGAAGGGACACTGAATAGTGCACGGTACATCCAACCCGTCATCGAACCCATAGTTCTACCATTCCTAGACCGGCAGGGAACTTGCTGTTCCAACAGGACAATGCACGTCCGCATGTATCCCGTGCCACCCAACGTGCTCTAGAAGGTGTAAGTCAACTACCCTGGCCAGCAAGATCTCCGGATCTGTCCCCCATTGAGCATGTTTGGGACTGGATGAAGCGTCGTCTCACGCGGTCTGCACGTCCAGCACGAACGCTGGTCCAACTGAGGCGCCAGGTGGAAATGGCATGGCAAGTCGTTCCACAGGACTACATCCAGCATCTCTATGATCGTCTCCATGGGAGAATAGCAGCCTGCATTGCTGCGAAAGGTGGATATACACTGTACTAGTGCCGACATTGTGCATGCTCTGTTGCCTGTGTCTATGTGCCTGTGGTTCTGTCAGGGTGATCATGTGATGTATCTGACCCCAGGAATGTGTCAATAAAGTTTCCCCTTCCTCGGACAATGAATTCACGGTGTTCTTATTTCAATTTCCAGGAGTGTATTTCTGTCTGTTTATTTCGTGAATCCATGGACTCCGGAACCGAGGTTAGCATTTATTAGTTACGTCTCTACCCAAATAGGCTCCTCAGTTGCAACAGAAAGTACTATTTTAGGATATAATAAGTGGTGATGAGTTTTGGACTGCGCTAAATTTTGAGTGTCTGTTGTGTAAGAAGTTTTCTGATATAAGTGTGTACCATTTGGTTTGAATTTCACTGTTTAACAGGACTTTCATGGTCTGATACTAGTAAATACATTTGTTCCAGTATTTCAGTGGATTAGCCACCCTGAATTAAATATAACATTCACTTAAATCGTAAAGGGTATATTAAGTTTTAATTACATCATCAGTTTTTTTGTGGACCCTTTGTTGGCAGCTTCTGCTTACGTTTCTGCTCATTGATCATTCCATTAAATTTTAGCAGCAACTGCTCCTCGTAAACGTCTGAAGTAAATCCAGTTGGAAGTGGTTGCTCAAATTTGTTGTTGACAGCAACAGCTCTTCTTAAGGTTCAATAGCAAACCCTGTTGCGATTGATGCTTAATACTGATGTCATTAATTTGTCTGTATTAAAAGTGCCAATATTGGCTTTCAGAAAATCGCAAGAGTAAACTTTGCTGTGTTTCGATGATTAATATGGCTGGCAAGTTGATTTGGGGGAGATGACCAAACAGTGAGGTCATTGGTCCCATTGGATTAGGAAACGAAGTTGGCCGTGCCTTTTCAAAGGAATCATCCAGGCATTTGCTTGAAGCGATTTATGGAAATCACAGGAAACCTAAATCAGATGGCCGGACGCGGGACTGAACCATAGTCCTCCGGAATACAACTCCACTGTGCTATCTACTACGCCACTTAGCTCAGTGATTATTAGTGTGTTCTGTTAGCAGTTACCTTTCGATAACGTCTCATTCATAAATTCTGGTGGTAGGTGCTGATCTTATCTGATGTGTTTTAACTTTGTCTCAAAGTTTGCCTTGTGTGAAAATGTTTTTGCTTCTTTAAATAAAGTGATTTATTTATATTTTAATAAAATTATTGTAGCCCAATGTGTTTCCACTCCACACCAGCTCCCTACACTTTCACGAGTTTCAGTAAAAAGGTCTACATGGAAACGAGCGCGATAATTTCAAGCAAATTCGTGCAGTCTGTTATGTTATAACGTAGAATTTGTTATGTCGAACAAAGCACTTTTCGTCTGCACCCGTCTATTAGGAATACATCGAGTGTCATAACCGGTCGCAGATTTATGAAAAGAGCGGCGAATTCTATGTCCGTTGCTGCTAAAATAAACAGCGAAGGATTCCAGTCATGGAAGGGAGGCGTTTTCACAACGAACAATGGCTACGGTAAACCAACCATCACCAGAATTTCCAGTAGCGACGTACACACTAAAATTACCCCTGCAGTCACGGAAGAATGTAGGTCCATTTCATATAACTGCTTGGGCTGTTCCATTTCCTCCAAGTTTTTTTTTCCTTTATTGTATTTCAATTCCCCTTCAGGGCGGGCTGACAGCAGCATATGCGCTGCTCTTCAGCCGAAAGACATAGAACAATCAATAGAAGACATTAAAAATATATAAAGGAGAAAACATGGTAACATGGATATAAAAAGGGGGGACATCATGGAAGGCAATAGACAAAAAAAGGGGCGACTGTAAAATGGAGATAAAAACCGTAAAAAAGTAGCGCACAAAAAAAACCACACACTGGGACAGTTAAAAGAACACAAGGCACAGTATGACCGGAGCTTAAAAGTATCGATGGATGGCGTAGCACATAACAAACACTGACAGTGACACTAAGCACAAGGCCAGCACACAATTAAAACCACACATCTTGGCGCACAGGAGAAACAGCACTAAACACGACACTGACGTGGCACGATGATCAAAGCGGATGATCTGCCAGGCACAAGGATATGAGGGAGACTGGAAGAAGGAAAAGAGGGAGGGGAAGAGAGAGGGGGCGACCTCCAAGTTTATCCTCGAGGCTAATTATGTGTTTGTAGACAGGCATGTGGTGGGGACGTTGACGATACACACTTCGACGATGCATAGTGTTTCAACGCTGTGATAGAGCTCACAGCGGAATGGTTCCGCTGGCGTGCACTGCCCGCTTATATAGAGAGCGAGTGACCTTGATTACGTAACGCACCGATAACGGACTTAGACTCTGCAGGCACCAGCGGCCGGGAATTTCCCCGTACGCGCGCTGTGGTAACACTAGCATTTTTTCCAACTTTTGCATCCTTGATCCCCCTGTTCACGATGTACAGTCTTAGACATAAAAACTGACCGCCGGCCGGCCGCCACAGAGACTTAAGTCCGAGTTGTTCACTTAAGGTGGCCAATAAAACTGACCGCCCCTGACTAAGTCCGGCCATCTGCACAATCTGGCAACACTGTAAGATGGGAAAGTGTTAGGAGGAAGTGTTGTCTACTCCCGAGGAGATATGGCTGGAGTGAGCCCGTGGTCTTGCGGTAACCCTCGTGCATTCTCAACTTAGAGTCGCATGTTCGCGTCCAACTTTTTTTCGTTTGTTTTTTTTTTTTTTTTTTTAACACATTTCGGTCTAAAGTTATGAGTCTGACTGGACGTCGAAGACAATTCGCTTAACATTCTACCCACCTGCAATAACAAGTGTTCCAGAAACAATTCCGCAGGACAGCTCGTGCCTGCGTCACGACCATAACAGCTTACGCTCGAGCGTTTCCTCGCGCTGCAGCGGCTACCGGCCACCGGCCAGACGCCACCCGCCGCCTGAAATTCGGCGCCGCCCATGTGAAGGCGGCGAAATGCTGTCAGTGTATGTATCAATGCCATTTTCGGATTTGAAGTTCTAGTTATCATCTTGCAGTTAAGCATTGGATTTTACATACTTGAAAATCATGAACTACAGTTAAGCATTGTAAAATTGAGTCGCAAGTGGAATAAGGAGTAACATCTGCAACACAACGTTTACTTTTGGTATAACAGAGGGGTGAATGTACAGGAGGCAGCTAGAAAGATTTGAACTGTGTGTGGAGCGAGTGCTTTTGGGAAAAATACGCCAGAAAAAGATATTCTTTTTTCAACAAATATCGTTCTGGCATGAATGAATTCCCACATTAAGGAAGTCTCGACTACTGATATACGTGACAGATTACCATTTTACCATCATGCGACATTTGCATTCAACAGGCAAAGTTCAGAAGTAGGGTGTAGGAGTACTGCAGGCTCTAATTCGAAACAACAAAATTAACGAAGCGACTATTATTGAACATCATCAGGTCGCTCATTGAGCATTCCTATGCTGTACTGTTACTGGTGAAGTGTTATGATGCTTTTATCGTTAATTTCCTAAGAAGAAATGAAAGGCTGAGCCCCACCAAAAGACGTAGACTAGAGTAAAGTGTAGTGTGAACATAATATTTTACATCTGATAGCTCCATAAGTGTGTTTTGGGCTACGAATTCTGCCCCAAGGTGTGTGTCCCACACAGCTGGAATTTGTTGTCACCAACTGAGACACCTTTCGGTCGCAGTGTAAGAAAGTCGAGCAACAAAACTACATCACCTATGCTGCTGCATGATAGCTCACTCTGTTGATTTGAGAAACAAAACTATCTAGGAGACTGATAGGAAAGTCGTCTCTCAGGCACTTGTATTGATATGGAAGTCCTCTCTCAAGCACTTGTCCATCTCGTCATATATTCGTAAAATTTTACCTTTCCCGCTCTTGATCGATCAACCGTCAAGGCAATTCTTTTATAGGCGAAAATACTCTTAAAACTACGCTGGTTTAATGACATCGTTAGAACCTATGGGTTTCTACTGGCCTAGAATTTGCAAACAACTTTAGCATAGTCAGATTGTTGTAGATATGGTGAAAAGAAAATCAGCTGCTGATTAATTTCTCTTTGATGATTAATGTTGCGATTAATAATTAATGGAAAATGCAATTAAAATATTCACTGTACTAATACAAATTAAATTCAGCTTACTACAGAAACATCACGATGGCAATCTATCTTAATAAAGCATTATGTGTCTGTAAGACGATTGAGTCCATTTTAACAAGGAATTAGTAGAATATTACCGACTTTTAGCTTCGAAAAGATCTGTATTTACGTCATTTCCTGTATCATTCGCAAGTATAATGAAAATGTGGCATTTCATAGATAAAATTATGTATTCACAACAACAAAAAATATGTCGGCAAAAAACAAAAGTGGCATTATGAAATTGGCAGTACCGTAAGGTTTCCGCTCTGACACTAAGGGTTACTCTAAGTAGCAAGCCGAATTTTGCTCGAGCGTTATCTTACGATTCCCTTATTGAGTTTCTATCTGCCTGCTTGTAGCTCAATTACAAACGAATTAAAAATCTGGCTTTCAGCGAGTCTCGAAAGGCGCACGAAAGCAGCTTGCACCTGGTAGCCAAGCATGTTATCTGGGACCTGGTTTTTTCTAAGTGAGAAGATATCCTTTTGTAGTTGAATTGTTGGCAAATGTCAGTCAGACGTGTGCAGTTGGTCTAAGCGTTTCGGTACGTTGAATTTGTACCAATGATTTTTCTACAGGTTTTTTTCTGTTCCAAATAGAGAGTTGAAGTCTCCCATTAGTATTTTCACGTCATTTTGGTGAATTTTGCTAATAGTATTTTCTAGTGTGTTCCAGAATTTTTCGACGTTTTTGGAGTTTTTCTTATCTTCGATTTTGGTGGGGCCATGTGTATTGATGAGTGTTTATTTTTTACTGGGGCTCTGAATGAGCATAGTCATAAGTCGATTGTTGATGGGTGTGATTTCTTTGACAGAACTGATGATAGATATGTGTTCGAGAAATGCCATGGCCAAGATTGGTACGCCTTTCGCTACCTTTTGCTGTCTTTTGCTCTTGAAGATGCAATGGTTTCCGTAATGCAAGGTTTCACTGTCAGTGAGTCGTGGTTCGTGAAGAGCAAGGATCCGAATTTTTTTGGTCGATTTCTTTTGTGAGATTATTTAGTTTTCGTGCTCGGATCAATGTACCGATGTTTAGTTTTCAAATGCATGTTTTCTGCTTGTAGGGAAATTTACCAGCGATCTTCGATATTCTCTGCTGTGCTAACCTGGCCTCCCCAGAATCCGAAATTCCAACTGCCGCCTGTCGACAGTTTGCACAGTTCATGTTTGCTTGTGTTTCGTTGGTTTGGCTGGGTGATTCCAGGACCGGACAGGACCAGAGGGTGTTGAAGCCCTTGGAAGCAAATATTTTCAGCCGAGCTCATTGAGCTAACAGGCGGTGACCAGAGTAGCGGTGGTTTTCACTCAGACGTGCGTGGATTTTGAGTTCAACGGATTGAGTAGTCGTTGAGGATTGTATTAGTATTTGGCACGCCCCAAGTATTTGATTTCCTCGGTACCACCCATATGGGGGAGGGTTTCCCCTATCGGCCCCACGGGATTATTATTATTATTATTATTATTATTGTCATTATGTCATCAGCAAATCCGATATGGTGCATCTTCCCACCACTGAAATAGATGTGCATTGTTCGACTCAGTATTTCCATCACATAAATATGGGTTATAATTACGTTACATTGCTGCTAGTAGACATATTTCTCACTTTTTCTTGGGCAGTTGCTACCTGTTAATCCATTGAATGAATTGATGTGCGCATTTCGATACCAGATCGTTCAAATCGGATTCAGCCAGTCAAGCAAGCTTAATGTGGATATCCGATTACGACTCTCAGCACTTGATAGACTGGGTAAACCACATTCTTAATCGGACGGTTGAATCTAGATCACTTATTTATGACAGGGCCTGAATTCGTAAGCACTGTGAAAAATAAAAATACAATGTGCTTATTACTAATATTTTATTTAAATATAAATATATGAACTAACGAGATAACAGTTTATTTACAGGAGCAGAGCCCCATCCATCATAGCAGAGCAGTGCGAGATTGGTTTCAGGGCCAAGAGAGGATAAAGCTGTTGCCGTTTGTTTCACGATCACCGAACATCAACCAGATAGAGAATATGTGGGCAGAGGTAACAAGATCATTTCCATGTAGACCAACAAATGCAAGCGACCTTTGGACGAATATAGAAAACGTATGGTGGCAAGTAAACCATCACGCTACACTGTCGACGACTTAATGAAAACAATGCCCCTACGCCTTCGAGAAATCTTACGTAATGATCGTGGGTGGGTTGGTTACTAAAAGTATACTTGTCCACAAAACCCATGTGGACAATTGTCTGATAGTCGGTCAAGCTTTGCTTTGTCGCAGCTCTTTAGATACAAGTCCATTTACTTTCTGTTGTGGCGTAACAAGCTAGCTACGCCACACTGAGAAGGGAGCCGAAAGGCACGCGTACACACACGCCGACTGGCTTCAAGTCTGGAACAGGATACGTTATGACTGCTATAAAGAAAATACGTAGCTTTGGAATATACTTAACTTTATTCTTTGTTGGTTTACAACGTTCTTCTTGAGACATTTATACGATAACTCTCAAACTAGGTAAGGCTAATGGCGCCTTGCTAGGTCGTAGCCATGGACTTAGCAGAAGGCTATTCTAACTGTCTCTCGGCAAATGAGAGGAAGGCTTCGTCCGTATTGTCGCTAGCAATGTCGTCCGTACAACTGGGGCGAGAGCTGTTCCGTATCTCGAGACCTGCCTTGTGGTGGCAATCGGTCTGCGATCACACAGTGGCGACACGCGGGTCCGACATGTACTAAATGGACCGCGGCCGATTTAAGCTACCACCTAGCAAGTGTGGTGTCTCGCGGTGACACCACACTTTCAGTCTCCTCCTTACAATTCTTGCAATGCAAGGCAATTGAAAAACCTCATCCACTCGCGCCAACTGAGGAATTGACTGGTGCATGTGTTGTTCAACACACAGTAGTTGTCACCCTCACTGGAATCAATGACTGTTTGTGTGTGTGTGTGTGTGTGTGTGTGTGTGTTTGTGTGTGCGTTTACGTGTTCACGTACAATCTGAATCAATACTATTAACATTAGAGAGACAACCAACAATAAATATTGCATCAAATATGACTGAAGTATTTTAATGCGATGGGAAGTTACAAACTGAATTTTTACCCAACCCACGACTTGCATATTACATTACGTTAAGTAAGATGTATTAACTCCATAGTATCGTTTGCAGAGACAGTGCGCTCTTGTTGTCGAGGCTCGCGACAAGTGCAGCGATTAGCAGTGCCCAATGCCGCCGCGATTTGTTTATGTTGTCTGAGCGTGGACACTGCAGCAGACGCTTCGCCATAAACAGAAAGAAATCACCGTGGCTCTGACTGCAGTGAGCGGATATCACTGCCTGCGTGTTCTTATAGAAACCAACGTGAGACTCTACTCCAGGTGCCATGGAGCAATTGCAACGGGTATCATGTCATCAGTCATCAGAATATTAACCAGTGATGAAATGTCCACTCTATTTGAATCCCAAGAAAATAGGAACCTTCTCACAAAGGAATGTGAGGTGATATCAAAATGTATCCAACATACAAAAATTAACTGCAGGGCATTCATGTATGCAGTAGTAGCACAAAAGGAAATATTATGTCTTGGAAGCGTATATTTCATTTCCTCTTCTCATATTAACGCCCTTGTTTTAGTATGAAGTGAGAAAAAATCATGAAAAACTAAAGTTCCTGAGAAGCATATCAGTCATTTCCTCTTCTCATATCATAACTTTTTTTTTAGTATGAAGTAAAAAAACAAACAGTTTAAGTTTGTGAAGCATAATATGACACGCCGGCCGAAGTGGCCGTGCGGTTAAAGGCGCTGCAGTCTGGAACCACAAGACCGCTACGGTCGCAGGTTCGAATCCTGCCTCGGGCGTGGATGTTTGTGATGTCCTTAGGTTAGTTAGGTTTAACTAGTTCCACGTTCTAGGGGACTAATGACCTCAGCAGTTGAGTCCCATAGTGCTCAGAGCCATTTGAACCATAATATGACACAAGATTCTTATCGTAGGCGCTATCGGAAACGCAAAAAGCAAGGAGCTGTCCATTTTTTTGTCCAGCAGTCTGTCTCTTTTCATGCATTACTCCCGCCCGGAGATTCTTATTTAAGGACTTGTGGGCATCAAGTTCTTCAGCAGAACAAGCCTTATGTTATTGTGCTAAGTTCTGAGATCATCAGTACACTAGAACTTAGAACTACTTAAACCTAACTAACCTAATGACATCAGACACATCTATGCCCGAGACAGGATTCGAACCTGCGACCGTAGCGGTCGCGCGGTTCCAGACTGTAGCGCCTAGAACAGCTCGGCAAACCCGACCGGCATACTTATTACTCACCATTCGTTATTTGACTAAATATGAACTACAATCTGATTCGCATATATATGACATGGGTTAGCGCCGGCACAAAGCAATGACTAAGGGTTGGATGCCGTTGAAGTCCCGTTACACTGATGGCAAGACAAATTTTCACAAATCACCTCTATTGCCTCAAGAAACCATTGCATCTTAAATATCGAAGGACCGACGTCCACACTGTCACAGCGCGTTGAAATACAGCTAAGACGGCAGATGAATATTTGTGACCGACTGGGCTTCGAACCAGGACCTCCTGCTTACTATACAGACATGCTGATCACTGCACTATTTTTTTTTTTTTTAAGTTTGAGAAGACTTTCAGCACCAGGTAGGCGGAGGCAAAGAGGGCTGGGGTCGAAGATCCGAGGCCAGGCCTCAATGCCTCCCCCATACCTGTCACTGAGCAGCTGCATTATTCCCATGTATTCCATGTTTGCACCCATATATACCTATAAATTGTGGAAAAAAATTGAAGTAGTAATTACGGTAAAATAAATAACAGTGAAAAGAGTGACGGAAAATACATAGCAAACATTCATTAAGAAATATATTCACAATTTAAGTTATTATGCTCATAACCACAATCCGAGTTGGAGTCTCTCTTCAGTTACAGCTAACCAGTGCGCACCTATTGCACTATTGTAAGAACCGAGATGCAGTATTTTGGAGTTAAAATTTTGTAACTTCGTTGTAAGAACTTATGAGACCAACTGCTTAGGTCATCGATACCTAGTCTTACACACTACTTAATCTAACAAACTAACTTACGCTATGGACAACACACACACCCATTCCGGAACGGTGGGCACTGTCGGGACGCAGCAGCCAACCCCTTTTCAGCACCTATCTACACACGCTCCTCGTCAGACGTGAATTCCCATCTTTCCGCATACCACATGCGCGGCTCTTTCGGGAATGTCCGAAAGGAAAGACACTACGAATCCGGGTGCGAACCTGATCTGGCACAAATTTTCATCTGACGCCGTTGTTCTATTTTAATGCGCTAGACAGCCTGGACATCTGTCCTTCATTCTTTAATTGATTAACAAGGCTGTCTATTTCGATTCGTAGTGTCTGTTCTTTCGGAAAACACACACACACACACATTTTTATCTTGAGTGCTATTCGGAAAATGTTTGGCAACTCAGTGATAGTGCCGGACTGGAGCTGCATCAACCTACCCATTTCACTACATATAGTTGTAATTTTCTGAACAATTCCTGTTTAATAAGTGACAGCGACAGTGTCTCTCATCGTTTACTTTGGTGGAAACCTGCTTCTCTCTGCCCTAGCCTACACTATGGCAATGAGTGATTGCTCACATTCTTGATACCTCACTGGACGTGCTACTGCAACTGTAGCCAAAGATTCAAATCCCGCTGGAAAAGTATGTTTCAAGTCAGATGGTTTTGCTCCTCCCGTACTGTCATTGAAAACGATCACAACGAAATTAAGTATAGGTATCCAATGAAACCCTTGAGTTCATACTGTGGTATTGTGCAGATGAAAAAAGTAGTTTTTACAATTATCAGATGACAGATGGAATTTGTCAGATTCCACTAATTATGATTGCCTTATTAACTGTTGATTCACAGGCGCTTTATTGCCGCTTATTATAACTGTTATTTGAATGTTAGAGCTGGAAGAATAAATTTTCGCCATATGGAATGCTCGAATCCACTCTAAGTCTTCACGTTTCGAACAAAGGCGGAATATCCGTCAGGAAAGCTGACAACAATAAGCCAGGCCATGCCTGTCTTCTGTTGGATGTGCCAATGATAGTGATCTCAATAACAATATTGTACAGCAAATATACATTGCCAACTCAACCACTGGAGAAGTTCCAAAACTGTGAATCGAGTCTGGTGAATACGCTTTCAAGGTTTCTGTCCGATTAAGACAGTAAAACACAAATAATTGCCGCAGTTATTAATTTATGACATTTAGTTTGCAATCAGTGCATCGATGTATTACAAGTAATTGCACTCTAGCCCCTAAACCTAGTTACAGAAATGCAAATAAGACTCATTGACATATAATGAGGATCTTGCGGCCCTTGCCACCCGCAACTTTGAAACGAAGCTCTAGTCACTTCCAAGGTCACTCACAGAACACATCAGCTGGTATCCTTCCTGGCGGTATAACTGAAACTTGGCAACAGCGCAGAATATGTTTGGCAACTCTGTGACCGACGAGTTACTTCCTTGATGGTACAGAACTATCCTCCTAAATTCACTTGATCTTATCGTGTCATTTCATTTTAATACTGAGTGATTTTCGCTTGAACGTGACATAAGGCTATTAGTTAATCCTTCTGAGTCCACAAAAGTCGTTCCACATGGGAAATACAACTACTGTCGCCTCTTATGTTGCGGTTTATCTGCCACAGCGCTTACTGGGTCAATAAGTAAGTAGAAGACACTGCGCCTATTCGCTAGCTCGTAGGTAACGTGGTTGCCTGGCAGGTGCATGCTGCCTCTGTTCACCTTTCGAGCCTCGCCGAAAGCTGGATTTCTAATTGTTTTGTAGCAGAGCTACAAGCAGGCAGATACAAATTCAATGAGGGAATTGTAAGACAACGCTCTAGCAAAATTCGTCTTGCTTCTTTTAGTAACACTTAGTGTCAAAGCGAAAACCTTGAGGTACTGCTAAATTCATGATGCCACGTTTTTGTTTCTGCCGATATATTTTTTGTTGTTGTGAATACATAATTTTATCTATGAACTGCCACATTTTCATAATACTTGCGAAGCAAATCATGTGAAGTAACACTTCACCAACTTGTTGGGAAGGTGGAAAAAGCACTACCCTTTCTAGATGCTCTCTGTCTCTTCCTGGATGTCGAGTAATACGACCTTCGAGTAAATGGTTAGAGATGAAGAACCTAGTGGTGAATGAACACATAGATGGGCTGAATGCCGGGGACTACTCTTGAAAAGAATAAGTAGACGATCTATTCACTGTAAGACTTAGAAAATTTGTTAGTACTGTTAAACCTATGTGCACTGAACATTGTGAAAAAGTATTTAAAGACGAGCCCCACGAAAACTGGTGTAGTATTATTTATGGGGACGCATGTCCAGCACACATACTGAAAAATTATGTTTCTCGATGAAACTTTAGAGAGGGTTGTAGTGTATCGAGAGGTAGCCCTGGATGGAAAACTATTATGAACACCTCACATAAAGAATATTTTCCACTGCGAAAGATAATCTTACAAGCACTAGAAGCTGCTGTAGGGTAAACTGGGGTCTAAACCCAGTACGTACTGGATATACATCCCTGCAAAAAGACCAATTATAATTTATTGGCCTATAATATGATCAACGTCGAACAGAAGGTGGCTGCTAGGGAGTCTGGCAAAGTACAGAGACTGGCCTGCTTTCACAAACAGATGGAATTAGCAGGATATCCACTCTTGCAATGGATATTATGCTATACATGCCCCTCTTACACCTGTGGCTTAAAATGGAGGCAGCGGCAGGGACATAAAGGCTAAGAATTGGAAATAACTGGATATAGTTAGAATATACGGAATCCCAAATCAGTTAGGCGATGGCTGGGGAAATGCTGACTAACTACACAATAACTCCTAGCTGTTTCAATAAACTTTGCCATGTAACAGTTGGAATCAGGGAGCAGTGGAAAAACGAAACACAACACCGTGCAGGAGACGTAATATAGTGGTTTACTGACAGGTCGAAAACAGATGAAAGTACCAGGTCTGGTGTACTGCCTAGAATCTCTTTAAGGTAGATGGCCACAGTATTACACGTTTTTTTCTGTCAGCATGTGCACGGAGGAAAATTAGAGTAGACCCTACAAAAATCGTAGCATCTACTTTTATTGAGACAGCCAAGCATCTCTGAAATCTGTATCAGCCCCTGCAACTAGATCGAATGTCGTTGCAGAATGCCATGAAGCATTTTCTTTCGGACATGTCCGAAAGAACAGACACCACACATATATCCATATACTGGGTGTTTCAGGAGGAATAGTACATATTTTATCAGGTGGTAGTACAGACGAAAAAAATTCCATATAAATGCGTCCACTTTTTATTGAGTACAGAGATACAGCTGTTAGTACGTAACGCTAACAAACTCAAAGGCAAATGAGGACATTCAAAGCTGATTCTCAAAAATTCACCAACCAACTTCAATGCACTTGTGACTTCTCTTGATAACACCACGTGTAGCCTTACGGATGTCGTCTTTGCGTTCTTTTATGAGGGCTACACTATTCATAACCCGAACGATCAAATCGACTCTTGGGTTTATCTTTTATTTGTAGACTTCGCCTTTAACCATCCACGCAAGCAAAAATCCAAAGAGATAAGGTCCGGGGACCTTGAAGGCTAAGAAAAGTGCCAATATCTAATGATCCACCTTCCGGGAAATGTTACGTTTGGATAATGTGTCACCTGACGACTAGAATGTGCAGGAGCCCCGTCATGCTGGAGGAACATACGCTTTTTTGTAGCCAAATGAACCTGCATCTCGGTTCTTACAATAGTGCAACAGGTGCGCACTGGTTAGATGTAACTGAAGAGAGACTTCAACTCGGCTTGAGGTTAAGGGCGAATCCCAAGCGCATGGCCACGAACAATTGGGAGCGGAAACTTAATGTCATCGGAACCTTGTTGAAGGACCATGACGTGCGATTGTTAGACCGACTGCAGAAAGTTCAGTTTATAAATACGTACATACTTAGCAAAATATATCATGTCGCAGCAGTCTTACCGATACTGCAGGTCACTGCACATGAAATATTAGCTGCAGCCTCTTGGTATGTGTGGAAACAAAATATCTTCAAAGTATCCCTACACACGGCGACTTTGCACAGGCAAAATGGAGGACTTGGAAGTAAAGACGTGCTTTTAAACTAATACATGCCAATGAAACTTCTGTTCCTCTCGTTAGATCCTGGAGACAGGAACGCTCCTGTTAATGTAGCATGGCAGCCTAGATTACGTCCCAAAGCAATATAGCGATTGGGGCACAAACCAACACTAGAACCATCTATGATTATATTACCACACATCATCTTCACAAACCAATTCCGGTAAATTAACCTACAAAACTGGAGGAACGCCTGGAAAAATATCAACAATAAAATTCTACCAACTGGAGTCAGTGCCGTATGGTTCGACGTTGTAAACGAAACCATACCCTCAGCGGAACGATTATGGAAAATCAAATTGAGACCATCTCCATACTGCGACAAATGTCGGCTTGTATAAACCGTAGAGCACATTTTCTTATGTGAAAATAGAATCAGAATTTGGAACTAGACTAGGAAGAAATTAGCACTATCAACAGAACCGCAGAAAGTCATATACCGATAACTGAAGCTTTACAACCCGACTGGAAATGTTACCCGTCCGCAAAGAATAACAGTTATTCCTGGCTTCTGGGACAGTTTGTGTTTTACGTCGTAACAAACTGAACTTAGAAAGGTACATGTTTTATGTTGCAGAAGAACATTTTACGCTGAAGAAGAATAACAAATATAAGGAATGGTTTCAAATTTTTTTATCTTTTGCTTTACGTGGGCTACGAAGAGGTGTACAATTTCTTTGATTAGAAGCAGAATACTATTCTTTCACTTTTTTTTTATTCCTGGAATATTCGTTTACGTTGGTTCTAAAATCAGAACTGTTCTAATTTGGCAAAACCAATCCAGCTCCGAAATTTTTTTCATTTGTGGAAAAAAGTAAGGCTTCCTTGCAGAGCTCATATGCATCCAGCGCAAATTAACTTAAATTGTGAATATATTTCTGAATGAATGTTTGTTATATATTTTTCCGACATCCTTTTCACTTTTATAAGTTATGTTCTACAAGGAACGCACTCCACTGGAGGCGGCAATCTGTAATTTATTTTACCGTAATTGCTGCTTCAATTTTTTTCCACAATTTAAAGGTATATATGGGTGCAAACATGGAATACATGGGAATAATGCAGCTGCTCAGTGACAGGTATTGGGGAGGCATTGAGGCCTGGCCTCGGATCTTCGACCCCTGCCCTCTTTGCCTCCGCCTACCTGGTGCTGAAAGTCTTCTCAAACTTAAAAAAAAAATAGTGCAGTGATCAGCATGTCTGTCTAGTAAGCAGGAGGTCCTGGTTCGAAGCCCAGTCGGACACAAATATTCATCTGCCGCCTTAGCTGTATTTCAACGCGCTGTGACAGTATGGACGTCGGTCCTTCGATATTTAAGATGCAATTGTTTCTTGAGGCAATAGAGGTGATTTGCGAAAATTTGCTTGCCATCAGTGTAACGGGACTTCAACGGCATCCAACCCTTAGTCATTGCTTTGTGCCGGCGCTAACCCATGTCATATATATACGAATCAGATTGTAGTTAATATTTAGTCAAATGATGAATGGTGAGTAATAAGTATGCCGGCCGGGGTGGCCGAGCTGTTCTAGGCGCTACAGTCTGGAACCGTGCGACCGCTACGGTCGCAGGTTCGAATCCTGTCTCGGGCATAGGGGTGTCTGATGTCATTAGGTTAGTTAGGTTTAAGTAGTTGTACGTTCTAGTGGACTGATGACCTCAGAAGTTAAGTCCCATAGTGCTCAGAGCCATTTGAACCATTTATGAAGTATACAAGTATTTACGAACAGTAGAAGCAGGATTGCAGCGAACTGATCCCTTAACCAAGTGCAACATAGAGTACCTATGTAATGAGTTATTGCGGCTGCATAGCTGAGGGTAATATTTGTTAAGCAATTCATTGCAGAATTAATGTAATACCCGCACGATGATCTCTGCAGTCATACTGTATCATTAGCAGCCCGCGAATGGAGTACTATGTTCGTTACATCGGATTACTCAAGCTGAGGCCAAATAAAGAGAAGCGACGACGCCACAACACTATCTTTACTTAAGTAGATAGTCAGAGCTAAATTATGTGTGCCACCATTAACGTTACTGTAAGCAGTTGACAGCATAACACCACCACAACTACTGACAACCTGTGCCATATTATCACGCAGTTGTAATTCGCAGTGATTACAAGTTGCTGATGTTTGTCAAGAATAGCAGAAAGCTCCTCTGAAGGTCCATTTGCATTACGCCTAGGACGGAGAGAATCCTAAATAACAGTAATAGGTCACCCAGCGAAGAGAAGAGTCCTCGTATTGTCTCAAGTTCTTGCAGTTTGATATTAATGCAGTTCCCGATAGTTTCACACTAACGGGTTCTTTTGGCTATCGGAATACTCATATGGGAATTATAAAAGTGTAATTGCTAGAACGCTTAACTACCTTAATAACACCTCATTCTGGATTGAATACGACTCGGAAAGCGACGTTAATTTGACGTTTCCATCCGTCTCCTGACGCCTTACTGAATAAAGTCTCAAGTGCTCGTACAGTTGTATTGCCTGCCGCAAGGATTCTGTGAAGTGTTGTGGCAGCTGGCAGTCATTGCTGAATACAGACCTTTGCAAATATCCCCACTGCTATAGGAGAAATCGTCTTTGTTGCATTTTTTCCATACCGTAATTAGGACAATAACATAAGGCTTGTTCTGCTGAAGAACTTGATGCCCACAAGTCCTTAAATAAGAATCTCCGAGCGGGAGTAATGCATGAAAGGAGACAGACTGTTGGACAAAGAATGGACAGCTCCCTGCTTTTTGCGTTTCCGATAGCGCCTACGATAAGAATCTTGTGTCATATTAAGCTTCACAAACTTAAACTGTTTGTTTTTTTAATTCATACTAAAATAAAAGTTATTATATGAGAAGAGGAAATGACTGATATGCTTCTCAGGAACTTTAGTTTTTCATGTTTTTTTCTCACTTCATACTAAAACAAGGGCGTTACTATGAGAAGAGGAAATGAAACATACGCTTCCAAGACATAATATTTGTTTGTGTACTACTACTGCATACATGAAAGCCCTGCAGATAATTTTTGTATGTTGGATAAATTTTGATATCACCTCACATTCCTTTGTGAGAAGGTTCCTATTTTCTTGGGATTCAAATAGAGTGGACATTTCATCACTGGTTAATATTCTGATGACTAATGACATGACACCCGTTGCAATTGCTCCATGGCACCTGGAGTAGAGTCTCACGTTGGTTACTATAAGAACACGCAGGCAGTGATATCCGCTCACTGCAGTCAGACCTACGGTGATCTCTTTCTGTTTATGGCGAAGCGTCTGCTGCAATGTCCACGCTCAGACAACATAAACAAATCGCGGAGGCATTGGGCACTGCTAATCGCTGCACTTGTCGCGAGCCTCGACAACAAGAGCGCTTTGTCTCTGCTAACGATACTATGGAGTTAATACATCTTACTTAATAAACGTAATATGCAGGTCGTGGGTTGGGTAAAAATTCAGTTTGTAACTTCCCATCGCATTAAAATACTTCACAGTCATATCTGATGCAATATTTATTGTTGGTTGTCTCTCTAATGTTAATAGTATTGATTCAAATTGTACGTGAACACGTAAATGCACACACAAATACACACACACACACACACACACACACACACAAACAGTCATTGATTCCAGTGAGGGTGACAACTACTGTGTGTTGAACAACACATGCACCAGTCAATTCCTCAGTTTGCGTCGAGTGGATGATATTTTTCAATTACCTTGCATTGCAAGAATTGTAAGGAGGAGACTGAAAGTAAATGGACTTGTATCTAAAGAGCTGCGACAAAGCAGAGCTTGACCGACTATCAGATAACTGTCCACATGGGTTTTGTGGACGAGTATACCTCTAGTAACCAACCCACCCACGATCATTACGTAAGATTTCTCGAAGGCGTAGGGGCATTGTTTTCATTAAGTCGTCGACAGTGTAGCGTGATGGTTTACTTGCCACCATACGTTTTCTATATTCGTCCAAAGGTCGCTTGCATTTGTTGGTCTACATGGAAATGATCTTGTTACCTCTGCCCACATATTCTCTATCTGGTTGATGTTCGGTGATTGTGGAACAAACGGCAACAGCTTTATCCTCTCTTGGCCCTGAAACCAATCTCGCACTGCTCTGCTATGATGGATGGGGCTCTGCTCCTGTAAATAAACTGTTATCTCGTTCGTTCATATATTTATATTTAAATAAAACATTAGTAATAAGCACATTGTATTATTATTTTTCACAGTGTTTAAGAACTCAGGCCCTGTCATAAATAAGTGATCTAGATTCAACCGTCCGATTAAGAATGTGGTTTACCCAGTCTATCAAATGATGAGAGTCGTATTCGGATATCCACATTAAGCCTGACTGGCTGAATACGATTAGAACGATCTGGTATCGAAATGAAATTACAGAAATCGGATAATTTGAACGTCTGTTTTGCAACAATGCTGCGCACATAAATTCCTATGATGGAGCAACAGATAGCGGCTGCCCAAGAAAAGATGAGAAATATGTCTACTAGCAGCAATGTAACGTAAAAAAATGGTTCAAATGGCTCTGAGCACTATGGGACTCAACTGCTGAGGTCATTAGTCCCTTAGAACTTAGAACTAGTTAAACCTAACTTAAGGACATCACAAACATCCATGCCCGAGGCGGGATTCGAACCTGCGACCGTAGCGGTCGTGCGGTTACAGACTGCAGCGCCTTTAACCGCACGGCCACTTCGGCCGGCTGTAACGTAATTATAACCCATATTTATGTGATGGAAATGCTGAGTCGAACAATGCACATCTATTTCAGTGGTGGGAAGATGCACCATATCGGATTTGCTGATGACATAATGACAATAATAATAATAATAATCCCGTGGGGCCGATAGGGGAAACCTTCCCCCATATGGGTGGTGCCGAGGAAATCAAATACTTGGGGCGTGCCAAATACTAATACAGTCCTCAACGACTACTCAATCCGTTGAACTCAAAATCCACGCACGTCTGAGTGAAAACCACCGCTACTCTGGTCACCGCCTGTTAGTTCAATGAGCTCGGCTGAAAATATTTGCTTCCAAAGGCTTCAACATCCTCTGGTCCTGTCCGGTCCTGGAATCACCCAGGCCAAACCAATGGAACACAAGCAAACATGAACTGTGCAAACTGTCGACAGGCGGCAGTTGGAATTTCGGATTCTGGGGAGGCCAGGTTAGCACAGCAGAGAATATTGACGATCTCTTGTAAATTTTCCCTACAAGCAGAAAACATGCATTTGAAAACTACACGCCGCGCAGGTTTAGCCGAGCGGTCGTTCGCAGCCGTCATGGACTGTTCGGCTGGTCCCGGCGGAGGTTGGAGTCCTCCCTCGGGCGTGGGTGTGTGTGTGTTTTTGTTCGTAGGACAATTTAGGTTAAGTAGTGTGTAAGCTTAGGGGGTTATGACCTTAGCAGTTAAGTCCCATAAGATTTCACACACATAAGACCTTTTTTTTATAACAAAATATCGATACATTGATCCAAATAACTAAAACTAAATAACCTAACATAATAAATCGATCGACAAAAAATTCTCATCATTGCTCTTCAAAACCACGACTAACTGACAATGAAACCTTGCATTACGGAAACCATTGCATCTTCAAGAGCAAAATACAACAAAAGGTAGCGAAAGGCGTACCAATCTTGGCCATGGCATTTCTCGAACACAGATCTATCATCAGGTCTGTCAAAGAAATCACAGCCATCAACAATCGACTTATGACTATGCTCATTCAGAGTCCCAGTAAAAAATAAACACTCATCAATGCACATGGCCCCACCAACATCGAAGATAAGAAAAACACCAAAAACGTCGAAAAATTCTGAAACACACTAGAAAATACTATGAGCAAAAGTCACCAAGATGACGTGAAAATACTAAAGGGAGACTTCAACTCTCTATTTGGGACAGAAAAAACCTGTAGAAAAAGCATTGGTACAAATTCAACACACCGAAACGCTTAGAACAACGGCACACGTCTGACTGATATTTGCCAACAATTCAACCACAAAAGGATGTCTTCCCACTTTAGGAAAATACCATTTCTCAGGTAACATGCTTGGCTACCAGGTGCGAGCTGCTTTCGTTCGCCTTTCTAGACTCGCTGAAAACCAGATTTTTAATTCGTTTGTGGCTGAGCTACAAGCAGGCAGATACAAACTCAATAAGGGAATCGTAAGATAACGCTCGAGCAAAATTCGGCTTGTTACTTTCAGTAACCCTTATTTTCAGAGCGAAAACCTTACGGTACTGCCAATTTCATAATGGCACTTTTGTTTTCTGCCGACATATTTTTCGTTGTTGTGAATACATAATTTTATCTATGAAATGTCGCATTTTCATAATACTTGCGAATGATACAGGAAATGAAGTAAATAGAGATCTTATCGAAGTTAAAAGTCGGTAATATCCTAATAATGGGATCAATCGTCTTACAGACACCTAATGCTTCGCTACAGTCTGCAACCGCACGACCACTACGGATGCAGGTTCGAATCCTGCCTTGGGCATGGATGTGTGTGATGTCTTTGGGTTAGTTAGATTTAACTAGTTCTAGGTTCTAGGGGACTGATAACCTCAGAAGTTAAGTCCCATAGTGCTCAGAGACCTTTGAACCATTTTTGAACTTCATGCTTTATTAAGATAGACTGTCGTCTTGATGTTTCTGTAGTAAGCTGAATTTAATTTGTATTAGTAAAGTGAATATTTTATTTGCATTTTCCACTTGTTTACTAAACGCAACAGTAATCATCAAAGAGAAATTAATCAGCAGCTGAATTTTCTTTCACGATATCTATAAAAAAATGGTTCAAATGGCTCTGAGCACTATGGGACTCAACTGCTGAGGTCATTAGTCCCCTAGAACTTAGAACTAGTTAAACCTAACTAACCTAAGGACATCACACACATCCATGCCCGAGGCACGATTCGAACCTGCGACCGTAGCGGTCTCGCGGTTCCAGACTGCAGCGCCAGAACCGCGCGGCCACTTCGGCCGGCCCGATATCTACAACTATCTGACAAATTCTAAACATTAGAAACCTACTTGTTTTAACGATGTCATTAAACCATAGTAGTTTTAAGAGTATTTTCGTCTAGAAATGAATTGCCTTGACGGTTGATCGATCAAGACCTGGAAAGGTAATATTTTACGACTATATCACGAGAGGGAGAACTGCTTGAGAGAGGACTTCCCTATGAATACAAGTGTCTGAGAGACGACTTTCCTATCAATCTCCTGGATAGTTTTGTTTCTCAAATCAACAGAGTGAGTTATCATGCAGTAGCACAGGTGATGTAGTTTTGTTGCTCGACTTTCTTACACTGCGACCGAAAGGTGTCTCAGTTGTTGACAACAAATTCCAGCTGTGTTGCACACAACCCTTGGGGTAGAATTTGTAGTCCAAAACACACTTATTGAGCTATCAAATGTAAAATATTATGTTCATATTACACTTTACTCTAGTCTACTTTTTTTGGCGGGGTTCAGCCTTTCATTTCTTCTTAGGAAGTTAACGATAAAGGCATCATAACACGTCACCAGTAACAGTGCTGCATAGGAATGCTCAATGAGCGACCTGATGATCAATAATAGTCACTCCGTTGATTTTTGTTGTTTCGAATTAGAGCCTGCAGTACTCCTACACCAGACTTCTGAAATTTGCCTGTTCAATGCAAATGTCGCATGATGGTAAAATGGTAATCTGTCACATATATCAGTAGTCGAGACTTCCTTAACGTTTGAAAATATTCATGCCAGAACGATCTTTGTTGTGCAGATGGCCCGACTTAGAGTTGTCAGGGGCGGTCAGTCTTATTGGCCACCTTAAGTGAACGACTCAGCCTCTGTGGCGGCCGGCCGGCGGTCAGTATTTATGTCTAAGACTGTACGTCTAGCGGTTACAGAGGTCAAGGATCACACTTTATTAATAATTATAGTACAAAGTAACGTCTTCGGTTACAGTTACAATTTCAGCAAGTACGCCAAGTCCTTTCATCCATACATGTATTTATTCATCATTACTAACTTTTCTTCTGGAACGGGTATACAAAGTAAAAGGCAGAACGGATTTAGACTCTGCAGGCACCAGCGGGTGTCCTTTCATCCATACATGTATTTTTTCATCATTACTAACTTTTCTACAGGAGCGGGTATACAATGTAAAAGGCATATTACTATAAATATAACTAGGGCTACTTTGTTTCTTAGGATCTATTCCACAAGGCCAGGTCTTGTAGGCGATGACATCTCGATCGGCGAAGAATTCCAGTCCAGGAAGGGAGGCGTTTTCACAACGAAAAATGGCTAGGGTAAACCAACCACAAACAGAATTTCCAGTAGCGACGTCCACACTAAAATTAACCCTGCAGCCACGGAAGAATATAGGTCCACTTAATATAACTGCTTGGGCTGTTCCATTTCTACAGGAGCGGGTATTCAATGTTTACGTTATGTCGATCAAAGCAATTTTCGTCTGCACCAGTCTATTAGGAATATATCGAGTGTCATAATCGGTCGCAGATTTATGATTGGTTCAAATGGCTCTGAGCACTATGGAACTTAACGTCTAAGGTCATCAGCCCCCTAGAACTTAGAACTACTTAAACCTAACTAACCTAAGGACATCACACACATCCATGCCCGAGGCAGGATTCGAACCAGCGGTCGCGCGGTTCCAGACTGTAGCACCTAGAACCGCTCGGCCACCCCGGACGGCCGCAGATTTATGAAAAGAGCGGCGAATTCTATGTCCGTTATTGCTAAAATAAACAGGTAGGAGATGATTCCAAACTCGAGGAGTTTTACCTAGAGAACGGCGTTAACGTGTTTGGAGACACACCACCGTCTCTCTCTCTTAGTACAGAGACATCCGCACAGGTGTTCCGCCGCGTCGACGTTCAGTAGACCTGCTCGCATTACCCGGTGTCGTTCCAGCCCTGGAGGCGGCTAACGCGGTTAGCACAGGGGCCTATGGCGGGAGCGGCTCCGCCCCCCTCCTTATAATACGGTTATTCCGCGCTGCGGCAATGTCGTTACGCCAGCCAGTCCTCCGCATAACCACTGTCGCGCCAAATTACTTTCGGTTTCGTTACGAGGCTGTGAGGCCCTCGGCACGTACACCACTGTGCGCAAGAGGAAATGTCCCGCGAGCACTTTGCAGCTCCGGCCTGCTCGCATAATCACGGTTGGCGTCGGTGCGCTATCTCGCGTATGCAATACCGCTGCGAGCTAATTACCGATAATATCCCAAAAGATGAAAACGGACGCAAAATTCATTCCGTACCATTGTAACAGAGTTAACGCGTAATGTAGCTCTCAAAAACAGCAATGGCCTCGCTGCTAGCGTACACAAGGGGATCGTAATCGGATTATAGCCAGAGCTAGCGCTATCAGTCGTAGGAAATTCAGTCTACAAACGAGCATTAACCGAAGCATATTTGATTACGCGTTGTGTCTTGAATGTTTTACGTTACATCCACATCTACACACGCCGATAAGTTGTAACCTTCCCCTCACATATCGACCTTATGACAGTGAAAAATTAAACCGCGTGTACCTAATGGAAATTTGGGGAAAGCAGCGGTCACCGAAGTTAATCTGTCGGTAAAGATGGAGGAAAGGTTACATCTAAATGAAAGGAAAAATGCAAATGAAATTGGTGAAAATTAATTTGGAAAAAGGGTAAAGTTAATAAAGAAAGTAAATGTGCGGTCGTTACGTTAACAATTAACTGGCGTTAATTAGATATTTGAGATTTGGAGAAAATTACGGTCGCCAGTCCTATAGACAACTACTACAATATCTGAAAAAGAAAGGTTAATGCACATATAATTAGCACTAAAAGCGTGGCAACTGAAAGTTGACACGTGTTGTGTGAAAACTGTATGTTTGTTAGAAGTAATAAATTTTTCTACACTCTGACTTAATTTAGCAAAACCGGAAAATACCACGTGTGTACGTTTACCTCACCCCTCATGGTAATGTACATGTGCGTCAGTGAAAAAGACCAATAAAAAGGTGTTAGCATGTAGGCGTAATGTGCTGTTCCAGTCTCTTCTGTACCTAAGGTCCATCACCGTTCCCTTTGGATCCCTACGTAATTCGGTGCTCTCCGATACACACTATCGAACAGCGGAGGAGTGGTACTCAAGCGTCAACTTTAGGTTACAATATCTCCGGATGTAATTAACATTTTACAATGCAACAAACGGAACTGATCACGTATTTGTTTATATGTTCAGATGTGCTATCAAAACTAACGGGGTTCCATTTAAAAAATCGTAGGTTTGTGTTAAAAAACATACTTCCGTGCATTTTTTTATGGTTTGTATTAACCAATTACACTAGCCCCTCTCCTCACGTTCGGTCTGTGGAATCGATTCGTCAGTATTTGATGTGGTTTACGAAATATATCCAGCGGCCACGTTAGGTGACTCACCCTGTGTATGTCCAATCTTCAGGTAACAAAATAAGGAAAAAATTTATAGTATAATAGATGGAAATAGGGGGATATGCATTTCCGGCGTTACAAAGTCAGAAAATGTGGACCAGTATCCGAGGCGAAGCTGTGCCACATGGTAGTGTTTTGGGGACTTAATATGATGAGGAAAGCACGCTCCAAGAAGCACTTCCATTACAGACGCCATTTTGAAGTCTACGTACAGCGCCGCCACCCATCGCAACTTCATGAAACTATAGGGGTTGAAGCGGGAACATTCCACTATGTACCACAACAAATTAAGCATTTTCAAACGAAACTGACCGACAAAAAAAATGTGTTGTTACATATTGAACGCCCATCGTAATTCTTTGGTTCATCGTCATTGTTTACTGTTCCAATGGAACAAAGGTAATTTATTTTTTATTTTATCGTATGGCTAGGGTCCCCCGTCGGGCAACCCGATCACCGGGTGCCGGTCTTTCAATCTGACGCCACTTCGGCAACCTGCAGTCGATGAGGATGAAAGGATGATGATGAGGACAGCACAACACCCAGTCCCTGGGCGGAGAAAATTGCCCGACCTAGCCGGGAATCCAACCCGGGCCCAGACAATTGACAATCCGTCACGCTGACCATTCAGGTACACGGGGCGGGACAAAAGTAATGTTCGCATGTGACTCACTTCATTGCACGTGTTGACATGATACTGACCTCTTTGCTCTACTACCATCAAGCACTTAGCATCAACTGTTTAGTGTTCACCACCGATTTGCTTTCCAGTATAGAGCACTGAGAGTGTACTGAAGTGTGAAGATGGCATACGCCCATTGAGTGTACTGATTGTCGTTGTTGTGGTCTGGTTTGATGCAGCTCTCCATGCTACTCTATCCTGTGCAAGCTTCTTAATCTCCCAGTACCTACTGCAACCTACATCCTTCTGAATCTGTTTAGTGTATTGATCTCTTGGTCTCACTCTACAATTTTTACCCTCCACGCTGCCCTCCAATACTAAATTGGTGATCCCTTGATGCCTCAAAATATGTCCTACCAACCGATCCCTTCTTCTAGTCAAGTTGTGCCACAAACTTCTCTTCTCCCCTATTCTATTCAATACCCACTCATTAGTTATGTGATCTACCATTTAATCTTCAGCATCCTTCTGTAGCACCACATTTCGAAAGCTTCTATTCTCTTTTGGTCTAGCCTATTTATCGTCCATGTTTCACTTACATACATGGCTACACTCCATACAAACACTTTCAGAAAAGACTTCCTGGCATTGAAATCTATACTCGATGTTAATAAATTTCTCTTCTTCAGAAACGCTTTCCTTCCCATTGCCAGTCTAAATTTTATATCCTCTCTACTTCGACCATCATCAGTTATTTTGCTCCCCAAATAGCAAAACTCATTTACTACTTTAAGCGTCTCATTTCCTAATCTAAATTTCTCGGCATCACCCGATTTAGTTCGACTACATTCCATTATCCTCGTTTTGCTTTTGTTGATGTTTATCTTACATCCTCCTGTCAAGACACTGTCCATTCCTTTCAGCTGCTCTTCCAGGTCCTTTGCTGTCTCTGACACAATTACAATGTCATCGGCGAACCTCAAAGTTTTTATTTATTCTCCATGAATTTTAATTCCTACTCGGAATTTTTCTTTTGTTTCCTTTACTGCTTGCTCAATATACAGATTGAATAACATCGGGAATAGGCGACAACCCTACAGTAAAGTGCATGCCCTCGGGAAAAATTGTAGTGTCCCCTTGCTTTCAGCCGTTCGCAGTACCAGCACAGCAAGGCCGTTTTGGTTAGTGTTACAAGGCCAGAATAGTCAATTATCCAAACTGTAGCCCCTACAACTACTGAAAATGATGCTGCCCCTCTTCAGGAACCACACGTTTGTCTGAACTCTCAACAGATACCCCTCCGTTGTGATTGCACTTACGGTACGCCTGTCTGTGTCGTTGAGGCACGCAAGCTCCCCACCAACGGCCGGTGTAATGGCCGTGGCACTCAATAGTTGTATCGGGTGAGATTTCCAGAACGTCGGTGCCTTGGCAGGAACACGTTTGGAGCAACTGACCGTCGTCTGATGGAGCGTGGAACGTTTGCGTGTACTGCTTGCGATTGGGGGAGGCCTAGAACAACGAGGAAACCTTAACTAGAGGAGGAAATGCTTCATGAAGTTGAGGACAACACTAGTGTCAGCTTAAGACAGTTACGGTAACTGCAACAAGTAATGTTGACCACGTGGCTGTCTGGAGAATGCTGCATAATAAACTGCTGTATCCGCACCATGTATGTCGTATGCAGGGACCTTCAGCAGCTGATTTTCCTGCACAGGTACAGTTCTGCAAATGGTTCATTCAACAGTGTGTTAACCCTCACTTCAGAGCAAATATGCCATTCAAAGGTGAGGTTCGTATAGACCCGTCAGGGTAGCCGAGAGCGCTAATGCGATGCTTCCTGGACTCGGGTAGGCGCGCCGGCCCTGGATCGAATCCGCCCAGCGGATTAACGACGAAGGCCGGTATGCCGGCCAGCCTGGATGTGGTTTTTAGGGGGTTTTCCACATCCGGCTAGGTGAATACCGGGCTGGCCCCCAAGTTGCGCCTCAGTTACACGATTCACAGACATTCGAAAACGTTCGCACTATTTCATGACTCACACTCGACGCAGAAAGCTGGGGTACACTACTTCCGTCCCGGGGTGTTCGGGGTGGCGTCAGGAAGCGAATCCGGCCACCCTCTGCCGATTCCGTCATAACAAAGCCGACCCCGCGTTGGAGCGGGACACAGGACCGAGAAAGAAAGGTGGGATTCGTTTCAACCTCATCAGATTGTAAATTTTCGCAATCAGCACGTACGGGCTGTCGAGAACACTCAGGACATCGTGCAGTCACGTCATCAATAGAGATTTTCTGTCAACGTCTGGGCCGCCATTGTTGGTGTGTCAGTGCCTCACGTTCTTCCACACAGGCTCAACGGAGAAACTTACCACCCTTTCTTAGACAATAATCTACTTGTTAGAGTATGTGCCTCAACGAGTCCGACAATACATGCACTTTATGCACGGTGGAGTACCTCCCCATTTTAGTGTTAATGTTCTTAGGCTTCCAAATAATAGATTCCGTGTCACATGGATAGGTAGAAGTGGACCAGACCTTGTGCCTCCACGTTCTCCGAACCTAAATCCAATAGACTGTACTGAAAGCTCTTTGTGCAGAGTGCTGGTCCAAGATGTACAGAATCTTCATGCCGATACAGTGGAAGGCTGTGAAACAATACGCAGTATTCTCCAGGGATACCCGAGTGCATCGGTGATTCAATCCGACGTCGGATTGGTGCATGTATCATTGCTAACGGAGAGCAAGGAAATAAAACGTTTCCAGACCCATCTCCATATAGCATATCCTTTTCTCCCTCTACGTGCGAGGAACGCATCCTGTTTCGCCATACCTTTTTGTAAGAGGAGCGAAGTAATACGTTGCCCGACTCTGTCGGGAACGAACGCTCACGGAGTTCTAGCACTAAACATCTCCGCGACGCACGTAATGAGTAGTGTAAATCCAAGAACATCATGTCGAAACCTATTCAAAGAATTGGGCATATTCACCACAGCTTCTCAGTATATTTATTCCTTAATGAAGTTTGTTGTAAATAATACATATCTTTTTCCAGCTAACTGCTTAGTACACAGTATCAGTACTAGGAATAAGAACAATATACATAAAGATTAAAACCACTTACTCTTGCCCAGAAAGGAGTCCAGTATTCAGCAACGCATATTTTCAATAAGTTACCAGCAACCATTAAGACTTTAGTTTCAGACAAGGCACAATTTAAACATAATTTAAAAGAATTTTGGTGGCCAACTCCTTCTATTCCATCCATGAGTTTCTCAACAAATGCAGTAGACCATTTTAATGAAAATTCATTATCCCTTAATTTTTGACTATACTTGGTTGTAACAGCCAAGTAACTACCTACTGTGTAATGATGGATGTATGGAAAGCAGATGTAAGTCTTAAGTCTGTAAATAGTGGAAGTTTAATTTTAAATCTTGTACATAATCTGACTGTTCTTAACTGAGGATCACTGAAATGAATTATTTACCTTAATTTTTGACAATACTTGGCTGTAATAGCCAAGGAACTAGCAAATGTCTGAATGATGGATTTAATGAAAGCAGATGTAAGTATTAAACCTGTAAATATTAGAAGTTTAAAATTAATTCATGTACTAACTTTACTGTTTATTGACTGTGGATTATTAAAATTAATGAAACTCAAGATTTTCTAATTACATTTTTGTAATGTGTTTATCTGACATGTTCCACACCCAGGAGGATTCCCTCTTTAATGGGTCTATGGAATGAATAATTAATCTAATCTAATCTAACAGACTGTCAACTGATGAAAAATCAGTACACCATCTTGGACCTGATTTACGGTGCAGTTACCGCAATGCCCAGTAATCAAACAGTTCATTCAGTCATAAAAATTCTATCCCAGCAGCAGTTATGGATATCATGAAACCTATTTACAGAGCCCTGGCAAATCCTGATTAGTGAAGAAGTGTCTGCATGGTCAGACTCAAAATCCCAATGAGTCGCTCAGTAATCTTCGTATATGGACTGGGTTACCAATAAATGTTTTTGTTGGAATGAAGACACTAAAAGGAGGGTCATTTATGCTGTTACTGCTTTTAATGATAGCAACATTGGTGGGTGAAAGTGCTACAACATATGAGAGTTAATTCTGGAGCAAACTGTATTAGAGAACTTAAACAGGTGGACAAGGTTCGCATTGATAAAGCAGAGTATGCCGCACAGTTGGCCACTAAGGAGTTCAAAAAGAAGAAACAACTTGCAAAAAGATCAAGAGGATGATATTTAGAATGGTGCAGGGTGCTTCTGAGTGACTAAAAATAAAAAGTTAAGCGTATATTAATTGAGTTAGTCTTTTGAAACTTTAGAAGCCGGTCCTGAAAATTTACATTTTCTGTTGTATTTTTCCCTAAATCTCAGAAACCACTTCGAGTAGAGTATTCAGATTTTCAGAGAGTAATAACAGACATATCCTGGGTCTAGTGAACTAAAAGAACATAATGCTATGTACAATTAAAATTATTTAGGATAACGTACAAAAAAGTACACAAAATTTTAACCGTGTAATTAATAAATTGTATTTCCGAAAGCAGTGGCTGAAATGCAATCATTGTAGTTCAGTAAACTCAGAACATACAATTTAATGTCCTGTAAGAGTTTCATGTCAATGGCTGCAGTGGTTCTTGAAATACAGGGAAGCCAAATCACAAATTTAACATTGTCGGGATAGGGCGTTCCAACTCCTTTCGGCATGATGTCATACTTTCGTGCTATAAGAATATTGTTTACAGTTTCCATTCACAGATAACTGTTTTTTCAAAGTTGTAATTACACATGTATTCACACATAACACAGTTATTCCAAAGATGTACGATCTCATTTACCTATGATCTTTCTACACTCCTGGAAATGGAAAAAAGAACACATTGACACCGGTGTGTCAGACCCACCATACTTGCTCCGGACACTGCGAGAGGGCTGTACAAGCAATGATCACACGCACGGCACAGCGGACACACCAGGAACCGCGGTGTTGGCCGTCGAATGGCGCTAGCTGCGCAGCATTTGTGCACCGCCGCCGTCAGTGTCAGCCAGTTTGCCGTGGCATACGGAGCTCCATCGCAGTCTTTAACACTGGTAGCATGCCGCGACAGCGTGGACGTGAACCGTATGTGCAGTTGACGGACTTTGAGCGAGGGCGTATAGTGGGCATGCGGGAGGCCGGGTGGACGTACCGCCGAATTGCTCAACACGTGGGGCGTGAGGTCTCCACAGTACATCGATGTTGTCGCCAGTGGTCGGCGGAAGGTGCACGTGCCCGTCGACCTGGGACCGGACCGCAGCGACGCACGGATGCACGCCAAGACCGTAGGATCCTACGCAGTGCCGTAGGGGACCGCACCGCCACTTCCCAGCAAATTAGGGACACTGTTGCTCCTGGGGTATCGGCGAGGACCATTCGCAACCGTCTCCATGAAGCTGGGCTACGGTCCCGCACACCGTTAGGCCGTCTTCCGCTCACGCCCTAACATCGTGCACCCCGCCTCCAGTGGTGTCGCGACAGGCGTGAATGGAGGGACGAATGGAGACGTGTCGTCTTCAGCGATGAGAGTCGCTTCTGTCTTGGTGCCAATGATGGTCGTATGCGTGTTTGGCGCCGTGCAGGTGAGCGCCACAATCAGGACTGCATACGACCGAGGCACACAGGGCCAACACCCGGCATCATGGTGTGGGGAGCGATCTCCTACACTGGCCGTACACCACTGGTGATCGTCGAAGGGACACTGAATAGTGCACGGTACATCCAAACCGTCATCGAACCCATCGTTTTACCATTCCTAGACCGGCAAGGGAACTTGCTGTTCCAACAGGACAATGCACGTCCGCATGTATCCCGTGCCACCCAACGTGCTCTAGAAGGTGTAAGTCAACTACCCTGGCCAGCAAGATCTCCGGATCTGTCACCCATTGAGCATGTTTGGGACTGGATGAAGCGTCGTCTCACGCGGTCTGCACGTCCAGCACGAACGCTTGTCCAACTGAGGCGCCAGGTGGAAATGGCATGGCAAGCCGTTCCACAGGACTACATCCAGCATCTCTACGGTCGTCTCCATGGGAGAATAGCAGCCTGCATTGCTGCGAAAGGTGGATATACACTGTACTAGTGCCGACATTGTGCATGCTCTGTTGCCTGTGTCTATGTGCCTGTGGTTCTGTCAGTGTGATCATGTGATGTATCTGACCCCAGGAATGTGTCAATAAAGTTTCCCCTCCCTGGGACAATGAATTCACGGTGTTCTTATTTCAATTTCCAGGAGTGTATAATCATGGATTATGCAAAATAGGCTTACAGCCTAAGCTGTTTATCTATGATCACCAGTCATCCGGAGGCTTCCACAGTATATTTTCAGATCATGATCACTCCACATCTAATTACTGCATTGATAATAATTCTGAACTTCCCCTTGTTTTATGGCAGGAAAATACATTCATTACCTGTCTGCCATAAATTTCGGTGATTTTGTGCTCATCGACACACTAACACGTCCAGTTTAATAGATCTTGACGATGGCTTTACTTAACGAAGTAAAATTTTACCCAAGAGGCAAGCAGTGTTATTTAGATAGTTTTAATTTGACATTGCTGTGCCGTACTGACGTTATATTTGGTCCTTCTCACTATCTATGCACGTGAACAAAAAAAATTGTGTTGTACTTGATAATGGCTCAAGGTCCAGAATTGATAGTAATATAAAATAAAGAAACTTTCACGCTCAAATGACGGAAATATCATTCATGCAGTAGCACATGACTGTAAAAAAAGTCTTATTCGGCTTTTTCTGCTCCTATTTTTATGTATTCTTTCCGTTTCACGTCACCTGGGACCGATACTCTGACATGTTTTAAGTATATATTATTAACAGTGAAAACACAAATATCTCTTTCCGTCTCTTAACGCGAAACTGTGCCACTTTTGAGGTTTTATTTACCTTCTAAGACTTAAAAAAAACGCAAGATGAAGGAATTCTCCGAATGGGATGGAAATTGGTAGATATGAAGTAGTCTCATACTCAAAAGTATCCGAAAGACGTGAGCTGCGTTTCGTCTGATTTGCATGCATCCCACCTAACGTAACTGCCTTGTAGGTCCTCTAGTCTCGTTTCGGTACAGTCATGTGACTATACAAAATGGTAAACTCAAGTGACCACTAGAAAACAGTGCTTTGTATGACGACAACGTCAGATAGGAATTAATATCACGACACTACAAATATTAGGGGACGACAGAGACAGCCCTTACCGCTTGTAAAGTCAAACTTATAAAAAGAAACGGCATTTGTAAAGTGTTACCACTCTCATTAGTACCTGTTGCAAATAATTGGCTCAAATGGTTCAAATGGCTCTGAGCACTATGGGACTCAACTGCTGAGGTCATTAGTCCCCTAGAACTTAGAACTAGTTAAACCTAACTAACCTAAGGACATCACAAACATCCATGCCCGAGGCAGGATTCGAACCTGCGACCGTAGCGGTCCTGCGGTTCCAGACTGCAGCGCCTTTAACCGCACGGCCACTTCGGCCGGCTGCAAATAATTACCGTGGCTCTTACACATTACTCATTCTTGTATTCTTGATTAATGAATTAACTACTTAGGAAGACCATGATTAATAACCTCTGACGCTCTATCGAAACCTCATCGTCTATAACGTATCACTAGTGTGTCCGTCTTCGGGACGAAATACGTCACTGATTCTTAGTTTCAGGGATCCGACAGTTTGTTGGTAGGTTTGTGAAGGTATGTGCCATTAGACGTACAGGTCATGTAATTTGAGGGCCGCTGATTTGCGTGTGCGGTAATGGCGACCGATAGCGACCCATATGGGATCCATAGGATGTACATCAGGCAAATTTGGCCGCCGAAACATCAACATGAGTTGCTATAATGCTCCTCAAACCACTGAAGCACGATCCTGGACACGGACAATAAGAGTGCTGGAAGATGACATCGGTGTCGGGGAAGAGCAAGCATAAAGGGATGCAGGTGGTTCGCAGCTGTCAGCATTTCTTCGATTATTACCACAGGTTCCATGCAAGCACAGGAGAATGTCTCCCACAGCATAATACAGCTCCCACCAGCCTGCGTCCGTCGCGCGCTGCACGTTTCGAGCCGCCGTTCACCTCCATGACGACGTTTGTGGAGACGATCGTTGACGATCTAGTGTAGCAAAAACGTGATTCAACCGAAGATCCGGCAAGTTTTCATCGATCGACGGTCGAATCTCGATAGTCCTGTGCCCACTGCAGTTGTAATTCACGATGTCGTTGGGTCAACATGTGAACACGTAGGGATGCTCTGCTGCGGACTTTCATGTGCAATCTTTTACAGCCTAGTGTACTCCCACTGCCCTTCTACCTCTTTCCGTAGGTGCTCACGACAGTAGCACGTGAACATTCGACTAGCTTCGCCGTTTTCGAGATACTCGTTCACAGGCTCTGCGAAATAATAATCTGTCCTCTGCCAAAGTCGCTTATCTCAATGTATTTCCCGATTTGCAGCATATCGTACGCGTCTGCTACGCTTACATACCTTTGTTACAGCGTCACCTGCCCACAACGGCACCAGAACGCATGCAACACCTGGGTGGGCAGTGGTCGTAATGTTTTGGTTTGTCAGCGTATGAGCAGTTCGAAAGCCACCTATCGTACTTGCTGTTAAACACAAACTGACATTAAGTTATCCATATGTTGTAAGACTTGACCACAACGCTAATCGTCATTGATGTGGTCCCACTTACCTTATAACAGCGACTCTCTTGGCCACGAACACAGAAAGTTAGACGAAAATTAGGACAAAATCAATGCTGTCTTTAGGCGATCTGTTCCTAGGTGACAATAGGGCTCCATGAAGCATGCAGTTTACGTCGATCTCACTAAATGTTGGTTAGTACAATGGGTTCGAATTTTATAGCAGCGGTACCCCTTAGGAGCCGGTACAATATAGCCAACTCTACCTTTATATATATATATATATATATATATATATATATATATATATATATATATATATATATACTTATAGGGTAGTTTCTGCTCAAAGCTTCGATCCTGTTTAGGTCTTCTCACATTTTGATACAGTTTTCTAGCTTTGTATCTTTTCGTTATGCAATTTTAGTTGATGTGAAAAATGTCGAGTTGAAGCGTGGTTTGGAGTCCTCGTTAAACTGTTGGCCACTGTGACTGGCTGGAAACAGTTCAATGGTTGGAGAAATTCTAGGACAAAGCTGATAAGCTGATATGTTAACTAAAGGCTAGTGAGTGAATGCATGAAATGCCTCTAGGAAATCAAGGAACGCGGAATCAACGTGTGCGCAGTCATCTGCGGCTCGCTAGAAATCTTGGACGAACCGAGCGAGTTGAGTTTCACAGTATCTCTGTTGATGGAATGCATGTTGATTAATTTAGAGCAGGATATTAAGCAATAATAAAGCGTTTTCCATATCTCTACGGCAGACTGACTTCAGCCTCTGAGCGTTACAGATCTACAATGTGTTCTCTTTGCCTTGTCTCTGCTGCAAGAAAAACTGTTTTTCACGTTTTCTTGTGCAGGTACAGACTATCACTGAAAAAATTAACTTCTCCTCGACAGTATAGTGCTACTATATACCAAAGCAGAAAAACGAGATGTGCCAATTTATAATTTATTGTATTAAATCAGCAGATCATGTTTCAAAGAACATCGCCAGTCGTATAATCTACTAATTACGTGACCGATATAGTCAGCATGAACGCCATGTTACTAACGCTGTTTCGTTAATTAGTGTTAAAATTAAAGAAAGTAATCAAATAAACATTTGCTGAGACTATTATCATCATTATTCACGTATGGGCCCAATAGTACCACGCGAGGTCTCTTTCTTTCATCAGACCACGCTGTTCCAGTCAGTTTTCTAATTTCCCCTCTGATCAACTTTCCAATCAAATATCTATTGTCAGAGAGCTGCACCCGTCATTTCACGATATTCGAAACGTTTTCGATTGGCAACAAGTGTGGTGATCTGGCGGGCCAGGACAAATGCTGACATCCTATGGAACCAAGAAGGCACGTGTTCATGAAGTAACATGTTGTGGATTGTTTTGCTGAAAAATGGTGTCTGGGGTGTTGTGCAGAAAGGGTGTGGCTACAGATCACAGGATGTCATTCACGTAGGTCACACTGGCCAAAGTGCCCTGAATACGCGCCACCTATGATTTGTGGTTCTACCCCATACGTCTGCTTGAGTTATACCTGCTACTTTAAGGTCCTCCTTAACAGCAGCGATCCATTTAATTGGCTCAGTTTGGGCCTTACTTCTGTTTTCGTAGAATTCTAATACTTGTTTTGTCAACCTAGTGGGTGCCATTCTTTTAATGTGCCCATAAACTTTAAGTCTTCGTTTTCTCATGTCACCATGTATGTCTATGTATCCTTCTACTTCCTTATTACTTCTGAGTATATAAGTTTCTCCATCAGTAATTTTGGGCCTAATATTTTCCTAATAATCTTTCTTTCTTTCTTTTGAATTTCTTCAGTGTCCCTCTTTCTATTTAAAATTAAAGTTTCCACTCATTAAAGGCGTTCAGATTTGATTACAGTGCTATAATGGCTAAGTTTACTGAATTTAGAAGGTGATTTTTTTCTATTAGAAATGTTTTGTGTTAACCTCAATGCAGTTGCAATTTTTTGAAAGTGAACTTCATTTGCAGCTTTTTCCATATCGTGATGGGGGGTTTAGACGCCTACTTCAGTTTTATGGAGATATGTCTTCTTTTCACTGGCCAGCTAGATGAATGAGTATGCGTTGTATTCTATGTTAACACTAAACCCCATGTCTTCATCGCAACTACTTTTGTTTTCGAAAGTCACGAAGGTTACGGAATCTGGGAACATTTTGCGTCTGTTCGATGACAGTCAGCTTTAACGATGCTTCAACTACTGATAATGGATGAGCTACTTGGAAGAAAAAAGAGGAAGAAGAATGAGAGCTTAACGCGGCACAGTTAGCGAGTTAATATGAAGTTCGGTTTACGAGGATGACAGAGAAAATGGGACTCCAATGAGTTAGCCACAATTAATAAAATTTTCCGGCCTATTGTGCCGTGGTCGAATGCATTTCGCTTTAAAACCCGACGTTTCGTCCCAATCTGCGGAGGACATTTTCAAGGGGGATCGTAGCTTTGTTGAATGTCCGACTCACACCCTGGCTCGCTAATGACTACAGCAAAATTCCGCTTCCGCGAGCTTCCGCGCAATGGCGTGACGTCATGTGCTTTGAAAACGCGAGCGCAATTGTCCGTTGCCGAGTGCCGTCGTCCGCTGTTTGCTATCACCCCGTGGTGGAAAACGCATGCATCTTCTTCAGCAAAGGAATCCAATTATAATTCAGTTTCACGCCCTCCTTCTTCCTGTTGAGATTCCTGGGGTGTTTCACAATCTCTATGGCCTCTCTGTACAGCCTGTCGTATCCGCCTGTGCCTGCCAGCTACCTGAGTCCGTTCGAAATGAATGTAGTAGTCTCCTTACTATAAGGCATGTTCCGCAACAGCTGATCTGTCAGTCCCCCTTCTTCTGCAATTGTCCTTGTGTTCATCGAGTCGTTTTTTCAGAGTTCTTTTCGTAGTATCCATGTAAATCTCCCTACAACTACACGGAACCCTATAAATTCGAGCTTTTTCCAGCGGTTGGATAGCACCCTTGACCGATTTTAAGGACGTGACTGACCGCACAGAAAAAAGCTTGAAAAAGCGGACCATCGTGATAATTTACACACGCACGCAAAACATACAAGATCACCTATAATCGGCCACGGATGCTTGCCAACCGCTTGAAAAATCTGGAAGTAACGAGATTACCTGTAGTTGTGGGTAGGTGTACGTGGGTACTACAAAAAGAACTCTCAAAAAACGACTAGAAGAGCGCAACACAATTGGAGAAGAGTGGAGGCCGACAGATCAGCTGTTGCGAAACATGCCTCACAACCAGGTCACCACATTCATTCTGATAGGACTCTCTTACTGGCAGCTACAAGCGGATACCATGAAAGGCTACACAGAGAGGTCGTAGAGATTGTGAAACACCCCAGGAATTTCATAAGGCAGGAGGGGGGCGTGAAATTGAATGACATCAGGATTACGGTGCTGAACAAGATGTGTACCAGTCTCTCTCCAGGGAATGATAGTAACAGTGGACGACGGCAGTCGAGAACGGCCAATTGCACTCGCGTATTCAAAACACGTGATGTTACGCCACTGGTGTAGTCATTAGCGACCCAGGGTGCGAATCGGACATTCAACAAAGCTACGACCCCGTTGAAAATGTGTTCCGCAGATGGGGACGATTTCAAAGTGAAATCCATTCGACCACGACATAATTGCCCGGAACATTTCATTAATCGTGATAGTTCCAACCGTGAAAGTTTACAATGAATTAGCCACTGATCGACTTCTGTCGGTATAATCTGACAAAATCAACTTGAGTCATCCAATTCATCGATACGAAAACAACACAATACCCAGTTGGCAGGTAGTAGGTAGGATATGTTGGTACGGTCGGACAACAGCAAGTTCTTCAGCGCCCAATTGAAAACTGTTAGAGACGAGTGTCGGTAAAATACACTGAACGGGAATAGAAATAACAAGAGTTGGAAAACTGGGTGTGTACCCACACAGAGGCACCTACGCAGAGCAGCACGTCTGGTCCTGTTTGCAGAGCGGCGTCTCTCCACCAAGGGATAGGCTGGAAAGAATGCTTCAGCGGCGCGGTGGATCATTTTGCTAATACGATCCACCCATTCCTCAACATTGACACAATGTTCAAACTGGGCTATCTGACTGTAAAGTGTCCAGTATGATCTACTGAGCAACCATCACGGTGGTCCCATTCCATCCAGGTCAGTAAGTGGTAACTTCTGTGCAAGTGATCGAACGCTCCCCATTGAACAGTGTGAGTAAGAGCTGGAGAGCAGAAACAGAGATCAGTGACAGAGAACGACCCAACTGCAATGCAGAAGTGCGTGCTCTGTCCCGTATTTAGCAAATCTGCGTATGATGCCATGAGAAGCCTCTAAATTGCTCTACCACTGGGACGGTAGTTGCAGAGACCCAAAGTACATTGTGTGTATGAAAATCACCATAGAGGATGAAGGAGTGGGAGAGTTCGTTGAGTGGGAGAGATCGCTGAGAGCCTCTACGTCGAGCACACCATATGGCGGCACATAATGTTCAAATGTTCAAATGTGTGTGAAATCTTATGGGACTTAACTGCTAAGGTCATCAGTCCCTAAGCTTACACACTACTTAACCTAAATTATCCTAAGGACAAACACACACACCCATGCCCGAGGGAGGACTCGAACCTCCGCCGGGATCAGTCGCACAGTCCATGACTGCAGCGCCTAGACCGCTCGGCTAATCCTGCGCGGCGGCGGCACATAAAGGAAACATATTGTCAGCAGATGATACATATGTACTGATATTGCAACTGCTTGTAAATTCGTCGTGAGAGGCGAGGAGTGTTACTCGGTACGGATGAAAATACCTACTCCTCTAACTCTCTTTCCACTCAGGTCATCCCTTTTGTGGAGTACATTGCCTGTAGCTCAGGGGTGTATAACTGAGTGAAATTAGTCTCGTGGAGACTCAGATATAGTGGTCCACCCTGAGATAGTAGCTTCCTGAACACCTGCAAGTTCCAATGAAGTACAGACGCCATCGATCATTGGGTACACCTTAATCATGTCTCTCCGCTGGGGTGGGGAGACTGCAGAGGGTGGAGGTTCACTCGTGGGGTGAGATGGTTGCCCCACACATACCTCAGACTCCATCAGCTCTGCGGAAGAGTCAGATGAAGCATCAGGCAGAATCACGTCAACACAGTCCCATAGTTTACTGCTTGATTTTACCTGCTATTCCTGCTTTGTAGTAGCTTTTCCCTGTATTGAAGGCTTTTCCGAAGCTGGAGTAGATGTAGTAATGGTCGTACTGGACTTCTGAACAACCTCAGCCGCTGTAGGTGCCTGGGACTCACCCATGTTGGACACTGTACATTTCTGCTGTTCTAGGAGGGGCTACAGACTCTGAAACACTTGCTGCCTTGCAAGTGCACTGGCACATGCAAGTGTTAGTTCTGACACTCGCCACCTTAGTTTGTGTAGAGGCCTCATCTTTTGGAGTAAGCATCTGAAGCATTGGTGCAAACGATGTAGAGAATGTGGGAGTCTGCATGGACTTGTAGATCTTTTTGGCCTCATCGTAGGGGATATGTTTTGTTATTTTTATTTCCTGTACTTTTCGTTCCTCTAGAAACATTCTACAGTCCCTACTCCAAACTGGGTTATTTCCAGAGCAGTTGCTACGTCTGGCAGGAGACGATCAACCAACTGCTTCATGAACATCCTTATCACAATCGTTACATGTCGCTTTTCTTTTACACCCTAGGGTTGCATACACAAAACGCTGGCATTTAAAACAGCACATTGCGTTTGGCACATAGCGCCGTACTTTTGGGTGAAGGAAGTCTGCCTTGGCCTGCTCTGGAAGTTTCGGGGGGGGGGGGGGGGGGGGGACTGAAGATAAGAATCAAGGAGTCAGATTCCACCAGGTCTCCATCCACTCTTTTCATAACGTTGTGAACATTTCCTCTGGAGCTCACTTACTCTTCAGTTCTTCGATGTGGCTATCAACTAGCTAGTTTATCAGCTTGTTGGGTACTTGGTGTTTCAACCAACAGCGTCCCATTCCGCAACAGCTTTAAAGATTTTAGAGCAATTCCTTCTAAGCCCTTCTGGATGTAGAAAGGCGAGACTTTCTCTAAACTTCCGTCTTTCCTTTTGATTACAAAAACGCTTTCTGATTACTAGCCTGTGTTATTCTTTATTGCTGTGTACTTATTTACTCTCTCGTGTGAAGGGCTGGTTACCTGAGTCCTCTTATTACGTTGGGTGTTGGTACGTTCCAGCAGCCCACCCTTTCCACTGGGAGGAGGAAAAGAACATTTCGGGGGATCCATTTCGGTCCTACCAGCAGCTACGAAAATAAGGTTCCTCTCAGAGCCCAACGTGCCTTTGTAAGTCCTACAAAACTGAGGTGCGCCAAGCTGCCCAGAGGTCGTCCGCTAACAGCTGTTCCACCTCAACAGCCATGCGTCTCATCAGCGTGCAGCACACCTTGAGATTGAAGGGTCGGTTTTCTTTCGTTTTTGTTAACTGACGGATCCTTGCGATCTGGGCAGTCAATCTAAGATTCCCATTCCCTGTGACACACAACATTCCAACGTTTCACCGATGCGTCGCAAAATGGTCGTTGAAACACGCCCTGAGCTTACGGTAACAGCCGACTGCCTACGCTTACCAGTCCCCAACTCAGGAACTCCAGAGTCGCCAAGTCCGTACCCAACAATGAATGCTGAACCCCTGAGGGGGCTTCGAAACAGACTGATAGTTATGTGGACTGCCTAACTTACAGTCAACAAACTATTCGCTTTCCGTCTATGAAAAATGTGACTGCTGCGTTATCAGTGAGAGTAGTGGTTACTGCTGTGTGACCATTTCTATTGATTTCTAAACATTGCTTCCTTTAAACTGAAACAAGTATATGTGTTTATTGCTGTAATCGTTATTAAATGGGGTAATCTGATACCAAATACATACTTGATTGTCCAGAACTTGACTTCTGTGAAGATGGAGATGAATACGAATGTTATGGATGGCTGGAGCATAGGAAATTGTCGCCGATCACAGTAGTAGCAGATACCTAGTACACATTTACCATATGTAGTTACTGATCGAGGGTAAGTCTCTTGTTGAGGGGAGAGTACAGTTTCTTATTCCAGGTCGTTAGAATTAGTAAACTTTGAAGAGCAATAGAAGACATCTAGAAAAAGCAGGCCAACAGATTACATTATTATTCTGCACGAAACATGACAACTCGGTGGGCTCTGCGACTTGGCCACCACCAAGGTGTTTCTGGACTAGAAAACAGTGTCGATTTACCTACTGACCGCATGGTCATTGCACACGCACTGAAAACAAAAGCCAAAAATTACGTTGCTACGGCGTGGCTCCGTTGCTTCAAACATCTTAATATAGGGGGTCCAGAAAAATGTATAGACTCTTAGGTAGTCGGTATTAATTGAGCAAAATAACACACCGTTACAATTCTTGCACGGGGGAAAGTTACACTGCTGGCCACCGTAAATGCAACACCCTGAAGGAAGCATCCGAACCAAGTGAAATTTACACCATGGGTTTGCAACGATGAGATATGCAACTGATTAGAATTTCAGCGCAGACGCACATCACGCGCGCCTGTGGCGCCACCTCACAGCGCCATTTAAGGCTTGGCGATTTCGACGAATGTACGTTCGGCACGTGTGTTTACCTTGTGGTTGTTTCACAAGACGATCAGTTATGCCGCGTAGACAACAGCGAACATCTTTTGATCAAGTATCCGAGTTCGACAGAGGAAGGATAGTGGGTTACCGAGATTGTGGATTGTCATGCAGAGAAATCGCTAGTCGTGTTGGACGAAACCAAACAACTGTAATGCGGATATGTGACCGTTGGATGCAGGAGGGTACGACGGACCGACGTGGTCGATCGCATTCGCCTCGGTGCACCACTGCACATGCTGATAGGCAAATTGTGCGCATGGCAGTGACGGATCGCCAGTGACATCCCGAACCATAGCACAGCACATTGCGTCTGTAACGCATCATCCAGTGTCTGCGCGTACCATTTGACGCCGTTTACAGCAGAGTGGTCTGTCCGCAAGACGTCCATTGCTTCGTCTACCATTGACGCAGAACCACAGACGTCTCCGTCGCCAATGGTGTGATGACAGACGGATGTGGACGGCAGAATGGAATGTTGTCTTTACTGACGAGGCACGCTTCTGTCTGCAGCACCACGATGGTCGGATTCGAGTGTGGAGACACCGTGGAGAGAGGATGCTGGACAGCTGCATTATGCACCGCCACACTGGTCTTGCACCAGGTATTATGGTATGGGGCGGTATTGGATATTACTCTCGCACGCCTCTAGTACGCATTGCCGGTACTTTAAATAGCCGGCGCTACATATCCGAGGTGCTGGAGCCAGTTGTCCTTCCTTACCTTCAGGGCTCGGCCACAGCCATATTTCAACAGGATAATGCGCGACCACACGTGGCACGCATTGTCCAAAGGTTCTTCGTCAATAACCAGATTGAATTGCTTCCCTGGCCGGCTCGCTCTCCCTATCTTTCGCCGATAGAAAACATGTGGTCCATGGTTGCTCAACGAGTGACCCAGATTACATCCCCAGCTGCCACACCAGATGATCTTTGGCAACGTGTGGAAGCTGCTTGGGCTGCTGTACCCCAGGAACACATCCAACGTCTCTTTGACTCAATGCCGAGACGTGTGGCAGCGGTGATCTCCAACAATTGCGGCTACTCTGGCTACTGATTCTAGCAGGAACCACATGTCACAGACGTCTGTAAACGTAATCATTTGATACTTGGTCAACATGTTATCTACAAAATAAATTTTGTTGCGCTACCTCTTGTCTTTCTTGGTGTTGCATTTACGGTGGCCAGCAGTGTATTTTACGTGTTCAAAGTAACTCCCATTAGCAGCCAAACAACGTCGATGCAACAGAAGTGTTGACTGACCCACAGCTGTCAGTGTTACTAGTGTGATAGCTGCACAGGACGCCTCGATGGTTTCTTGTAGCTCGTTCATTGTAGCCGGCTTCTGTTGACGAACTTCATTTATCGAGGTGCCACACAGGTAGAAGTCAAGAGGTCTGTAAACGTAATCATTTGATACTTGGTCAACATGTTATCTACAAAATAAATTTTGTTGCGCTACCTCTTGTCTTTCTTGGTGTTGCATTTACGGTGGCCAGCAGTGTATTTTACGTGTTCAAAGTAACTCCCATTAGCAGCCAAACAACGTCGATGCAACAGAAGTGTTGACTGACCCACAGCTGTCAGTGTTACTAGTGTGATAGCTGCACAGGACGCCTCGATGGTTTCTTGTAGCTCGTTCATTGTAGCCGGCTTCTGTTGACGAACTTCATTTATCGAGGTGCCACACAGGTAGAAGTCAAGAGGTGTACTCAACAGCTCACATTCGACCTATCCATCGCTCAGGTAAAGTTTCGTCCATGTAGGCTCTGACATCTCAGTTGTAATGAGGCGAAGTGCCATTTTGTTGTAGGTAAAATCTTTCATTTACAATAACCTCTTGGATGGCAGGTAAAATTGATGTTTCCAGCATATGAATACACACTTCAACTGTTGCAGTGCCTTCAAAGAAGAACGGACCAATCAAAACCCACAGTGATAGACCACACCATACATTAACACCTGGTAGATAAACATGTTTGTCCACGTGAACGTAGGGATTTTCAGGAGTCTACTACACACAGATGTGGCAGTTTACAGTACCGTTGAGTTTGAATTGCGCTTCGTCAGACCAGATAAGTGTAAACCATTCGTTCTCGCAAAGCCTGCCTCCATATCATTTGCAGTACTCCTTCGGTCTGGGTTGTCCTTGTTCATAGTGTGCAGCTATCTTCGAATGTACACTTCCCTTATTGCAGACTTCAGAATTCTTCGTATGCTCGATCAGCTTACCATACTTTCACGTGCACAATATTTCACAGGTTTCTGAGGTGACCTAATAAAATGTTGCAGCACGGTAACGCTGGAAACTGGACTTGTTGATGTTTTTGGTCGACCAGATCTTTCGTCGGCCGGGGTGGCCGAGCGGTTCTGGGCGCTACAGTATGTCCTTAGGTTAGTTAGTTTTAAGTAGTTCTAAGTTCTAGGGGACTGATGATCTTAGAAGTTAAGTCCCATAGCGCTCAGAGTCATTTGAACCATTTGAACCAGATCTTTCCTTATGCACATCCTGAACAGTACCATCAGCTTCAGACTTATCCTGAATATGATAAAATGTAGTGTGTAATAGTGGCTGAGTTCTGTACACTTTATACCATTGCTGTTGTACATCCATTATGTTTTCATATGGCATTGCGTTGCTCACACGACAGTCTTACTTCATTTACTGCTGCACTTTGGTCCCTTCCCCCCTCTTTTAAACCAACCTCACTGAATGATATTGTTTGATAAGCCCAAGCTCTGAGACAGAAGAAAACTGTTTAACGAACGTGAGACGAAACATACCTGGCAAATCAAATATTGAAATTCACTTGCACGCAGACGGCCCCAACCCAAAATCAATGATGTAATACTAATTGTAATTAAGAACTGACAGATTGACAACATTAAAGATGTTAAAAATATCTAAGTGTTTTGTGCAGTTTATAAAAATTAGGTGTAGTATCATTTTGCAACCGTTAAAATTTTCTGTTTACGCCAGTTGCCATCTCGCTTAAAAGTGGACTGCTATGAGAGAATGTGCAAGCAGAACAGCGAGTGACGTTGTGAGCTATCGCTGCAGCAGGTGGCTAACTGACGTCGTCACGTCGCTTCCTCAGGCCCCCTGTTTAGGCAACCCGTGTGCCAGATAATCGCTCACCCGCAAGCAAGCGTCCGCGCTGCGGGTCAGTGAATGTGCACCCACACGTGTGCTGACCCAGCTAAACTACCGCACAGCTTAATGGCCATGTGTGCTGGCGGTGCTACAAGGTATCTCACGTTCCACTTAGCCACACCTGCCCTATGAATAAAAGATGGTTGACCGGGAGGTGCCAATTTGCATGATTGGAGCCGCCACCTAGCTAGCCAGCGTAGTCTGCCCTGAGGGCGGACACAGCAACAGCCGCCGAAATGTACTCCATAATTAATCTCGTCGCTTCAACCAACCGATGGCAAGGGCTACTACTGCTTACACAGGATCCTTCGTTACTTGGACCCAGGTTGTGAGAATATTAAATCCAGTGATGGAAGAAGTCATGTCTATATATGGAATTAATCAGATATGTGTAGATAAAAGTAGGAGGACATTTCTCATGCTGAGGGCAGATTTACTTACACACCAATAGAAGTGAAAGTGTTACAACATGAAGCATCAATCTGAAATTTATCAAGATGGCAATGTCATCAGATAACAGGTATCAAACGATTAAACTTTCAGCCCATCTGGAACTGAAGTCCATTACTAACATCAGTATAAACTGGAAATGGACGAGTTCTCACAACGAAAATGTGTCATATAATCCATTGACATTCTTGTAGGGAAATTTACCGTTGGAGAAAGACCTGATGTCAGCGGATGGTTTGTGTTTTCGTAAACTCCACCTTACCATAAAAAACACCATACTTTTTCTTTTGTTTAACCAGATTCGTTTTGACACCTACGTCTCATATTACGAGCGTTTCCATTCAGTGCTGTAAAATATCATACACCATTCGTGGTTGTTTTTTCTTACTTTAAGCCTAAAACTTATAACATGTACATTTTTTTTAGTATGTTTCGATCGCTCACCTGGAATTACATTATTTGTGAAATGGATTTTTACAGATCGGTTTGTATTGATGCCTTCTTATCGTTTTGACATCATACCATCTGCAAAGAAGTGAAGAACTGGTAAAGGAATGTGCTTATTTCTGAAACACTTTTTTGTGAACAGTGATTGTTCATTTCGTTGTATTTACGCTTTCCGTCTAGTTGTTCATCTGTGAAGCATTTTCGTTCCCTATTAATACTGAGTACACCATTTTACACACTTTTTTTCGTAAGCATTTGTCCAAAACGCACGTAAGTCGCCATAGCCCGCTCACTTGCTCATCGTTTTGCTTCTGCTGAGTGTGTTGCTGATTTTCAATGTTCAGTGAAAACTATTGTGGTTTATCTGCTCAGCCAGAACTTGTGTGATTTGTGTATGTTTCTGTTTGGGTATGTGTGTGTGTGTGTGTGTGGAATGAGAAGAGAGAGAGAAAAAAAAACTAGAAAAAGGGAATTAAGAAGCAGATGTGTTTGAAGATTTGAGGTTGTCTGAATACTGTGTTTTATTTGGGAAAGTGTCATTATATAATTCATCTAATGTCCACAATAGTGTTTTGTTGCATAGTGTTGCGATTTCATTCAAGACTTTATTTTCTTGTATCACTGGTATTCGTATGTGGAAGTTATCCTCTTTTGTGAATTTTTGATACAGACGATCGATTTATCTGAGGATCTTGAAATCAATCGCAATGTTGTTTGTGTGTTGGTTTCCTTGTATGAAATTATCTGTAACAGTGGATTGTTTACTCTCACTTTTCAACGCTCTGAGGTGTTTAGATGTCTATTCTTAAATTTTTTGTAATTTTGCCCTATGTGGACAGATCAGCATGAATTAAGAGTTAACTGACAGGTTCCAGCTTAGTGTTTAGATTTTCCGAACCGAGATTTTTATGTGGAATGATGTTTTTAGTCATTGTTTCTTCCGAATTTTCCTCACTCTGTGGACGTTTTTGTTGTTGTATGTTGTTATGAGCCAATCTTTGTTCTTTATAAAATTTTCCTGGTTCAATGTGTTTTCGGTGTTGGTCGTGTGTTGGCCTACCTGGTTCTTGGTTGTGGCCGGTAATTTGTTCAAGGTTTGTTTTTTCTTTGCTTCTTTCATTTTGTTACTCACTTTGTTCATTATTCGTGTGCTGTACTCATCCCCTCTGGCTATATGGTATCTTGTGTTTCGTTCCTGTGCATAGTTGCGTCTGACTTGCGGAAACAATTTAGGAGTCAATCTAATCTGAGCAGTGCTCTTAGGTTATATACAGCTGTTGCTGTCTTTTACCAGCCAATAAAGTCATCAAGAGGTCAAATCGAATTGTGAAATGAATTAGACCGAATTTCTATAAGGTGTGAAAAGTGGAAATTGATCAACTGTTTGAAGAACTCCACATAAACATTAAAAAATTGCTATATTTCGGTTTACGATAAATGACAAAGATTTAATTTTTTTTTTCAATTAAACTAGACAGCCACACGTGTTATGGTTCCAAATAAGACACACAGCACACACTATCGACATTTTTACTGTCGTGTACATGTTTTCAGCACCGTATTGATACAAAGGTGAATGGGTGAAAGATATCAAAGGGAATTCTATTACTCTGTTACGACCGAAGAAGACTACGGTCCCTTATACCAAGCTGACAATTTGTCGGTAGAGTGTGTGCTTCCTATATAAGGATCTATAAGGTATTCTTTAATCGCTCGGAACAATAGATAATGTGCAGGTCTATTGTTATATAACTGAAGAGCCAAAGAAACTGAAACACCAGCCTAATATCGTGTAGGGCCCCCGCGAGCATGCAGAAGTTCCACATCACGACGTGGAATGGACTCGATTAATGTCTGAAGTTGTGCTAGAGGAACTGACACCATGATTCCTGCACGGCTGTCGATAAATCCGTAAGAGCACAAGTGTGGTGTAGATTGCTTCTGAACAGCACATAGCACGGAATCCCATATATGCTCTATAATCTTCATTTCTATGGAGTTTGGCAGCCAGTGAAAGACTTCAAAGTCAGAAGAATGTTCCTGGAGTCACTCTCTAGCAATTCTGGATGTGTACGGTGTCGCATTGCCATCCTGGAATTGCCCAAGCCCTTCGGAATGTGCGATGGACGTGAATGGATGCATGTGATCAGACAGGATGCTTACGTACGTGTCACCTGTCAGAATTGCATCAAGACGTACCAGGGGTCACTCCAACTGAACACTCCCCACACCATTACAGAGCCATCACCAGCTTGAACAGTCCCCTGCTGACATGCAGGGTCCATGAATCCACGAGGGTGTCTCCATACCCGTACACGTCCATCCGCTCGATACAATTTGAAACGAGGCTCGTCCCACTAGGCAACATGTTTCCAGTCATCAAGAGTCTAGTGTCGGTGTTAACGTGCCGAGGCGAGGCGCAGAGCTTCTTGTCTCGCAGTTATCAAAGGTACTCGAGTAGGCCTTTGGCTCCGAAAGCCCATGTCGATGATGTTTCGTTGAATGGTTCGCACATCGACACTTGTTGACGGCCCAGCATGTAAATCTGCATCAATTTGCTAAAGGGTTGCACTTCTGTGAAGTTGGACGATTCTCTTCAGTCATAGTTCGTCCCGTTGTTGCAGGATCTTTTTCCGGCCGCAGCGATGTCGGAGATGTGATGTTTTATAGGATTCCTAATATTTACGGTACAGTTGTGAAATAGTCGCACGGGAAAATTTCCACTTCATCGGTACCTCTGAGGTGCTGTGTACCATCGCTCGTGCGCCAACAATAGCACCAATTTCAAGCTCACTTAAATCTTGATAACCTGCCATTGTAGCAGCAGTAACCGATCTAAGGACTGCGCCAGATACTTGTTTTATACGGGCGTTACCGACCACAGCGCCATATTCTGCCTGTTTACATATTTCTGTACTTGGATACGCAGCCTATTCCAGTTTCTTTGGCACTTCAGTGTATACTAAAACACATCCGTTGCAGGCGGCAAAGAGAACAGCTTCGGAAATAAAAACAAAACATCTATTACTTTTTAACGAAAAATACCTTCGATCACCGTTGAAACTAGTATAAATTATACAAAGATACTACTTATGGCGTGTGATAGAAATTTCATTTTAATAAATATAATCCCTCAAATTAAGACTTGGCCGTAGCTTTTTAGAAAGGACAGCGAAAACAAAAGTACTAATTAATCAACTAGTACAGAACATAGCACGTAATCTCGGCATTGTCCGTCTGCTCACGTCGGTGCTCCATTGTCCTCAGGAAGCTGAGTCCTCCACTTTTCACTCATTCCACGAAGGAAAAGTCCTTCCCAGAACTGGCGTTCCAGCGCAGGTTTCCCACATGAAACAAAAGCACGCTGGCTAGAGAACAACGGAAAAGGACCGAGAGAACATTCGATTCCCAGAAACGAGAACACACAGCGCTGCGGTCGTTTCTTTACGCGGTACGGACGTTGACAGAGGTTCCATTACGTCAGCTGGAAAACATGTCCTCGCATGACAAAACCGCAACAGAATTTTTTCTGCCCCCTCACACCCCTACCGCTCCCCTTCACGCTTTGCGAAAACAGTGGCCCGCCTTTATTGAACCGTAAGCGTCGCCGCATAGACGATGGTGAACATTGGAATTTTGCCAGCCAGTGTAAAACACAGAGCCAGCACTAGCCGAGACATGAAACGCAGATTGTGGGTGCAGGCAAGGGTTAGCGGGTGGTATCGGAAATAATAATTTACTACGTCGCGTTTCCCGGTGACTCGTGAAAGTGTGACGTCCCGATGTAGAGAGGGGGAGGAGGGGTTTGCACGAAACCACAGACATTCCAGTATATTCAAGCAAATAATCCACAATTATTAAACAGAGGACAGAGCAGAACGTTAATCTATATGCGTATATCAAAATGGTAACAACACTGGGGAAAACTGATTCTGAAAAGAATGAAATATCACTGGTACTGCAGATGCGAGTAAATTTTTATATATTTGTTTTGAAAACAGTTTATTTTCCAAAACTATTACACAGTATTACAAAATGGAATTACTGGTGTCAGTTGTCAGTATACGGCGACGCAGCGTGATTTGCAATGTTCCACTCACCTGGTGATGAATTTCCTCTAACACACGCATGTCTCCTTGAAGATACTGGCAATCATTTCTCAGCGGGAAGAACCTATAGAAAAAAGAGCTGTACACACCATAATCTTAAGTCGCACTAAAATTGTTTTTGCAGTGGAAGGAAATAGTAGAATTAAAGTATTTCCGTGTGAAATATTTCACTCTATTACGATAAGCTTGCATACACCAGTTACTGCCAAGTCTTACTCTAAACTGTACATAGTTTGGAAAGTTCACACGCACACCACATTAATAACCACGGCCAGTTGATGGTAATTCTTCACCGAAAGTTCACAAAAGGGATTGTTTCTTTCAGAGTTTATCTCTCAAATGTTGCTAATATCAGTCTCACGTAACAAATTATTCACGTTCGCCAGTAAGCAACAGGCCACGTGGAATTTGGTTATTTAAATGGCACCAAATGTTCCGAATTTCACACCGTGCTGACAATCGAACTCCCTTCCAGTCTTTATGGCACATCTCAAACATTTTTGGTGCCATAATATCGCAATATTAATAATTTTCGGCAGAGCGCATAGCTATAAGTCTGATCAATATGAGATCCAAGCCACAACTCTATTCACCCCTCAACACAAAAGAAATTTCTAGTTCCCAAAATACGCGCGAATATGCTAATTTCTGACTGGTGAAGAAACATCACACCCAATCGGAAAGCAGCACCAAACGTGCTAAATCCCGGGTGTATATACAGAACCAATCAAAATTTGTCACTGAATCGGAATAGTAAATTACCATAATCAAATTTTGAAAATTCACAAATATAAAGCCCTCTTAGCAAAACTGCTTAACCGAAATCATAAGCTCATTTCCCCATTGCCCTAAACTGAAGAGCCAAAGAAATGGTACATCTGCCAAATATAGTGTTGGGCCCCCGCGAGCACGCACAAATGGCGCAACACGACGTGGCATGGACGCGATTAATGTCTGAAGTAGAGCTGGAGGGAACTACCACCATGAATTCTGTAGAGCTGTCTATAAATAGGCAAGAGTACGAGGGGGTGGAGATCTCTTCTGAACAGCAAGCTGCAAGTTATCCCAGACATGCTCATTAATGTTCACGTCTGGAGACTATGGTGGCCAGTGAAAGTGTTTAAACTTAGAAGAGTGTTCCTGGAGCCACTCCGTAGCAGTTCTGGACGCGTGTTATGTTGCATTGTCCTGCTGGAATTGCCCAAGTCCATCGAAATGCTCAATGGAGATGAATGGATGCAGGTGATCATACAGGATTCCCACGTACAAAACTATCCGGACACCCCCATCAACATACGCTATTCATATTAGGTGCATTGTGCTCCCATCTACCGCCACGTACTTCGTATTAATGACCTCAGTATCTAGACACCCCCAAAAATATACTCTTTTCATATTAGGTGTATTGTGCTACCACCAACTGCAAGGTACTCCACATCAGCGACCTCAGTGGTCATTAGACATCGTGAGAGAGCAGAATGGGGCGCTCCGCGGAACTCACGGGCTCTGAACGTGGTCAAGTGATTGGACGTCACTTATGTCATACGTCTGTACGCGAGATTTCCACACGCCTAAAGATCCCTAGGTCCATTGTTTCTGATGTGGTAGTGAAGTGAAAACGTGAAGGGACACGCACAGCACAAAAGCGTAGAGGCTCTGTTGACTAACAGAGACCACCCACAGTTGAAGACGGTCGTAATGTGTACTAGGCAGACATCTATCCAGACCATCTCACAGGAATTCCAAACTGCATCAGGATCCACTGCAAGTACTATGACAGTTAGGCGGGAGGTAAGAAAAATTTGATTTCATGGACGAGCGGCTGCTCATAAGCCACACATCACGCCGGTAAATGCCAAACGACGCCTCGCTTGGTGTAAGGAGCGTAATCATTGGACGATTGAACAGTGGAAAAATGTTGTGTGGCGTGTCGAATCACGATAGACAATGTGGCGATCCGTTGGCAGGGTATGGGTGTGGCGAATGCCTGGTGAACGTCATCTGCCAGCGTGTGTAGCGCCAACAGTAAAATTCCGAGGTCATGGTGTTATGATGTAATGGTGTGTTTCATTAAGGAGGCTTGCACCTCTTGTTCTTTTGCGTGGCACTATCACAGCACAGGCCTACGTTGATGTTTTAAGCACCTTCTTGCTTCCCACTGTCGAAAAGCAATTTGGGGATGGCGATTGCATCTTAATGCACGAACTGTGGCGGAGTGGTTACATGACAGTAGCATCCCTGTAATGGACTGCCCTGCACAGAGTACTGACCTGAATCCTATAGAAGACCTTTGGGATGTTTCGTGCCAGGCCTCACCGAGCGACACCGATACCTCTCCTGAGTGCAGCACTCTGTGGAGAATGAGCTGCCGTTCCCCAGGAAATCTTCCAACACTCGATTGAACGTATGCCTGCAAAGTGAGTGGAAGCTGTCATGAAGGCTAATGGTGGGCCAACACCATATTGAATTCCAGCATTAGCTATGGAGGGCGTCACGAACTTGTAAGTCATTTTCAGCCAGATGTCCGGATACTTTTGATCACACAGTGTATGTGTCACCTGTCTAGACGTATCAGGCGTCCCACATCACGCCAACTTCACACGCCCCACCATTGCAGAGCCTCCACCAGCTTGAAGAGTTCCCTGCTGAGATGCCGTGTCCATGGATTCATGAGGTTTTCTCCATACCCGTACACATCCGTCCGCTCGATACAATTTGAAACGACACTCATCCGACCTAACAACATGTTTCCAGTCATCAACTGTCCAATGTCGATGCTGATGGGTCCAGGGGAGGCGCAATGCTTTGTGTCGTGCAGTCATGAAGGGTACACGAGTGGGCCTTCGTCTCCGAAAGCACATATCGATGATGCTTCGTTGAATGGTCCGTACGCTGACACTTGTTGATGGCCCAGCATTCAACTCTGCAGCAATTTGTGGAAGGGTTGCCCTTCTGTTACATTGAACGATTCTCTTTAGTCGTTCGTTGGTCCTGTTCTTGGGGATTTTTTTCATTCCGCAGCGATGTCGGAGATTTGATGTTTTACCGGATTCCTGATATTCACTCGTGAAATGGTCGTAAGGGAAAATCTCCACTTCATCACTACCTCGGAGATACTGTGTTCCATCGCTAGTGCGCCGACTATAACACCACGTTCAAACTCACTTAGATCTTGGATAACTGCCATTGTAGCAGCAGTAACCGATCTAACAACTGCGCCAGACACTTGTTGTCTTATATAGGCGTTTCTGACAGCAGCGCCGTATTTTGCCCGTTTACATTTCTGTGTATTTGAATATGCATTCGTACAACAATTTCTTTGGGATTCAGTGTAACAAAGTCTCAGAATGAAACAAAGTTATGCACTTTTAATAAATTTATCGTACACAAAATACCTAATCTTGACTTTTGTGACGAAGTGCTGTCCAAACTGAAATCTAACAGACTTTTTACTTAAGCTGGTCAACAGCCAATATTAAGTTATTCATCTATAGGGTAGAACAGTGGTTCCCAACCTTCCGTAGGCCATTGACCCTGAGTCCAATCAGACTTTAGTTAGTACCCCCGCCCTCCCTCGCCTCCCTCCCCCCCTCCCACAGTTATCTGCTGCCCGCTAACCGCGCATTATTACCAGCTTTAGCGCGTAACTTAACTGTAGAATGAGAGACTTTTCGTAAGTGCTACCCAGAGCTTTTTCTCAGATAAAAACGCTAGCTATGCACAGTGAGGGTACACACTTGCTACAAAACTTACTTCCGCCGCATTATACCTCTACACTGCGGCACTTGCTTGACCTCCACGCTGCAACCCCACTTAAAATCAAACAACTTCAGATGTGTACCCTATACTTACTGTTTGTGAATCACTCAATTACTGGACTCCTTACTTCCGAACTGGCACAAATTAGACGACTTCAGGCTGTTAATGCTTTGTTTCTAACCAGCCTACTAATAATAATACTGTGTACAGCCTCATGTAGTTACTGCTATGTTGTGCTGTGGCGTTCGCTGTTTTATTCAGTGGTTTGGTATTTAACTAATTTGTAAATAAAAATTATAATCTTATTTTATTACATTGAGTAATTACTAAATAATTTTTCTCCCGGCTAAAGATCTGGTCAAGTTGCTAAAGAACTCCAAGTTAACGTCGTGTTAAAGTGTTGTCTGTAAGTTGTGTAAGTGTCACTAAATCACAGTTCGTACAATAGATTCTATACAACTATTGGTTATGATGGAAGCAGTTATCTTCAGCAAAATGATCATTAAAACCACCGAGTATCATCCGCGCACATCACTGACGTATGTTACCTGAAACAATATTCTTCGCAACTCGTGCTTAATTAATTTCGGCTCCATACATCAGCTAGAAAAGTTTGTTATAAGGGTCGTGCTGTGAGCACTGTTTTTAAAGAACCAATCTGATTCGAATTATTTTCATTAAAATGAGTTCGGGATCACCGGTACACATTTATTTTTACACATTTGTATTACCTTCGGCTTTTAAGTCTGCAGAGTTGCGTAATTTAAATTTGCCGCTGAGATAATTGTTAAGATGGCGGCAGACAATTGATAGAGACTTTCTATTGTTAAAGCAAATAGGATAAGTATTTGAAATGCTTATTAAACTTTACTTTCGTATTGTGCACTATTTAGGCTTCATCAAGCAAACTTTTGATTTTTTTCTAAGGAAAACAGACAAAAAACGCGATACAAATCGTTATTATCAATGGCTGCGCTCCTTGCAGCGGAAAGAAATAATTAACACAGATAATGCTAATTGAGTGAGGATTTAAAGTTACAAATAATTATTCACTCATATTTATAATAATAATGAACTCTATTCTCAAGTAATAATTAACAAATAATTACAATTTGTTAACAGACCTCAGTTTGATATGCGTCCACAACCTACAAAAGCCACCCAACAAAAGGTAAAAACAAAGGAAGACAAACGCAGATCATAAAAGGAATTTACAATTATCGTTGTCGTTGTATGATACACATCGATATGTCCAATTACATCATAAAATATTATATAAATAATTAATATTCATTATCGTTTTCACTGTTTTTTTATATGTCGAATAGATAATGTTTATAACTGTTAGAGGCATAATTTCCTCTCGTCGCACTGTAGCTAAAATTTATCTCGTGGATGTCACATTGCCCTTGGGCTGAGAAAAAAAATTAGTTTATCTATTGTATATTTTTTATCAGTCCACGTAATCCACGTAGATTTTATACACTCAAGATGCAAATGTTTAGTTTCAATGTTGTTTTAGATATGATAAAATTATAGTTGAATCGAGCACTTTAAATGACTTCAGTGACTGTATTATCTTGGAAATTGCTGCGGATACTTGCCGGATTAACTTATCCCTCCCCCCCCCACACACACATTTGGGTTCACTGGACTCGGAAAACCGGGAATAAAACCGTCCAAGGGGCTTCAAGAAAATACAGCTGCCTGCTTTTAACCGTCAGGCTTGACATGAATGTAATGCTGGAAAATGCAAATTTATGACTCTGTTGTAAGCATCTGAGATGATGAATGTTTTTTCTTGGTGGCATATCATAACAATTTCCAAAGTCACACATTTATTGAATGTCATAAGAATTTGCCGTTGACGTCGTAAGACCGCCCCCGTGTCGAGCCGTTGGACCGCAGACAGGTAGTGGCTGCTGCTGGACCGCCCCCGGCCGAGTCGCTGGGGCGTCGGCTGCCGTCGGCTGCATCGTGGTTTGGATCTGCTGCTGGCTACAAGTTGCGCTCCAGCAGATCTTGCTTCTCCTTTCCCACGTCCCTCAGTTTAAGACGGGTACATGAAATGTCAAAATATAAGCATCAGTGACAAGATAATTACTATTCTCATCCTGTGGAAAAGTTTATTAGTGTCCATTTCACTTGCATTCACACGGATGGAATTAGACTGTTTTTGGAGTATGTTCTGTATTTTGACACTGTTCAACACAATGTAGTGATTCACATGTAAGTTTATCACAATATGCACATTTTGAACACTGCACCATTAATAATACAAGTGTCCGTAGTGTGCTTCGTTTACTTAAGCGGAATGTAAATATTTTCGCGACGCGCTGCGTAGCCAACGTTGCATTATTGTTTTGCCGCGCGGCTGGCTGTACGGTCTGTCACATTAAATTTTGCACGCGAAGACGCTTCGTATCAAACTACTAAAGGTCATCAGTTCAAGTTAATTATTAATACAGTCAACAGTACTCAACGTCCATAGCGTTGCTGCTAACTTTGACACTCCAAGAGCGTTCATAAGGTTACGTGATCACAGTTTTTATCACTGTTCATCATTATTCACAATATAAATCACAGTTTTCCACGCGTCCACTAGTTCCTGAGAGACACGTTTCACTGTTCTGATTACTGTCAGTAGTTTTCCACAGTACTTAACAGACAATCTATATGCAAATGACACTTTTCAAGTAATGAGGTCTGGTACACTTGCACTTAAGTTCGTATTACCATGACTGAATAACAAAATTTAAAATTTTACACTGTCACATAAACATGAGACAATATAAAACTTTCAGAATCTGCTACATTATCTTGACCATGAGATCATTACTGACCTGTCCAGATAACATTACATTTCCATTTTTATTACAGATACATATATTTACATATTTCTATTTTTTTATTGGGATTGTTATTTACCATGTTTTTGGGACAGATGTCCATGTTCGGTTTATCTAACGGGAATGTTGCTCATCCAAGAGCATTTTAAATGACTTCGTAATGAAACCGTGTACGTAAATCAGTACACATTCAGATTTCGCTTCACTAGTGGTGAAAGCAGTTTCTTTTATTTTTTATTTATTTATTTATTTATTTTCCTCAGTCACACAGCTCACACACCACCAACACTCGCTACGTGTGTGGGACTACATGACTTAATGTTATGAAAATATTTTTGTTATATCCATTCTTACACACGAACAAATATATTATTTAAGCATTTTAATCATTTATATGCTACGTATAGAAAGGTAAAATTCCTCACATTTAATGCAATAACACTCAAGTGCTTATGAAGTTATGGATCCCTTTTAGAGTAAAAATACATTTATTGTGGAGATTCTCTACTCCTTGTTCAAATAATTCAACAACATTACAGTGTAATACTTGACATAAAAGCTTATAAACTAATACATACATAATATTATCACATTATTACTGCTAATTATTTTACCATAAACATTATATTTAGAGTTATGGGATAGTGGACTTGCACTTCTGATTGGTTCTTTGTGTCACTTCGTTTTACTTAGTCCAGGGGACCGAGTAAGGTGCTCTGCAATAGGTCTTGTGCGGGTATACTTTCATATTATACTGGTAATCTTTTATGATTCCAGGGCGTTCAGTGAATACTTCGAGGTATCAGGATAATAATTCTGTTAATTTTCTAGTCTCTGAAGCATTAATGCAAGTTGCCTCCTATACTTTCTCTTCTATTGTTGTGACGATGACACTCACGTTGCTGGATGCATCGTTATTTCGATTTTTGTGACACATCTGTGTGTGCTTATGATCCAACACTAACAACTTCTGTTTACTGACAGAAAGATTCATTTTTCTCATCAGTGGAAGGTTCGCACCAAACTCCCGATTCAGCATTAATGTCATGGGTCGCTGTTGGTACTTAAGTGCACATGTCCCACGGGCGAGATCAATTACAGCTTCCCTTTCTCGAAGGAACTCAAGACCCAGAAGCACCGGTACTGGCAAGTTATCCATTAGCAGGAACGTGCATAATAAGCGATCATTTCCCAAGGAAACTTCCACCTGTGTCTGGTATTTTATACTCTGTGCCTTTTTTTCCAATGCCCCTATAACCTTACAATTTGCAACCGGCAAAATCGGCAATCTTATCTCCGATACCTTCTTGAAAAACTGCGTGTTCATAACTGATACATTCGCACCTGTGTCACGTGGAATAGTAGTTGTTACACCATTTACAGCTACGGTGACACTTGCTTGCATATTTTCCCTTTGTGGCTTATCAGAGACAGCAGGTTCCTGATATAGCTCATCTTCGATACTGTTGCCATCCTGATGCAGTATCATGTTTATTTTTTGTTCTTTGTCAACTATAACGACTGGTGATAGTTTCGACTTCAAGTCATATACAAACGTTATATCAAATCGTTTTATGTTGAAACATAGTGCTCCTAAGTACAGGTGAAAAATATTTCGATAGTTACTGTCTGTTTGTGTGTACTCAAGAACCATGATATCTAGATGTTCAACTCCGGGTACCCTCAAAACTTCTAAGTTACCCACACCTCGCTGCTGGTTAAATAAACCGATGTTTTAACGATATCTATTCTGACTAGAAAACAACTGCGGTGGTTGCCGAGTTGAAATCATGGTGAAGCAAATCAATTTTGTTTCGTCATTTCGGTTTCAACGATGTCAGTGCTGGTTACAATTTTGATGTCCAACATTTGAGGGTGCTTAATTAACAATCGATCAGGTTCTGTGTTCAGATCCTCGTCCAGCACAAAATTTTACGCCAAGTCGTTTCAAGTTAAGCATGTGCACACTCTGTTACTCGTGAATCAACGATATTGATGACTACAACATTTCTATTATGTTGCAGTCTGATATTTGCACTGTAGAAATGTTAACTAGCACAGCGATTCATTGTCGTACGGAGAAATAATATCTGATGGTTTCTTATAGTAACCATTTCGTGCAGTCAAACGACTGTACCAAAACGAGATTAGAAGTTTTGCAAGAGAGTTAGGTCCTATTAGTTGCATAGAAATCAGGTGGAACTCAATTCGGGTCGGTCTGATACTTATGACTATGATATATTCGTACATTCCTAGACAAAGCGACGTTCTATTTTTTTATGAAAATGGGATTAAAGCAACAGGCCTCCATTTTAACACTGTTGTAATGACACACGTAATTTTTTCCTCCTGAACTTTAAGTCCACTTCAGTAAACTTCTCAAGTGAACCATTACAATGAAGTATAGAATATGGAAGCGACAGAATTTAGGACAAAGTTTACATTCAATACTAGCTTGTTTAGTGATTCAAGTGAGAAATTCCCGTGTTAACGATTTGTTAATCTACTGTTGTTAATAGTTTGAAGAATCACGGTCGTGGTAAATCAGTTACATAAAACGTATGATCAATAAAAGGCTGTGCAACCGACAAAGCGATTGTAATTTTTTATTATCGGTCCAGGACAACACTCTCAACAATGAATCATCGCGTGATACGTCACGAGCAGTTGCCTGGCATCATTGCGATACTTATTCGTGACGAGTGTACTCTTTCTGAGTTGTTACTTGTGCTGTATTAAGTGTCGTGCGCTATTTAACTAACATCTTACAGTGACACTTTGTTTCTAATCGTCTGTGAACTTTCTCGAGTTCGAAGAAGAAGACAGAAAACCAGTATCTGACGGGATTCTGTTGAGGAACAAGTAAGTGAGTAGTCATTTTTACTTTTCCCTACGTACAGATGGACTTTTTTGTTTTCAGGTGTAATTGGCGGTCGTGGTGCTGTTGTGAAATTGTCTCAGGTGTATGTACGCATACTAAAATGGTAGGTCATTCCCCCAACTACGCTCTCATTGGTCAGCGACGTGTTACCTCACTTTGCAACCACCGTTGGCGTAATAGCGCACTCACTATCGGGATTCTCGAGTCTCTTTCCTTTCGATTTTCAAAATTTCGTTGACGGGATTCAAGGTGATTCGAAAGAATTAGCATTTGCCATATTTGAAAGCAAACGTAAGACAGTAAAAGAAACATTTTTCAATATCCGAAGCTAGCTGTGGATGCTCGTCACAAACACTTCCAGATTAAGAACGTGACTACGTCGAGTATTTTAGTTTTATGTGATACTTTAGCTCACGCTTGTTTAGAGAATATTAATACAGAGATGACGAATTTTACAATTTGATGGTGACCTGGATAACATTACTCGGAAATACAGAAGCGTCCGATCTTACCCGTCGGCTTTGACCCATGACGTCACAAATGTAGCGGAAACGACTATAAACGACAATTCCAATATGGCGGATATAAAAACATCGCATACGTATTATCCAATATGGCGGATATAAAAACATCGCATACGTATTATAAACACTGAAATACACAAGTTTCACAAAAAGCCTAATGACTCTAACGGGACAAGCGTGGGAAATTGGGGGTTTTTGGGTGGGGACAAACTAAATATACACAAATGTAGCCACCGACCGCCATACAAAACCACGCAAAACAACGAAATAAATCAACATCACAAAACTGACCAAATACCAAAAAACACATTACTATCCAGAATCGGACACTTCCCTTGACCTATGTAGCTCAACAGAACCTACCGATCACATCCTCCAATACAAAAAAAAAAAACGAACACTTCCCTTACACCTACATACATCTACAACAGCTCCCAATCACATAAATTACGATCGAACACTTCCGTTGACCTATATAGCTCAACAGAACCTACCGATCACATCCCCCAACACCAACCTAAAAAACCAACACTTCCCTTACACCTACATACATCTACAACAGCTCCCAATCACATAAATTACGATCGAACAAAGATAATAATAAACAAGTGGTACTCGAGGCCAGGCAGGGGGGGCTGCGCCCCCCCCCTGACCCCCCCCCCCCTCCTAACCTCGTATTCAGGGCTACGCTACAGATCAATGTGTCGGTCCCTAACGTCACGGGTCAAAGCCGACGCGTGAGATCGGATGTTTCTGTTGACACAAAACACACACATCAAAAACAAAAAAAAACGGAACTTACCTCAAAAAAGTTCCAGCCCCACAAACTAGATTGGCCACCACAATCACACACAAATGCACCCTAACTAACCACTTTCGGCCTATACATTTTACCCACAGCCCTTAAAAAAACCCGAAAAATGCAATAGGCCTCTGGGACACTCTTCCGCCAACAGTACTCATCTAAATGAGACTGAAGGTTGGAAGAGCGCCTCTTCCCCCTCCCAAGAACTGACTTAACCGCCCCCCACATCCCCTCAATTGTGTTAGTGCAAGCCCCAGTATCATAATTCTTAAATTCTAGACTGTGGTTCACTACTAAATGATTAAATCCCCTGTCACCCAACCCCCTATAAGAAGAAAAAGCATCAGAAACTATTGTGGACCCGGGCTCTACATACTCCTCAATTAACCCCACTAATTCAGCCTTCGACCTCCCCTCCACAACCCTAAAAACACATTCAGTACCCCCACCCCCGTGAACAACAGCCCCCCACACCCAAAGACCAGCCACAAACTTCCCCCTCCCATACTTCCTTTTACCAAACTGCGACTCGTCCACCTCCACAAGCACCCCATGCCCACCCAACTTACCCCTGTACTTAATAAATTCCGAACACACTTCACGACAAAAGGAATACCAGTCTAAAACAGTCCTCTCACTCACACCAGTCTCAAACGCGCAAAAACTCTGTGGGCATCTATAACAAAAATAATATGTAATAAGCACAATCTCACGCATGCCCAATCTAGACTTCTCGAACCAGGTACCACGCCTTATAGAACGCCATACGCCATCTTTCCGGCAACACCACATGTATCCGTCGCTGGTCCGAGAGGCCGGAACTTTAACCAATTTCATCGCCTCAAGGCAAAGAGAACACTTAACAACTTCGGCGATTAAACCGAATAGTTGTAAGAACTTGATAAGTTCTAACGCTGTCTCACCCATCATCGCCCTCAACCGAACACTATTAAGGCGGTCTTTCATATCCATTCCTAAACAAAAAACCACAACCAAATACACTCAATAACAAACTCACCCGACATACAGCAATGAGCATTAAATTAAAACAAACGAAAACCATGAACACACCACCAGAGAGCACCACAAACAAAAACAAGACTAAACTCCGCGCCGTAATGATGTCACACACCACAACACGCTTACGTCACGGGTCAAAGCAGACGAGTAAGATCGGAGGTTTCTGTTGACCCCATTACTCAAATTTATCGACGAGGAGGCAGTCAAGAGAACATGTCTTTTCGCAGAAGACTGCTTCATTTCATTCCATTTGTCTCTTTAGCTCAAAAATCTTGCGCCGGTGAAAGTTCTCCCACTTGCATGCAAATTACTGATTTTTTTATTTAATGATACTTTGATTGCACAAGTACTGTTAATGGTTCTATTACACGTTTGCAACGAGAAATATTAACTCCATGAAAAGATGCAAAAATAGTTTCCAAACATGAAATTGTAGAAATCTACTCAGGTGATGGAGGATCTAGAGGATTGTTCGATACTAGGAGTCGGCTTTGACCTGTGACGTAATAGTTGCTATGTGGTCACGTTCTGATGCGTATTCTGAATTGAATCTGTGTGTAGCCTTACATTTTGTCTATCGTAATCTCGTTGATTAATACAGAAAGTAATTTATTGATCTCCGCCGGGATTTGAAATTGCTTTTCAAATATTAGTAACATCGTGAAATAAGTGCCAAAGAAAGAGTGAAATTTTTGTTTTGGAATAGAGGTGCAATCTTCTTTTTATTTTAATCTTTGCAGTTGCTTCTGTTTCGTCAATTTTATTTCATGTTTGGTTTTAAATTATGAGGATGGTTATTTTAATGGTACATAGGTAGCCTTGAGTTCTTGGACGTCAACCTATTGGGGATACTAATCCGCAATTAGTAAGCACTGGTGCGTACAATATTACCAATATTTTCATTTCTGTGCTAGTTTTGTGTAACAGTGACTTGCTCTACTGTGATTCTTTCATTGAGTGCTGCTGTAGGCAATTGCTTAACGTCGGTGTTGGCGAATATGTAGATAGCAATTGAGTACATGTCGAGGAAGAGGTGGAGTAGAAACAGAAATGTAGTTTTTGGAATTATTGAAGAATTTCCGAATTTTAGAGTGGGTAGTTACCTTGCGAGAACAGCTTAATTTCGGAATAGTGGATTGGATTAGCTGGAGGTCTAGGTTAGGATGGAACTTGGTGATTTGGATGTGAGTTGCCAGAGCTGACGAATCCTACTGTTGTGAAACACTTACCTGTAGTGCTACCTCAGATCTGGTTTAATTTACACTGAAACCGTTTCGTTCTGAGTTGGCGAAGCCAACGACTGTAACAGTGGGAATGATTTCTGTGGTGACAGACTGATAGGTAGCGTAGCCCAAGGTCTAGGTTAGGTTGAATTGCAACAGTTTGGTTGTGAACTGCTGAAGCCAACGAATCTGGCAACGGGAAAGCTTTCTGCGGTGACAGATTGACCTGTAGCTTAGTACATGGTCTAGGTTAGTCTATAATTAACAGTTTTCTTGTGAAAGCCAAGAAAACTCCAAGAGACTCACCTGTAGTTTAACATGAGATCTGTATTAGGTATAATGTGCAAACTTCGCTGAGGTGTCGAAAGAAACGAATGCCAACAAAATTTTATGGTGCACGGTTGATCTGTATCGTATATCGTGATATATGATGCCCTTCGCAGTATCATACTTGTATTTACAACCTTGACGAATATCTGGACTACGTGGTTCAGTTACGAGTTATTAGTAGAAAACTGCAGGTGATGTTATCTACGAATGAGTAATGTCATTGGATATCAACTTAGTAACGGTTTGACGTTACCAGATTGTTCCGTGTGATGCGTGTTTAGCTTAATTCCAAATATTATCTTTTAGAAGAATTTCACTGTTTCCAAGTATAATAATTATGAGTTACAGATCTTCCTGAAGCAAATATTATTTCCAAGAATCATGGGAGCTATTGTAAACGGTAGCAGTCTTTCGGAAAGTTGTTGCACCTGTTAGTGTAATTCTAGTTCACTTTTTTATGATACTTTTTACTGTGTCATTTTGCAGCCAGTTAAACGGGCTGTATTTTGGGAAAATTAATGTGTGTTTCTTACTTTGGAAGTTTCTCCTTTTTCATCAGATACCGGTAGTTTAGTTCTCGGTTATGTTTGGATTTATTTTCCAACACTTCACCTACAGTGTTCGTAAATTCTTATGGAAATCGTCTTTTGTTAGAAATATAGCTGAAGTGTACTTCGGAGTGGTCTCCATTTTTACCAGAATCATTTCGTTCCACTTCATATTCTACGTTCTGACGTCCATTATAGTGGTAGAGCCTGATTGCACGATAGGGCCTACTCGATGACATTTTCGTTCTAAATACTTCTTTCATTACAATATTCTTAATCCGAATTGTTAGTTTTACTTTCCTTTCCTTTTCTTTTTTTTTTTTTTTTTACTGTTTCTGTCTGTTTCGTTGACGAAATCTACATTGACATGACGTCACATTGGGTATAATATTTACAGCGTTTGTTGCATGATTCTTATGTTTCTTAAGTCACTCGCCAAGGCCAACGACTATGGTCGCAATCTCAAAGCAAAGCTTCTTCATCTGAAATATTGTGATGTCAAATTTGGGGTCCTTTGTTTTGTAACTCACTAGGAACAAAATTCTCACATTCGCTCACTATTTATTCTCCAGACTTTTGGTCTTTGTCATCTGCAGTGGAAGCACCAAGGGACACGGGCATATTTGTCTCATTGTCAGGCAACATTAGCAGGCGTATTCTATTTTTCACCTCAAAATGGCGTGGGATTACTATAAAATGCACCAAGATCACGAATTCTAGAAAAAATTTCGAGACTATGTTCATCCAGTCTGGCAGTCAGGATGTAGGTTGCCGCGGCATTTTTCACATCTGTAAAAAGTCAAAAACATTAACTTATTAACTAATCAAATCCTTTCTGGAACTGTTTGAGACTATTTCTGTACTGTACTCGCATATTCGAGCAAATTTTCAAAAACCTCTTCTGGGAATTCTCTTGACGTCTGAGGTTGAAACCACAATCACTTCTCAGAGGTGCATTCTGATCATAATATCAACCTGAGTTCAACATATGGAAATCGTCGTTTATCAGTCCAATGAAGCTTGCTTCACGATCTTTATGGAGGACAATCTCACACATAGGGCAGCGGGACGCGAAAATAGCAGAGTAGCCATTTTCACGTTTTGACGTACGTGACTGCTCACATCATGTGAGTTTTCGATATGTGACAGATGATAGGAAGATCATTTGTCTGGTGGTTTCTAACATCTTCTATTGCAGGTTTTGTAAATACGCTACCGTTAGACAGTGTGATTCCATCGTCAAAAAAGTGTTTTCTTAATAACTTTAGAAAATTCAGTATTTCGTAAAAAACATTATGCCGATTATTACTCAATTTACAGAAATACTTTTTGTTTCATTCTCTGCTACATGATTTTTTTTTAAATTTAGTGATACTTGAATGATTAAAGTTAGTGCGATTCAGTCTCCCTCACTCCAACATTTTGTTAGAGACAGCAAATTTTATTTTCGTCCCTGTTCGTTTTCCCAAGAAGACATTTTCTCATCGTCGTCCCAAAAAAGCAAGTTTCTGTGCTCGAATAATCGTATGGCATTCGCCGTTTTAATATGCCTTGTAGTATCAGTAACTGTTGCTTTCTTTTGTAGACTTGCGTCACTTACTGAGTTCATGAATAATAACATGCCCGAAATTCAATGCTGTAACGTCAAGTTGCCAGAGATACAACCACCATTTTCTATGTTGACGACTGCTCGTGACAGAGTCTTCCATATTCCCGTAGACTTCAACGAAATGTTTCCTTCATGTGTGCAACGGAAGTTGGCTCTGTTGCCCTGGTACGTAGTAACATGTGAGCTGCGAAACAGTAGACCGCATGGGTCTAATGTAGCACTTTTTCACTTATTTGACTTTCAGACTCTGAGTACTGTTTTCAAGTCACTTAGTAATTTATGTATCTATATTCATGTTCCATGGAACAATTTGCGCGATAAATTATAATGACATCATAAATTTCATTTTACATTCTAACTACAAATTAATTTGTACATATGGTTACAAACTGAATAATTTAAGTTTGTTTTATGGAAAAAAAGATGTTGACATGAGGTTGGTAGTTAGTAGCTCCTACCAACCATCATTTACACATTACTGTAACAGAAATTTTCCTACAGAGTATAAGTAGTTGTTATGGAGTAGCTTTCTCCCTTTGATTTCCAATTTTACTTTGATTTATACCCCAGGGCAAGTGACCAAATATTTTTATTTCAGCTCTGTTCGCCCCTTTTTGTGCTAAAAACTACCCTACTGTGGATTAATGAAAGTGGTATATTTTTTTCTGGGACTGTAACTATGTACTTCATTGTTCCTTATAAACTGTAGTGAATTGCTTACAATAGACTACATGACTGTGAAGATGTAGTGAGAATTCCTTAAACAGATGTTTACATCATCATCTTGGGTCTGCACATATTTTGGACCAACTAGAATTTTATTTCTTTAAGATGAGTTATCGCAGAACATTATTCCATTTTCTTTATTGAATCAAAATGAGCAAAGTGTGTCAACTTACTTATTTGTTTCTCACCAAGATATGCAGTGATTCTAGGTGCAAATGTGACTGAACAAAATTTGTTCAGCAGTTACAAGACGTTATTTTTCAAATTTAATTTCTCATCGACAAGGACATCTAAGAATTTCGAAGTTTCCACCCTATTTACTATTTCCTTACCATGTGTTACATTTAGAAATGGTACAGTACCCTTAAATGTGCAAAACTGAATATCTTGTGTCTTTCTAAAACTGAGTGTGAGACCACTCTCAGGAAAAGGGTTTTTTACTTTTGGTCATCAGTCTTCTGACTAGTTTGATGCGACCCGCCACGAATTCGTCTCCTGTGCTAACATTCTTTCTCAATTATTTCCTGGATGTACTCCAATTTCTGTCTTCCTCTTCTGTTTTTGCCCTCTACAGCTCCGTCTAGTACCATGGAAGTCATTCCCTCATGTCTTAACAGATGTCCTATCAACCTGTCCCTTCTCCTTATCAGTGTTTTCCACATATTACTTTCCTCTCCGATTCTGCGCTGTACCTCCGCATTCCTCACCTTATCACTCCACGCATTTTTCAACACTCGTCAGTATCACCACATTTCTAATGCTTCGATTCTCTTATGTTTCGGTTTTCTAACAGTCCATGTTTCACTGCCCTACAAGGCTATACTCCAGACGTACATTCTCAGAAATTTCTTCCTCAAATGAAGGCCGATGTTTGATATTAGTAGACTTCTCTTGGCCAGGAATGCTCTTTTTGCCATTTCTAGTCTCTTTTTGATGTCCTCCTTGCTCTTTCCATCATTGGTTATTCTACTGCCTAGGTAGCAGAACTTCTTAACTTCATTTACTTCATGACCATCAGCCCTGATGTTAAGTTTCTCTCTGTTCTCATGTATACTACATCTCATTACCTTCGTCATTCTTCGATTTACTCTCAATCCATACTATGTACTCAGTAGACTGTTCATTGCATTGAGCAGATGCCATCAGCGAATCGTATCATTTATATCCTTTCACCTTTAATATTAATTCCACCCTCGAACCTTTCGTTTATTTCCATCGTTGCTTCCTCGATATAGAGATTGAAAAGTGTTAGTGATCATTTTAATAACTTTGATTAACATTTCTTCCTATTCTGTACGGATGATAGAATTGATTACAATACTAGTGTCATCTCCAAAAGGAACTACTTCTGTTTCTTGAATACTGGATGGCTGACCGCTTATGTATATGAGGAACAAGGGTGGACCTAAGACTGAGACTTGGGTCACCCACACATGATTTCTCTCCAGTCACAGTTATCTCCTCGGAGCGTACTGGTTGAATTACTACATTCAACTTTCTATATTCTTTTAGAAAGATATGATATTATCCATTTGTTGTTAGTATCATAGGTCCAAAAAACAAACTCTATGTGGGAGAATACTATGATTCACATAGTCAAATGCCTCAGATGGGTCAGAAAAATACCTACCAGCACAGGTTTATAACTGAATGCTCGTAAAATCTGGTGAGGGAACATGTAAATGGCATTCTCAGTAGAGCAACTCTTCTGATAATGATACTGTGATTTGATAATGAGATTATTGTTGATAAGGTTCCATTGTATTGCTGTTATAGAATATATCTCCTTTACATAAATATTTTTCAAATGATATCAACAGTGAAACAGTTCTTTAGCTATTGACAGCTCTCTTATCACCTTTCTTAAAAAGGTGTTTCACAATGGTATATTTCAGTCTCTCTGAAAAAAGGGGCCTTGACATATGGAGAATTACATACTTCACATATGACCTGGGTTATTATACGGAAAAGAATCTGTAGTACTCTACTGGAATCGCCATCAAAACATGATGAGATTTTATATACTGAGGAAATATATAATTATCTTCATTCCAGAAGGAGAAAAGTTGTTGATACAATTTGATGAGAGTTAATGATACAGCTTGCTGCTGAGGTTTTCCTCTTGAAATATTCTACCCTAAACTTCCTACTATATTTAAGAAATGCATACATTTGCCACCTGTGACTCATAATTTATAGCCCTTCCATTCAGTTCAATGGTCATGTTATCCTGTTCTGTGGGTGGTTGTCCTCTCAAATGTTTCCGTAAGTTCCACACAGCCTTCAGTCTGATGCTGAAATTACTGATTTCTCAAATTATGTGCATGTTCCTTGATCTTTTAAAAAGCTTTTTCAGTAATTGTCAATTGTTTTTGCAGTGTACAACAGTTGCAGGATCTCTACTGGTTCTTGCCAGAAGACGAACTCATTTTTTCTTTTAGGAGGTGCTTTCACCCCTCTAGGGGTCCATAGTTTATTAAATGGCTGTTTAATTTCATTTCTGATTAGCTTATGCAGAATGTTAATTTTAAATAATCCCTTGACTTTCTTATGGAATAGATAAAAGTTAATGTTACGATTTCACATAGTATAAATTTGATTCCATGATATCTCAACTGTTCTTAAGAATATTTGTGAAGGAGTCATTAATTATTCTGATTTCCACTGAGCTGTATCGATCCTATAAAGTGATACGTTATTTATCCTAACTATCTGCGCATCATATAAGAGACACTATGTCTTACTGGGTGAACAGTTATATTCTTTCTTTGATTTCACCAAAGAAAACATAATCACGTAATGTCCATTTTTCGAACAACGTTGGATAGTCGATTATTGAAACCAAATTGTAGGATACTAACAAGGTTTATAGGTCATTTTTTCTAAAAGAATCCTTTAGAAAATCTACACCCAGGTCACCAAAGACTATTAACTGCTTGCTGCTGTCTGATATTCAGCACAACAAGGTATCCACACTCCTCAATAACAGTACAAAATTTCCCAGTATGGATCTATATGCAGTTACAGTTGAAAGTGAACCAGTTTTCTGCTTTTGAACTAGTTTTCTGTTTTATATATCTAACAATTACTTTATTTCTATATGACTTCTGCTTGAGTAAGCCGCCAGAGTGTAAGTTTTTTGTATATAACTTCCCTAACCCTTTGATTATATTTTGCTAATACAAGCACAGGATTTCTATCTTTTCATAGCTCTCTAAACTTCCCAAACTCACAAGAAGCTTCTAATTTGTTATTCAGCTCCCTAATATTTTTAAGAAGTAAGCATATCTTACTTTTATGTATATTCTCAGGCATTTTGTGGGGCTCTTCTGTTAGTTTGATTTCTTTCGAAACAGATTGCTGAATCTTAATTGTAACCTACTGAGGTGTCAGTAACCACTGAGATCTCACTTGGTGTGATGGTGACCCATTTCTTCCCCCCCCCCCCCCCCCACCCTTCTCCCTTTCCCCCTTGTATATCAAGAAGTTCGGTTAATCAGTCTATCCTAGCAACAGGCATAGCACTAATATCAGATTTCATTTCATTCAATATCACTGACCACCTCTGTATTCACACAGCTCTCAGCAGTGTTAACTCAGGGCTGGATATGGCGCTGCAGGACCTCCACAAAGCTTTTGCTTGCATTTTCATGAGTAGTTATTTCTCCTGTTTCATTGAAGTAACCCCCAATGCTTCAATTACCGTTCTTAGACAGGCTCTTCTCTGATCTGCCTGTTATAATAACCTGATCCTCTGTGCCCAAACCTTTGCACAAATGCAGTATGTTATGTGTCACCTGGTCAAGGCTAGCACTTGGCTTCACAATATTTGTGACCTCCTATCCTCCTATTATTTTCACCTGTACCATCTCGCCTGTATCCATCCCACAGCTGCTATCTAGCATTAAGCCTCTTTTCTCGCAACTATTTTTGATACTTTCCTACACCGAGTAGATGACATTGAAGAGCTCTTCCGATTTGGCCCATTGCTTGTTACCTTTACCCAGTCCCCATGTTTTTTCGCCCGTCTGGTACAAATTTTACGATATGTGCTTGAGCATGTAGACCACAAATCTTTGCTTCCTGTGCAGCGATTCTCTTCTTTTTTTTTGAGAGCCTACAGTTTTATGGGAAAGCTTCTTTGAGTTATCCATTAATTTCTGTCCTCCAGTGACCCCAGTGAAATTCCGACCACCACCTGCACATACCACTCCCTCTCTGACTATCCTACTGCATTATCCACAATTTTCGTAAGCTACAACACAGATTGCACGCTTAAAAATAAAATGAAATCACTTAAAACACTTTACACTACACGAAACTTTATTATTTATGAACTGCATATTATCGCTTCAGATCTATGATACAATGGAAAAATTATTTGTTTCCTCTTACAACAAAAACTTGGGACTCATTTATCCGCAGTCTCTGTTAAGTAGTCACAGCAGGATGTAATTTTACTGTAGGCAAACTGTTAATAACCAAACGAATAGCGCGAAAGTTTCTAAATCAAACACCTTAAGATTTTCGCTTCTTTCTTGAAACATGAACTTAATAACGTTGGAAATAAAACCAGAACAGTTCAATGGGATTCTCTGAAATACCCATGCCAAAACGTAAATAAAAGTGCGATGGCTAACGGATCTTTCGATCATCTCGTTTTTTGTGGACTAATACGTAAACGACAGTGAAGCCTTTAGTAGTAAACATAAAAACGCACTAATATACGTATTTAATGAGTAATTAGTAATAAACTAATTTTTATGACATTGTAAGTAACTTATCTTTACGAGAGCGCAAGAAATCGGACGTGTCACTCCCGCTGGGCTGCCACCATGTAAAGTTAATTACATTTGTTTCTATGACAGAAAAAGGGTAATCATTTACTGTGCTGCCTGACTACGTCTCTTCTCATCTTTTCTCGATTGTTTTTGGCGTGTAGGCGTCAGTGCATATGAGTTGAACATCAGTACCGGATACGCGTACTCGTTGTCTGCAGCGCCATTTCTTTTAATAGCAGGACCACTTCGGTTGTCATACGCGACTCCCTTGCAACACAGCGGTACGCCCTCATTTGTTGCCTTTTTTGGCAAACCCACCTCGGTTACCATTTCATCAAGATAAGCACTCACGCTCAAAGCGACTGCTTCCACTTTCCTAACACTACTTTAGTCAGCAAGGTCGCAGGATCTCTCCCAAATCAAGAACATTTGAAGCTTCATAGGCGGGGCCCTCCAACCAGCTCTGGATTTTCACGATATAACGCGCCAATTGTGCAGAAGTTGGCACGAAATCCTTCCGGGAGACATTCAACAATTCTATAAATCAATGCTAAGCCATATAACTGCACGCTTGAGTTCCAGTCGTGGACCAACGCTTTACTGTCTTGCAGCCCTCACTCTTGAATAAATGACAAAAATTTTCTGGAATTGTAGTCATTTGCTTGTCTATACAAGTACATCACACCTGCCGATTTCCTTCCCGTTCGGATAATTCAGTCATGGAGCGTCCTCTCCTTGTCTTAGAGCTTATTTCGAAAAATTTTATACGTAAACAAGTTAAGTTCAATAAAATCATTTCGGCACATACCCAACTTTTTTCTAGGAGCTGGACAGCCGTTAAGACTCCTTGCTTATCCAGTCTGAGATATTACTAAGTAATTAATGACAACATCGACAAGGAGGCATCCAATATTCCATCCTATCTTCCTTTCGTAATATTTTCAGCATAGATACTTGAAATGAGAATAAAATAAAAACTTTATCAACTTTTATTTCCTGTTAATTTTCAGCACAACTTATAACAGCTTACCGTGACAAAAAAATAAATCAGCCCATTATGTGTTCCAGAGCTACCAGACGTCTTGGTTGTGGTACCATTGTACACTGGGCTCTGACATAACTGTAACAAGAACTGTCAGTCAGTGTAATTAGCAGTCCATTACACGCAATTTTTCGAAATGCGATTATTTTTTCATTATAATGCTTTCACGTGCATATTTACTGACACTTCGTCCCTAGTCTAAATCCGAATATGTCACTGCCTAATTCGTACGATAATGAGCTCACTAATTTAGGGAGCGAACAGAATTCCAATGCAAACGAAGTACTGTGCCCATTTGTAAACAAGAGTTCTCTACTGCTAATCGCATGAACCACTCCATTAAACGTTACACCGTTCTTGTAAGACCAACTGTTGCGCTTACGCTCCAGTATGGGTACCGTATAGCATACCAGAATTTACGCAGGACAGTGTTTTTTAGTTACTCTGTCTCGTCGCAGAAAACAACATCTGACTTCACAAAATATTCCCGTGGTGGTAGGGGAAACCAAAACTCACTATGAAAGAAGAACGATAACTCTCTGGACGCGAGGCCGAAGTTTTAATTAAATAAGTTGTGCATAGTCACTTCAGACACAGTGTTTGCACTAACTAACGAAAAGGCTACCTGCAATGTGCATTAGTACTCCAGTCTACGTCAGCGCAAGAATATGTAGACTACCCTCACCTCATACAACCTTTTGCATCGATCAGTATTGTAGACCCTTTAATAACAGGCAAAAGCGCAAAAATCGTTCATATTTGAGAAAAATTTAAACACCAAGCCGCATCTTGCAAACGAATCCCGTAAAGGATAGAGAGAAGTCTTTCAATTGTTTAACTTCCTGAGATTTTCAACTGTCAACAAAATCTCTTTACCTGGGACAGCGATCATAAGCGTATTGTATATTGAATGTATAATAACGTTTTTGTAATGAGCTCTTAAGTGAGACTGAATTACCTTCGTACAAATATATTAGAGTTCCTTGTCGTAAGAAATAACTTTTGACATAGTCGAGTTAACTCGTAATGTACTAGCATTGGAGATAATGTGTTCTTCCTTTATCATTCTGAATTAATTTCGTCAAAGTATCAGTTTTTCCGTCTGCCTAAAACAGTCAACCGCCGTCTTTGGATTGTAGCTTTCGATTTTCAGTTCCGAAACTGCCACAATATTAACATATCAGCGTTGATAGACGTAGTAATAATTCAGAGTGTTATCTCTAGATACTCTCACAAAGTATCTTTTCAAATAAAAACACAGTAGTATCTTCCAAAGGTAACTGAAAAACCTACGCTAGTAGGACAGAGCTCATTAGCTTGTGGTAAGGGGCCAAAATAAGTTCCTGTCAGTTTCACTCAACATACAAACTGTATTTATCAACACACAATATTACAACAAGGATGCAAAACACTTAAAAGTTTAATTGTCCTCCCTTCATTAACTTTGGATCGGCTGTAGGTCATGCTGAAAATCCAAGACACAAGACCTAAGCAAGAAATAGAAATACAGGGTTATTCTAGAGGTTTCACCCAAAAATATTTTCTAAATATTCAATCCATACAGCAATCTTAGGAACTTAATTTTAATGGAACTTGCCTGGAGGCCGCATAATAAGCTATAAGAAGAGTTACAATCAAAATGTAGAAGGCCTTATATTAAAAGATTTCATGCAAAACGCCAAGACATGAACATTAATTTAAGAGATATTAGAACTCGGCTGAAAGCCGCACATTAACCATATAACTAATACCCAAACAGGGAAATTACTATATAACACACAAGGAACGGTGCTCAGAAGTTTCCAAGGGTCAGCCTGGGATTGCAACACTAACGCCCGTTTAGGTGAGACAGGCAGTCTGTCCAATGACTTCTTAATTTGAAGGCAACCCAACCGAAAGACAGCCGACCGACCAATCAACAAAATCAGTTCCACTCCACGCAACAAGCAAAACGACCACAAGATTTCGACACAGCGACACACAGAATATTGGCACCCACAACGACTAACAACACCTCAGTTGTCGAACTACACGCTGCGCTGGACAGGTGCAAGGCAGAAGATACCGCTGGTCAACTTCTATAACAGGAAATACATTAAGTTAGACTCCTTAGGAAGACAGCCGGAATCTTAGCCGACTTACATACACATACGTTGTTGCTAGCGAGAATGTCCCAAAGCGACAAGCAGGAGCAAACGAAGGAATGTAAACAGTCGAGGTTCGTAGTAGGTTCAGTGAGGACTCAACTTTCATGTCCAAGACCGGTTGACGACGCACTTCGAAGCGCTCGCAAGCAGCACCTCACACTGAAACCACGCGTGTACGCCGCCAGCGGCTCCGGCCCAACTTCGCGCGACGGGTTCTTCCTTGCTGCTCCTCGCCAACCGACCGACAGCACTGCTGGTCCGTCTCCGACAGATTCCACTGCTGGTCCGTCATCATCTACTTCGTGACCATCAGTCCTGATGTTATGTATCTAGCTGTTCTCCTTTCTGGTATTTCTCATTACTGTCTTTCTTTGATTTCCTCTCAGTCTATTTTCTGCACTCGTTCGACTGTTCTTTCCATTCAGCAGACCCTTCTTCACTTTTATTCAGGATAGCAAGATCTTCAGCGAATCATGTCATATATATCCTTTCATCTTGAACTTGAATTCCAATAGTGAACCTTTCTTTTACTTCTATAATTGTTTCTTGTATGTACAAAATGAACAATATGGGCAAAAGACTACACACATGTCTTGCAGCCTTTTAAATCCGACCACTTCGATCTTGGTTTTCCTCTCTTACAATTCCCTCTTGGCTCTTGTACATATTATATATTATCCGTCTCTCCGTATAGTTAATCCAATTTTTCTCAGACTTTCGAACATCTTGAACCAATTTACATTGTCGAACGTTTATTCAAGGTCGACAAATGGTAAGAACGTATCTTTTTAGTTTTTATTCCATTATCAACCGCAATGTCAGAATTGCCTTCCTGGTGCCTTTACTTTTAATAAAGCCTAAGTCATCGTCATCTAACAAATACACAGTTTCCATTCCCGCTCTTCTGAATATTATTCTTGTCAGCAACTTGAATTCATGAGCTATTAAGCCGGTTGTGCAATAATTCTCGCACTTGTCAGTTTGCGCAGTCTACGGAATTGTACGCATGATATTTTTCCGAAACTCATATGGTATGTCGTCAGACACACACACACACACTCTACACACCAACGTCAATAGTCGTTTTGTTGCCATTTATAATCGAATATTATCTATCCCTCCTGCCTTATTTGATCATAAGTCCATCAAAGCTGTCTCAAATTTTGATTCTATTACTGGATCCCCTATCTCTTCTAAATCGATTCCTGTTTCTTCTTCTATCAAATTAGACAAATCATGTGCCTCATAAAGGCATTCAGTTTGTTCTTTCCATCTATCCGCTCTCTCTCTTGCATTTAACAGTGGTGTTCCCGTTGCACGCTTAATGTTACCATCCTTGCTTTTAATATCACGGAAGCTTGTTTTAGCTTTCCTGTAAGCTGAGTCGGTCCTTCCGACGACCATTTCATTTTAGATCTCTTGACATTTTTCATGTAGTCATTTCGTCTTCCCTGCACTTCTTTTTTATATCATTTCTCAGCGACTCGTATTTCGGTATTCCTGAAACTCCCCGAACATTTTGGTATTTCCTTCTTTCATCGGTCACCCGAAGTATTTCTACTTTTACCCAATTTTCATCGTAGTTACATGCTTTGTATCCATCATTTTCTCTCCAACTTCTGCGATTGCCCTTTTTAGACATGTCCTTCGTTTTCAACTGTACTACCTACCGAGCTATTTCTTATTGCTGTATCTATAGATGCAGAGAACTTCAAACGTATTTCGTCATTCCTTAGTACTTTCGTGTCATACTTCTTTGCATATTGATTCTTCCAGACCAAATAATTAAACTTGAGCCTACTCTTCATCACTACTACATTGTCTGATCCTGGCTGCTCCTTACAATCGAGTATATGATTTAGGTATCTCCGTTGACGATGATGTCATGTAGCATAAATCTTCCCGTACCACCCTGTATTTACCAGGCATGCCTTCTCCTCCTGTGATTATTGGACAAAGTACTCACTATTACCGGCTGAAATTTTCTACAGAACGTAATCAGTCTTTCTCCTAACTCATTTCTTTTCCCAAGCCCATATTCTCCTGTAACCTTTTCTTCTACTCCTTCCCCAAACAACTGCACTCCAGCCCCCATGACTATGAAGTGTTCATCTCCACTTTCGTACTGTATTACCCTTTCAGTACCATCATATACCCTTTCAGTACCCTCATACACTTTGTCAATCTCTTCATTTTCAGCTTGCGACGTCGGCACGTATATCTCAACTATCGTTGTTGGTGTTGGTTTGCTGTCGATTCTGATAAGAACTATCCTAACATTGAACTGTTCAGAGCAACGTACTCTCTGGCCCACTTTCCTATTCATAACGAATCCTACTCCATTTATACCATTTTCGTATATTGTTGAAATTATTCTATACTCATGTGACCAGGAATCGCTGTGTTCTTTCCATTTCACTTCACTGACCGCTACTTTATCTAGATTGAGTCTTTGCACTTCCTTTTTCCGATTTTCTAGCTTCCCTACAACGTTCAAGTTTTTGATATTCCACCTCCCCCCCATACTCGGACAATGCTGTCCTTTCTTTGGTTGCACTTCCTTTTTCAGAGATTTTCTAGCTTCCCTACAACGTTCAAGTTTTTGATATTCCACCTCCCCTCACTCCCATACTCGGACAACGCTGTCCTTTCTTTGGTTACACAACCTTTATCTCATGGTCACCTCCCGCTTGACAGTTCCCACACGCAGATCCGGATGGAGGACTTTTACGCAATATTTTGTCAATGGAGAGATCATAATGCCAACTTTTTAACTACAGATCACATGTCCTGTGGATACCCATTATGTGTCTTTCATGTAGTGGTTTTCGATGGCTTCTGCATCCTCATGCCGTTAACCACTGCTGATTCTTCTGCCTTTAGGGGCATTTTCCCTCCCTCTGGACAAGAGAGTGTCCTGAACGTATGTCTGCTGCTCCGCCAACTTTGACAAGGCCATTGGCAGAATGACGGTGAATTCTTATGCCGAAGTCTTTTGCCGCCAATGCTGATTATTAATCAAAAATTAAGCGGTAGCTGGTTTCAACCGATAACGTTTTGATTACTACTCAAAGACATTACCCCTAGACCTCAGGTTCTTACGAGCGTTGATATATTCTTACTAATTCGCCGACCCAGTAGCGACCCTGGATAAGTGCGAGACAAAAGCAGAAGAACGAGGAATTTGGAAGCTTTAGCTATGGATAAATTTAAACAATCTTGATTTGAATTAGAAATCTTGCCACTGGTATTAAATACGTTCTAGAGCTTTCTTATAACTTCAGCCAAATCGCAAACCTCTTGACTTCAGTAAGGGAAATTGTGATGAGCACCACAACCATGGTCTGACTGGACAACGAGGTGGCAGTGAGTGTGACGTACCTATTTTGAACCCAACTCTAAATTTATAAGACATATGTGTCCCGACCACTTTAACACACAACTAGTTGTTCCTTCTCAATCTCATTACAAGGAATCCGCCACAACGTGATCCTGATCGATTAGTGAGACGGGACTGGTGCGTTTGCTACAGGTTTCTCGGTTTCGTTTTGGGGTAATTTGCGGACAAACTGACCGTAAGGCATTTGCATGTCATAATTGCTGTTTACTGGCAAGTCTAACTGAAATGAATGTTTTCTTCTTCGTAATGAACAAAAACCAACGTTGTCACCTGAACTAGCAATTGTCCAGTGCTACAGGCTCTTAGGTTCGATCAAACGACTGGCCCGTGGAAACCTGGGTGCTTCGAGATGTACTCACCAACTTAGGGATAAACCACACAAAACGGCGCCTTAGTATAAATTCCCGATACTACTACGTTATTACTAATTGTTAGTAAGACCTGACTTAAGTTAGTGAAATGTGTCTAAGCAAAAGAAGAGGTGGTGAAAAAATTGCATATCTATGACAGGATGTGGAACAGTCATTCCAGAAGACTTTCTGCAAACGTGACTTGGTTTTGACATCACGCGCAGTATCGAAAACAGTAGTAACTGCTGTCGACTTTCGTTAGAAATCGATACAGGTCACTCACAAGACTTCATGTACGTGTGTTGTAGATTTATGAAAACACTCCGTTCTCGGTACGATTTATTATAATAATTGGTGCAATTAAACGTCATACAATGGTTTAGCGAAGGCTTTCTCTTTCATACAAAACTTTTCTCTCAGGAATAAGTTGTTCTCATTAATAATTTACAAATGAGACAAGCTTTTATTATAACTTGCAGTCTTCCACTTCAAGAAACGGTCAATTCATAAATTCTCACAAACATGTCACCAATATTATTAAATGGCAGTTGATAATGCATCAACGATATAAGCCTTAAAGACATAGAAAGATAACTAAGAAAGGAATAATCCGTGACAAAGTGCGAGCGTAATAGACAATGCGATGGTATTTGGAGTCGAAGGATGTAGTTTCGCATCCCACTCCACTTTCAAGAGTTGTTAACACATTTTGTGACTTTCAATACATATACGTTCTGCAATAGTCGACTATATTTACATTTCTGTCTGATTATAGAAAGAAAGATGAAGTAAATATTGGTTATTTCCGAGTGCATGGTTAAGCAGAAACCGAAGAAAAGAAACAGAGTTTCTGTGAGTGAAACGAGGAGCATTAACATTTATATTCTTCCTTGTGACAAAGACTATAGCTATTATTGCGGTTCTCTATACTCCGTTTGGTGTATTTGCAGAACGTCTTGTAACACGAGTGTTACCCAAAATTCACCAAAGCCAAAGAGCAATACTTCCAGTTAAGCTCGGAACCATTCATCAGAAGAAACCATCCAAGTCCAAGCTATTAATCACTTCCAGCAGAATTAAAAATCTACATTCCTTTATTTTCTGGCTATGAATACATCAACGTGGAACTGAAAATCCTAACTACATTTCATTTCCAGTACGATATTCAAGAAGAAACCCAACATGACCTTACGCAGTTCAGCATTGAATTTAATTTCTTTTATAAATTATAGAGTCCTGCCTCCGGCATTCGGGATTATTTGTTCTTTAACGCTCGCCACATCCTCTCTCGGCCGTGGTCTATCCTCGGATGGTGGGCAGTTGCTGGTGCTTACTGATGCAAACTGTGCTTTCTGCAACGTATATTTCGCATTGATTAAACATAGAATTTTCCACTTTTTTGACCTTGGCTGCGTTCTTAACTGCCCCTTTACCAAACATCATCTCCAAACGAGCATGTCCCAGGGCCGGCTTAAAAAGTAAATTTTGTCAGTTTGGTGGCTGACTTTTCTCGCGCATACTATGTACGATGTGAAATTTGTCAGTTATTTGTTTGCCACTCATGACAAGTGTGACATATTTTTTGAGATGTCACTCTTGTTTCAAAGGACACTTTCATGTGAATCAAAATTTCACTTTGACGCACAATTGATAAAATTGATTTGAGCCTATTTCACTTCTTAGACGACACTATAAACTGTCGAGACCGCTAAAGAGAACCAAATATGGTTTCCCTGTGCGTCTGACGACTGACCTTTTCTTCTTTGTAGCAAATTACAAGAATGGAGACAATCGATCCGTTACATTTTCCATGGCACCTGAGCTATTATTTACATTGAAGAATATCTACTTTCTGAAAAATATGGTATGGCAATGGTTTCTATGTTCCGCTGTGTTTCTCGTTAAATATATCGGTCACACAAAATTACTAAACGAACGATGAAATCAAACTCTCTTTACGTGAAATCGTTTGATTTCCGATTTGTTCGCCACTTTAGCGCTACAGCAAACTCACTCTGCTTGAAGCACTGATTTCCATATTCGGTAAATAAGTGTAGCTTTGATGGTAAGCGCTGTTGATTTGCTCTGCTCTCAAGGCGTGGTTTTTGTAGGAAAATATTTAATGTCGGCGAAAATTGTACATTGCCAGAAATTGTTTGATTTTCAGAGCTTTCAGTAGCATGTTGATGAGACGCAGTCGCAGCACCCATCCCAAATTTTGAGATTCTCTCACAATCCACATCTGTGCCGCAGCCATCCTGCTCGGCTAATTTATGATTCGAGGACAGCACTTCATATATGTATACACTTCTTTTATCTTCGCAGATGTTCCGCAGAGCTCTCGCCTTTTTCTGTCTCCCTTGTGCGCGGGAGACAGACACCGAAGATCTTCGTGTCGTAGCGGTCTGCGATGACGACGCAGACCCTGTAATGTTGGACCCACAGGTGAGCAGCATCGAGGAGTGTGAAGAATATAACACTGAGGGTTAGGGGAAGCCAGATTCTACATAATCCTAGTGGTCATTAATCAACACATCACATTACAGATTACCGCGAGAACTTCTGTATTTTCTAGAGTTGGCACAGGTACTGGTAGCTAAAAGCGAGCCATCACTTACTGTTTTCAGTAATTCCAGCGAATTTTCTTTGATGGGAGGACGGGAATGGTTTACTCAGCCTCCTGAGACCAACCGAGGAACTAGTGAGACTCGGACGTGCGGACTCCTGGACATGAAAACTGACAATGACCTGGAATTTGTTGCCGAATAAATGGATCAGCCCTCTGGAGCGAGTGGGGAGGGGGTGGGGCGAGGTAAGGCTCGTTAAACAGGTAAACAAAATTACCATTCCTTTATGTTATCATTTTGGTTTGAGGACAGAATACATATCAAGTACGTGTAGTAATCCATGAAAGTGATATATATAAGCAATGGACTTATTTCCGTGAGAATGAGGATTATTGTTGCTTCATGGACACATGACTGACCGTTCCCTTGCTGATTTGTGTCTTCTGCAAAGCAGAACATCCTGTCGTGTGAGCTCCATCGTGGTCAGGCTGTCCGAACTAAACAGAAAATCGTGAAACGGATGATCTGTATTTCGGTTTCCTCGCAAAGCAAAGACGTATGAATGTACCTGATCGAATGTAGCCGGAGAGTAACATCAGTACTGAGTCCACAGCTAATATTAGCGGGTCAGCATACCCGGCGTTTAAAATTTCGTGTTGGCTAGGGTTGCCGTTAAGTACTTCAGGAGACAACGATCGTATGCTCTCGTCCGCACTGCCACATAAACCCGTCAGCATGCCGTATTAACCTGATATATATCTTACACAGGAAGCCGGACTTCTGTGTTACACACTGAGAAAATTACGTGACACTAGTTACACAATGATAAAATCGGAGTATCTTGTATTGGAAAACATGAGTGTCTTAGATTGTGGCTAAACATCAGGAAAGAAATAAAGTAAAAACAATAAACGAAAACAAAACTCCCACAGGATTTCAACGTGGTGTGGATGCGGTTCCGTTTGGGCCCCGGTCAAGAGGAAGGTGGTCCTCCGAAGTCAGAAGAGCCGCAGAAGATGCCGACGTCAGCTGATGCTGCAGACGTCAGTCCTTGGCTGCAGGACACACAGCAGCAGGAGCGCACCATGGGGAAGGTAAGACGACATTATGATTACCAGGGAGGGCAAAAATATTGAAGGTACACCGAAAGTCAGGCAGTCGGATTCCAATTCTGAATTTGTACTCGTTGGGTAGTAGTTATTCTTCTACCTCGTATTTACTGTGAGTGCCTCTCCCTCGTGTCACGACCTCGTTATTCGAAAAGGGCGTTGGTAGCCCTCGTGAACATAATAATTTAGACAGGGATCCACAGATATAAAGTTCAATGTCACTGTTAGGACCATCCTGTTGACGCAACATGTTAATGTAGCAAAGTCTTGAGGCAATTATGGAAATTTCCTATACGACAGAGTACAAATATAAGACAGTAATTTGGCACCAGTTCTCTATTTATGAATGTGTGTAGTCTTGTACGAAAGGGGAGCATGGACTAAAGGAATACAGTTTCTAAATCTAACACATATCGATTTAATGTGAGATAAAATTTAGAGGAGAACCAATGTAAAAGTTTTATGTTTGAAAGGGTACATCACTGAGTTTAAAATCTCCTGTTGAGTAAAAGTCTCCATTGCGTAGTTGAACCCTGTCTATATTATCTTGCTAGGAACACCCTAGGTATGCTTTCGAGAAGATTGTAATAAACCTGCACAAACCTCTGGCACTCCTCAACAGTGGTCATCCAGACGTCATACAGTGTTTGAAGACAGTACCTCCAAACGATCACTGTACGTTGTATCACGTCCCGAGCGTTTTCTACTGAGTTGACTTAGCAATCTGCTGACTGCTTTCGTGCGGCGCACCACGAATTCCTCAACTTTCTGTAACATCTTCATGAAGAAGCAGGTTATGCACCCTAAATGCCGTAAATTTTTTGCTGAATGTGCCCTACCTTCTGTCTTCCAAATCAATTTATACCCTATACAGCTCATAGTATCACAGAGGTTTTTCCCTGATATCTTAACCCATGCCATGTCATCCTCTCCCTTCTTTTCACTCTTTTCGGTATGCTTCTTCCTTCGGGTATTCTGTGTGCAACAACATTTCCTATTAGTCCTCCGAATTCTTAATATTCTGCTATAGCGCCACATGCAAAACGCTTCGATTCTTTTCCGTTCCGGTTATCGTAAGGTGTATGAATCACTACCATGAGAATCCTGTCCTCAAAACGCACATTCCTTCTGTTTGATACCAGTAGAATTCTCTTGGCCACATTTGTCCTCTTTAACTATGCTACTTCGGTTTCTATGTCTTCCTGGAATCTTCCATCATGGATTATTTCCCTACCAAAGTAGCAGAGCCCCCTAATTCGCCTACGTCGTGATCCCGAATTTTGACGTCAAGTGTCTCGGTATTTTTATTTCTCCACTTCTCATTATTTTTCTCATTTGTTGGTTTGCTCTCAATCCACATTCAGTGCTCATTAGACTGTTCATTCCGGGCAACAAATCTGTTCTTCTTCTTCACTTACACTGAGAATAGCATTGTCATCAACGAATATTATTATTCATATCCCTTAACCTTGAGTTTTATACCAACCCTTGAACCTTTCTTTAATTTCCATCATTCCTTCTGTGCTGTAATGATTGAAAAGAAGGGTTGAAGGACTGCATCCTTTCTTACACTATTTCTATTCCGAGACCTTTGAGCATTGTCTTTCAATTTTCGTTTATTGTTTATTCCTATGTCTCTCAGAATTTCGAATGTCTTACAACATTTTACATAACTGGAAGATTTTTCCAGGTTTAATTACCCTACGACCGTGCCTTGATTTTTCTTCAGCCCTCCTTCCGTTGTCAGTCACAATTCTAGATATTCCTATCCACTTTTCTGTATATTATTCTCGTCAGCAGCTTGGATTCTCGAGCTGTTGAGTAGATTGTGTGATAGCTCTCGCTCTTATTTACGCTTGCTGTCCTCGGAATATTATTGATGACGTTTTTCCATATATCGTGTTCATGTAAGGAGCATATACCAACGGAATGCACGTCTACATGTTCATGAACTTTACAGTTATAGGACGGAGTAATTCATTCAATAAGGGATTCCGCCCATGTATAACGAAGGGAATTCTTCCACGTACTCAATGCTTCTTTTTACAATTGTACGGAAATTGTTTTCTCCGCAATTCTATTCAGTACCTCCTGATTAGTTGCGTGATCTACGCATCTAACCTTCAACGTTTTCCCGTAATACCAGATATCAAAAGCTTCTACGGTATTTCTTTTTTCTATTTTAAGCAATTTTGAAAGTATCTCAAGTAGATTTAGATGACAATGTCCCACGAAATTTAACGAATTAAATAAAAGATAAAGTAATGAGGTAGAATATTTATAAGTGTTTAAAGGAGATCAAAGGACGAGCGATATTACATTCCTTTTTTTAGAAAATGCCCAAGTTTGAAACAGGCATAGCGCTCTTCGCGTCCGACGGAACAGACAGAGCTCAACGTGGATCACTGATTACTCAGACAGGGTCATCAGCACGTGACCGTTAACGATTCCGTTGCACAGTGCTGAGTAGCACAGTGGTTAACACACTGGACTCACTTTCGGGAGGACGACGTTTCGAACACCTTCCCGGCCATCGTGACTTAGGTTTTTCGAGGTTTCTCTAAATCGCTTGAGGAAATTCTGGAGTGTTTCCTTCGGAAGGGCACGGCCGTTTTCGTCCTCCATCCTTCCGTAATCAGAGCTTGTGCTCGGCCTCTAATGACCTCGTCCTCGACAGGACGTTAAACGCTAATCTCCTGTTACCCTACCTCCTCCGATTCCGTTGAGAGTTGCGAAACCATCTCTTGCGCGGGAATACAGAAATATATCAACATTATTTCGTCTCAAGAATTAAATGGTCCATATCTCCGAGTGCAGTGAAATGCATGTTAATCCACACAACAATCGCGAACTACGAGACAGTTCATCTGGAGGCATTAATAGTGTCTAATCAACTGATAGTAGTAACACAAGATTTCCATATTTCATTCTTTATTCAAACTTTCGTTCTTAGAGGAGCTCTCACTACTAATGTGAAGTAGATCTTCGGCAGTGTCCTATTGCAAAGTGATTGTTCAACCAATATTAACTTTTTCCGAAACCCTTGTTAAGCTGTGCGCATATCAAATTACATATTCGTGAACAGTGGAGCTGTAAGCATTTCAATGTGAGTACTCGTTTTCTGTGCAGGTGCGTGACGCGACTGCTTTCTCGACGGTCGCCGAGGTGCACTCCGCCCCAGACGATGGCGCTTCCAGTGGAGAGGAGGTGGCGCCCCCAGCTCGCCGCAGACGCGGCTCCCGCCGTTGCTGGGCGGAGAGACTGGCCGAGAAGGTGGTCGTTCTGCCACACGGTCGCCAGGGCTACCGCCTAAGTAGGAGATAAAGTTTTGACATGGGGAAGGAGAACTGAAACCCTGCAGAAAGCCGGCCGCGGTGGTCTAGCGGTTCTGGCGCTGCAGTCCGGAACCGCGGGACTGCTACGGTCGCAGGTTCGAATCCTGCCTCGGGCATGGGTGTGTGTGATGTCCTTAGGTTAGTTAGGTTTAAGTAGTTCTAAGTTCTAGGGGACTTATGACCTAAGATGTTGAGTCCCATAGTGCTCAGAGCCATTTGAACCATTTTTGAACCCTGCAGAAACTGCAATTTTCTGGTCATGTGAAAATTGTACAGTTCACAACAACAGGGAAGAGAGCTTCTAAATCTTTCCGTGAGATATTATGGAATAATATTGTTCGGCAGGAAGCTAAGAAAGAAATTTTAAAGTGTGTAGGGCACTGAGGAGATGTGGCGTGTAACGAGGATAGTTAGTGAGATAATTAGGACATTGGAAAAGGATTATATGAGAAGAAGTCTGCAGGTAACGAGACAGGCTAAATTACGAAATGAAGTGTGGACTTCAATGGAGATAACGTGCTCCATAGCAAAGTCTTTGCAGAATACGGACCTTTGGTGGGACTGGTACGTCCGAAGATTCATCAAAAATTGTCGCCAAAAAGTTTTATACTGGGAACCACGCGGAAGAAAGAGGAGAGACCAGCGTTAAAATGGGAAGAATAGAGACAAGAAGGAATGGAAGTCCGGAACACTGGAACGGCAACAGCCTATCGAGCTCGAAAACTACTGTTAGGATCAAACGCCGTCGAATAAGAGAAGAACTTTTTCGCTGCTCAGCTTCGACTTATCGTGCAAATTGAAAAAAATGATATTGATGGATCACGGGGTGATTTTCAGAACTGTTTCTCACCGGCTAATAGCTTTCACGAGCTTATTGGAAACCAGTAACTGAAGACATTAAATCTCAACAACAACGTAGCAGTTGAGCTTTCGCATATTCAGCAAGCAGCTAAACGAAGGAAACTGGTACAGTGGAGCGTCCGGTGTTTCTGAAAAGAAGTCAAACATTTTTGGATTTTGTGCCCCGTTGAAGGGACTCATGTAAATTGATGTACTAAAGTCACTGTTTTGTATATTGACAAACCATTTGCTTAACACTTAATAAAATTTTATAGATGATATAACATCAATTTTTCGGTTTGTTTTTGTAAAAATACTATTAGAGTCTTACAGCATTTGTGGTTTATGAAAATTTGTTGCTGTTAGATATTCTGTGAGGACTACGCGAGTTAAACTGATGATAGGTCTACGGATTTAAAGATGCTAGGACACAAAATAACACTCTCGGAAGAAGGGTCTTGGCTTCGTCTTTTCGCACCTATATGAATTTGGAATGTTTGAAGCGTCATAATTAATCGGCAATCGGCTGTAGGCATTACGTTCAATTACATGAAGAGAATTTTCTAAACAATTACTAAAATACGTAGTTATCTCGATGAAATTGTCACAATGGCGCCTATACAAATTTCGTTCAATCCCGTTATTGCCATTTATAGAAGAGTACACACCCACTTTTCATACCAGTACATTTTCAAAGATATGTAGACCCAAATACGTCAGTGGCAGGTGGAGGAAAGATATCGAGGGAACTGACATAGGAAGGAAGACAGGCAAATGATAAACACCACTTCAAAAATATAAACTCGACGCCCTCCTTTGGAAACAGTATGAACTTCTTTCACCGAAAAGACCCATTTCTTGGTTATTAATTGCTTAATGTATAATTCATTCAGGAAATTTACCAGAGTAATCTTATTAGCACAGGAAAAGGAGGAAACGTTAATAGGTCGTGTAACGTCCCTTAGCAAAAGACATATTTTGTAGTAAAGAGAAAATATTGTGCATCGTATTCTGTTATTGTATGGAATTATGTATTTTTTTATTATTATTATTTATTTTAGATAATATCTGTGTCGGCGAGTACTGAAACCGCACAGACGATAAATATCATACAAAGATGAAAAAATATCACTAGTATAAATAATACAGAACGAACATTAATTTCTTTGTCTTCCTCTTGGAGTTACGGGAGTAAGATAGCCTGTGTCGCAGTTGTACATGCTAACGTAGTCTTCTTTTGTCATGGTTAATCGATGTACGCCATTACGTACTCATTAAAAAAAAAAAGGTGTGTATTGTAGATAAGTTAACATATTTGAATGTTTTGAATAGAGTTATTTAATGAAACCTTGCATTATTATTTGTAGTAGCTTGCTTAAATTATTATCCCATCCTTTTAAGACATTTTCAGTTATTTAAATATTATCCGTGGTGCAGAGCTGCGCTACGAACGAACAAGCCGCTGCCGCGGCGCATTCAAACTGCATTAAAAGAAATGGATCATACCGCAAAGAAGCGGGAAGGTAATAGTGAAATAAAATCATCTCTTTCAGCTTCCGGACTTGCAGAGCAGAGCAGCAGATTTTATGATGTGTTTTGCAGGTTGACGCGGGCTGCTGATAATATATTGCCAACAGTACAAAAGAGATAATTTACCTTCGTAACATAATAGGAATTTTCCTGTGCTTAGTTCTGGTCTGGCAAACCTTATAGTGAAAACGTATTTTTCTCCGACAATAGTATCATGTTCTTGTGCTAGTCGTGGTAATTATTGGTGTTTTACGCTTAACAAAAATCCACTGCAAAATGTTGAACAATCTTTGCGAACTGTAACATCAGTATTTCACAACAAAGTAATTTTCATTTTCAATAACTATAAAGTAGGGAAGATATGTTGTTTTTTATAGTGAGTTACAGTAACTAAAAATGTTCCTTTAATAGAAAGCCAGATACAGAACAATAAGAGCCCAATATATTCTGTTTTGTTGAAAATTAATGATTATAAAGAAATTCTTGGCACAGCATTACTAAAAGGTATTTCGCGGCTCTTTTCGTATATGCGTTATTACGCGAGCAATAACAAGAACAAAACCAAAATTAATAGAAAAGAGTAATTTACGAGTTACGCGAAAGTCGTTATAAGTACAAGCTGGGAATATATAGAAACAGTTAATTAATTGCTGATACAGAACTCCGAAAACAAGTTATGTAGAAATTAATGAATCACTATCAGTTCACTATCCGAAAACTGTTTAATTTGTAGTCAAAAGTTCCGTGAGTTTTAAATATATCACGAATCACTTAGAGGTTGAGAAAGAAGGTATCACATTTAAGCAGTGGAATGAAACAAGATATCTTTAGTTCATGTCAAAACAAACGTTAAGAATCGCTAAAAAATAATTGAATTAGTGTTTCACAGTTTTTGGAGAAGTATGATACAGGTACACCGTCATCTATATTATTACTCTGCAAATCTCAATTATGTGCCTAGCAGACGTTTCATCGAATCACCATCAAGTTATTCCTCCATTGCTCCATGTGCTCTCGAATAGCGTGCGGGAAATAGGAACAGCTAAATCTTTTGTTTCGAACTCCAATTTATCTTATTTTATTATAAAAACCACTTCTCCCTATGTAGGAGGATGCAAATGAATTTTTTTGGAATTCCGAGGAGGAAGCTGATGATTGAAATTTCATGTAGAGATCCTGCCTCATCGAATAGCGCCTATGTTTTAATCCGCGTGTGATATCCGTGACACTCTCTACCGCTGAATTTCTTTGAACGTTCTCTACGTTCTCCTTCAATCTCATCCGATACAGAAGCCACATCGCACAGCAACGCTCGAGAAGATGACGTACAAGCGTAGTGTAGGCAGTGTCTCTTTAGTAGACCTAAATCACTATAAGTGGTATGTATGTTGCTTGATGATAAGATTCGATAACTCAAGGGGTACGTGTAGCAGAAGTTGTGGAAGAGGAACGCGTATTATACGAAATGAGTACACTAATAGCATCGATGGTTTTCCATTCTGGCTAGTGCTTCTTGATAGCATACAGAAATTAATTCGAACAAAAACTCAACTAAACTATCTGGCTTTTTCAGTGGAGTTACCTATAAACACATCGTACCATCCCATACCACCCAATTACCCTACCCCTCATCCCCTGCAACGCCCATAGTTACAAATACGAACACACACTATTCATAGAAATTGTTGTAGCTGCTAACATAATAATTTACGCTGCATGGATTAAAAAAAGTAACCGATAATTTGGGATTACTGAAGAATGGGATACAACGCGTCGGCTTTGACCAATGATCTCAGAAATTACTTCAGATTTTGTATTGCACAGAATTTACAGCAGGGATGAATGCTGAGAAACAACAGAATGCAGGGCAGAGAAAAATATAGTAGACATCTATCACGTACATTCATATTTCGAACATAGTGTTAAGTATATCGCTTCTTTGAGTCCTAGTATCCTATTCTTCAGTTGGCTTAATAGCTCACCGCGTGGGGTAGCCGTGCGGTCTAGGGCGCCTTTTCACGCTTCGCTCGGCTTCCCCCGTCGGAGTTTCGAATCCTCCCTCGGGGATGGGTGTGTGTGTTGTCCATAGCGTATTTACTTGAAGTTAGATTAAGTAGTGTGTAAGCCTAAGGACCGATGACCTCAGCAGTTTGGTCCCCTACTCCTTATCACAAATTTACAATTTAAGAAGCTTAACTGAAGAATGAGATACTAGTGAAAAAAGAAAAAGAGAGAAGTAAGAGATACAAATTTTGCAGGTTTAGCTTTTTTCAACTCCGCTACTACTGACTTCCTATTACTCAACTACGTAGTTGACCTATATAGGTCAACTGAAGTACGGGATACACAACTGAAAAATATCGTAGTGCTAGCAGTGTTAGCGAAGGCAAGGAATACACGACTACAAATTTCGTAGCAACTGTAGTGCTAGTGAAGTCGAAAGAAAGCGAAAACTGAAAAATTTGTATTCCGTACTGCAGTTGAAGATCCGGGTCTAGTTTAGCAGGGGACACAACCCGTCGGCTTTGAACAATGACGTCATTTCTTAGTAATAGATAGTAATGTCTTCACTTCGAGGCATAGATTATAAATGAGTTCTGTGTTCCTGATAAGCGCTATCACTGTACATCAAAATAATTATTCATAATGATATTGAGGTAATTTGGAGTATTAGTTTGTTATTGTAGAACAATTTTTAATCTTATTTTCGTTTATAGAAATGGATTTGCCTATTTGTGGGTATGTAATTTTCGTTACTGTCTGTCTAGACGAGCTTCGGTTATTCCTCGACATTTCCGTGTGGTAAGGTTACTTTTCCATTTGCTTCTTTCACTGTATTTCACAATTTTGGCATATTTCACAGTTTTATTCCACCAATATGTGTGTTTTCGTGTTGTGAAGTACGTAATAGAAATTTCTCAGCTGTCGATCTTCTTTCGTTTCCCAGCACTAGTATCAGTTCGACATTTTCGAATGTTTACTTGCTATATTACAGGCGAAACCCCCGACACACCTAAAATTTGTACCCCTTCCTTCACTTCGCCTTTACACTGACGACACAACTATAATTTGTATCCCGTCCTTCACTTCACCTTTACACTGACACTATATATGTCAATTGGCGAGCAAGATACAAATATTGCGTATAGCTATATAGCTCACGTAACGAATGGGATACTATTAGCGCCCATGGCAACACGAAAACTGTACCCCATAGTGAAGTACGGGGTGCAAATTGTACATGTATCGTCTTCTTGTCTCCGCCTTTCGTAGCGACACAGCTGAACCTAAGACAGCCATGCATAACTCCCACCCACCTCCCCAGCAGTCGGAACTCCCGCACCCATTAGAAGATACAGATGCTTCAGTAGCTGATAAGTGTTTTTTGGCTTTTTAAAAAAGAAAAATCTCACGAGATAGAATAAACTGATCCTACTTTATTAAGCAATCAATAAAAAAACTAAACTAAAACATAACAGCAAAAGCGAAAATGGTAAACTGAAAATAGAATAGATTACGAAGACAATATCAAAGTGACCAGGACAAGGCTGAGTGACCCAGAGAATCCCAGAGTGTCCCAGAGAATCCCAGAGTGACCCAGAGAGCATCCCAGAGTGCCCCAGGGAGCTACAACACTAAGAAGAATCGCTTCTCGGCTTTTGACAAGATCAATGTGTAGTTCCCTTTCAACAAGTGAAACACAAAAGTTAAATAAACAATCAAAACATATATAATGAAACAGGTTGCAAATGTAACGTACGTGTATTTCCACCTATTCGTTACCAGTGTACATATATCGAGGTCAATGGAAGTCTGGTATACATATATTACATACGTAGGTCCTTCTGTCATCAGTAATACTGATATGTACGTAAGAAAAGACTGTTTGTAATAGCGGAGACGAAATAAACAGCACATCTACAATTTGTATCCCGTGTTCCACTTAGGGTTTACTGAAGCTGAGGATACATCGTTCAGGTGAAGAACAGGACAGGAATGCTAATGAAAACGAAGAAATCGACTTACGACAAACTCGTATTCCGGACTGTACTTAAGCAACACACTTCGAATGAGCTTTTAATTTGTATCGGGTGTTTCATTTGCGGTTTAGTGAAGCAGGGGATACATAGTTCAAGTGAACAACAGGACAGCAATGCTAGTTGAAACTAAGAAATCGACTACGCAGAACTTGTATCCCGTACTGCACTTAAGCAATACAGTTCGAAAGACTTTCGAGATACAACTGACATACATGTAATGTGATGCATTCTTTGCTAGTAACATATTTCATTCATTTCTTTCCATTGTATTTTGCGGAGAAATACTAAGATTCAAACACGCGATATCGTTAACGTGAAAATACTACTGGCCCTTATATATGTGAAGTACAGTTTTTCCCTCTGGCATTCCTTTGTTTCTGAACATTCTTCTCAGCTCTTTCATCTTTGTAATACATGCTCTCTGGCGAATTCATTCATTTCTTTCCATTGTATTTTGCAGAGAAATACTAAGATACAAACACGCGATATCGTTAACGTGAAAATACTACTGGCCCTTACATATGTGAAGTACAGTTTTTCTCTCTGGCATTCCTTTGTTTCTGAACATTCTTCTCAGCTCTTTCATCTTTGTAATACATGCTCTCTGGCGAATTCTGACGTCATTGTTCAAAGCCGACGTGTTGTATCCCCTGCTAAACTAGACCCGAAGATCCCTACTTCAAGTCTTTCATATTCATAGGAATGGACATAACCAAACCTACAAACAAAAATCAAACAACAAAAATTGTCCCTAAATAAAACCAATTCTTCCACAATATCTCAAATTCACTATGAATGAAAATCTGCCTTTTAAAAACACATTCATTTATTTTAATTTACAATGACGATGCTACACCACAAAAGACAACCGATTTGTAATCTACGGCTGGAAAACAAAAACATAAACATCTATTAGTAAACTATGACGTCATTTCTCAAAGCCGACGGGTTGTATCCCATCCTTCAGTTGATCCGATAAGTTTGGTCCACCATTCGATAATACCGCTATAACCATATCCCCATTATATTATTCTCTGGATGACGCTACACTTATAATATAGATCAACCAGATTTTCGAATTCTAAACTATTCAGGCAGAAGAGAATTGCAAGCCAGTATTTCGTGGTGACATGGCTACAGTCGAGAGCTAATATTTCGCAGTTGAACTAGAGTTACATTGTTTGTCATGATTTTTTTAAAAAAATAAGATTAGGACGTATATAAAGTCCAACAGATTTATTTTTAAAACTCACTGAGTCACAAATTACTTACTGGTGCCATTAGATTTTAGCAACATAGTATCTGGTGCTAAAAGCATCGGCAGCATTTTTCTGGTACGTATTAGGCAATATGAATCTAGCCCCTAAAAGGAATATTTAGAAATTCAAGAAAACAGACTCAAAATACACGTCTAACGAAACTACAGAACATGATGGAAAGGTAGTCTTGCAGGGCACCTGACTCTTATATGGCGCAAAGAAATGAAATCCTGTTATTTTCGAGCGATGGTTCACTGGCTTCCCACATCTAGAGTCACATAAACCTCAATATTTCTGTTATTATAAACGATTAAACTCACTTTCAGATAAGTGTTACTTGATAAGCACACTTATAAGCAGTGAAATGTAGGAGAGTCCACTTCCGAATGAACACGACTGGTGAAGACGTAAGTTTCGCTACAAAGAGGTGGTTGTTGTCTTCAGTCCAACACTGATTCAATGCTAGTCTACCCTGTGCGAAACTTTTCATCTCAACATAAACAACATCCCCTCCATCAATATGCATTCAAGCCTTTGTCCTCCTCTACAATATTTTTACCCAGTTCCATTAAGTACGTCTTCTTTAGTTACTCGAGCTTCTCAACTAATTTACAACATTCTTCTGTAGCATAAACTTCAAAGCCTTCAACTGCCATTTCGACTGTCCATTATATAGTGAAGATTTCACTTCTGTACATGTCTGTACTAGAGACGAGAACCTTCGGAATAAGCTTCGTGATACTCAAATTCATCTTTTTGCCGAAGTTCGATTCTCGCTGCTGTCAGTCTACATTTCATACTGTCTCGACTTCGGCCATCATCAGTTACTTTGATTCTCAGATCAGAGCAGAGAAGCAACAAAAGTGGACACGAAAACGAAATGAAACTTCACAGGTTGACTTTACAAAGAACTTTCCGGTACTATACCACTTTTCAGTTGACTTTACACATTTTCTCGCCTGGATATACGCACTAATGTGGGATACAGCATCTCCGAGACAGTTATGAAGTGGGGATTTTCCGGTAGGTCCATTTCACGAGTGTACCGGGAATATCAAGAATCCGGCAAAACATCAAATCTCAAACATAGCTGTGACCGGAAAGAATCCTGCAAAATGGGACCAACGTGACAGAAGTGCAACACTTCCCCAAACTGTTGCAGATTTCTAAGCTGGGCCACCAACAAATGTCAGCGTGCGAACCTTTCATCGATATGACCTTTTGGAGGCGAAGGCTCACTCGTACACCCATTATCACTACATGACACAAAGATTTACGCCTCGCCTGAGCCCGTCAATAGCGGCATTGCGCTGTTGATGACTGGAAACATGTTACGTGGTCGGAGGAGTGTCGTTTCTAATTGTATCGAGTGGTTGGACGTGTTCGGTTATGGAGACAACCTCATGAATGCATGGACCCTGCATGTCAGCAGGGGACTGTTCAAGCTGGTGGAGGCTCTACGATAGCGTGGGGAGTGAGCATTTTGAGTACTATGGGACCCATGAAACGTCTAAACACGACTCAGGAAGGTCGCACATATATAAGCATCCTGTCGGATCACCTGCAGCAGTTCATGTCCAATGCTCTTTCCGACGGACTTTGGCAATTCCAGCAGCAGAATGCGATACTCTCAACGTCCAGAAAAACTGATGAGGGGCTCCAGGAACCCTCTTCTGAGTTTACACACTTCCGCTGGCCAACATACTCCCTGGACATGAAAATTAATGAGCATATTTGGGAAGCCTTGAAAAGCGTTGCTCAGAAGAGATCAGCACACCCTCGTACTCTTACGGATTTATGGACAGCCCAGCAGGATTCATGGCGTCAATTCCCTCCAGCACTGCTTCAGACATTAGTCGAGCCCATACCACGTCGTGTGCTAAAATTAAAAAGTGATACAATGGTAAACAATCCTGTTTCTGATTTTATACCTTTTGCGCTAACTTCCTCCCCATTGAAAATGTGGTATAAAAATGAAACAATGACAATATAGAATTTTAGTAGGCATTCAGATGAAATCCCAAGAGTACACATCTTGTTCGTGCTCAGAAACATCTGACAAATCTCAATTTTTGCAGAATGTTCAAAAGTTTTTGAGCCAAAACTTAAGCAGTAATAGTGAACATTAAGTACGATCTATAAATGACATAATGCACAATAGAGCCTCAAGCTACTTTCCACGCCTTAATGCTTCTATCATGCCTGCCAAGGCTGACACTGATCTTCCAAAATTTATAAACCTCGGCGTAATATGTCAACAATACAAATAATTCAGTGTTTATCTCAAATGTTCAATGTTATTGCACTCACATTATAAATTTTCCACATCTAAATTGTTTTATGAAGCCTGTGAAGCGTCACAACGAAATTACAATACCTAAAACACTGCAAAAATACATCTGCACGCAAAAAATGCTACGATTACGTCAAGTGGCACATTGTTATTTTAAACACACATACTCACACACACACTCACCCGTCAAACTGATGCATAAAACATCATTGTGGGCACTCTAAGTAGGAGTCTCAACTTTATTTCCATGCCCGAACACGAGTGGCAATAATAACATGCTAGACAAACAGCTGGCATTTGAAGTTAGGCCTAACTATTGGTGCAGGAAACGCTTAATAGGTAGAATAATACCCCAAGAAGAAAAACACGAAAACAAATAGTCAGTCTGAAATAAGATCAGCCACTGGAAGAAGGTAAATAATTCCGTTGCTGCGACTTACTCTTGCTGAAAGATACAGTGCACCTGCAGATTAAGTACCTCCACATCTCACTAGTTCTGTTGTAGTTGGCGAGAATTACAGTTATATTTCTACCTCCAAAATAAGTTAAGACTGTTCTCAATTCAATCTGACGTTCATAGAGTGGTAATCATATGTCAGTTTAGAAAGATTTTCAGTAAGGTTTCAGTTAATCAAACCAATAGAGGCTAGGGTTTTGTGGTACTTGTTCTTCTGTAGACGATATAGTCGACGACATTGATTTATATTAATTACATTTTGTTACAACTGACAGGACCCAGTCGACAAAAGCAACGTGTTAGAAAGGCTACAATATACAAAAATCAGAAAAGTGGCGTCAGACAGCTCTAAACCTGCATTACCCACAATCAGCTATTAAATTAAACCAAAATTTGATCAAAATACGCAATGTAAAAGCCATACACTCACGTGCAACGTATCTAAATTATAGAGAAACTGACTAAGCACTATTTTAGGACGGGAGGTCCGAATTGTTTTGATTAGATTTTTTAATGGGATACATAACTTAATTTGGTAATATTTCCGTCATCTACAAGAGGCACTTCTGCTGTCTTTACATTCATCAGAACACTGCCAAATATTGTACTTGAACAAGATAGAGATGAAACTTAGCCAAGAACAACTGAGCAACAAAACAGAGATGGGAAGTCGATAATTCGAAAATTACAATGGGTAGAAATATAAAATTATTTGTTATTTATCGAGCACAAACAGACACACTCACTCACACACACACACACATTCACACACACACACACAAACACACACACATACACACTTACATGCGTGTTGCTTATCCCAAGTATATTTACAGATCTGTGATCATAAACGAAAATTTGTAGCTAAATGAAATAATAAAGTTGTTTCTCGTACAGAAGACTTCCGATACAAAACATACGTGGTACTACTGTTGTAATTTAATTATCCTAGAAAATTAAAAAGTATGTGCAACTTGCCTGCTGGCACTACTGATAAAAATTTCAAGTTAAATAGCACTTGTTATCGACCTAAGTGCAATTGTTATACCACGTTCTTCGTGTACAATGAATATTCATATTAGATGTTTCCACTTACTAAAGCCCATACAGCTCACTTACTAGCACTACTGCAATATACGGTAGTTTAGTAGACGAGCGCTGATCGATTTATTCCGTCGTATTAAATTTATTTAAATGTATATTTGCTTCGGTAACATTTAAAAACAAAGAGGCACTACTGGTGATCTACCACACAGCTTCAAGTGCAGTTATTGGCCAGATTTAGCAAGGTATCAAATGTTATTACCACGACTTTGTCATTGACAACATCTAATGCTTCCGAAAAGTAATTGCACTTTTTTCACCTTTAATTCATATATCTTCCCATGCTCATTATGCATTAACCATTGCAATATGGCCATAATGCCGGCCGAGATGGCCGAGCGGCTCTAGGCGCTACAGCCTGGACCCGCGCGACTGCTACGGTCGCAGGTTCGAATCCAGCCTAGGGCATGGATGTGTGTGATGTCCTTAGGTTAGTTAGGTTTAAGTAGTTCTAAGTTCTAGGGGACTGATGACCTCAGCAGTTAAGTCCCATAGTGCTCAGAGCCTTTTGAAGCAATATGGTCATAATGTCTACGACAAGCATCTTATTTTCAGGATTCCGTACCTCAGTCGATTAAAACAGAACCATTATGGGATCACTTTGTTGTCCACGTGCTCCATGTTTCTGTCTGTCTGTCTGCCTGACTGTTAAAAATCCTTTTTCTCCGGAACTGACAGATGTAGCAGTTTGAAATTTACGTCACTCACTATGGTCTACGGTGTAATATCCACGACACTATGTTCTAGTCATGAGATGTTACAATGAACTAAGTGTACAAACTTCAATAAATATTATCGATACTGTCTCTTGGCGGCGAATATAATTGAAGCTTCTCAGCCAGTGCCATAGAAATATGTAGTCAACTAAGCCACATATTTTGGTACTAGAAAACTCACTCATCGGAACCTAAAGGGTGTTCCTGTTGACCGAGAACCATGAAATTTGGCAAAAATCAGAGTTTCACAGTACATCCAATAGAAAAAATCCGAAACGATAATTTGTAAGTACATCATACGGAAACTACTTAGTCGAGTTTTCTTACCAGACTAAATGTCCATTTGTCTGTTAAATCCTTTATCTCCAGGATAAGTAGAGGTTTCTTTCACGTACTAAGGACAATGGTTCCTTGACAGCCTAATAAATGTATGCTTCTATGTCAATGAAGCGAAATGATCCGGCGATTTCTGTCACATATTTTGATACTCTCTAACCCACTTATCAAAATGTACAGGCTGATTCCCATTAGTCAAAGATCAAGAAATTTGGTAAGAAGCATAGTTTCGCTACGCAAGTAATGGAAAATTCCGAAAATTATAAATATGTTATTATATTGGGCTGCGTGTCTGTCTGTCAAGCCTCCTTTTTCTCAGGAATGAGTAGGAGTATCAAGCTGAAATTTAAGTCACCTTCTGAAGTCGATGGTAAACTGGAGGTGTAAAAATGTTGATCTTCAAACTCAATATAATCAAAAGATCCACTCAAGTTACACAATTTGATACTCACACACTCACTCATTATAACCTACAGTGTACTTCCACTTGTCGTAGAATCGTAAATTCGGCAAGACCTGAGGTTTCACAATACAAGTAAAAGAAAAAAGAAAAAACTTATTAATTTTTAATTCCATCAATCAATAATTTCTCTTCCTTTAGTTACTACCACTTGAAAGCAAAACATTCTCGAAAGTCTTATAATCCCTAGGACCAGTATCTTGTGAGTATCAGGGAACAATCGTCGACATTCTAGATTCCCAGAATGGATGAACTTTCGACACACATAACAGAATCTGTTCAGAGCCATCAGTGATCAGTGGGCGTTTTTTTTTTTTTTTTTTGGTTATCAGTCTACTGACTGGTTTGATGCGACCCGCCACGAATTCCTTTCCTGTGCTAACCTCTTCATCTCAGAGTATCACTTGCAACCTGCGTCCTCAATTATTTGCTTGACGTATTCCAATCTCTGTCTTCCACTACAGTTTTTGCCCTCTACAGCTCCCTCTAGTACCATGGAAGTCATTCCCTCATGTCTTAGCAGGTGTCCTATCATCCTGTCCCTTCTCCTTATCAGTGTTTTCCACATATTCCTTTCCTCTCCGATTCTGCGTAGAACCGCCTCATTCCTTACCTTATCAGTCCACCTAATTTTCAACATTCGTCTATAGCACCACATCTCAAATGCTTCGATTCTCTTCTGTTCCGGTTTTCCCACAGTCCATGTTTCACTACCATACAATGCTGTACTCCAGACGTATATCCTCAGAAATTTCTTCCTCAAATTAAGGCCGGTATTTGATATTAGTAGACTTCTCTTGGCCAGAAATGCCTTTTTTGCCATAGCGAGTCTGCTTTTGATGTCCTCCTTGCTCCGTCCGTCATTGGTTATATTACTGCCTAGGTAGCAGAATTCCTTAACTTCAGTGACCTCGTGACCATCAATCCTGATGTTAAGTTTCTCGCTGTTCTCATTCCTACTACTTCTCATTACCTTCGTCTTTCTCCGATTTACTCTCAAACCATACTGTGTACTCATTAGACTGTTCATTCCGTTCAGCAGATCATTTGATTCTTTTTCACTTTCACTCAGGATAACAATGTCAACAGCGAATCGTATCATTGATATCCTTTCACCTTGTATTTTAATTCCACTCCTGAACCTTTCTTTTATTTCCATCATTGCTTCCTCGATGTACAGATTGAAGAGTAGGGGCGAAAGGCTACAGCCTTGTCTTACACCCTTCTTAATACGAGCACTTCGTTCTTGATCGTCCACTCTTATTATTCCCTCTTGGATGTTGTACATATTGTATATGACCCGTCTCTCCCTATAGCTTACCTCTACATTTTTCAGAATCTCGAACAGCTTGCACCATTTTATATTGTCGAACGCTTTTTCCAGGTCGACAAATCCCATGAAAGTGTCTTGATTTTTCTTTAGCCTTGCTTCCATTATTAGCCGTAACGTCAGAATTACCTCTCTCGTCCCTTTACTTTTCCTAAAGCCAAACTGATCGTCACCTAGCGCATTCTCAATTTTTTTTCCATTCTTCTGTATATTATTCTTGTAAGCAGCTTCGATGCATGAGCTGTTAAGCTGATTGTGCGATAATTCACGCACTTGTCAGTTCTTGCCGTCTTCGGAATTGTGTGGATGATGCTTTTCCGAAAGTCAGATGGTGTATCGCCAGACTCATATATTCTACACACCAACGTGAATAGTCGTTTTGTTGCCACTTCCCCCAATGATTTTAGAAATTCTGATGGAATGTTATCTATCCCTTCTGCCGTATTTGACCGTAAGTCCTCCAAAGCTCTTTTAAATTCCGATTCTAATACTGGATCCCCTATCTCTTCTAAATCGACTCCTGTTTCTTCTTATATCACATCAGACAAATCTTCACCCTCGTAAAGGCTTTCAGTGTATTCTTTCCACCTATCTGCTCTCTCCTCTGCATTTAACAGTGGAATTCCCGTTGCACTCTTAATGTTACCACCGTTGCTTTTAATGTCACCAAAGGTTGTTTTGACTTTCCTGTATGCTGAGTCTGTCCTTCCGACAATCATATCTTTTTCGATGTCTTCGCATTTTTCCTGCAGCCATTTCGTCTTAGCTTCCCTGCACTTCCCATTTATTTCATTCCTCAGCGACTTCCTAATTTTCCCGGAACATGTTTGTACTTCCTCTTCAACTGTACTCCCTACTGCGCTATTCCTTATTGCTGTATCTATAGCGTTAGAGAACTACAAACGTATCTCGTCATTCGTTAGTACTTCCCTATCCCACTTCTTTGAGTATTGATTCTTCCTGACTAATGTCTTGAACTTCAGCCTACTCTTCATCACTACTATATTGTGATCTGAGTCTATATCTGCTGCTGCGTACGCCTTACAATCCAGTATCTGATTTCGGAATCTCTGTCTGACCATGATATAATCTAATTGAAATCTTCCCGTATCTCCCGGCCTTTTCCAAGTATACCTCCTCAAATGGTTCAAATGGCTCTGAGCACTATGGGACTCAACTGCTGAGGTCATTAGTCCCCTAGAACTTAGAACTAGTTAAACCTAACTAACCTAAGGACATCACAAACATCCATGCCCGAGGCAGGATTCGAACCTGCGACCGTAGCGGTCTTGCGGTTCCAGACTGCAGCGCCTTTAACCGCACGGCCACTTCGGCCGGCCATATACCTCCTCCTCTTGTGATTCTTGAACAGGGTATTCGCTATTACTAGCTGAAACTTGTTATAGAACTCAATTAGTCTTTCTCCTCTTTCATTCCATGTCCCAAGCCCATATTCTCCTGTAACCTTTTCTTCTACTCCTTCCCCTACAACTGCATTCCAGTCACTCATGACTATTAGATTTTCGTCCCCCTTTTTATACTGCATTACCCTTTCAATGTCCTCATACACTTTCTCTATCTGTTCATCTTCAGCTTGCGACGTCGGCATGTATACCTGAACTATCGTTGTCGGTGTTGGTCTGCTGTCGATTCTGATTAGAACAACCCGGTCACTGAACTGTTCACAGTAACACACCCTCTGCCCTACCTTCCTATTCATAACGAATCCTACACCCGTTATACCATTTTCTGCTGCTGTTGATATTACCCGATACTCATCTGACCAGAAATCCTTGTCTTCCTTCCACTTCACTTCACTGACCCCTACTATATCTAGATTGAGCCTTTGCATTTCCCTTTTCAGATTTTCTAGTTTACCTACCACGTTCAAGCTTCTGACATTCCACGCCCCGACTCATAGAACGTTATCCTTTCGTTGATTATTCAATCTTTTTCTCATGGTAACCTCCCCTTTGGCAGTCCCCTCCCAGAGCCCCGAATGGGGGGACATTCCGGAATCTTTTGCCAATGGAAAGATCATCATGACACTTCAATTACGGGCCACATGTCCTGTGGATACATGTTACGTGTCTTTAATGCAGTGGTTTCCATTGCCTTCTGCATCCTCATGTCGTTGATCATTGCTGATTCTTCCGCCTTTAGGGGTAATTTCCCACCCCTAGGACAAGAGAGTGCCCTGAAACTCTATCCACTCCTCCGCCCTCTTTGACAAGGCCGTTGGCTGAATGAGGATGACTTCTTATGCCGGATGTCTTCGGCCGCCAATGCTGATTATTTATCAAAATTTAGGCAGTGGCGGGGATCGAACCCCTATATATTTAATGGCAAATAAAACCTCTGAGAAGTTGAAACCTGTTTTCTCAACCTTCTTCATCTTGTGCAGTCTCGGTTTAGTCGGTAACTTGGTGAAGATTTGATACGCTTGAGTACGTTCATCATTACTTATCTAAGCATACCTCTCCATGATAGAGTTAATGTTCTTGTATGCAGCTCACCACTCTGAGTCTTTCATTTTTTCTGTAGTCTTGTAAACTTCATTCTGTACTCGATGCTTCTCAGATTAATTCTTCAGTAACTATTGTGTTACTATAGTGTAAATTTCTGCCTGCCACTGTCGAAGCTACCCAAAAAATAATAGTTCTAGCAATGAATATGGTTTATTCCAGTGAACACAGTCGTTATCTGCCGTCAAATCACCGAAGATGGTCTTCCAATTAGAAACTCATTGGCCTCTTAGTAATCATGCTCATCTTCTTTTCCTTCATCAGAAGCATCTTCTTCACAGTACTCGTCCCCCTCTTCTTCTTCTTCTTCTACTTCTTCTTCTTCTTCTTCTTCTCCTCCTCCTCCTCCTTCTTCTTCTTCATCTTCTTCTACATCGTCATTGTATTCTTCATCGCAATCATCATCTACTTCTTCTTTTCCACCAATTTCTCTGTAACCTGCTATCATGAACATATTAAGTTCTTCACATTTTTCAGACTTGTTTTCTTTCTCTTATCTATCTTCTTCTTCGTCTTCTTCTTCTTTTTCGTCTTCTTCTTTTTTTGTAATAGCTGCCCCATTCTCTACAACATTTTAGAAATAGGTTTAAATCCTTTTTCCAGCACAGATTCTGCCTCAGCTTGCCCTTTTCGGAGAAATCACGGCTTCGTAGATATTTGAAAAATACCTGGTCATAATTTTTGTATCAGATATTAGGCACAGTTGGATTAGAATCTGTAATAAAGGATAATACATTATCTCCAACAAGTGCCAACAAGAGTCTACTAAAGTGTTGTATGTAACGTTCTTTTGCAGAGTGAGCCACTGTGTTTGTTTTGGAAAATATCAACAAATTTTAAACCTAGAACTTACTACATTACTCTCTATATTATTTTTATTACTCAAGATTCACTTAAATGATTAAATTTTATAATTATGTGTGACTGTGAACGCTATTACCAGTAGAAACTGTTTTTAATTTTTGATGGAGTAGCTGCAGTGTCATTAAATTTATAGTATATATTTTAATAGTCTTTTCCAGTGAAGAACCAGCTATTACTTCTTCCATATATGTTTCTGTTGGAGTTATGTCTTCTTGTTGTAATTCTTCATTTTACTGTCACAAGGAAAATCAGCTTGGTACATCATAATAAATTGCAATAAACTTGAACAAATGGCCCATAATTCATCATTTTGGACATGTAATATGCAAAAGCAGTCCCACCCCTACACTGCACTTATAATGGCGTGAACTCACCACGGAATGCTTTCAATGAGATGCCTGAATTTCTATATAGGAATGCCCTCCCCCCCGCCCCCCCCCCCCCCCCCCCCCCCAATTCTTCCTTCAGTACAGAAACAAGAAGAGGTAGTGATGTTCCATGCTGGGATCAGGCGTGAAGTAAGTTTTCTAACTTATTCTAAAACTATTCGTCAGATTCAGATCCAGACACAGGACTGAGCAGTATATTTTGGAATGTTATTGTCCACAGAACACATGGACACAGGCATCACCAAGTCTAACAATGAAATGAAATAAGAAAGTTAAGATTTTTTGCGGCTAGTTGTGACTTGTCCTAACAGTTGCCCCATGTTGTAGTGAAATTGTGACAATTTGCCTAAAAATTTTAAAATCTTGCCACTCCACAACTGTGCTAACTTGCCCCACTTCTAGAGCAACTTGCTCTGTGACTGTAACCGCTTGAACCCTGAAACTGTAACAACTTGCTCGACAAATCTAACAGTTTGCTCTGCTGCTGCAACAACTTTCCCATGAAACTGTAACAACTAGCCCCACAACTAATGAGCTTCCCCAAAATATCTTATAACTTTCCACCAACAGTAATACCATGCCCCATAATTGCAACAATTTGCCAACAAAACTCTATTATCTTGCTCCACAACGGGCACACCCTGATCTGCAACTGTAACACCTCATCTGATGTGAATATGTTGTCAGTTTTTGGGCAAGTGGTTGCAGTTTCAGGGCAAATTGGTACAGTTGAAGAAGGGCAAGTTATTACATCTGTGGGCCAACTTGACTCAGTTCAAGGACACACTGACAGTTTCATGGGCTGAAGTTAATACTGTTTTGGGGCAAGTTGAAACAGTTTGGGGACAGACTGATAGTATTGAGGCAGGTACATCCTGTTTTGGGGTAAGTTTAAGGGGCTCCGGAAAGGCTCAAAATCATGAAAAGTTCAATTTTTACTTTTTTGCGTTTTCTGAATCTGCAGACTATTACCTTTTAATAGATATATAATTTATTCAATTCCGAAGACTACAACTATTTTTAAATTTTTTTTGAAATGTGTTCTACATGGGGGTGACCCACTGTGGCGCTGTTAAACTGCTGTCAAATGGTGTTATTATTAACGTCCGTGTTCATCAGGTACATTTTAGTGATGTGAGATAAAGTATGTGTTGTGGCTAACCTGTGATGGTTCAATATATATCGCTGGTGTGATTGTCGATTGTTTCATGTTTATTTACTCTGTCGTTATCTCGAAAATATTCGTAATTAATTCTGTTTCTTGAGTCTCTGTTTTATTGAAGTATAATAATGAGTGAAAGTAAAGTTATTAGAAATCCTCTGAAGGCTTTTAAGAAAAGGAGAAATGTTGGAAAGCCAAAGGTATGTGTTATTACTGTAAACAATGAAGACGATAACCAAGTGAGTGAACCCAACCTCTCAAGTACACCTGCCCATAGCAGTCAAAGTGGGAAAGAAAATACTTCACAGAAGAAGCTTGGTTCAATGAGTGAAAACTATGAATGTTTTATGGGCGAATCGGACGTGAATGAAATATTTGAATTGTCGGTTCTCAAAGGAATTTTTTCAAACTGTGTAAGATGTATTCATTGTAGTGAAGTTGGTCTGGAACTCTCCATAATAAAGCACGTAGGACTTGCTAGTGAAATACAACTGAAATGTGATAAGTGTTCATACATGACCACCTTTTGGAACAGTGTTGCAGTAACTGCAACTGAAGAAAATGGTAGCAAAATCTACGAACACAACAACGAGCGATGCTTGCTTTAAGCAAGGAACGCCTTCGGGCTCCAGACAGGGCTGTAAAGAGTCTAGAAATACAAGAAAGAGTAAACAGGAGGAGGAACAAGAGGAAGCTGGAGGAGGAGTTTGCAGAGGATGAAGATAATCCATCCTATGGACCTGGAATGCACTAAAAAGTTAATCCAATCTTTGTCGCTCGATTCCCAAAACTTTTTTCTTCTCATACTAATTACATGTTTTCTAAGGATCTTCCAAACATATTTGTTTCAAACTTTCAGTAAATGTTACACAGTACCTTCTGCATAATTTAACACAGCCTTTTTCCAAAAAACTGTATATTTTTGAATATATAAATAAAAAATTGCAAAAAAATGTTGTGAATTTTCATTACAATTGAAAAAAAATCATCTTTAATAACTGAACTAAAATTTTGTAAAATCCCTGTGTTAAGTTGTAGCCCATATTCCAATAAATAATCTGTAAAAAGTTCAACTTCCTACCTCAAATACTTTGTGAGGAAAGATGTAATTTATATGCGTTATTTTAACATTGCAAGTATAGGGCGTTCCGGAGCCCCTTAAAGAGTTTTGGGGGATGTTGATACACATACAGTGCAAGGTTATACACTATGGGGAGCAACTTGGTACAGATTTGGGGCAAGTTGCTACAGTTTTGTGGGGAAGCTGGGAGAGTTTTGGGACCACCTGATAGAGTTTCAGGTTACATTGACATAGTTTCAGGACTGCATGATACTTTTCAGGGGGTACCTTGATAAAGGTATGGGGCTTAATGCAGTTTTGGAACAAAGTGATACAGATTTCAGAGTGATACAGTTTTGAGAACAGGATATGAAGTTTTTTGCCAGTACAATTAATTTGGCGACAAGTTGTGAAAGTTTTGGAGGAAGTTAAAAATAGATTTGAGGCAACAAGAAATAGTGATACTTCAGAATCTCCAGTTGGACACTGTGGAGTGGCAGTACAACCGCGGACTGCTCGAGAATCGCGAAATATTTTTCCTGAAATCGGAAACGTTATTGACAAGTAACTGCAGTTGCCTTTTTTAGAGCTTTAAGAAGTTCTAAATTCAGTTTCGACCTTCATTTTAGGCAAATATGAAAAGAACCTGAATCTTTTCTATAGCATTACTTTCAGATGCACATGATAATGGCCTTATATAACGACCAAAATAATTTGTCTGAACTTAATGAAGTTCATTAAGAAAAGCAACTGATGTGCTTTTCATTAGTTTAACATCAGCTGTAGCATCAGCAGCGTCACCATCCAGGGGCTGAAGAACTAACAATTTTGTATAATTTATATGCACAGCAAATGTCAGAAAATTATGTACCATATTTTTCACATCTACCTCATCAACATCACAATCATTCAAATTCATCTCTCTGATTTATAGACCATAGCGAAGTTGCTCCACACATCCCTCGCTCTCTCTCTCTCTCTCTCTCTCTGTATTGCTTATATTAATGAGACAAATAAACGGGATATTGTTACATACTTTCAGGATTGATGGAGTAAAGTAAATGTTCCAATTTCCCGAAGGGACACACATGACAATATCGCCCTGGACTATTGACCGCTACTGACTGTGACAGTTTCAGAATTCACTCGGTATGTCGAAGGTGGACAATATGCTCTCGAGGCACACGTCACAGAGTGCTAATGGGCACTCACCTGGGGTGTCGCTGTAGGCAAATCGTGTTCACCGGTTTGTAGATCTCTCAGTTATGACGGTACGTTAATAGCTACAAAGATTGTGCTATCTAGAAGCTGAGAATAATCGCTTAAGATACCAAGACTTTTTTCAGTTCGAATGGAAAAAGTAATAAAATCATTCACAGTGCCCTGACTTACTTCACACTACCTTGACATCTCTACAAAAGGAAATTTAAGCTAATGTTACACGCAATATGCTTCAAGTTTTCGTGATCTGTACATCCTGAGATACTGGCAGGTTTTGAACGACATTTCTGTCTCTAATGCTATTGGTATTCGTCGAGGAGCCCTCGTGTGGCCCGAATGGTAGTGCTTCACTTAAAAAGCTGAAAAAGTCTATAGATGTTCACTCCGGTTGAGAAAACCTACGAACACACAAAGACATATGGTTTCACAGCTTGATATACATTTCAGAATTTCAATATGTACTAAACTTATACGCTACCTGTCGTGGTCTGCACCATGTAATGAATCTTTTAGACGGTATTTTAGTGCAAAGCCGCAGTGAAGATGAAATTATGTTGCATGTTGCAGTTCATTTCAGCGTAACGACGTGCCCCAATAGTCACATCTAGTATTATATCTACGTGACTGAACGGCTAGCACAGTGCGTTATTTCAGCAGCATGTTACATATCCAACAGCTTCCAGAAGGTTAAAAATTTGATTTTCAATATTTTACTCAATTCTGGACCTATTTTAAAAAATTTGAAATTCTGTCATAGTCTACTAATACAAGTGTTTATTCTTGCATTGATATTGTAACGCAGTAAGTCAGATATTTAAGATAGAGAATATGTAGGTATCTTGAGACAGTATTTGAGAATAAGGACATTTCGTTACATCCCACTAATTTAAAACTTCTTTGAAACCATTTTTGTTGACATCCGCGCAAAACAACGGAAGCAAGAAAGTTTGTCGCTTACTATATTTTCGATTCTCAGGCCGTGAAACTTCAACTTCAGCTGTGACTTAATAAATTACTGCTTCCTTACTGCTAACACTATTCATATCACATTTTGCAGACAGTACCCACATATGCCACTGAATCTACCGGTAAATTTGTATCACTGAACGACACTTCGTTGAGCAGTTATTACGTCATAAACAATGAAATACCTGAAAAAATAAATGTTTTATCGGTGGAAGTTCACTTCATTAAACAACAGGGAGTTACCTTATAAATGTGTCATTATAATAATTCTCAGAATGAGCCAGAAATCAAAATTTAAGCATAACATTAAAGCAGCTGTGTCCCTATTGTCTGGGTGAGTAGGACTACAAATATTTGAATTTTATTGGAGCTGGAAAGGACCAATAACTACCCCAATCATGGAGTCTATAAACTATATCATGAAAACCTAAATATTATTCATGGTCAACAGGGTTGTAATCAGAATCCACAAGGCACAGTAAAACTGATGAATGGAAACTACAACTCTTTGTGGGTGGTGTGGAATTTTTCATACCGCTCTCGCGACACACATCATTAAAAATACACCAGCTGTGTCTGGCAGAGCTCACCCTTTAAAAAAATATGTTAATGTAACGTATGTTCATGTGCTTATACCGCTGGGAGCAAAGTCCACATAATGCCAACCATTATTTCATAACGCTGTGCATGACTGAAAACTTTTGAACTGGTGGCAACGGATAAATGTTGGCAGTAGCCATAAAAGATAGATACTCCTTACGTAAAATTGAGTTTCTTACTGTATTGTCCGTAAACATGTTGTTTTACCACTCCAGTTACACAATTAGTGAGGCTTCAACTATTCGTTCCGAAATGAATACCAATCGAAGTAAGTGTCATATTCTGCCTTTAGTACCAAGAATGAAGTTATTGTCCAGCATAAAGAAACAAAATTAAAAAACAATGATCTGTAAAACATTTCTGTCCAAAACATTCCGGAACAAGTGTCGTACATCAGATGTTTGGGACAGAATTGCAGCCGTAGCAATTAGGGTTCGAAAACGAGAACGGGAAGCTGCAGCTCTCGCTCACTCTCTCACTCTCTCTCTCTCTCTCTCTCTCTCTCTCTCTCTCTCTCTCTCTTTCTTTCTCTGTCTCTCTCTCTCTGTCTCTCTCTCTCTCTCTCTCTCTCTCTCTGAAAAGATATATCGTAAAACATACATTTTATTTGGGTAGTGCCAGTTAAGCCTGATACACTGGTCTGCAATACTTAAAATACACGATAGATAAACTAACGTAACATATTAACTACTTAGTGACAATGAATGGAAATTCTAGAGTATATCACCCGAGGTCTCCCCCACGTCAACGGAGAGTTGGACGTAACTTGGTGCGAGGACAGCATGGCCTTAGCTGCAAGTGGGGTTAGTGTGACGCACGAGGCAGTTGAAGGAACGGGGAAAAGACAGCGTGCATCGATCAAGGAGCAGTTACGGAAAACATTGTCGGTCTTCTTCATTATAAAATGGCTTGGAGACAACATCTGATTGATTTGACACGGGAAAGGATCACTGGATGAAGGACGAAATGTGACAAGCGTAAGCCTGGGGTTCAGTATTGCTCACAGTATTTTTTTAAACACTCTCTTCGGGAGCGTTCCGAACCACAGTCATTGCTGCCCGCAATTGAGTAAGCTGTTGGCCACGGTCGGCCACAATATCAGATGACGGCTACATTGTACAAAAGGAAAGAAGAGACCTACAACAAACAGCATTTTCAACCAAGTCACACGACTGCCACGCACTCAGGCTGACAGCCCACAGTAGCACGGCGACGGAGGGATGGTCTTTTCTCCCGACGACCAGTACGCTGTGCGCCATTGGCAACTGCCCACCAGTGGGAACGTTTGCGATGTGGCCCAGAACATAGGGAGTGCAGCAACGAGGAGTGGGGTCGTGTGCTATTCTATGATGACAGCAGATTCAGTCTGAGTAGTGATTCTGGTCGTACGCTCATATGGCGAGACGCTGGAACACGTGTTGCGCCCAGGAACATTGACGAACATGATCCTTTTGGGTCTATGTATTATGGCGTGGGGAGCAATAATTTTTCATGGGCGTACTGAAATCCATGTTTTTGAACATGGTACACTCACCGGTCACCGTCATTGTGACGCTGTACTACTCCCCACGTGCATGTATTCAGAGGTGCAACGAGGAACGACATTTTTATAGTTGACGCATTCGAACTGCACAAGTGGAGTAATTCCCGGAACAAGACGATATTCGCTGAATAGACTGGCCTGCACGCTCACTCCGACTTAAATCTAGAACACTAACGCCTACTTACGTTTATCAGTTACTAACGCCACGTAAAATGTATTGGTATGTCTTAAAATGGGTTACATTTATGACCTACTATAATTAACAGCTCGTTATTTATTTGAATCCTTTAATTTAATGACGCTTATTGTACAGAAGTAGTTGTCATACAGTGCACAAAAGAGGCTACATATGTATATTATACGAAAACGAGGAACTTAGTATTAAATGTTATAATAATTGGAACAATAATTTATATACCGGGTGGTTGTAATGAAACTCTCTCTATTTAACGCTTTATAACGCGGAAACTAATACCATATGAGTACCAAACTTGGTAGCATTAATGTTCTGAGAGTGGGGTGCATGGTTTCCACGGGTCACATCGCCACCATCCAGTTCCAACTATGGATTCCGCAAACAGAGATCATGTGAAACTCAGCTCGCCCTATTTGCCCAAGAAATTCACAGTGCCGTAGACACTGGCGAGCAGATTGATGCCGTATTCCTGGACTTCAGGAAGGCATTTGATACGGTTCCGCACTTACGTTTAGTGAAAAAAATACGAGCTTACGGAATATCGGACCAGGTTTGTGATTGGATTCAGGATTTCCTAGAAGAAAGAACACAACATGTCATTCTTAACGGTTCAAAATCTGCAGATGTAGAGGTAATTTCGGGAGTACCGCAGAGAAGCGTGATAGGACCTTTATTGTTTACAATATACATAAATGACTTAGTTGACAACATCGGTAGCTCCGTGAGGCTATTTGCAGATGACACGGTTGTCTACAAGAAAGTAGCAACATCAGAAGACTCGTACGTACTCCAGGAGGACCTGCAGAGGATTAATGCATGGTGCGACAGCTGGCAGCTTTCCCTAAACGTAGATAAATGTAATATAATGCGCATACATAGGGGCAGAAATCCATTCCAGTACGATTATGCCATAGGTGGTAAATCATTGGAAGCGGTAACGACCGTAAAATACTTAGGAGTTACTATCCGGAGCGATCTGAAGTGGAATGATCACATAAAACAAATAGTGGGAAAAGCAGGCGCCAGGTTGAGATTCATAGGAAGAATTATAAGAAAATGTGACTCATCGACGAAAGAAGTAGCTTACAAAACGCTTGTTCGTCCGATTCTTGAGTATTGCTCATCAGTATGGGACCCTTACCAGGTTGGATTAATAGAAGAGATAGACATGATCCAGCGAAAAGCAGCGCGATTCGTCATGGGGACATTTAGTCAGCGCGAGAGCGTTACGGAGATGCTGAACAAGCTCCAGTGGCGGACACTTCAAGAAAGGCGTTACGCAATACGGAGAGGTTTATTATCGAAATTACGAGAGAGCACATTCCGGGAAGAGATGGGCAACATATTACTACCGCCCACATATATCTCGCGTAATGATCACAACGAAAAGATCCGAGAAATTAGAGCAAATACGGAGACTTACAAGCAGTCGTTCTTCCCACGCACAATTCGTGAATGGAACAGGGAAGGGGGGATCAGATAGTGGTACAATAAGTACCCTCCGCCACACACCGTAAGGTGGCTCGCGGAGTATAGATGTAGATGTAGATGTAGATGGCTACCAGGTGCCGTGATCAGTCATCGTTATTCATAGTCTCACACGCCTGACCAGTCGCAGTGCACTTGTTGACTTATCAACATGAGCTTGGACAAAAGGAGAAGGGTGATATTGGTGAAGCTCTATTGTAAAAATAAGAGTAATGCAGCAGCTGCACTTCGAGAATGTCGCAGGCTGAAAGTATTACGGAAGGGTTCTCTTTCTCCATCTGCTGTGCAGAGCATGATGAAAAAGTTCGAATTAACTGGAGAACTGGGCGTCGCTCCGATAAGAGGCTGACGATTGGTTCCCCCACAGGTGGTTGATAAAATCGCTGTTGTTATTGCAGACAACGGTGCTCGCAATTCCCGATCGTCATACAGTGCATGTTCCGTGTGACGACAGCTGAACAACCCATGGTCCACTGTGGGGAAAGTACTTCGAACGATTCTAAAATGCTGGAGGCGTTAATAACCTCAGCACTTCTGCATGGATGCAACTCTCGTGTTCCATAAAAGACTGCATTAAGTGAAATACGAATAACAGAAATTAAATTTTTCAGTTACACTCACTGTTCCTCATGAGCGTTGCACAAAAGAAAGGAAATAGTACAGCAAGAAACAAACGAATTAGAACATCAAGAATTAACATTAGTTTCTAAACTGACAAACTGAAATTATATGGGAAGACATAAGAAAACACAGGCAGACAATATGAGGAGACAGAACGGACTTGAAGCTGTAGACAGGTACACACAGAAGCTTAATAACGCGAACTATCAGACGCCTGGCTGACACCGACGAAATTCGCAGACGTTAACAGAATGTGGATGTACATATAGCCTTGGTATGACTGTAGAGACCAAGATGTGAAGGTGCGAAGGACACGTCACTTTGAAAATGAATAAGGAAATTCCTTGATTGATTACAAGATGTATGAGGATTTGTGTATCAAAACCTAATGAACGGTGCGTAGATGACGCTGGAACAAATTCACGGGCAGTATCGATGAAATACTTGAAGACAAATACATGGGAAAGTCTGAAGCAGGCCTACATGCAGCAATAGCACAATAAGCAGTGCAATATTAGAATTTCTAGTAACGTTTTTGTCCTGGATGGATGTTATGCACATTTAATTGACAGTTCTAGAGTTGTAGGGAAGAACGACGACGCATTGAATGTAGTTACGTAATATTAGATACAAGCAAATAGCAGGCAGATACCAGGCTTCAGACAGTCACTACGAGGACTGCCAATGAAGATTTTTGCAAATTGCCAGAGACATCGGCAACGTTTTGCAGTTAATGTTTGACATAATGATAAGGTGCATTGCTAAAAAGCAAGTTTCTTAAATATGAAATTCATAAATTTTATTCAGCTGATAATGGCCGTAAAAGCATTCTCACTTACACCAAGCAGTACAGATGATATTGTGTGTCGTATATGTGAGGTTATAAAAAAAATTAGAGACAGATAAGAACAGACATAACCAAATCACTTCAAACTCAGTTGGGTTAAAAACAGTAACAGGAAACGACAGTACTCCACTACGGTAGCCGAACTGCATGTAACACGCTATCACATTCCTCCAATCTCGAAATCTTGGCCACGTAGTCTATTTACACAAAGATCTAATGGCTCAGGCAGATTTCGGATGATGCTACAAGATTTTAATTTTTCTGTTGCATCAAAAATTTTCAAAGGCGAAAGTTGTGTTAACTACCAGAAATAGGTTTGAACTCTAAAGACTCTGACCTGTTTCAATTTTAATCGATAATAATAATTTTTGTATTACTATCACTGACAGCTTTAAGGTGGAAAATAATTTTAATAACTGAAGGTAGTAACTAATAGTAAATGTAGCCCGCAGGGCTAGCCGCGCAGTCTAGCACGCTGCTTCCCGAGAGAGAAACAGTACTAGTCCCTGGCACTAATCCGCCCAGCGGATTAGTGTCGAGGTCCGGTGTGTCGGCCATCCTCTGGATGGTTTTCAAGGTGGTTTTGCATCTGCCTCGGCGAATGGGGACTGCTATCACTTATTCCGCCTCAGTTACACTATGTCGGCGATTGCTGCGCAATCACTGTCTCTACGTACAAGTACACCATAATTACTCTAACACGCAAACATTGGGGTTACACTCGTCTGGTATGAGACGTTCCCTGGGTCTCCACTGGGGGCCGAAACGCACAACAAGGTTCGGTGTTGGTCGGCGGTGGGGTGGGTTGACTGCTGTGGCCTGTTGTGGGCTTCTGAACCACTGAGGGCCACGGCAGGTCGAAGCCTCACCGTCGTTTCTAGGACCCCGGTTCAATACACAAATAGTAAATGTATAGAAACGGAATATGAGTGTGTCCAAACGGTAAGAAATCTTAAAAAAGAAATAGAAGATGCCAGCAGTTGAATGTCTTACAGATTTGGTGAAGGGTAATAGATACTGACATGGATGTATCTTGCATAATAGCTTTTGATAATAGTAGAATTGGACCGTTACTATCTTGAGGAACGTACTTGAGTACCTGTTTACCGATGGATGAAGGTAACTTTGTCTCCTGATCCTGGTTTTCTACGCGGCGACTCAGTCGGGAACACAGTATAGAAATTTTATTAAATAGTGGTGCAATTTAAACTGAAACAAAATGATACTCTATGGAGGAAATGAGTTTTTCTGCAGTTCTTTTTTCTAGTGGAATACTTGTTAAGAATTAGCAGTAACGGTCGAAATAGCACCCGTTGACACTAAACAGTACCTGCGGTTGTACCCAGTCTTGTCTTTACGATGACAGCTGCATCTACAAGGCGTTGACGAAATGATGCTTGTCATGTAAGTGCACAAGTGTTGATACTCAAAGTTGATGTAACAGCTGTTCTAAACAGACACAGTACAGTATTAGGTTTTTTGTGTTTTTCTAACTTTCCTCAGGACCAAATAAAGTGATGTAGTACATAAAACGACATTTTAAAAATTACGTTGTTAGATCAATACCTAACACCAGTGATTGGTTTCTTTACAAATGTCTCTTCCGTTAATAACATCAGCATCTTCTAACCCTCCACACAGTCCACCTTGAACACCACAGCTACCGATGAGATATTAATACCGGTGGATACCCAACGTAAAGTCATGCTCATCTTAGCCTGGGTAAAGTCCCTATGGAACGCAATGTTTGACATTGCTGTTCTGCGTTCCATTGTACCCTTTGACATAACGTTATAATTCAGTATTGTCAGTATGGAACATGCAATTGTTACATTCGTCCAGATCCATCACGAGGGATTGTGCTGATATGAACCAATTAACAATAGAAATGTTGTAATAAGTATTGGAAATTGAGACTTTCTAGCAGAGGAACGATGAGTATCAAATTATGCTTGTTTATTCGACAACAAATTCAGCACGAGCTGAACAACGTTCCTATGACATCAGAGTGTAGGCTTTCATGACCGGATGACATTGGTGCCGGTAATCCTTCCTGGGTATAAGGTCGTGGCAACGAATATCTTACTAACGTATCGTCTAGGATAGCACTGGACGTCTTCAGAGGCGTTGCTCCTCCTTTGAGTCCTGCCGAATGACATGACGGACGACTGAGAGCGACTTATATACTGCAGAAAAAGTGGCACAGTCAGAGTAACATGCGATAAGCAGAGACGATCCTTGTCAAAGAAATAACTTAACTGTCAATTGTTGTCCTGTCAAACATAAAAAACTGTTTACCGATTGTGCTGAGCTGCTGTCCATGTTTCGCTATGTTTCAGAGACTCTCCTTCCCTTTTACAGTTGTCCTTAATTTTATATATTCCAATAGTTTCTACACATAGCCTTGGAGATTAGTTTGTCGTCGTAGATAAACTTTTTCTTTAAGAAAAAATCAATTCTTGACTTCGTGACTGAAGAGCATGCTACGCTACGGCTGATATGTCTTTTTAGTCACAAAGTTGCGAAGTAAAATGTTCTGAAAAGATAAATTTATCTTTCACGACGAACCAGTCTCCAAAGCAGTGTATAGAACTCACTGAAATACATGAAAACTGGATAACTTTAATAGGAAAGAAGAGACCATGAAACTTAGTGACATATTAGAAACAATTAAAATCGCTCAAAAGAGGGAAGGCCGCTGGACCCGATGGGATACCAGTTCGATTTTACACAGAGCACGCGAAGGAACTTGCCCCCCTTCTTACAGCGGTGTACCGTAGGTCTCTAGAAGAGCGTAGCATTCCGAAGGATTGGAAAAGGGCACAGGTCATCCCAGTTTTCAAGAAGGAACGTCGAACAGATGTGCAGAACTTTAGACCTACATCTCTAACGTCGATCAGTTATAGAGTATAATGACCTTTCTGGATACTAGAAATCTACTCTGTAGGAATCAGCATGGGTTTCGAAAAAGACGGTCGTGTGAAACCCAGCTCGCGCTATTCGTTCACGAGACTCAGAGGGCCATGGACATGGGTTCACAGGTAGATGCCGTGTTTCTTCACTTCTGCAAGGCGTTCGATACAGTTCCCCACAGTCGTTTGATGAACGAAGTAAGAGCATATGGACTGTCAGACCAATTGTGTGATGGGATTGAAGAGTTCCTAGATAACAGAAGGCAGCATATCATTCTCAATGGAGAGAAGTCTTCCGAAGTAAGAGTAATTTCAGGTGTGCCGCAGGGGAGTGTCGTAGGACCGTTGCTATTCACAATATACATAAATGACCTTGTGGATGACATCGGAAGTTCACTGAGGCTTTTTGCGGATGATGCTGTGGTATATCGAGAGGTTGTAACAATGGAAAATTGTTCTGAAATGCAAGAGGATCTGCAGCGAATTGACGCATGGTGCAGGGAATGGCTATTGAGTCTCAATGTAGACAAATGTAATGTGCTGCGAATACATAGAAAGAAAGATCCCTTATCATTTAGCTACAATATAGCACATGAGCAACTGAAAGCAGTTAATGCCATAAATTATCTGGGAGTACGCATTAGGAGTGATTTAAAATGGAAGGATCATATGAAGTTATTCGTCGGTAAAGCAGATGCCAGTCTGAGATTCATTGGAAGAATCCTAAGGAAATGCAATCCGAAAACTAAAGAAATAGGTTACAGCGCGCTTGTTCGCCCGCCGCTCAGCAGTGTGGGATCCGTACCAGATAGGGTTGATAGAAGAGACAGAGAAGATCCAACGGAGAGCAGCGCGCTTCGTTGCAGGATCATTTAGTAATCGTGAAAGCGTTACGGAGATGATAGATAAACTCCGGTGGAAAACTCTACAGGAGAAACGCTCAGTAGTTCGGTACGGGCTCTTGTTGGTGTTTCGAGAACATACCTTCACCGAGGAGTCAAGCAGTATATTGCTCGCTCCTACGTATAAATCAGAGAGATTAGAGCCCACACAGAGGCATGACGACAATCCTTCTTTCCACGAACAATACGAGACTGGAATAGAAAGGAGAAACGATAGAGGTACTCAAGGTACCCTCCGCTTCACACCGTCAGGTGGCTTGCGGAGTATGGATGTAGATGTAGATGTAGATGTACGGTAGCACTGCAGAATCACTAAAGAGTTTTTTTGTCTTTGACAAGATGACAATCAGTATTAAGTTATATCATGGCCAAGGATCGTCTGTGTTCATCACGTGTAACTCTGGCCAAGCCTTCTTTTCTGCAGTATATATGTCGCTCTCAGACGTCCGATAGGTCAGTCAGCAAAATTCAAGGGAGGAGGAACGCCTCTGAAGACTTTTAGGGCAGTTATGGACGAAACGTTAGGAGCAGTAGAGTTTCGTGGACTACAACCTTGTGATATTGTTATGGTTGCTTTCAGCTGAAATGGAGAAGAAAGAAAAAACTGTTATGAAGTACACCCGCATTTCCACAAATTTTTACCCTACGGCTACAGCTGCATTAACTACAGGAAACAAGAGGCCTGGCGCAAGTCTTGTGAGATGGTGTTGAGCAGAAGTCGGCATCCAGAGTCAAAATGCGAATATTACACATTTCCTCCTTCTTGTGCAAATGTAGCAAAGCGGTTTTTCTTTTAGCATTTGATGTGATCTACGGTGGGCTTGTTGGGGCTTATGAAGACGCCTTTAATATTAATGGGTGGTTTCTCGAAAAACTTCACAAAAAGGATATTTTTTACTATCGTTTCGCCTTCACCAGCGAATTAAAATCGAGCCGAGGATTCCAAAAATCTGGGCGCATGTTGTAAGGGGTCCGTAGGCCCTTACTGTAAGTTTTGCGACAGCACAGGTCGACAGGACAAACAATCGATAGTGTGTGTCGGGTGGCGAGAGCGAGAGCGAGTGTTGAGTTAGTAGAGTGTGGTACGCGCGGCGGGCCGAGCCGGGTGGAGGTCTGTTGCTGGAATGCAAGACCGTACCGACAAAGGGAGTGGCCATCGCCGTGGTTTAACCCCTTTGTGTTAGAAATATACGGGAAAGTGAAAAAGTATACTTGCTAGTGTGATTCAGTGATATTTTGTGCCGATATTTGTAATTACGCGTCTACCGCGCCGGCATCACTTGGATTGCAGTGTTGGATTGCAGTGTTGGATTGTAGTGTTGGATTACAATGATTGAAATTGCGTGTGACGATAATGAATAACGAAAGGGCCTGTGCTGAGATTAGCCGTTATTAATTCTGTACGACGAAGGCAGTGGCTGCCTCCTTACTTTGTGTTTTTGTGATGAATATAGGTTGTCGATTAATGAAGCTGTGTTGTCGTTCTTCTTGCCACCAGACATTTTATTATTACAGCATTTGAGAAGGACAAAATGGAATGTAACATCTCCGTAGCAGTCCAATCCGATTGCCAGCCCCATTAGGTACACGGTCACATTAATTATTATCTATTTGGGCTGCTATCAGATCCCGATCGAGCGGGATAAGTCAGTAGATTAAACCGGAGTGTTACAATGTCAGCAATGCAATGTATACCAAGTATTTCTTAGAGCCCCTCGACCAAATTTTGAAACTTCCTTCCTATCTTCACCCGATTCGAGATACACAGATTCAATGTTAGGCTACTAGTACACGTAAAATACGCACGTGAAATCCGGTTTGAGGCAAAGTCGTAGTTTATAAAGTGACGTATAGCAGCAAAATGTGCTGTAAAGTGTCTCCGTTATAATCTAGATACCTCATCCTATAGTACTGAAGCATATGTAAATAATTTGTCCCAGTAAAATCTGACTTGAGATGTTAAATTACTTTTGCCTTATTTCCATTATGCACATGAGAAATATTTAAATTTTTATTCTTAAATAAAACAGTCTTTTCCTGCAGCAACTTGTAGCAGGAAAAGGCGGTTTTATTTACAAATATATATCTGTGCTTGCTGCGGAGGGTGGCCATGCAAACAAACTTGTTCTCTAAGTATGTCTAACGATCACAATCTTTTTTTTTTTTTTTCATATGAGCTACATGTACAACAACCGCAGGTAAAAGAAGAGAACCAATGGAAAAATATTCTTATCAGAGCACAAAAATGCCAACATCTTCCTGCTTATTTAAAAGCCTCTGACGCCAAAGTGATGTACACGATACCTCATTCTACCTTAAAAAAATGGTCAAATATGTGGTATGTGGGAATTCCTAAGGGACCAAACTGCTGAGGCCATCGTTCCCTAGACATGCACACTACTTAAAGTATCTGATTTAGATACGTTATCTGTATGATCTGAAATGTGGCAATTGACCATGAATAAAGAAAATTGTGAACTTATTCACTTGAGTACTATAAGAAATCCGCTAAATATCGATTATGCGATATGTCACACAAACGTGAAGGTTGTAAATTCAAGTAAATACCTATGGATTACAATTACAAATAACCTAAATTGGAACGATCACATAGATAGTGTTGTGGGCAGAGCAAACCAAAGACTGTGATATACTTGCAGAACACTGATAAGGTGCTACAAATCTACTAAAGATATCTGCTTACACCACGCTTGTCCTCTCTATTCTGGAGTACTGCTGTGCGGTGAGGGATCCACATCTGGTGGGACTGACGGATGACATCGAAAAAGTTCGAAGAAGGCAGCTCATTTTGTATCATCGCGAGATAGGGGAGATAGCGCCAGCGACTTGTTGCGGAAACTGGAATGAAAATCATTAAAACAAAAGTTTTTTTCGTTGCGACGGTATTTTGTCTTGAACTTTAAGCTACCAGTTTTGTCATCCGATTGCGAAAATATTCTGTTGCCACCCACCTACATAGGGTGAAACGATCATCACTACAAAATAAGAGAAATCTGGTCTCACACAGAAAAATTTAAGTGCTCGATTTTCCCGCGCACCGTTGTAGAGTAGAACAGTAGAGAGACAGCTTGAAGGCGGTTCATTGAACCCTCTGACAGGCACTTTATTGTGAATAGCAGAGTAATCACATAGACGTAGAGGTGGATGCAGAATTATAACTGACATATGCTAAGGACAACACACACACGCATGCCCGCGGGGAGACTTGAACCTCCGGCGGGGGGGCGCAATCCGTGACCTGGTGCCTCAAACCGCGTGGGCACTCCGCGTTAGTCCTTCCTACCTTCCTCAGCAACTTTAAACTTTTTGCAAAAAATTTTGCGCTTTCTAGAATGAAATTTTCAGTCTACAGCGGAGTGTGCGCTGATATGATATGAAAACATCTGGTAGCGAATTTGTACATGGTGAACTTCGAGGAGGAAGCCCTGTCGTCATCCCAATGGAAACCTACTTGCTTTTTCCGTTACGTGGACGACACGTTCGTCATTTGTCCACATGGTATGGATGAACTCCTTGACTTCCTTACACATCTAAACTCCATACAGAGGAATGGGGTACTTAAAACTCTAGTACATAGGTCATGCACTATCTCTGACAAAGAGAGTCTACCTCAGGAATTGGAACATCTGAGAACAGTATTTCGAAAAAATGGGTACTCAGAGTGGCAGATTCAACGTGCTCTCCGCCCAGACACTACAGCACAACCTGTGGAGATGTATGAAATCACGAGGGAGGAGGTAGGCACTGCGTTTATTCCGTATACAGGCGGAATCTCAGGGAAAATTGCCCGAATTTTGAAGAAACACCGGGTCGGAACTGTGTTTTGTCCTCCGAATAAAACTCGTGCACTGGTGGGGAGCGCCAAAGATGACCTCGGTCTCAGGAAGGCCGGCGTGTGGCAGATTACGTGTCAATGTGGCAAGTCGTATATTGGTCAGACGATGCGTACCGTCGAGGATCGATGCCGTGAACACCAGAGGCACACTCGACTGATGTATCCGAGCAAGTCGGCGGTCGCTGAACATTGTTTGTCGGAAAATCACGCTATGGAGTATGAACGCACGAAGATTCTGGTACAGACGTCGAGATACTGGGACAGCGTTGTTAGAGAGGCAATCGAAATTCGCACCAATGACGACCTCATAAACCGTGACTGTGGCTATAATCTTAGCAAGGCTTGGGAACCAGCGATTGGGTTAATCAAGAGTAAATCGAGCAAACGTATAGTTGTGACGACCACGGCGGACAGAGCCATCACACCGACGTCATCTCAGACGCCGTCGCAATCTGTTCCACGGCGTGACCGTGGCGCGGGGCGCGAACGGCGGAGGGAGTGCGCCGCGGGCGGAGGGTATTTAAATCTCCCGCCGCCGCGACCGAAGCCAGTTCCCCCTGAGCAGCCATAGCGTACGGATCTCCGTGCCGGCACGTTCACAGGAGCTCAGTCCGTCAATTCACCTGATGATGGCGACATGTATGATAGCCGAAGTATTGTTCCCCGTTGGACCCTGTAGACCGACAGTACACCCGTGGATATTTTGATCACGTACAATATGTTTTCAATAATGAATCCACACCGTCTTGGCAGGAATGATGATAAGATTGGCGGACCTAGTAACATCGTTTAAATTAATGAAAAGCAGCTTATCACAATGTGAAAACCTCGTTTCCAGTTGTGACACAATATTATCCAGTCCCAATAAATTCTCCAGTTGTAGTTTTACATCAAGGTATTCTCAGTGTTTCCTTCCATCATTTCAGTTGCTATTCTTTCAAACTTCATCTTACGAAAGACTCGAGTGCATCGTGGAAAATAAAACGTCAGTCAGTTTATGTTCATTACTTGAATTTTTAATGAAAGCTATGTTTTATGTCACAGAACTATTGCAAAACGGTGCATCACTGTTTTATTTTTCCGAAAAGAATTCTTAAAATTATGGTATCATAACGGAGAGAAGAATAATAAATTCAAAGTCTAGGGGCTAGTTTTGAAACAACAGGCTTCTGTTGAAATCGTTGGACTACAAAGTCTGGACTGCTCGGTAATATATGTTAAAATCTAAATTAGTCCCGGACTGTTTTCGTGCATGTCAGATTTTTTGGCGTTGCAGTTCCATCTTGATCAGCTATTTGAAGAATGCGTTTACGAACAATCTTGTCAACGATTGCTGCACGTTTGGAAGACCGGTGGAAGAATGGAGGAATATCTTGAATCGTCGAGAAAAAAATTCTTACTAATTCTGTACTAGAACAGTTCTACCCAAAAGCTAACTTCAAACGATGTGCGTAACAATAAGTGAAAATGCTTATGGGACAATTTCTCTCAGATCTTAGATTTCATGCCATTTAATTCTCCCGCCAGAGCGAATGCACTATCATTGGTTTGTGCGACCAGATAGTTCTTTATATCATAATCCAGAAACACGCCATTTAGCAGAGTCAGTAAAGCAGAATCAGCTCTATCCCCTCTGTCATAATAAAATTAAGGAAAATGTTCTGAATGTCGCCATTGGAGTTCACTACTCTACAACAATGAACTTGTCGGAAGCGCCTGTTGCTAGTCCTCAACGCAGACATAAAATATGGCTCAATCCGAACCTGATTTCTTTTTTATGAATTTGCTCAGCTATGGATCGCATACAGCTTAAGACTTTTGGTGTTTCTTTTTCTTCCCAGTACTTCATTTTCTCTCCAACTGCTCGTCTCTGCTCATCTGTCCCCACACTCTTGGGTCGAGGTTAAGGCTCATCTTCTTCATAGTTTGCGTTTTCTATCATAAGCCTGAAGTGATTCCTGTCACGTATTGTTTCTTCTGTAACGCCTATTTTGTAGGCATGTTTCTTTACTACTTCTATTCATCCTACAGTTTTTTTCAGCTTGCTAACGTAATTAATTTTCTTTTTGCAATCCGTGTTTCTTCCCTTCTTTTTAAATGTCCATAAAATTTTAGTCGTCTCTTCCTTAGTGTATCTGTGATATTCTGTATTTTTGTGTAAATCATCATTTCTTCTTTTAATCCACTTATTTTCTTTGTTTTCTCAGAACCTAGAATTTTTCTTACTGTATCTCTCTTTTTTCTATTTTTCTTAAGTCGTCTTTCTTATCCAGAGTTAGGCACTCTGATCCATATGTTGCTTCTGTCCTAATAACTGAATTATAATGTCTTATCCTAGCATGTATGGCTTGTATGGATATTGATTTGTTGTTGTAGTAGTTTTGTGTTAATTTATAGGCAAATTCTAACTTTTTTGTTCTTTCTTTATGTGTTGTGTTAACCAGTCCATTGACTTGGATCCACTCCCCAAGGCATTTAAATTTATCAACTCTTTTAATTTTTCCATACTTTCTTTCCTTTCACTATTCTGTGCTATGTTTATGTTCTATATACTCGGTTTCTTCATAGGATATTTTTAGCCCAGTCTTTTCAGCCATCTGGTGTAACACTTCAGGCATGACTGTTGTGTCTGTTCGGTTTTCAGCTATCACTGCCATATCATCTGCAAAGACTAAAAATTTCACTTCAAATTTGTTCTTTCCTTGGCACATATTTATACCCTTTGTGAATCTATTTTTAATGTGTTTCCCATTGTTTTATTATTTTATCTAAAACCAAATTAAAGATAAATGGGGACAGTCCTTCTCCTTGTCAAACTCCTGTTTTGATTTTGAACAGTTTAGAACTTTCGCATTAAAACTTAATCCTTGATGTTGTATCTGTGAGCGTCTGTTCAACAAGTCTTCTGGTGTTTTCGTATATCCCTGATTCATAAAGTATCTGGAATAGTGTTTGTCCATCAATTGAGTTGTAGGCCTTCTTGAAGTCTAGGAAAGAAACTACTGTAATTTTACTTTGTATAGCTATCATTCTCAAAATTGTTTTTAAATTAAGAATCTGTTCTGCACATGATCTACCTTTTCTAAATCCTGCTTGATAATCTCCTATATCACATTCTACTTTTTCCTCTATTCTATTTAAGAGCGCTTCAGACGGTATTTTGTATGTTACTGGTAACTGGGATATATTCCTGCAGTGATTGGTGTCTTTTTCATCTCAATTTTACGGAGAGAATGGATCAATGCTTGTTTCTAGTCACTGAATATGATTCCTTTTGCCCAAATGTCTTTAATTACTTTGCTAATTTTCTGCCATGCGGATAATCACCCTAGTATTTACATTTCCGCTACTATCCCTTACTCTCCTGGTGCTTTGTTATTTTTCGATGCTTTAATAATCTTTTCTATTTCTACTACTGTGGGTGGTTCCTATGGTGGATTTTCATGTTGTGGTTTTTGAAATTGTAATCTGTCTTTGCGCTCGTCACAATTAATAGATTTTCAAAGTATTCAGCTGAAATTTGCCAGTTCTCTTTATTGCTTTAAACCTTTTTTTCCATTTTTGTCTTTAAAACGTAAACTTGATGACTGGAATCCTGTTAAAACTTCTTTGAAAGTCTTATAGAAGTCTGTAGTGTTGTTCCTTTTAAAGACTGAATTCATTTCTTGTAATGTGCCTCTGTCGTATTTTCTTTTTACTGATCCGGTGATTTTTCCTTCTTTAAATTCTTCCCAGTATTCATGTTTCTTATTAGTGTTACATTTTTTCCATGCCTTTAGTCGATTGTCAATTGTTTCATCAACGTCTTCGTGGTTGACCAGTTTCTTTAACTGACTCTAGCATTGTTTCTTTAATTTCTCCCCAGTCATCCACTTTTATTTTGATTAATATGTCACGGAATTGTTCCTGATATTGCGTGGGAGATTTAGTGTTTACCATTGCAAAACTTCTTGGTTTTGGTTTAGGATTGTTCGGCGGAACATGATCTTTATTTCAGTCAGATAATGGTCTGAGTCTACGTTTAGGCCCTTTTCTCACTCTAACATACAGTATTTCCTTGCATTTACGAATCGTTATTGCCTAACTACTGATGAAAAATATTTCGATAGTTACCGTCTCTTCGTATGTACTCAAGAACAATGATATCTAGATGTTCAACTCCGGGGCAGCACAGAACATCAGACGTACCCACACCTTGTTCCTGGTTAAATAAACCGATGTTTTAACGTTCTCTAATCTGACTAGGAAACAACCACGGTGGTTGCCGAGTTGAAATCTTGGAGTGGCAAATCAATTTTGTTTCGTCATTTCAGTTTCAATTATGTCGGTGCTGGTAAAAGTTTGATGTCCTACATTTGACGCTGCTTAACTAACGTTCGATCAGGTTCTAGGTTCAGATGCTCGTCCAGGATAAAAGTTTACTCCAAGTCATTTAAAGTTAAGCATGTGCACCCTTTGTCACTTGTGAGTCAATAATATTAAAGACTACATCATTTCTATTATCTTGCTGCCTGACATTTGCATCATCGAAATGTTACCGAGCATAGCGACTCAAAAAAAAAAAAAAAAAAAAAAAATCAAATGTGTGTGAAATCTTATGGGACTTAACTGCTAAGGTCATCAGTCCCTAAGCTTACACACCACTTAACCTAAATTATCATAAGGAGAAACACACACACCCATGCCCGAGGGAGGACCCGAAACTCCGCCGGGACCAGCCGTACGGTCCGTGACTGCAGCGCCTGAGACCGCTCGGCTAATCCCGCGCGGCATAGTAACTCACTGCCGTACGGAGGAATATTATCGGATGGTCTCTTGTACTAACCATTTTGTACAGTCAAACGACTGCACCAAAAAAAAATTAGAAGATTTTCAAGAAAGTTAGGTTGTATTGGTTGCATAGAAATCAGCTGGAACTCAATTCGGGTCAGTCTGGTTCTTTTGACTATGATATAACCGTACATTACTAGACAAAGCGATGTTCTGTTGTTTATGAAAATGGGATTATAGCAACAGGCCTCTATTCTAACATTGTTGTAGTGACACATGTAATTTTTTTTCCTCCTGAACTTTAGGTCCATTTCAGTAAACTTGTCAAGTGAACCGTTACAATGAAGTATAGAATATGGAAGTGACAGATTTTAGGACAAAGTTACATTCAATACTAGCTTGTTTAGTGATTCAAGTGAGAAATTCTCGTGTTAACGATTTGTTAATCTACTGTTGTTAATAGTTGGAAGAATCACGATCGTGATAAATCAGTTACATATAACGTATGAACAATTAAATGCTGTGGTACCGAAAAAGCGATTGTAATGTTTCATTATCGGTCCGGGGCAACACTCTCAACAATGCATCATCGTGTGATACGTCACGAGCAGTTGCCTGGCATCATTGCGATACTTATTCGTGACGAGTGTACTCTTTCTGAGTTGCTACTTGTGCTGTATTAAGTGTCGTGCGCTATTTAACTAACATCTTACAGTGATACTTGATTTCTATGCGTGTCTGAACTTTCTCGAGTTCTAGGAAGAAGACAGAAAACCAGTATCTGACGAGGTTCTGTTGAGGAACAAGTAAGTGAGTAGTCATTTTCACTTTTCCCTACGTACAGATGGACTTTTGTGTTGTCAGGTGTATTTTTCAGCCATGGTGCTGTTGTAAAATTGTATCAGGTGTAGGTACGCATAATAAAACGGTAGGTCATTCCTGCAAGTACGCTCTCATTGTTCAGCGACGTGTTACGTCACTTCACAGCCAGCTATGGCGTATTTTCTCCCTCGATAACGGAATTCTCGCGTCTCTTTCCATTCGATTTTCAAAATTTCATTGACGGGGTTCAAGATGATTCGAAAGAATTAGTATATGTAGTATTTGAAAGCAAATGTAAGACGGTAGAAACAACTTTTGTTAATATCCGATGCTAGCTGTAGATGCTCGTCACAAAAACGTTCAGCTTAAGAACGTGACTATGTAGAATATTTTACAGTTCTATGTGCTACTATAGTTCAGACGTGTTTAGGTAATATTTATATAGAGATGACGAATTTTACCTTGTGATTGTAACCTGGATAGCTTTATTCAAACTTTCGGACAAGGAGGCAGTCCAGAGGACATGTCTTTTCGCAGAAGACCGCTTCATTTCATTCCATTTTGCTCTTTAACACAAAAATCTAGCGGCGATGAAAGTTCTTCTACTTCCATGCAAATCACAGATTTTTTTCTTTCGATTTCGCGATATCTTGATCGTACAAGTACCGTTAATGATTCCATCCCACATTTGCAAGGTGAAATATTTGATCCATGAATAGATGCAAAAATAATTTCAAAATATGATACTGTAGCTGTCAACTCAGATGGTAGAGAAAGAAGTCCACCTGGATATAGAGGAATGTTCGATACTAGCCGTCGGCTTTGACCTGTGACGTAATAGCTGCTACGACGTCGCGTTTTGGTGTGTATTCTGAATTGAATTTGTGTGTGAACTTGCATTCTATCTATCGCAATCTTGTTGGTTAATAGAGAAAGTAATTCATTAATCTCTGAACGAGATTTGATACTGTTTTTCAAATATTAGTAATGTCGTGAAATTTGTGCCAAACAAAAAGTGATGTTTGTGTTTTGGAATAGAGGCGCAATCTTCTTTTTTATTTTACTTTTTGCAGTTGCTTCTGTTTCGTTAAGTTTGTTTCATGTTTGGTTATAAATTATTAGGATGGTTATTTTAATAGTTCGTAGGCAGCCTTTATCTCTTGGACGTCAACCTATTGGGGATACTAATACGCAATTAGTAAGCACTAGTGCGTACACATTGACCGTAATTTTCATTTCTGTCCTAGTTTTGTGTTACAGTGACTTGCTCTACGGTGGTTCTTTCGTTGAGTGCTGCTGTAGGCAATTATTTGACGTCGGTGTTAGCGATTTTGTAGACAGCAATTGAGTACATGTCGAGGAGGAGGTGGAGTAAAAAGAGAAATGTATTTCTTCGAAAATATTGAAATTCCGAATTTCACGGTGCGTAGTTACCTCGTGAAAACAGCTTAATGTCAAAGTAATGTATTGGTTTAGCCGGAGGTCTAGGTTAGGATGGAACTTGATGATTTGGATGTGAGTAGGCAAAAATAACGAATCCTACTGTTGTGACCCACTGATATGCAGCGCAACCTTACGTCTGCTTTAGGTTACACTACAACCATTCGGTTCTGAGATGGCGAAGCCAACGACCGTGGCAGTGAGAAACATTCCTATGGCTACAGACTGATACGTAGCGTAGCCCGAGGTCTAGGTTAGGTTGGATTGTAGCAGTTTTGTTGTGAACTGGTGAAGCCAAAGAATCTGACAACGGAAGAGCTTTCTGCGGTGACAGATTGATCTGTAGCTTAGTACGAGGTGTAGGTTCCTTTATGATTAACAGTTATCTTGTTAAAGCCAAGAAAACTACAAGAGACTTGTAGTGTAACATGAGATATAAATTAGGTGTTAAGTGCGAATTTAGCTGAGGTGTCGAAGGATAGAAATGCGCCGGCCGATGTGACCGAGTGGTTCTAGGAGCTTCAGTCCAGAACTGCGATGCTGCTATGGTCACAAGTTCGAATCCTGCCTCGAGCATGTATGTGACTGATGTCCTTAGGTTAGTTAGGTTTACGTAGTTCTAACTCAAGGGGACTGATAACCTGAGATGTCAAGTCCCATAGTGCTTAGAGCCATTTGAACCATTTGAATTTGAAACAAATGCCAACAAGAATGTATGGTACCTAGTTGATCTGTATTGTATATCGTGATATATGATGCCCTTCGCAGTATCCTACTTGTATTTTCGACTTCGCCGAATATCTGGACTACGTGGTACAGTTACGAGTTATTAGAAGAAAACTGCAGGTGATGTTATCTACGAATGAGTACTGTCATTGGCTGACAACATACTAACAGCTTAACGTTATCAGATTGTTCCATGTGATGCTTGTTTAGCTTAATTCCAAATATGAGTGGATTGGTTGTTTCCGAGTATAATAATTATGAGTTACAGTTACTCCTGAAGCACATATAGAATCATGGGAGCTATTGTAAACTGTAGCAGACTTTCGAAAAGTTGTTGATCCTGTAATTGTAATTCTAGTTCAAATGGTTCAAATGGCTCTGAGAACTATGGGACTTAACATCTGAGGTCATCACTCCCCTAGAACTTAGAACTGTTTAAACCTAAGTAACCTAAGGACAACACACACATCCATACACGAGGCAGGATTCTAACCTGCGACCGCAGCAGTCACGCGGTTCCGGACTGAAGCTCCTAGAACCGCTCGGCCACCACGGCCGGCAATTCTAGTTCACTTTTTTATGATATTTTTGACTTTTTCGTTTAGCAGCATGGTTTTTTCCAGTTACAGCGGCTGTGTTTTGAGAAAATTAATGTGTATTTCTTACTTTGGTAGTTTGTGACTTTTCAACAGATACGGGTACTTATATTTCTCGGTTAAGTTTCAAACGCTTCATTTACAGTATTTGTAAATTCTTATCGAAGACATCTTTTGTTATACAGCTGAAGTGTACTTCGGAGTGGTTTCCTTTCTTACAATGATCATTCCTTTCCACTTCATATTTTACATTCTGACGTCCGTTATAGTGGTAGAGCCTCATCCCACGATAGGGCTTACTCAATGACATTTTCGCTCTAAGAACTATTTCTTCCATTACAATACTCGTAATTTTTTTTCTTACTTACAGTTTCTGTTCATTACGTTGAAGAAATCCACATTGACATGACGTCACATCGTGCATAATATTTACAGCGTTTCTCGATTGTTTTTGTTATGTTTCTTAAGCCACACGCCAAAGCCATCTATACCTTTCGAAGACCCCTATTTATCCGCCACCTTTCAAAGGTTCAGTTATCCATTCTAGTTTCGCTGTTAAATTTGCATCGGCATAGCATTTTGGTGTTGTAATTCCTAATTAACTGTCTATGTTTTTGCACATGGATGTGATGCATTCTAACACGTATTTAAGCGCATCGTGAGTAACGTTTTCACTGGAGCTCGATGAGTCACTAAGATAGCTATCTCCAAGCAAATCATCTTCATCTGAAATATTGTGACGCCAAGTTCCGATTCCTTTGTTTAGTAACACACTAGGAAAAACATTCTCATACTATAAAATGCACCAAGATCACGAATTCTAGAAAAAAAACTTCGAGAGTATGTTAATTCAGTCTGGCAAGCCCAAAAGATTAACTTATTAATGAATCAAATCAACTTTGGAACGATTTGAGACTATTTTTCTACCCTACTCTCACATTCGAGCAAATTTCCAAAACCCTCTTCAGGGTATTCTCTTGACTTCTGAAGTTGAAACCACAACCACTGCTGGAAGGTGAATTCTGTTCATTTGCGTAACCCGAGTTCAACATATGGAAATCGTCGTTTATCAGTTCGATGATGCTTACTTCAAGATCTTTATGGAGGACAATCTCACAGATTAGGCAGTGCGACGCGAAAATAACCGTGCAGCCATTCTAACGTTTCGACGTGCACGACCGCTGACATTCACGTCAGCTTCTGACATGTGACAGGAGACCGAAAGATCATTTTTCTGATGCTTTAGAAGATCTTCTACACCAGTTTTTGTAAATACCATACCGACAGACAAGGTGATTCCATCGTCAAAAAAGTTATTTCCTAATAATTTTAGAAATTGCAGTATTTCGTAAAAAACATTGTGCTGATTATAACTCAGTTTATAGAATTGTTCTTTGTTTTATTCTATTTTACATGATTTTTTTAAATTTTTTAATTTAGTGATACCTGAATGATTTGCATAGCTTGTGGTTCCTTTTAACTGCAATTAACACAAGTGCTGCGTGATTATAAAAAGCAGAAATTTTAATATATTATGCGACTGATACTCAACTGTGGGTGGACTTCCGATTTTCTCTCACGAATGAATCTGTAAATCCTCAGCCATGTGTGTGCTGTAATAGAATGATCAGTCAAGCTGAAACCATGTGCAAAGCATTAACTCAAAACTACGGCTGTGTCTTCAGCCGGCGACGATGTTACCAGCTGAGTTGTCCGAGTAGGATGGTGGCTAAACTTTTTACTTCAGATTCAGTCTCCCTCGATCCAACATTTTGTCACAGAGAGCAGATTTTATTTTCGTTCCTGTTCGTTTTCCCAAGAAGATATTTTCTCATCGTCGTCCCAAAGAGGCAAGTATCTGTGTTCAATAACCGTATGCCATTCACCGTTTTGATATTTCTTGCAGTACGAGTAACTGTTGCCTTCTTTTGTAGACTTGCGTCACATACTGAATGCGTGAATAATAATATGCGCAGAATTAAATACTGTAATGTCAAATCACCAAAGACACAACCACCATTTTCTATGTTGACGGTTGTCTCGTGACAGAGTCGTCGATTTTCCCGCAGACTTAAAAAAAAATGTTTCCTTTTTGTGTGCAATAGAATTTTTCTCCGCTGTCCTGTGAGCTGCGAAACAGTAGACAGCATGGATGGGTTGTAGGACTTGTTCACACATTTCACTATCATACTCTGAGTACCTTTTTCACGTTACCTAGTGATTTATGTCGTGCGTTTCTTGTTACATGGAACAATTTGCGTGATAAATCATAATGATGTCATACATTTCTTTTTACATTCTCGCTGCAAATTGATTTACATATGGCTACACACTGAATAATTTACGTTTGTTTTACGTAAAAAAGATGTTCGTATGGGGGTCAGTGGCGCCTATGAGCCACGTTTTACACCTCACTGTAGCAGAAATTGTCCTACGGAATATAAGTAGTTATTAAGGAGCAGATTTCTTCGTTTGTTTTCAAATTATACTTTGATTTGTATACTGGGTAAGTGACTAAGTATTTTTATTTCAGCCCTCTGCGCAACATTTTGTGCTAAAGGGAACCTTCACGTGGATTAATGAATGTGGTTTATTTTTCTTCCGGAACTTTAATTATGTACAGCATTATTCTTTATACACTATAGTGGATTGCCCACAACAGACTTCACGACTGTGAAGAAGTAGTCAGGATTCCTTAACAGATGACTACAACATGATGTTGGGTGAACACCACATGTTATTCGTTCAACACGTTTTGGAGAAACTAGGATTTTGTTCATTGAAGATCAGTTTTCCCAGAACATTATTCCGTATTACTTTGTTGAATTAAAATGTGCTAAATATGTCAACTCACTGATTTGTCTCTCACCAAGATCTGCAGTGACTCTAGGTGCAAATGTGACCGAACAATGTTGGTTCAGAAGTTACAAGATGTGCTTTTTCCAGTTTATTTTCTTATAGATAAGTACATCTGAGAATTTTTAAGTTTCTACCCTACTTACTTTTTCCTTACCATGTGTTATACACATAAATGGTACAGTACCGCTAAACGTGCAAAACTGAGTATGTTGTGTCTTTTTAGAATTGAGTGTGAGACGAATCGCAGGGAAAGCTTTTTTATTTTCGGTCATCAGTCTACTGGCTGGCCTGATGCGGCCCGCCACGAATTCCTCTCCTGTGCTAACCACTTCATGTCAGAGTAGCACTTGCAACCTACGTCCTCAATAGTTTGCTGGATGTATTCCAATCTCTGTCTTCCTCTGCAGTTTTTTTCACCTACAGCTACCTGTAACACCATGGAAGTCATTCCCTCATGTCTTAACTAATGGCCAATCACCCGGCCCCTTCTCCTTATCAGTGTTTTCTACATATTCCATTTCTCTCCGATTCTGCACAGAACTCCTCATTCCTTATCTTATCCGTACACCTGTTTTTCACCACTCTTCAGTACCACCACATAACAGATGCTTCGATTCTCTTCTGTTCCCGTTTTCCCACAGTCCATGTTTCACTACCGTGCAATGCTGTACTCCAGACGTACATCCTCAGAAATTTCTTCTTCAAATTAACACCGATTTTTGATATTATTAGACTTCTCTTGACCAGGAATGCCCTTTTTGCGATGGCCAGTCTACATCTGATGTCATTCTTACTCCGTCCGTCATTGATTATCTTACTGCCTTTCACCTTGAATTCTAATTCCACTCCTGAACCTTTCTTTTATTTCCATCACTGCTTCTTTGGTGTACAGATTGAAAAGTTTTAATGATCCATTTAATAACTTTCTTTAACATTTGTTCATTTTCTGTGTGCATGCTTGAATTGATCATCTCCAAAAGGAACTACTTCTGTTTGTTGAAAACTGGATGGCTGATCACTTACATATATGACGAACAATAGTGGACCTAAGACTGCGACTTGGGTCCACCACACACGCTTTCTCCCCAGTAAGAACTATGTTCTCAGAGCATACTGGTTGAATTACTAAGTTCAACTTCCTATATTCGTTTAGTAAGATATGATATTATTAATTCGCTGGTTATACCATCAGTCCAAAAGTACTTATTTTTAGTGGGAGAATACTATTATTCACTATGGTCTATGGTCTATTGACTACGTCCAGATGCGTCAGATAGGTCACAAAAACACCAACCAGCACTATTTTATTATTTAATGCTCGTAAAATCTGGTGAGTGAGCATGTAAATGGCATTCTCAGTAGAGCAACTATTCTGTTAACGATACAGTGATACGATCAGGATATTACTATTGGTAAGGTTTTATTCCATTGCTGTTATAAAATATATCTCATCCACAAAAATATTTGAACATAGTGTCAGCTCTGAAACTGTTCAGTAGCTATTGACAGCCCTCTCATCATCTTTCTTAAAAAGGGCGTTAACAATGGCCTATTTCAGTCTCTTTGAAAATATGCCTTCACATATGAGGAATTACATGCTTCAGATAAGACCTGGCTTATTATATTGAAGAGAATCTGTATTACTCTATTGAAATCGTCATCAAAACATGATGAGCTTTTATATTTGAGGAAATGTATAACTATCTTAATTTCAGGAGGAGAAGTTGGTGATAAAATTTGATGAGAGTTATTTATTCAGCTTGCTGCTGAGATTTTTCTCTTGAGCTATTCGACCCTAAACTTCCTACATACCTGAATACATTTGCCGCATGTGAGTCATAATTTATAGCGCTTCCATTCAGTTCAATGGTCATGTTATCCCATTCTGTGGCTTGTTGTCCTATCACACTTATCCATACGTTCCATGTAGCCTTCAGTCTGCTGCTGAAATTTCTGATTTCTCTAATTATGTGCATGTTCCTGGATTTTTAACAACAATTTTTCAGTAATTCTCTGAAGATGCTTTTCATTTTTCCGTTCAGATGGTTTTTCCACGCCTCAGGTTGTCCATGATTTTTTAAAAGGCTGTTTAGTGCCTTTTCTGAATAGCTTATGCAGAAAGTTAATAACAAATAATCACATGGATTTATCATGGATTAGATTAAATTTAATGTTACGATTCGGCTGTTTATAAATTTCATCCCATGTTATCTCAACTGTTCTTAAGAACATTTGTCCTGGAGTCACTAATTATTCTGATTTCCACTGAACTGATACTCTAAGGTGCTATGTTATTTATCCTAATTAATTGAGCATCATCTAAGAGAGAGATCATGTCTTACTTTGAGTTTCACCATAAACAAAACGTAATCAGTTAGTGTCCTATTGTTTTTCTCCAACCGTGGTGGATACTTAATTATTGAAACCAAATTGTAAGATACAAATAAAGTTTCCAGGTCATTTTTTCTAACATAAACCTTAAGAAAACATCACTCATGCCACCGAAGGCTATTAACTGCTTGCTGCTGTCTAACATACAGCACAATAAGGTATCCAGACGCGTCACAAAAAGTTCAAAATTTTCCAGTGTGGGTTTATATGTAGTTACGGTTAAAAGTGAACCAGTTTTCTGTTTTTGAACTTTAGTTCTGTTTTAATATATCTAACAACAACTTTTTTCCTGTATGAGTTCTGCATCAGTAAGCCACCAGAGTGTAAGTTTTTTGTATATAATTTACCTAACACTTGGTTAGATTTTGCTGGTACGTGCAGCTTGTAATTTGTTACTCAGTCCTCTAATATTTTTATGAAATACGCTAATGTTACTTTTATGTGCATCCTTAGGCATTTTGTGGGGCTCTTTTGTTAGCTAGATTTCTCTCAAAACAGAGATGACTCTCTGGCAACAGTAACCACTGGGATCTTCCTTTGTGTGATGGTGTCCCACCTCACCAAACTGTTTGCTGTTGATAAGAAGTTCAGTCAATCTATCTTTCTCTAACAACAGACATAGCAGTAAAATGAAATTTCAATTCCTTCAGTAGCACTGTCCACATCTCTATTCACACAGTTCTCCGCAGTTTTAACTCGGGGCTGGATATGGCGCTGCAGGACCTGCACAAAGCTTTTGCTTACATTTGCGTGAGTAGTTGCTACTCCTGTTTCCTCCAAGTCACTCCAAATGCTTTAATTACCGTTCTTAGCCAGGCTCTTTTCTGATTTGTCTATTACAATAACTTGACCCTCTTTGCCAAAACCTTTTCACAAATGCAGCACGTTCCGTGTTACCTGCCTAAGGTTGGCTTCACAATAGTTGTGACCTGGTACCCTGATTTCAATCTGTCGCATACCGTCTGGCCTATATCCATCCCATGGCTACTATCAAGCGTAAGGATCTTTTGTTCCTACTATATTTTGATACTGACCTACATTCAGTAGATGAAGCTGAAGAGCTCTTCCCATTTTGCCCATTGCTTATTGCTTTTACCCAGTCCCCATGACATTTTACCCCGTTAACCTATCTCGTTCTAATTTCGCTCGATCTGCTTGAGCCGGAGGACCACAAATATTTGCCTCTCTCTATTTTGAGAGCCTACAGTTTCAAGGTAAAGCTTACATGAGTTTTCCATTAATTTCCGTCATTCAGTCACCCCGGTAAAATTCCCACCACAGTCTTCACATACCACTCGCTCTCTCTCTGACAATCCTTCTGCATTACCCACAACTTTCATAAACTACAAGACAAATTGTACGCTTAAATATAGAATGAAATCATTTAACACTCTTTACACTAAACGAAATTATATTATTTAATACCAGCATGTCAGCGCTTCAGATCTATTATATAACGAAGGAATTATTTATTTTCTCTTACAGCAAGTACTTTGTACTCACTTACATGGAGTATCTGTTAATCACTCACACCAGGATGTAATTTTACTGTAGGCAAACTGTATATAAACAAACGAACAGTGCGAAAGTTTCTAAATCAAACAACTTTTCTGAACTATGAAATTAATAACGAATGGACATCCACAAATTAAACTGTTGGTAAAAGGAACAGAACTATTCCACGGCATTCTCTACATAATTGTGCCGGAACGTAGATAAAACCATGATGCTTAGCAGTTCTTACGATCTTGTCGCGTTTTGTGGACTAATACGTAAAGGAAAATGATGCCTTTATTAGTAAACATAAAACTGCACTAATTTAATGATTAATTTGTACTAAACTAATTGTTATTAGATTCTAAGTAAATTATCTTTACGAGAGCGGAAAAAATTAAACGTCTCGCTCCCGCAATGGGCTGCCACCATATGAAGATAATTAAGTTTATTTCTTTGAGAAAAGAACAATAATCATTTACTGAGCTGCCTGACTACGATTCTTCTCATCTTCTCTCGATTGCCTTTGATGCACATACATCAATGCATATGACTTGAACATCAGTACCAGATACGGGTGCTCGTAAATACGGCGCGAATCCAAGAGAAAAATTTCGTTTTTTGAACCGTGAATCACGTATTACTTAACAGAAGTTGCGCCAAACGGACCAAATTCTTTAATGGTGTACTCCTGTGAATTCTCCCGAGCTATGTCCATCTCACACGTAAAACAGAAACAACAGCGCTGAGGTAGACGCAGAAGTACACCATTAATGAATTAGTCTATGCCGAGCTATAGTTGTTTACAGTGGAGACAGGATAGCAGCCGCAACGCACGCATGATGCACTCCAGCTGTGTAAATATATCATCCAAAGCTAAGTGGAGATGAAATTCTCAAACCAGAAACTCTGCTAGTTTGAATCCTTCACACTCTGTATAACGTGTGCAAAACGTTCTCCTGCCAGTTTTAATTTACATGGAACAAAATATTTACTTTTTGTTACTTCAACCAATCGTCTCGACCTATCAGCACTAAAGACATGCAGTTCTCAGTGTATGCTACAATGGTAGACGATCCTTTACGAAATGTCAGTAATAATAGCATCCCCCACAATCATTTCAGACCATTGCATAAATAAAATTTCTCGGTTTAGATCTCACGTAACAATGGAACTACGTCAGTGGAAGTAACGTTTTAAATAAATAATGGGTTCCTACTGAAAGTATTAACGAATTTCACAGTTTGTCGTAAATCATTTGTAGATGACCAATCGGGAAATGTAACTGTACAGACATGCAGCTTTGCAATTTACGTGAGTCGAATACTAAAAGAAAAGTAACAATGGAAGAAACTTCAAAAGCAAAAAGATCATGTTTCATTGTTCACATACCAGAAACTCAGCTTAATGGGAATAATACATGACAGGTAACTGGCACAAAAGATCATGAAATCTGGAATCTGACTGACTGGAGTAGAGATGTCTTCGGTGATGGGTCCCGCTAGGAATTGAGGACCATATATTACGTGTCTGGACAGCGATGGTATACCAAACTCTCACCCGCCATACGCCCCGACAGCCAGGCGTGTTGTCTGCAGTGGGAATTCTTTTCATAGCAGGACCCCTTCGGCTGTCATCCGAGGCTCCCTTACAACACGGCAGTACGCCCCCTTTTGTTGCCCTTCATGGCAAACCAATGTGGGTTACCATTTCAGCAAGATAAGCCCTCTCGCTCAAGGCGATAATATCTACTGCTTGTCTTCATAATTGCCAAACGCCACTTTGGTCATAAAGGTTATCCGATCTCTCCAGAATCGAGAACATTTGGAGTTACATGGGCGGGGCCCTCCAACCAGCTCGGTATTTTGACGATATGATGCGCCAATTGGGAAGAATTTGGCACGATTTCCGTCTGGCAGTCATTCAACAATTCTCTCAATCTATACCAAGCCAAATAACTGCTCGCTCAAGACCCAGTGGTGGACCAACGCCTCACTTACTTGAAAATCTCGCTCTTGAATAAATGATGAATTTTTTCTGAGTTCATAGACATTTGTTTGTAATTACAAGTGCATCACACCTGTCAATCTCCTTCTCATTCGGATAACTCCTTCATGGAGCTTCGTTTCCTTGTCTTAGGGCGTATTTCGAAAAATTTTATACCAAACTTTTTACTGGGAGCTGAACAGGAGTAGGACGCCTTGCTTAAGCAGTCTGAGATCTCACTAAACAATAAATGATTTCACCGTCAGGGAGACATCCAGTCTACGATCCTACTTTTCTTTCGTAATGTTTTCAGCGCAAGTAGTTGAAACGAGGACACACAGAACATTTCTTCAACTTTTATTTCGTGTTAATTTTCTGCACAACCTTTAACATCTTACCTTGAGAAAAATGTAAATCAGCCCATAGTGCACTTAAGAGATACCAGACGTCTTGGTTGTGGTACCACCGTACACTGTGCTCTGATATAACTGAAACGAGAACTGTAAGTTAGTGTAATTAGCAGTCCATTATATGTTAATTTTTGAAATGTGATCATTTGCTCATGATAATGCTGTCACATGCATATTTACTGACACTCTGTCCATAGCCTAAATACGAGTATGTCATGGCCTCTTTTATCCTAGAATGAGCTCACTAATTTAGGGGGTGAACAGAATTCAAAAGCAGACGATCTACTGTGTCGGCCTGTAAACAAGAGCTTTCTACTGCTAATCGCGTGAGCTACTGCACTAAACGCTACTCCTTTGAAGTAAGACCAATTGTAGCGCTTTTGCTCCAGTACATGTACCGCACAGCTCACCAGAATTTATGTAGGACAGTGATTTCTAGTTACTTTATCTCGTCGCAGGAAACATCATCTGACTTCAGAAAATATTCCAGTGGTGGTATGGGAAACCAAAACTCACTATGAAAGAAGAACGATAGCTCTCCGGACTCGAGTCCAGAGCTTCATTTAAATAGCTTTTGCATGGTCACTTCAGACACAGTGTTTGGACTAACTACCTGTAGCTACCTATAGCGTGTATTAGTACTCCAGTCTACGACAGCACAAGTATATGTAAGCTACCCTCATCTCACACAACCTTTCGTATTGACCTGTATTGTAGTCCCTTTAATAACTGGCAAAAGCGCGATAACCGTTCAAATCTTCGAAAAATTTTAACACCAAGTCGCGACTTGCAAAGGAATTCCGTAAATGATACAGACTAGTCTCTCAATTGTTTAACATCCTGATCTTGTCAACTGTCAACAAAATCTATTCATCTTGGTCAACGATCGTAAGCGCATAGTATACTGAATTTATAATAACTTCCTTAGTAATGTTCTCTTAAATGAATTCCCTACGTGTAAATATATTAGGGTTCCTTGTAGTAAGACAAAACTTCTGGCACAGTCGAGATTATTCGTAATGGACTAGCTTTTGACATAAAGTGCTCTCCCTTTATCAGTCGGAATGTATTTCGTCAAAGTATTAGTTTCTACACTTGCTTGAAACAGTCACACGCTGTCTTTTGATTGTTGCTTTCGATTTCAAGTTCCGAACTGTCAGAATATTAACATATCAGCGTTCATAGACGTTGTAATAATTCAGAGTTATCTCTAAACACTCTCACAAAGTCTCTTTTCAAATATAAACACAGTAAAGTCGTTTAACAAGATTGAATACCTTTCGTTAATTAACAAACGAAATCAATAACTCTGTCTTCGAAAAAAAAGTCTCTTAAATTTTTTACTGATCAGGCAAAGTAAACCATTCTATTATTTTCACACCAAACTGAATAATATCGATCACTTCCAAGTAATACTGCACAGTTACAAGGCAGATATAATTATCTTTTGGCCAACGTTGCAGTCGTTGTAGGTAGTAAACGTAAATTACTACAGATTTTTGTAGGTTTTAAATTCCCAGTGCTATGATCGAAGATAAACATCGTTTCTCACTACACGGTAAGAACAAAACAACAAAAACAAAATATAGTCCTAAACTCCACCGCCTCTTTGTATCATAACCTTACATTAACATTCGTTCAGAAAGTGCGATTCTAAACATCTTCAACCGTTGGCGATATGCATCCCCTTATAATGCGCAGTAAACATCTCAACAGTAAACCGACGTATTTGTGAAATTCCATGTCTCAGTATTGCTACGCATTTTGTATTGATAGTTCCCAGAGGTCTTTCATCTTTCAAACAACCATGTCTAAGGAGCAATTTCGATTACTTTAGGGTAACAACTTGAACGAGAGTAAGCAAAATCTGTGAATATTTCTGTTAGTTCTACACCTAAGCCACAACCGTAATGGAGACATTAACCCACTCGATGCATCAATACACCCCACAGTCTAGTAACGACAATTTGCAACCACCCATTTACCTCTGGCAGTGTCAAAAGGTGACCCAAAAGTTCATCACAGAAAACGGACGATTCCGATACCATAAAACACCACTCCAAAAACGAGTGCTAACATTTTCACTCGCTATCCTATACACGTGACCTTCCGTCATTACAAAAATTAATATATCCTCTCACCAGCTCAAAATCTTACAAATAGCACTTGCCACAACTAACATGTTTCGTAGAAGCTGAACTTTATTTTTGGAACTTAGATACAAGAATTAAACATTGGTCTCCACGAGATATCAGTCCAAGTCACTAAAATCGGTGGTACTCTACTTCATCTGGACTTACCAGCCATTGTATCTGCACTATAATTTTTCTGAACCCAGCAGATCTCAAATCCAAATCTCTACTGAACTTCCGCCTACGATTAGACACACGCAATTCTAAGAAATTACGTTAAACACCTCTCTCGCTCAACTCTAGCGAAGAACTCTTTAGCTCCCATGCTAAATTCAATAGAAAACCATCAAAATGCACCAACAGATTGTACAACTTCGTCTTTTGACACTCGATTAACTATTAGAATCAGCCGTCGGAGATCTCTTAGAGTGGACTGCTACTCCTTGGTGTCGTTTTATCTCTGGAGTCTGCGCTGTCCATTGGCTGATTTCTGCTCCGTATTGCGTTTCACAATGGGCAAGGTACAAGGATGACGGATGTAGAACATGTTCACATCAGTACAGTTAACAATTTACGCGTATAATTACTATCATACCAGAGCGGTTTTTCGCTCGCGAGTGACAAAAAGTTTCTCTAATGTGCTTGACATAGCACAGCGGATAGAGATGGACGCTAAACATAGACTACTTAATCCATATTTATTTAGTTATTTATTTGTTACTAGCCTTATCAGATCATGTCATTAAGGCCCTAAGTTACGTCTATGAGGGCTAATTAACAAACAAAAAATACATAAAAATTACCATAATGTTAATGCGTCATTAAAAAATAATATTTGGAATGCTAATAATAGTTGTCGTACAACTAATAACGATGACAAATAATGGAGGAATTAGGAATGATATAATTTTTTTGTTACACAACGAAATCAGTAACAGCAACTGCATTACTAACAAAAAATAATAATTCTAGATAACAATAATAATAATAATATAATGGAGGCATTAAAATGATACAGATTATTTTAGCACGTTTGAATCCGTGTTTGGTATTAGAAGAAGTGGAAGGGACGAGGTGGGGATTGAAATGAAAGTGTCAATGGATGCTAGGAATGAAGAAATTTTAGTAGAGAATGCTGTAGACAAGGAAAGAGAAAAATGATGGAGAAGGGAGCGTCGATGAGAGTGAGCTGCAAGAAGAGAGAACCATTCTGACCGAAGATGGGCCGTTAGCTGTCTTTCGAAGTTTGAAAGGACTTTAATTTCTCTCACATTGTTATAAAGTCAGTTTCCTGATATACGAAATTATTCAAAGAGTATGGCAGTGTTGTGTATTGCTACAGAGAGGACTTAATGTGCAGAGGACGAGTATTGCCGTTTTGTTGTTTAGTCAGTATTCAGAGGGAGGAAGATATATTGAGAGGTGCGCAGTAATTGACAAGAAGATGCAGCAAACACGGCGTGTAGTCATGATGAATGTTCATAGCGAGGAGTGATACGGTCGAAATATCGTACTTCACAAATGTAACGAATACAAGCATTCATGGAGAGTTACAAACGTTATGAGCTCATATACGAAAGTCCTTGGCGAATACGATCACCAGAAACAAGGATGGGGAGTATTAGTGTTAAAAAAAAATGGCTCTGAGCACTATGGGACTTAACAGCTATGGTCATCAGTCCCCTAGAACTTAGATCTACTTAAACCTAACTAACCTATGGATAGCACACAACACCCAGCCATCACGAGGCAGAGAAAATCCCTGACCCCGCCGACAATCGAACCCGGGAACCCGGGCGTGGGAAGCGAGAACGCTGCCGCACGACCACGAGCTAGTATTAGTGTTCTCTATCGCGTTTCTCTTTTAAGGTAGAGAGAAAATATTTTTCTATATTTATGTAATGAATTCAGTGATGCTGACACCTTCTTACAGACCACAGTTGTGGTTTCAGTCCAGTCCAGATTTTGGTCCAGAATTACCCCAAATTCTCTGCAGAAGAAGAAAAGCCAATTTCCTGCATTTTAGGGTTAGAACTGGAAAAGATTCACTGAGCTGAGGAGTGATAAGTCTTTTTTGAGGGACTAAGATTAGTTGCATCTTAGATTGGTATGTTTCAAAATTATGTTCCGCGCTCTTTCTGATATGGCAAGTAAATTAACTTTCACTTTTTGGATGACTGTGCGCAGATTTTTTGGCTTGCACCTAGGTATAATTCAAGGTCATCAGCGAATGAATTGTACTTTCAATGGGAAGAAAGGTCATCAGATAATTAGCATATAATAGAAATAATGGCTTCAGCACTAATTCTAGTGGGATTCTGACAACTACATTATTCCACTGCGACCTCTTTATTCCGATCTTTGTACACTGCTGACGGTATGTCAGGTATGGGGGGAACTGTTGTGTGGAATATGGTATTACTGCGATTCATTTTCCAAATGAAATAATCGGTGCCATGTAAAAGCTTTTGTCACATCAAACCAGGCAGCCTAGTCTCAATTACACGTAATGCAAACTTTTCGTAAACATTCATACACTTTCACATGCAATAACACGACATTTAGGCAGGTAGAGTGCACATATTCCTTTCCCTCGAAGGAGGATGGTGGGGTGGTGGGGGGAGAGGGGGGGGGGGGTGAGGGGGCAGAGGTGCCGAGGAGAAGGACATCCAGTCACCCTCTACCCTTAACAGTGACATTTTTTTTTAGTCATCCGTCTTCTGACTGGTTTCATGTGGCCCCTCTACGTGCTCCTTACTGTGCCAAACTCTTCATCTCAGAGTAGCACATGCAAACTGTGTCCTCAATTATTTGCAGAGTGCATTCCAATCTCTTTCCTCCTCTACAGTTTCTGAACTCTACAGCTTTCTCTAGAAACATGTAACTCATTCCCTTCCACTTGTCAGTGTTGTCCACATATTGCGTTCCTCTCCCATTCTGTGCAGACCCCTCATCATTTCTTATCTAATAAGTAAACCAAATTTTCAACATTCTTCTGCAGCACCGCATCCCAAATGATTCAATTCTCTTCTGTTCCGGTTTTCCCACACTCCATGTTTCACTACCTTACAGTGCTGTACTCCAAAAGTACATTCTCAGAAATTTATATATGAAATTAATGACTATGTTTGACACTAGTACATTTCTCTTGCCCAGGAAGGCCCCTTTTGCCAGTGTCAGTCTGCTTTCGATGTCCTTGCTCCGTCCACCATTGTTGTTTAGCTATCTAGGTATATAGAATTCCTTAACGTCATCTACTTCGTGACCATTAATCCTGACGTTAAGTATCTCGCTGTTCTCATTTCTGGTTCTTCTCATTACTTTCGTCTGTCTTCGATTTACTCTCAGTCCATTTTCTATACTCGTTAGGCTGTTCATTCCATTCAGCAGGTCCAGTATTTCATCTTCTCTTTCGCTCAGGATAGGAATCTCTTCAGCGGATCGTACCGCTGACTGATATCATTTCATCTGGAACTTTAATTCCACTACTGAACCTTTCTTTAACTTCCATTATCTCTTCTTGGATGTACAGACTGAACAATATAGGTGAAAGACCACACCCCTGTCTCACACCCTTTTTAAACCGAGCACTTCGCTTTTGGTAGTCCACTCTTACAAATCCCGCTCGGCTCATGCGTATTGTATATCACCCGCCTTTCCCTATATCTTACACGAATTTAATTCAGAATTTCGAATATATTGCATCATTTTACATTGTCGAAAGCTTTTTCCAGGGTGACTAATCCTAAGAGCGTGTCTTGATTTTCCTGAAGCCTTGCTTCCATTGTCAACCGCAACGTCAGAATTAATTCTGTGGTGCCTTTACGCTTCCTAATGCCAATCTGATCGTCTTCTAACACATCTTGAATTTCCTTTTCGATTCTTTTGTATATTATTCTTGTCAGCAACTTGGATGCATGAGCTATTAATCATGTTGTGCAATAATTCTCGCACTCGTAGGCTCTTGCAGGCTTCGGAATTGTGCGAATGATATTTTTCCGAAACTCAGATTCATACAATCTACACACCAACGTCAATAGTCGTTTTGTTGCCACTCCGGTTGGAATGTTATCTATCCCATCTGCCTTAATTGATCTTATGTCTTCCAAAGCTGTCTTAAATTTTGATTTTAATACTGGATACGCTATCTCTTCTAAATCGACTACTGTTTCTTTTTCTATCAGATCAGACAAATCATCTGCCTCATAAAAACATTAAATGTGCTCTTTTCATCCATCCGCTCTCTCCCCTGCATTTAACAGTGCAGTTCCCATTGCACGCTTAATGTTACATTCTTTGCTTTCAATTTCACCGATGCTCCTTTGGCTTTCCTATATGCTGAGTCAGTCCTTCTAACAACCATTTCTTTTTCGATTTCTTCACATTTTTCTTGTAATCATTTCGTCTTAGCTTCCTTGCACTTCCTATTTATTTCATTGCTCAGCAACTTGTATTTCTGTATTTCTGAAACTAACTGAGCAAATTTGTATTTCCTTCGTTTATCGTACCACTGAAGTATTTCTTCGTTTACCACTAGTTCCTTCGCAGTTATATGCTTTGTACCCATGTTTCCCCTTCTAATTTCTGCGACTGCCCTTATTAGAGATGTCCATTCGTTTTCAACTGTATTGCCTACTGAAATATATCTAATTGCTGGACTTATAGCCTTAGAGAACTTCAAACACATTTCGTCATTCCTTAGTAATTCCGAGTCATGCTTCTTTGAATTTTGATTCTGCCTGACTAAACACTTAATCTTCAGCCTACTCTTCATCACTACTACATTGTCTCCTCCTGGCTGCGCCTTACAATTCAGTATGTGATTACGGAATCTCTGCTGACGATGTTGTAATCTAACTTAAATCTGCCCGTAGCACCCTGTCTTTTCCAAGTACACCTCCTACTCCTGTGATTATTGCACAAAGTATTCACTGTTACTAGCTGAAATTTATTACATAACTCAATTAGGGTTTCTCCTTTCTCAGACTTTGTCCCAAGCCCTTATTCTCCTGTAACCTTTTCTTCTACTCATTCTCCTACAACTGCACTCCAGTCCCCCATGACTGTGAAATTTTCGTCTCCCCTCACGTACGGTATTACCCTTTCAGTACCCTCATATACTTTCTCTATCTTTTCATTTTCAGCTTGCGACTTCGTCATGTATACCTTAACTATCGTTGTTGGTGTTGGTTTACTGTCGATTCTGATAAGAACTATCCTAACATTGAACTGTTCAGAGCAACGCAATCTCTGCCCTACGTTCGTATTCATAGCGAGTCCTACTTCCATTATACAATTTTCAGATGATGTTGATATTACCCTATACTCATGTGACCAGGAATCCTTGTCTTCTATCTATTTCACTTCCCTGATCAGGAATCCTTGTCTTCTATCCATTTCACTTCACTGGCCACTACTATATCTGGATTTCCCTTTTCAGATTGTCTAGCTTCCCTAACACATTCAAGCTTCTGATATTTCACGCTCCGACTCGGAGAACGCTTTCGTTTCTTTGGTTATTCAGTCTTTTTCTCATACTCCCTCCCCATTGACAGTCCCCACCCACAGATCTCGATGGAGGACTTATCCGGAATCTTTTCCCAATGGAGAGATCATCGTTACACTATTTCAATTACAGACCACATGTCCTGTGGATACCGATTATGTGTATTTCATGCAATGGTTTTCATTGCTTTCTTCATGCTCATACCGTTGATCGTTGGTGACTCTTCTGCCTTTAGGGGCAATTTCCCACCCCAAGGACAATAGAGTGCTCTGTACCTTTGTCAGCTACTCCGCCAAATTTGGCAAAGCCCTTGGCAGAATGACGGTGAATTCATTTGCCGATGTCTTCTACCGCCAATGCTGATTCTAAATCAGAACTTAAGCGCTAGCTGGTTTCGAAGCCTGGACCGACAACATTTTCCTTTATACTCAAAAACATTTCCCCTAGACAAAAGGTGGCTCCGAAAATTGGCATATTCAGACTAATTCGCCGACCTACTAACGACACGGGATAAGTCCGAGACAATTAACAGATGAACGCGCAACTGGGAAGCTTTAGCTAGGGATAAATTTAAACAACTTTGATTGCCATTTCAAAAGTTCGCACTTGCTTTAAAGACGTTCTACAGCTTTCTTAGAACTTCAGCCATATCGCTAAGCCTTTGACAGCAGCAAGGGAAACTGTGATGAGCACCACACCCATGCTCTGACTAGACAACGAAGTGGCAGTAAATCGGTCATAACTATTTTGAACCAAGCCCTTAATTAATAAGACACATGTGTCCCAAATACTTTCCCACACTACTCGCTATTCCGTATCAATCACGACACAAGAAATCCACCACAACGTGGTCCTGCTTCATTAATGAGACTACGCTGGTGCGTTTGTAACAGATGTCTCGGAATTCCTTTGGGGTCATTTACGGACAGACTGACCGTAGTGCATTGACATGTCATAATTCCTGCTTACTTGTGAGTCTAACTGAAATGAATCTTACCTTTTTCGTTACGAACAAAAAGCAACGTTGTCACCTGTTGTGGCGGTTCCTATATTCTACAGGCTCTTAGGTTCGTTTAACCGTTTGGCCAGTGGAAATCGGTATGCTTCGAGATGCAGTCATCAGCATACGGATAAGCCACACAAAACGGCGACATAGTATGAATTCTCGGGGCTACTACGATATTTTTAATTGTTATTAAGATCTGACATGATTTACTGAAATATGCCTAAGCAGAAGAAGTGGGAAGGGGGGGGGGGAGAAATTTGATAACTATGACAGGATGCTGAAAATTCTCTTCTAACATTCATTTCAGAACACTTTCTGCAAACGCGCAATATCGAAAAAGTACGTGTATTAGTGAGTTATGAAATCGCGACGTTTTTGGTACGATTTATTATGATTGTTGTTGTAATTAAAAAACATACAATGTTTTTCGAAGGTTGTCTCCTGCACGCAAGAGATCTCTCTCAGGAGTAAGTTATTATCATTAATAATTTACAAATGAGATAAACTTTTATTATAACTTGCAGTATTAGAGGAAACGGTCCATTCATAATTTATCAGAAACATGTCACCATTATTATTAAATGTCCGTTAATAGTGCATCAACGATATCAGCCTTCAAGGCATAGTAAGATATCCAAGATAGGAGATTAATAATCCATGACAAAGTGTGAGCGTAATAGTTCATGTGGTGTATGTGGAGTTGAAGGATGTAGGTATGCATCCAACTACATGTAATTATATGTACATATTTTTTTCATCTTAGTGATGTTAGCACATTTTGTGACTTTTAATACAATTATGTTCTGCAATAGTCGCCTATATTTACATTTCTGCCTGATTATAGAACGCAAGATGAAGCTAAACTGGGAGATTTCCGAGTGCGTGGTTAGGCAGCAACCGAAGAAGACAACCAAAATTGCTGGGAGTGAAACGAGGAGCATTAACGTTTATACTCTGCCTTGTGTCAAAGATGATAACTGTTCTTGCCGTTATCGATATTGCCCGTGGTGTATTTGCAGGACGTCTAGTAACATGTTACCCAGAATTCACCAAAGTCAAAGAGTAACAGTCATCAGAAGAAACCAAACAAGTCGAAACTAATAATCACTTGGAGCAGAATTAAATATCAACATTTCTTTATTTTCTAGCCATAAATACATCAACGCGGAACTGAATATATTAATTATATTTCAGTTTTAGTACGACTTTCAAGAAGAAACCCATATTTGCAGTTTGGCTGTGTATGGATTCGAACACGACCTAGTGCAACACAGCACCGAATTTTATGTTTTCAATATATTATGAAGTACAATCATCGGCATTAGGGATTATTTGCTATTTAACGCTCGCCACATTCTCGCTCGGCCTTCGAACACGCGAGGATGGTTGGCAGTTGCCGATCATAAGATCGACAGCTGTGCTTGCTGATACGAACTGTGCTTTCTGCAACGTATATTTCGCATTGATTAAATATAGAATTTCCCCTCATTTTTGACCTTGGCTGCGCTCTAAACTGTCCATTTACCAATCATCATCTCCAGTCGATCAAATCGCAGGATTGGCTTAAAGAGTAATTTACGTTAGGTTGGTGGTTGACTTTTCTCGTGCATACTTACTATGTACGGTGCGAAATTTGACAGTTATTTGTTTGCCACTCATAACAAGTATGACATTTTCTTTTAGATGAAACTCTGTGTTGTTTACTCTGTTTCAAAGGACACTATGGTGTTATTCTTATTTTGACGTTGACGCACCATTGCTTTGTGCCTTGAAACCGCTAAAGAGAACCAAATATGACTTCCCTGTGCATTTGTGAATCGAGGAAAACATTTCATATATGTTTACACTTTTTTTATCTTAACAGATGTTCCGCAGAGCTCTCGCCTTTTTGTGTCTCCCTTGTGGGCGGGAGACAGACACCGAAGATCTTCGTGTCGTAGCGGTCTGCGACGACGACGCAGACCCTGTACCATTGGACCCACAGGTTAGCAGCGGCGAGGAGTGTGAAGAATGTGACACTGAATCTTAGGGGAACCCAGATTCTACATAATCATATTGGTCATTAACTAACACATGACATTACAGAACAGCGAAAGCAATTTTGTATTTTCTAAAGCAGCCACAGATACTGGTAGCTAAAAGCGAGCCATCACTTATTGATAGCTCTAAGGTTATATTCTGCAGCGGGCTAGAACTTAGTTTGACTGGGTTACTGTCACCGCGGCTAATCGGTCACTAATATGAGTACCACACGGAAAACCCAGAGTCAGTTTCCGGTAATTCTAGAGAATTTTCTTGGTGGGAGGACGGGAACGAGTTACTCAGTCTCCTGAGACCAATCTAGGATCTACTGAGACTGAGAAGTGGCGGCTCCAGCGAATGAAAACTGACAATGACGTGCAGAAGTGTGTGCTGATCCATCGCCCCTCCATACTGCATTCAATGACGCCAATAGCAGAGGATTAACCGGCGATTGGACGGTATTTATGATCTGTAGGCGGAGTCAGCGTGTTTACTGTGATACCACTGTGTCGGCAAGGAGGCGTATCGGACGTGATGGAGGTGAACCTTGAAGAATCTCCGTCTGCTATATGACCAATCCGTACATTTTATTCTCTTTTATGCAGTCATTTATCACCTCTGGCGTTTATATCACATTCTCAGCCCCGATTTTTCTATTCCTGCAAACATTCTCCCACTCCTGTTAGATTTCATGTTAGCTCCAGAGAGACTATGCAATGAATGCGTGAATGAAAACTAGTTGTTTACGCAACAAATTGCCAACTAACAACACAACTTTAACTTCAAGCCGATTATGTGTTGTTTGTGTTAGTTTCCTCTCAATTCTTTTGCAACAGAGCAGTAATTACATCCACACATCGTGAAACACGTTCATAATCTGTTGCCGGATAAATGAATAAATCTTAACGAGCGGGGAGTAAGGCACGTTAAATAGCGAACAAAATTACCTTTTATTTTTGTTGTCACTTTGCTTTGTGGACACAATACGTATCAAGCTCGTGTTGTAATCCTTGAATGAGATATCTATAGAAAATGGACCTATTTCCATGAGAATGAGGATTCTTGTTGTCTCATGGACAAATGACTGCACTTTCCCTTGCTGATTAGTGTTTTCTGCACAGCAGCACATCCTGTCGTGTGACCTCCGCCGTGATGCTAACATTGACCACCCTGTCCTAACTAAACTGAAAAGAGTGAAACGGATGATTCGTGTTACGGTTTCCTCGCTAAGCAACTACTAATAAATGGACATGATTGAACCTAACCGGAGAGTAACATCAGTACTGAGTCCACAGTTAATACTAGCGGGTCACCATACCCGGTTTTTAAAACCTCGTGTTGGCTAGGGTTGCCGTTAATTACTCCACGGAGGCAACGACCGTATGCTCTCGTTCACTTTGCCATATAAAGCCGGCAGCATGCCATATTAACATGATATATGTTTTTCACAGGAAGTCGGACTTTTATGGTACCCACTGAGAAAATTACATGTCACTAGTCACACAGTAATAAGATCACAGTATCTTGTGTCGAAAAACATGAGTGTCTTAGATTATGGTTAAATACGGGTTAAATAATTAAAGGAAAAACAACAAATGAAAACATGACTACGAAAATAAAACTTTTACAGGATTTCAACGTGGTGTGGATGCGGTTCCGTTTGGGCCCCGGTCAAGAGGAGGGTGGTCTTCCGAAGTCAGAGGAGCCGCAGAAGATGCCGATGTCAGCTGATGGAGGAGACGTCAGTCCTTGGCTTCAGGACACACAGCAGGAGGAGCGCACCATGGGGAAGGTAAGACGACGTAATGATCATAAGGGAGGGCTAGAATATTGAAGTTACACCGAAAGTTAGGGCAGTGAAATTCCAATTCTGAATTTGTGCACGTCGGGGAGTAAGCTGTTCTTCCATCTCGTATTCACTGTGAGTGACTCTCCCTTGGGTCACGACCAAGTTATTAAAAAAGGGCGTTGGTAGCCCTCGTAAACATAATAACTTTAAAAAGGATCCACGGAAATACAGTTCAATGTCACTGTCGGGACCATCTTGTTGACGCAACATTTTAATGTAGCAAAGTCACGAGACAATTATGGAGCTTATTTTAGGACAGGGTACTAATACAAGAGAGTAATTTGGCACCAGTTCTTTATTACTGAGTGTGAATAGTCTTGTACTGAAGGGGAACACGGAGTAAAGGAATACAGTTTCTAAATGTGAAACATATCGATTTAATGTGAGAGAAAATCTAGAAGAGAACCAAAGCAAATGTTTTATGTTTGAGAATGTACACCACAGAAAGCAAAAAGTGCTGCAGTGTAAAAATCTCCAATACGTAGCTGAACCCAATTTTTTCCATATTGCTAGGAACATCCTAGGTAAGCTGTCCGGAAGATGGTCGTAATATTCCTGCACAAACAGGTGGAAGTCTTCAACAGTGGCCCTCCAGAAGTATACAGTGTTTGAAGACAGTACCTCCAAACGGCCGCTGCACGTTGCAACACGTCCCCAGCATGCTCTACTGCGTTGACTTAACAGTCTACTGACTGCTTTGTTGCGGCGCTCCACGAATTCCTCAACTTGCTTAAACCTCTTCATGAAGAAGCAGGATATGCACCCTACGGCCTCAATTTTATGCTGAATGTGCCCCACCTACTGTCTTTCAAATCAGTTTTTTCCCTTTACAGCTCCCTCTAGTATCACTGAAGTTATTCCCTGATATCGTAACCCATGTCCTGTCATCGTGTCCCTTGTTTTCACTGTTTTTGATGAGCTTTTCGTAGCGTATTGTGTATACAACCCTATTTCTTATTTTCTCAGTCCACCTAATTCGTGTCATTCTTCTTTAGCACCACATCTAAGACCCTTAGATTCTTTTCCGTACTGGTTTTCGCACGGTGTATGATTCACTACCAGGACAATGCTGTCCTACTAACACACATTCCTTTTGTTTGTTACCAGTAGACTTCTCTTGGCCGCATTTGCTCTCTGTGACTGTGCTACTTCGGTTTCTATGTCCTCTTGATTCTTCCATCATGGGTTATTTCCCTTTCAAAGTAGCAGGACACCCTAAATTCTTCTGCGTCGTTATCCCGAAATTTGACGTCCAGTTTCTTGGTATTTTCATTTTTCCACTTCTCATTCTTTTTCTCATTTTTTTCAGTTTACTCTAAATCCACGTTCAGTGCCAATTAGGCTGTTCATTTCATGCAACAAATCTGTTCTTCTTCTTCACTTTCACTGATGATAGCATTGTCATCAGCGAATATCATTATCTATATCCTTTAACCTCTAATTTTAGACCAACTTTTCAAACTTTCTTTAATTTCCATCATTGTTTCTGTGCTGTAATCACTGAAAAGTAGGGTTGAAAGATTGCGTCCTTTCTTACACTTAAACCCGAGACCTTTAAGCTACGTTTTTCAATGTTCATTTATAATTTGTTCCTACCTCTCTCAGAATTTAGGATGTCTTACACCGTTCCATACAGTTTGAAAATTTTTGAATGTTTAGTTACCATACGACCATGTCTTGATTTATCTTCAGCCCTCCTTCCGCTGTCAATCACAGTGCCAGATATGCCTCTCCACATTTCGGTGTATTATTCTCATCAGCAGTTTGGATGCACGAGATTTTGAGCAGGTTGTGCGATAGCTCTCACACTTATTTACGCTTGTGAGTATTGTGTATTACACCAGGGACCTAGAAACAACGGAGAGGCTTCGTCCGCCGTAGCCCTCAGTGGTTCACAAACCCACAACAGGCCACAGCAGCTCACCCACCCCACCACCGATCCACACCGAACTTGGGGTGGTTGTGCGGTTCGGCCACCAGTGGACCCCCCCTCCCCACCCCCCCCCCCTCCTCCCCTGGAGCGTCACGTAACAGACGTGTGTAACCCCTATGTTTGCGTGGTACATTACGATGTTCGCGTTCGCGTACGTGGAGACAGTCTTTGCACACCAATCGCCGACATAGTGAATAGTGTAAGTGACGAGGAATAAGGAAAACCAGTCCGCATTTGCACAGGCAGATGGAAAACCGCCTTAGAAACCATCCACAGGCTGACCGGCACACCGGACCTCAACACTAATCCGCCCGGCGGATTCGTGCCGGGGACCGGCACGCCTTCCCGCTCGGGAAGCAGCGTGTTAGTCCACGCTGGTGGTGGGGCGGGCTATTTATCCACCCTGTCTTCGGAATTTTACGGATGACATTTTTCCAAATATCATGTTCATGTAAGGAGACGATACAATCAGAATGCACATCTAAACCCAAATGAAATTTATTGTTGTTAAGAAGGACTAATTCTTTCAACGATGGATTCCGCCAATGCATAACGGAGGAAATTCTTCCACTTACGCAATGCTTTCTTATCAATTGTACGGAATTGTATGCACTGTCCTAGATCAATTAATTTCAGTGGCTTAGAGCAGAAATGAGAAAAAGAAAGACGGCCAACAGCTTCACATTCACATCTCTTGTTTTAAAGCGCTGTTTGTGGAACACTGCTTTTATTGTTTATAGAAGTTTCTCGTAGTGGTTTTGAACCTTGCACTGCTATGTATTAGTAATATTAATGTCATCTTAAACTTACGGGGTTTTTGGTTTATTTACTATCTCGGTATTTGTTGTAGTTGTTGTATTCAGTCCAAAGACTGGTTTCATGGAGCTCTCCATGCTACTCTATCCTCTGCAAGCCCCTTCATCTCCGAGTAACTACTGCAATTTACACCATTCTTAATCTACGTAGCGTATTGATGTCTTTGTCTCCTCACGATTTTTACCCCCAACCCCTGCTCGACTCGGGTGCTGACCCTTTCAACCCCTTAATGTCTCATAATGTATCCTACTAATCGATCACTTATTCTAGTCAGGTTGTGTAACAAATTTGCTTTCTCCGTAATTCAGTACCTCCCCATTAGCTACGTGCTCTAACCGTCTAATCTTCTGAATTTTTCTATGACATCACATTTCAAATGTTTCTACGGTATTTATTTCTTCTATTTTAAGCGATTTTGGAAGTACCTCATTGTGTGACGAAGTAGTTTTCGATGACAGTGTCCCGTGGAATGTAACGAATTAAAATAAATAAGCAAATAGTAAAGTAGTCGACCACTTACAAGTGTTTAAAGGGCCGAGCGACATTAAATTCCTCTTTTCAGAAACAGCACTAGTTTGACACAGACATTGCGCTTTTCGGGTAGGAGGTGATAGACTATGCTCAATGTTGATCACTGATTACTCAAACAAGGTAAGTAGCACATGACCCTTGACAATTCCGTTGTACCGAGCGAAGTAGCGGAGTGGTTACCACACTGGACTCGCTTTCGGGAGGACGACGCGTCAAACCCGTTTTCGGCCGTTCTGATTTAGGTTTTCCGTGATTTCTCTAAATCGCTTAAGGAAATGCTGGAGTGGTTCATTCGAAATGGCACGGCCCATTTCCTTCTACATCGTCCCTAATCACAGCTTGTGCTCGGCCTCTAATGGCCTCGTTCTCAACGGGACGTTAAACACAAATCTCGTGTTACCGTTCCTCTTCCGATTCTATTCTGAACTGCGAAACCATCTCTTGCACAGAAATGCAGAAATATTTTACCACTATTTCGTACCGGGAACTAAATGGTCAACATGGCCGAGTGCAGCGAAATGCATGATAGTCCACACGACACACGCGAACTACGAGCGAATTGTCAATATATGGAGACATTAATTGTGCCTAATCAACTGATACTAATAACACAAGATTTGCGTATTTTAATTTCTACATTCACACTTTCGTTCTTAGCGGAGCTCTCACGGGTAAACTGATGTAGAGATTCGGCAGCGCACTATTGCAACGTCAATGTTCAACCTATATTAGCTGTTTCCAAAACACTTTCAAGCTGTGCGGACATTAAAATACATATTCGTGAAGAGTCTACTTTTACGCATTTCAATGTGAGTATTCGTTTTGTGTGCATGTGAGGGACGCGACTGCTGTCTCGACGGTCGCCGAGGTGAACTCCGCCCCAGACGATAGCGCTTCCAGTGAGGGGGAGGTGCCGCCTCCAGCTCGCCGCAGACGCGGCTGCCGCCGTTGCTGGGCGGAGAGACTGGGAGAGAAGGTGATCGTTCTGCCACACGGTCGCCAGGGCTACCGCCTAAATAGGATATAAAGCTTTGACATGGGGAAGGAGAACTGAAATCCTGCAGAAACTGCAAATTTCTGGTCGTGTGAAAATGATACAGTTCACAATAACAACGGGGATGAGATCTCCTAAATCTTTCCATGACATATTATGGAATAATATTGTTCGGCAGGATCCTAATACAGAAATTATTAAAGTGTGGTGGAGAACATAGTTCTGTAAGGAGGAGAGATGTGGCCTCAAAAGGGGAGATTTAGGGGGACAATTACAACACTGGAGTAGGACTATATGAGAAGTCTGCAGGTAACGTGACAAGATAAATTTCGAAATAAAGTGTGGAGACCAATAGAGATAACGTGCCCACTGCAAAATCTTTGAAGAATACAGACTTTCACTGGTACCGGTACGTTCGAAGATTAATCAAAATTTGCGACGAGGAAGATTTCAACGTGGAAGACGCGCGGAAGAAAGAGGAGAGACTACCGTTAAAATGGGAAGAATACAGACAGGAAGAAATGGGAGACCGGAAGATTGGAACAGCAGCAGCCTGTCGAGGGCGAAAACGACTAACTCTTAGCACCAAACGCTGTTGAAGAACAGAAGAAGTTTTTCGCTGCTCAGCTTCGACTTTGGTGCAAATCGAAAAATTGATATTAACGGAAAAAGGGTGATTTTCTCAACTGTTTCTCACCTGTTCGTTGTTTGTCTTTTGTGAGGTTATTGGCAACTGGTAACGGAAGACATTAAATCCGAACAATTACGTAAGAGTTGAACTTTCGCATATTCAGCAAGCAGTTAAACTAAGGAAAATGGTGCAGTGGACCGTCCGGTGTTACTGAAAAGAAGTCAAAATGTTTTTGGTCTTGTACCGATTTCGGGAGAGTCGTGTAAATTGATGTTACTAAAATCAGTGTTTTGTATATTGACAAACCATTTGCTTAACACTTAATAAAATTTCAAAAGTGATATAACATCAAAATTTTTTCATTGTTTTTGTAAAGTATTATTAGAGTCTTAGAGCATTTACGGTTTATGAAAATGTGATACTATTGAATATTCTGTGAGTCAGTATTTAACTCTCCTTCATAAGGACAGGCGAGTTATGCTGTCGAAAAATCTACGGATGTAAAGATGCTAGGACACAAAATAACACTCTCGGAATAACTGGCTTGGTTTCGTCTTTTCCCACCTGTATGAATCTGGAATGTTTCAACTGTCATAATTTACTCCTTAATCTGCTGTCAGCATACGTTCAATTAAATGAAGGCAATTTTCTAAATAGTTACGAAAATATGTAGTTATCTCGTTGAAATGGCCACAATGCCGGCTATACAAATTTCGGCCAAGCCGGTTATTGCAGTTTATAAAACAGCTTCCACCCACTTTTCACTTGGTAATCTCTTAATAACATAAGAGAGACATTAATGTTAAGAAAAATAAGATATCAGCCATTACAGGTTCGGTACAGATAGTTATTCGCACCAATACATTTCCTAAGATATGCACATCCTAACACAACAGTGAAACGTGGAGGGAAGATATCGAGGGAACTGAAATAAGAACGAAAAGAGGAAAACGATAAAATCACTTCGAAGATATACTCGACACCCTCCTGTGGAAACAGTATGAACTTATTTCACCGAAAGACCTCTTTCTTAGTTATTAATTGCTTAATGTACAATTCATTCAATATACTTACCAAAGTAATCTTATTAGCACAGAAAACGTAAGAAACGTTAATACGTCGTTATAATTAATAGCTGAGAATGTATTTAGAGACAGAACCAGTTAGTTAATTGCTGATGCTAAACTCCGAAAACAAAACATGTTGAAATTAATGAACCACTATCAGTTCACTATCCGAAAACCGTGTAATTTATAGTTAAAACTTACAGTGAGTTTTAAATTTGCTACGAACCACATAGAGGTATAGAAAGAAAGTATCACATTGAAATTGTGGAACGACACAAGATAACTTCCTGTAAAAAAAATCGTGAAGAATTGCTATGGGTAAATAAATAATTAAATTAATGTTTCACGGTTATTACAGAAGTATGATAGAGTTACGCCTTCATCTACATTATTACTCTGCAATTCACAATTAAGTGCCTATTAGGGGTTTCATCGAACCACCATAAAGTTATTTCTCCATTGTTCTAGTCTGCTCTCGAACAGCGTGTGGGAAATACGGACAACTAAATCTCTTCGTGAGTGCAGTTTCAACGAATTTAACATGACTGCCAGGCACGCAGTCAGAGCCCACAGTAGCACGGCGACGGAGGGATGTTCTTTTCTCTCGACGACCAGTACGTTGTGCACCATTGACAACTACACTCCGGTGGCACCGTTTGCGATGTTTCCAAGAGCACAGGGATTGCAGCAACGAGGAGTGGGTTCGTGTGCCATTCTCTTATGACAGCAGATTCAGTCTCAGTAGAGGTTCAGGTCGTACGCTCATATGGCGAGTGATGGGAACACGTGATACGCCCAGGAACATTGTCGAACATGATCGTTGTGATCTATGTCTTATGGCATGGGGACCAATAATGTTTCATGTGTATACTGACCTCCATATTTTTGAAAGTGGAATACTTGACGGTCACCTTTATTGGGACGCTGTACAGCTTCCCCACGTGCATCTATTCAGAGGTGCAACGAGGAACGACATTTTTATGGCACACCCATTCGAACTGCACAAGTGGAGGAATTCCCGGAACGTGAGGATATTCGGTGCATAGACTTGCGTGCACGCTCATTCCGACGTAAATCGAGAACACTAACACCTATTTACGTTTACTAAATGCTAACGCTAGGTAAAATATATTTGTATGTCTTAAAATGGGTTAAATTTATGACATACTTTAATTAACAGTTTAGTGTTTATTTGAATCCTTCAGTTTAATAACGCTTATTGTACAGAAGTGGGTGTCATATAGTGCACAAAATGCTACACATTTATATATTATTATACGAAAACGAGGAACTTACTACAAAATGTCATAATAAGGGGGATCAAAATTTATATTCCCAGTGGCTATAATTAAAATCTCCCTATTTAACACTTTATAACGCGGAAACTAAGTACCGTACGAGTACCAAACATGGTAGCAATAATGTTATTAGAGTACGATGCATGATTTTCACGGGTCACAGCACCACCATCCAGTTCCAACTAAGGCCTCCAGGTGATGTGAGCTGTCATCGTTATTTATAGTCTCTCACACCTGACCAGTATCAGTGCACTTGTTGACGTATCAACATGAGCTTGGACAAAAGGAGCAAGGCGACTGTTGTGAAGCTCTATTATCAAAAGAAGAGTAATGCTGCAGCTGCACTTCGAGAATATCGCCGGCTGTAAGGATTACGGAACGGTTCTCTTTCTCCAACTGTTATGTAGAGCGTGATGAAGAAGTTCGAATCAACCGGAGACCTGGGTGTCGCTCCGGGAAGAGGCTGACGATTGGTTCCCCACAGGTGGTTGGTGAAATCGCTGTTGTTATGGCAGACAACGCCGCGCGCAATTCCCGACCGGCAGGCAGTGCGCGTTCTGTGTCACGACAGTTGAACATGCCGTGGTCCACTGTATGGAGGGTGCTTCGAACCGTTCTCATACGATATCCGTACAAGATCCGCATTCAACAACAGATTGCACCACTGAACGGATAGTAACGTGTTGACTTCGCTCTCCACTTTCACGCAAGAATTGAAATTGACAAGAGCTGGCCCTGGACCATCCTACGGATAGACAAAGCTCATTTTTCTCTGACAGATGAGGTGAATACTCAAAAGTGCCTAGCATGGGGTTCTTCACCTCCAGTCACAGTGCAAGAAGTTCCTATGTATGGGGAACGTGTGAGCGTTTCGTGTGGCATAACGGCTACTTTCATCATTGGCCCATTCTTTTTTGAACTGGTTGGCACTCAACGACCAAAGACGTGCAGTGTAACTGCCCAGCGTTACTGCGATATGCTTCGCCAGCATATCATACCTGCCGTACAGGAGATAAAAAAAAATGGCTCTGAGCACTATGGGACTCAACTTCTGAGGTCATCAGTCCCCTAGAGCTTAGAACTACTTAAGCCTACCCAACCTAAGGACATCACACACATCCATGCCCGAGGTAGGATTCGAACCTGCAACCGTAGCGGTCTCCCACTTCCAGACTGCAGCGCCTAGAACCGCACGGCCACTTCGGCCGGCTTACAGGAGATAGACTCACTGAACTCAACATATGTCATGCAAGATGTGGCCCCACCGCATTTCGCTCGTGAAGTTCACATGTATCTCTGAAACACATTTGGTAACGATCAAATTACCAGCCGATAGTTTCGAAATGGTTGGCCGGCACGATCACCTGCGTATCTTTTCTGGTTGCGGGGCCACCTGAATCGGAGGGCAGGGTTTACCAGTGGAACATAGAGACATGTGCTGATCTGAAGCGCAGTATATCAGTATATTGCTGTCCGTGGTGATCACACACCCTATAAAAAAACCACATCTTTCTATTTGTAATGTCCAGGGTAGCATCACAAATAGCGGTGACTTCAGTCAGATGAGTGTCCTTAAATTAACAGCCGGTCGCGATGGCTGAGCGGTTCTAGGCGCTTCAGTCCGGAACCGCACGACTGCTACGATCGCAGGTTCGTATCCTGCCTCGGACATGGATGAGTGTGATGTCCTTAGGTTAGGTAGATTTAAGTAGTTCCAAGTTCTAGGCGACTGATGACCTCAGATGTTAAGTCCGATAGTGCTCAGAGCCATTTAAATTAACAGTAATGTAGCAGATAAGGGCAGGACAGGGCTCCTTCGAAAGTCTTGTTGCGTTAAAAAGGCGCCTTTTGCCGCCGTTACACGGAGTGATGCCAAGAGTCCAGAGCCAGCCACCAAAGAACAGCACACAATGGATGTCCACAGCTGTCGCCCCTATGTGGCAGCGTTCTGAACTGTGTGAGATGGTTACCCTCGGCTTGGGCAAAACTAGTGGCTATCTTATGATTCGGGGATTTTTCCTTCAGGTCCCACCCACCTTGGTTGGTATTTATAGCCGAGGGGTCCGAGCCATGAACAATGGAAAAGTTTGAACGGTGAAACTACAAGGCAAGCTGCGTCTCTATGTTAAAAAGACAGTTGTGAAGCCATTCTGTGCCGCCACTGACGGCGCCACGCAATCATGTAAGCCATATTTCCATATAATGAGGGGATCTCGTCAACAGTTTCCCCAGTTGCACTCTACATCCTTTCCATTCCTGTTTAGCTCTTCATAAAGCACTCCTTTGAGTGAGCAGAGTGGTTGGTCAATGTACTGTTTCTAGGTTTTCTGTAAAATCCGTGATACACGCACATGTATGTATGTATGTATGTGTGTGTGTGTGCGCATGCGATCCAGTCAAGCGCTCCAATCTCTTGTCCCAGTTAAATTCAAAAAATGGTTCAAATGGCTCTGAGCACTATGGGACTGAACATCTATGGTCATCAGTCCCCTAGAACTTAGAACTACTTAAACCTAACTAGCCTGAGGACATCATACAACACCCAGTCATCAAGAAGCAGAGAAAATCCCTGACCCCGCCGGGAATCGAACCCGGGAATCCGGGTGTGGGAAGCGAGAACGCTACCGCACGACCACGAGCTGCGGACCTACCTAAATTCGATGTACCCGTTGCCCGCTATGTTTAGTACAATGAATACGGCTGTGATAGCCCAGTATCAGTCATGTTTTCACTGCTGGTGGCGTTAATAACCTTAGAACTTCTACATGGACGCAAATCTCGTGTGCCATAATAGACTGCATTACGTGGAATACGAAGAACCGAAATTAAATTTTTCAGTTAAACTCGCGGTTACTCATGAGCGTTACACCTAAGAAAGCAAGTAGTACAGCAAGAAACAAACGAATTACAACATCTAGAATAAACATTAGTCTCTAAACTGACAAACTGAATTTATATGGGTAGACATAAGAAGAAACAGGCAGACAATATGTGGATACAGAACGGACTTGTCCCAGTAGACGGGTTCACACAAAAGATGAATAACCTGAACTATCAGACGCGTTACTGACAGCGACGAAATTCGCAAAGGTTTAAAGAATGTGAATGTAAATATAGGCTTGGTATGACTGTAGAGACCGAGATATAAAGGTGGGAAGGACACGTCACTTTGAAAATGACTAAGGAAATTCTTTGATAGATTACAAGACGTATTAGGATACGTCAATGAAAACCTAATAAACGGTGAGTAGATGACATTAGAACAAATTCACGGGCAGTATCGATACAAATACTTGAAGACAAATACGTGGGAATGTCTGAAGCAGGCCTACATGGAGTGGTGGATGTTGCCTGTTAATTCATACCACAATATGTAGTGCAGTATTAAAGTTTCTAGAAACGTTTTTGTCCTTACTGGATGTTATGCACATTTAATAGACACTTCTACAGTTGCAGGGAAGAACGACGAAGCAGCGAATATAGTTACGTAATATGACATGTGAACAAACAGCGGGCAGATACCAGGCTTAAAACAGTCACTATGAGGATTGCTAATGAAGATTTTTGCAAATTACTAGAGACATTGGCAATGTTTGGCAGTTAATATTTGACATAATGACAAGGCGCGATGCTAAGAAATAAGTTTCCTAATTACGAAATTCAAAGCTGACACTGGTCATAAAAACATCCTCACTTACACCAAGCAGTACAGATGATACCGTGCGTGGCATATGTGAGGTTAAGAAAAAAATAGAGGCAGATAGGAACAGACGAGATCAATCACTCGAAAATCAGCTGGATGAAAAATAGTAACAGCAGTCAAGCTGAAACCATGGGCAAAGCATTAACTCAAAACTACGACTGTGTCTTCAGCCGGCGCCGGTGTTACCAGTTGTGTTGTCCGAGTAGGATCCTAGCTAAACTTAGTACTTCAGATTCAGTCTCCCTTACTCCGACATTTTGTCGCAGAAGGCAAATTTAATTTCGATTCTACCTCTTTTCGCCAGAAGACATTTACCCACCGTCGTTGTCAAAAATCAAGTATCTGTGTTCAAACAATACTAAGGTATCCGCAGTAATATGCCTTGCAGTATCAAAAACTGTCCCCTTATTTTGTAGACATGCGTCACTTACTGAATACATGAATGTTAACATGCGCAGAATTCAATGCTGTAATTCCAGCTCGACAGAGATACGATCACTATTTTCTATCCTGACGAGTATCTCGAGACAGAGTCTTCTATTTTTCCATAGACAGCAACGAAATATTTCCTTTATGTATGCAGCGAAAGTTGTCATCCGTTGTCCTGCTACACAGTACCACGTCAGCGGTGAAACAATGGACAGCATGGTTCTACTGTAGGACTTTTTCACACATTTGACTATCAGACACTGGGCATTATTTTCAAGTTACTTAGCTGCTTACTTAGTAATTCATTCTGGTTGTTTCATGTTCCATGTAACATTTTGCGCGATAAATCATAATGATGTGACACATTTCATTTCTCACTGCAAAATAATTTATACACATGGTTACATGCTGAATATTTGGAAGTTTCTTAACATAGAAATGATTTTCATATGGGAGTTAGAAACTCCTACCAACCACCTTTTACACATTACTATAACAGAAATAGTCCTACGCAATATAATTAGTTGTTATGGAGAAGTTTTCTTCGTTTGTTTTCAAATTTTACTTTGATTTGTATCACTGGGTAAGTGACCAAAAATTTTTATTTCAGCACTGTGCTTCCCTTTTTGTGCCAAAGGCAACCTTAATGTGGAGTAATGAATATTATTTATTTTTCTTTCGGTACTGTAATTACGTACGTCATTGTTCTTTATAAACCTTAGTTGATTCCTTAAAACAGACTTCATGAGAGTGAAGCAATAGTCAGAATTCCTTAAACAATATATCTAGAACATGATCATGGGTGAACACCACATTTTATTCATACAGCATGTTATTGAGCAATGTATATTTTATTTCTTAAAGACGAGTTATCGCAGAACATTTTTCCGTATTGCATTTATTGAATGAAAGTGTATAAAATTTTTCAGCTTACTGATTTGTATCTCACCAAATTCTTAGGTGATTCTAGGTGCAAAAGTGCCTGAACAAAGTTGATTTATGCGTGCCAAGATGTTTTTTTTCCCCAGTGTATGTTCTCATCGAAAAGAACAACTAAGAATTTCGAAGTTTCTACACTATGTACTATTTCCTTAGCATGTGTTACATTTATAAATGGTATAGTACCCCTAAGTGTGCAAAACTGAATATGTTGTGTCTTTTTAAAATTGGGTGTGAGACCACCCACAGGAAAAGTGTTAATGATACTAATAATAACTTGGTTTAAGATTTCTTCTTTTTCTGTATGCATGCTTGAATTGACTACAGTATTGGTGTCATCTCCAAAAGGAACTACTTTTGTTTGTTGTACCCTGGATGGCTGATTGGTTACATATATGAGGAACAATACTGAACTTAAGACTGAGAATTGGGTTCCCCATACATGATATCTACCCTGTCAGAATTATATACTCAGACCATACTGGATGAATTACTTCGTTCCACTTTATATATTCTTTTAGTGCAATATGATATTATCCATTTTTTGGCTATACCATCAGTCATAAATAACTTGTTTTATGTGGGAGAATACAATGATTCACATAGCCAAATGCCTCTGATATGTCACGAAAACACCAACCAGCACTGTTTTATTATTTAATGCTAGTAAAATTTGGTGAGTGAACATGTAAATGGGATTCTCAGTGGAGCAAATAATATTGTGATTTGATGAGGATATTACTGTTGGTAAGAATCTATTTTATTCATGTTACAGGATCTATCTCATTCTCAAATATTTTTGGAGGTGATGTGAAATAGTTCTGTAGCTATTGACATCTCTCTTATCACGTTTCTTACAAAGGGGTTTAACAATGGCAATTTACAGTCTCTCTGCAAAAAAATGCCTTAACATATGGGGCATTACATATTTCAGATAAGACCTGATGAGTTTATGGAAGAGAATCTGTAGTACTCTACTGGAAACGCCACCAAAACGTTATGAGCTTTTATATTTGTGAAAACGTACAATCATGTTAATTCAGAAGGTGAAGATGAGAGTTATTCAATCAGCTTGCTGCTGAGATTTATCACTTGAACTATTCGACCCTAAACTTTCTACTATAATTTAGAAATGATTATTAAATACATTTGCCGCCTGTGACTCATAATTTATATCCCTTCCATTCAGTTCAGATGATCATTTTATCCCTTTCTCTGGCTGGTTGTCCTGTCACATTATCTGTAAATTCCATATAGCCTTCAGTGTTTTGTTGAAACTACTGATTTCTCAAATTATGTGCATGTTCATTGACTTTTTTAATAAGCTTTTTCAGTATTTGTCAGTTGTTTAGTTGTTTTTGCAGTATGCAACAGTTGCACGATCTCTACTTATTGTTGCCAGAAGATTGATTTCATTTTCCTTTTCGAAATTACTTTCACCCATCTAGTGGTCTATGTTTTTTTTTTAAATGACTGTTTAATGTCATTTCTGATTAGCTTATGCAGAAAGTTAATTTCAAATAATCATATTACTTTATCATGAAATAGATTAAGTGTAATCCTACAATTTGGCTCATTATAAATTTCATTCCATGTTATCTCAAGTTTTCTTAAGAACATTTGTCCTGGAGTCATTAATTATTCTGATATCCACTGAGCTCTATCGATACTCTAAGGTGCCATAATATTTATCCCGACTAACTGCGCATGATATAAGAGCGAGCATTTGTTACTGGGTGAACAGTTATTTAGTTTCTTCAAACTTCACCAAAGAAAATACAAACAATTTGTGTTCTATTGTTTTTATCCAACCATGTTGAAATCAAATTTTAGGATCCAAATAAGCTTTCCAGGTCATTTTGCTAACAGAATCCTTTAGAAAATCTACACTCAGGTCACCAAAGACTATTAACTGATTCCTGGTGTCTGACACACGGCACAATAAGGTATCCACACTCCTCACAAAAATTTCAAAACTTCCCAGTATGGATTTATATGCAGTTAAAATTGAAAGGCCAACAGTTTTCTATTTTTGATCGTGCGTTCTTTTTTAACATACCCCACAACTACTTTTTCCGGTATTAGTTCTGCATGAGTAAGCCACCAGATTGTAAGGTTTTTATATATAACTTATATTTTGCTCTATCTTTTCATCGATCTCTAAATTTTCGAAACTCACAGGAAGCTTCTAATTTGTTACTCGGTCCTCTAATATTTTTACGAAATAAGCTAATCTTACTTTCATGTGCATTCTTAGGTATTTTATGGCGCTATTCTGTTATTTTGATTTCTTTCAAAGCAGTGTGCCTGAATCCTGATATAACCTACAGAGATGCCTCTCTGACATCAGTAACCACTGGTTTCTCGCTTTGTGTGATGGTGGTCAAGAAGTCCATTCAGTCTAGCTTTCCCTAGCATCAGGCATTGCACTAATAAGAGATTTCACTACAGTCAACAGCATGGCCCACATCCATACTCAGACAGTTCTCACCAGCGTTAACTCAGGGCTGGATATGGCGCTGCAGGACCTCCACAAAGCGTTTGCATGAGTAATTGCTATTCGTATGTCATCCAATCACATCTAATGCTATAATTACCGTTCTTAGTCAGGCTCTTCCCTGATCTGCCGACTAGAATACGCTGACTCTCCTTGCCAAAACCTTTGCACAAAAGCAGTATGTTCCATGTCACCTGCCTAAGGATAGCTCTTCGCTTAATTATATATGTGACATGGTACCCCCTCATTAATTTGTCCTGTACCATCTGGCCTATATCCGTCCCATGCCTACTACATAGCAGTAAGACTTTTCTTCCTAGTATTTTTTGGTACTAACCTACATTGAGTAGATGAGGTTGAAGAGGTCTTCCTATTTCACCCATTGATTGTGACCTTTACCCAGTCCCCAAGATCTTCTCATCTTTTCTCGATTGCACTTGACACGTAGATATCACTGCATATGAGTTGAACACCAGTACCCGATACTGGTACACGTAAATTCAGGCATATCCAAGAGATACCACTGCTTCTACTGTTTGAGAAACATTTCGTTGTTTCAACCATGATTCACGCATTATTTAACAAAAGTAGCAACGAACGTACCAATTTTTAATAGTTTATTTGTGGGAGTTCTCCCGACTATCTCCATTTGATGCATAAAATAGAAACAACAACGGCGAGGTACACGCAAAACTACACCATTAATCAATTATGCCGGGTTTTAGTTGTTTATATTGGAGAGACATGTTAAAGCAGTCTTAACATATGCATATTGCATTCCACCTGGGTAAATGTATGACCCAAAGTTAAGTGTAGATGAAATTTTCAAATCAGAAACTCTGCTACTTTGAATCCTTCACACTCTGTATAACGTGCATATTTAATGTACATAGAAGAACATATTTACTTTTTTATTAATTCAGCCAAATGTCTCGACCCATCACCACTCAAGCAGATCTCAGTATAACCTACAGTGTTGAATGATCCTTTACCTTGTGTTAGCAATACCAGCATCACCTACAATCATTTCAGACCAATGCAGAACCAAAATTTCTCAGCTTAAGTCTGACGTAACAGTAGAACTACGTCAATGGAAGTAGCTTTTTAAATAAATAATGAGTTTCTTCTGGAGGTATGAAAGATTTTCACTGTTTGTTGTAAGTCATTTGTACATGACCAATCAGGAAATGAGACTGTACTGACAGGAAGCTTTCCAATGGACGTGAGGGGACGTGAGTCGAATACTAAAATAAGAATAACAATTGGAGAAATCTGTAGGGGAAAAAGATCATGTTTCATTGTTCACACATGATACCAGAAACTCGTTACGCAATCGCGTAATGCGAGTAATACGTAACAGTTAACTGAAGCAAAAGGTCACGATAAAAGTTAAACTCAGACTGTACTTCACCATCACTTCGGCCTGGAATCTCAGTGACAGGAGTACAGATGCGTTCAGTGATGGGTCGCGCTACGAACTGAGCGCCAGCGATTACGTGTCTGGAGACGCAGTGGACAGCGACGGCATGCCAAACTCTCACCCGCCAAACGCCCCGACAACCAGGCGTGTTGTCTGCAGGGGATGTCTCTTCGTAGCAGAACCCCTTCGGTTGTTGTCACCCGCCACTCCCTTACAACACAGCGGTACGCACTAATTTGTTACCCTTCTTGTCAAACCAACCTTTGTTACCGTTTCAGCCAGATCAGCGCTCCCGCACAAAGCGACAGCTTCTACTGCTTGTCCTCATACTTGCGAAATACCACTTTGGTCAGCAAGGTCACCGGATCTCTCTCGAATCGAGAATGTTTGGAGCTTCGTTGGTGTGGCCCTCCAACCATCTCAGGATTCTGAGGATAAACGCGCCAGTTGTGCAGAATTTGGGACGATATCCATCTGGAAGACTTTCAACAATTCTCTCAATCAATACCAAGCCAAATAACTGCACGCTCAAGTCCCAGTGGTGGACCAACGCTTAACTGACTTACAGCTCTTTGTCTTGAATAAATGATGAATTTTTAGTCATTTGCTTGTTTTTACATGTACATCACACCTGCGGATTTCATCCCATTCGGATAATTCGTTCATTGAGCTTCGTTTCCTTGTCTTGGGCGTATTTCGAAAATTTTTATACCCAACTTATTTCTGGGAGCTGGACAGCCGTAGGACGCTTCACTTGTGCAGTCTGAGATCTGACTAAGTAATTAATGATTTCATCGTCAGGGATACGTCCACTCTACGATCCTATCTTACTTTCGTAATATTTTCAGCACAATTACTTGAAACGTGAACACAATGAATCCCTCATCAACTTTATTTTGTAGTTAATTTTCAGCACAACCTTTAACATCTTACCCTGACAAAAAAATATATCAGCCCATAATGCGTTCCAGAGCTGTCTGACGTCTTGGTTGTGGTACCACTGTACACTGTGCTCGGACATAACAGTAACAAGAACTGTCAGTCAGTGTAATTAGCAGTCCATTATATGTTATTTTTCGAAATATGACTCTTTGTTCATGATAATGCCATCACATGCATATTTACTGACACTTCATCCCTAATCTACATAAGAATACGTCACGGCTTTATTCGTACGATAATGAGCTCACTAATTTAGGGAGCGAACAGAATTCCAACGCAGGCGATGTACTATGTCTGTCTGTAAACAAGAGCTTTGTACTGCTAATCGCGTGAGCTACTGCACTAAATGCTACTCCGTTCATGTAGGACCATCTGTTGCGCTGTTGCTCCAGTACATGTACAGCAAGAGTACACCTGAATTTATGTAGGACAGTGATTTCTAGTTACTTTATCTCGTCGTAGGAAACAGCATCTGACTTCATAAAATAATCCAGTGGTGGCAGTGGTGGCAGGGAAAACCAAAACTCACGATGAAAGATAAACGGTAACTCTCTGGACGCGAGGCCCGTGATTTAATTAAGTAGCTTGTGCATAGTCACTTCAGACACAGTGTTTGCACTAACTTACAGAGCGGCTGGCTATCTGTAGTGTGAATTAGTACTCCAGCCTGTTGTGACTTGGAAAGACAGCCAAGTCACTAGGCGAGGAAGCCGAAACGCACGCGTTTACGCTCACGCAGACTGGCGTGAGGTCTGGAACATTACAAGGAATTAGAGTAGCCAAAATTGTACATAGCTTCTGGAATACTTAACTTTAATTCATAATTGTAGAACATCGCTCTTGATTGTACAGAAGTATAACAGCAATATAACAAAGGATAATGGCGCCTTGCTAGGTCGTAGCAAATGACGTAGCTGAAGGCTATGCTAACTATCGTCTCGGCAATTGAGAGCGTATTTGTCAGTCATCCATCTCTGGCAAAGTCGGCTGTACAACTGGGGCGAGAGCTAGGACGTCTCTCTAGACCTGCCGTGTGGCGGCGCTGGGTCTGCCATCACTGACAGTGGCGACACGCGGGTCCGTCGTATACTAGCGGATCGCGGCCGATTTAAAAGCTACCACCTAGCAAGTGTGGTGTCTGGCGTTGACACCACACAGTCTACGTCAGCACACGTATAAGTAGGCTACGTTACCTAATACAATCTTTTGCATCCATCTGTTTTGTAGTACCTTTAATAACAGGCAAAAGCACGACTAACTTCAGATTTGAGAAAAATTTGAACACTAAGTCGCGACTTACAGAGGTATTCCGTAAATGATACAGACTAGTCTCTCAAATGTTTAACTTCCTGAGCTTGCCAACTGTCAACAAAATCCCTTTATCTTGGTCAGCGATCATAAGCGTATAGTATACTGAATGTATAGTAACTTCTTTAGTAATGAGCTCATAAATTAGACAGAATTCCGTAAATACAAATATATTAGAGTTCCTTGTATTAAGATAAAACTTCTGTTATAGTCGAGATAACACGTAACCGACTAGCTTTCGACACAAAGTGTTCTCCCTTTATCAGTCGGAATGAATTTCATCAAAGTATTAGTTTCTCCGTCTGCTTAAAACAGTCAGTCTGCGCCTGTGGGTCGTTGCTTTCGATTTGAAGTTCCTAAGAGACACAATATTAACATATCAGCTTTGATTGACGTTGTAATAATTCAGAGTTACCTCAAAACATTTTCACAAAGTCTCTTTTCAAATAAAAGCACAGTAATATAATTTAACCAGATTTAATACCATTCGTTAATTATCAAACGAAAGCAGTATCTTTGTCTTCTAAAGATAATCTTTCTCGCTAAATTTTTGTACTTATCCGTCAAAACTAACCATTCAATTATTTCACACCAAAATGAATAATAAAGATCACTATCAAGTAATACTCCACAGTTATAAAGCAGTCCTCCTATTTAGTGAACTCAAATTACTACTGATTTTCTTAGGTTTTAAATACTGAGTGCTATGAGAGAAGGTAAACATCATTTATCACTATACATTAAGAACAAAAACACAAAAACAAAATAAAGTCCTAAATGCCGCCGCCACTTTGTACCATTACCTTACATTAACGTTCATTCAAAAAGTGCTATTCTAAACATCTTCAACCGTTGGAAGTATGCATCCTCTTGTAATCCGCAGTGAAACATTTCAACAGTAACTCGACTTTATTTAAATTTCTACGTCTCAGTAATGCTATTCATTTTGTATTGATGGTTCCTTGAGGTCTACCATCTTTCAAACAACCATATCTGACTAAGGAGCGATTTCAGTTACTTTAGGGTAACAACTTGAACTCAAGTAAGCAAAATCTGTGAATATTTCTGTTTGTGCCACATATAAGCCACAACCGTAATGGAGACATTACCTCATTCGATGCATCAATACACCACACAATCCAGTAAAGTAAATTTGCAACTAGCCAGTCACCTCTGGCAGTGTGAAAAGGCGACCTAAAAGTTCATCACAGAATATTGGAGGATTCCAATACCATTAAATATTACTCCAATAACAAGTACTAGCATTTGAACTTGCTATCCTATACACGTGACCCTCCATCACTACAAAAATTAATGTGCCCACTCACCAACTCTAAATCTCACAAATGGCCCTTACCACAGGGAAGATATTTCGTAATAGCTCAACTTTATTTCTGGAACCTAGACAAACAAAAATTAAACATAGTTCTTCACGGGATTTCAATCCAAGTCACTAAAATTCCTGGCAGTCATCTTGAACTCACCTTACCACACACTGTATCTGCACGATAACTTGTCTGACCCCAACAGTTGTCAATTCCCAATCACTGCTCACTTCTGCCAACGTTTAGCGACACACACAACTCTACGAAATTACGTTAAGCACCTCTCTCGCGCAACTATAGGGAACAACTCTCTAGTTTACATGCTAAATTCAAAAGGAAACCATCAAAATTGACAAACTCATTGTGCAACTTCGACTCATCACAGCGGTTTTTCGCACACGAGTGACAAAGAATTTCTCAAATGTTCTTGACATAGCACAGCGGATGAACGCTAAACATGGACCACTTAATCCTTATTTATTTACTTATTTCGTAGTAACCTTACCAGACAGGTCATTAAGGCCCTCAGTTACATCTGAGGAGGTAAACATGAACAGAAAAATACATAACAATCACAATGCTTTTCATGCGTTATTAAAAATTAGTAGCTTGAATACTAATAATAGTTGTAGTACAACTAATAATGATAATTAATGAAGGAATTACTAACGATACTAAATTTTTGTTACACAGCGTACTCAGTAACAGCAATCTGCATTATTAACAAAAAATTACAGTTCTAAATATCAACAATAATAATAGTACCACTAATAATAATAATAATATAATGGAGGCATTAAAAATGATATTGATTGTTTTAGCACTTTTGAAGCCGTGTATGGTATTACAGAATGTGGAAGGGAGGAGGTGGGGATTCAAATGAAAGTGTCAATGGATGCTAGGAATGAAGAAATTTTAGAAGAGAATGCTGTAGGCAAGGGAAGAGAAAAGTGATGGAGGATGGAGCGTTGATGAGAATGAGCAGAAGTAGAGAGAACCACTCTGACCGATCACGGGCCGTTAGCTGTCTTTCAAAGTTTGTAAGGACTTAAATTTCTCTCAGGTTTTGAGCAAGACTGTTACAAAGTCGGGTTTCTCATATACGAAATTATTTAGAGAATATGGCAGTATTGTGTACTGTTACAGAGAGGACTGTACTGTGCTGAGAACGGGTATTGCCGGCGTGTTGTTCATCCAGTAGTCTAAGGGATGAAAATAAATAGAAACGTGCGCAGTGATTGGTTGACAAAAAGGCTGCTGCAAACTCGGCGTGTAATCATGATCAGTGTTCATAGTCAGGAGTGATTCGGTCGAAATATAATACTTCACAAATGTATCACATACAAGTATTCTTTGCCAGCTCCAAACGATGTGACCTCTCATACGAAAGTCCTTGGAGAATACGACCACCATAAACAAGAATGGGGAGTGTTAGTGTTCTCTACCGTGTTTCTCTTTCAAGCTAGAGAGAAAATACTTTTCTATATTTATGTAATGAGTGAAATGATGCCGACACATTCTTACAGACTGCAGCTGTGTTTTCAGCCCAGTCTAGGTGTTGGTCCAGAATTATCCCCAAATTCTCTGCAGAAGAAGAAAAGGCAATTTTGTCCATTTTACGATTAGGACTGGAAGAGATTCTCTGAACTGAGGAGTGATAAGTCTTTGTTGAGAGACTAAGATTGCTTGCTTCTTAGAGGGTAAGTTTCAAAATTATGTTATGCGCCCATTCTGATAAAGCAAGTAAATCAACTTTTACGTTCTGAATGGGTGTGGGCAGGTTTTTTGGGCCTGCACGTCAGTATAACTCAAAGTCATCAGCGAATAAATGATATTTTCAACGGGTAAAAAGGTCTTCATATAATTAACATATAATATGAATAGAATTGGCATGAGTACTAATTCTAGTGGGACCCGTGATAACTACATTATTAAACTGCGATCTCTTTGTTCCGATCATTACACACTGCTGGCGCTATTTAAGGTATGGGGAAACCATTGTGCAGAATATGGGTTTACTGCGATTCATTTTCCAAATGAAATAATCGGTGCCTTGTGGGAGGTTTTCCCACATCAAACTAGGGTGCCCCCTTTCGTCTCGGTCACATGTATCGCAAACATTTCGTTAACGTTCTCACACTTCCACATGCGATAATACGACTTATAGGCACGAAGAGAGCATATATTCCTTTCCCTAGAAGTAGGAGAAGGACATCCAGTCACCTTCTACCTCTAACACTGAAATTTTTTGGAGTCGTCAGTCTTCTAACTGGTTTGATGTGGCCCACTACGACCTCCTCACGGTGAAAATCTCTTCATCTCAGAGAAGCACTTGCAAACTATGTCCTCAATTATTTGCAAAATGTATTCCAATCTCTGTCTTCCTCTGCAGTTTCTGCACTCTAAAGCTTTCCCTAGAAACAACGAAATCATTCGCTTCCACTTGACAATGTTTTCCACATATTGCTTTCCTCTCCCAGTCTGCGCAGACTGTTCTCATTCCATAACTGATAAGTAAACCTAATTTTCAACATTCTTATGTAGCACCATATCTCAAATGCTTCGATTCCCTTCTGTTCCGGGTTTCCCACAGCCCATGTTTCACGACCATACAGTGCTGTACTCCAAAGGTACATTCTCAGAAATTTCTACATAATATTAGGGCCTATGTTTGACAATAGTACATGTCTCTCGACCAGAAATGCCCCTTTTGCCAAGGTCACTTTGCTTTCGATGTTCTTCTTGCTCCGTCTGCATTTGGTTATTTTGCTATCTAGGTATGTAGAATTCCTTAACTTCGTCTACTTCGTGCCCATCAATCCTGATGTTACGTATCTTGCTATTCTCATTTCTGGTACTTCTCATTACTTTCTTCCGTCTTCGATTTACTCTCAGTCCATTTTCTATTATCGTTAGACTGTTCATTCCATTCAGCATGTCCTGTAATCCTTCTTCACTTTCACTCAGGATAGCAATGTCTTCATTGAATCAAACCACTGATATCATTTCATCTGGAACTTTAATTCCACTATTGAAACTTTCATTTACTTCCATTATTCCTTCTTGGATGTACAGACTGAACAATATCGGCGAAAGACTACACCCCTGTCATAAACCCTTCTTAATCCGAGCACTTCGCTGTTGGTTGTCCATTCTTACAATTCCCTCAAGGCTCATGTGTATACTGTATATTACTCGCCTCTCCCTATATCTTACACAAATTTTTCTCAGAATCCCGAACTTCTAGCACCATTTTACATTGTCGAACGCTTTTTCGAGCTCGACAACTCCTAAGAACGTGTCATGATTTTCCTCCAGCCTTGGTTCCATTATTAACCGCAACGTCAGAATTACCTGTGTGGCACTCTACGTTTCCTAAAGCCAAACTCGTCGTCATCTAACACATCCTGAATTTCCTTTTCCATTCTTCTGTATATTATTCTAGTCAGCAACTTGGATGCATGAGCTATTAATCAGGTTGTGCAATAATTCTCGCAGTTGTCGACTCTTGTAGCCTTCGGAATTGTGCGAATGATATTTTTCCGAAACTCAGACCGATACACTGTCGTTTTGTTGTCACTCCTGATGGAATGTTATCTATCCCTCATGCATAAGCTTCCAAAGCTCTCTTAAATTTTGATTCTACTACTGGATACCCCATCTCTTCTAAATCGACTGTTGTTTCTTCTTCTATCAAATCAGACAAATCATCTGCCTTATAAAGACATTAAATGTGTTCTCTCCTTCCATCCGCTGTCTCCTCTGCATTTAACAGTGGAGTTCCCGTTGCACGCTTAATGTTACAATCCTTGCTTTTAATTTCACCGAAGCTTCTTTTCGCTTTCCCATAAGCTGAGTCACTCCTGCCGACAACCATTTCTTTTCAGATTTCTTGACTTTTTTCATGTAGCCATTTCGTCTTCGGTTCTTTGCACTTTCTATTTATTTCATTCCACAGCGACCTGTATTTCTGTATTCCCGATATTTCCCGAGCATTTTTGTACGTCCTTCGATTATCGATCCACCGAAGTATTTTTTCGTTTACCCATAGTTTCTCTGCTGTTATATGCATTTTACCCATGTTTTTCTTTCCAATTTCTGCGACAGCCCTTTTTACAGATGTCCATTTGTTTTCAACTGTACTGCGCACTGAACTGTTTCTTATTGGTTTAGAGAACTTCACACGTATTTCGTCATTCCTTAGTAATTCCGTGTCATGATTCATTGAATATTGATTCTGCCTGACTAAACACTTAAACTTCAGCCTACTCTTCATCACTACTACATTGTCTGCTTCTGGCTGCACCTTACAATCCAGTAATGTGATTTCAGCATCTCTGCTGACGATGCAGTAATCTAACATAAATATTCACGTATTACCGTGTCTTTTTCTAGTATACCTCCTCCTCTTGTGATTATTGGACAAAGTGTTCACTATTGCTAGCTGACATTTATTACAGAACTCAATTATTCTTTCTCCTCTCTCATTCCTTGTCCTAAGCCCACATTCTCCTCTAAGCTTTTCTTCTACTTCTTCCCCTAAAACTGCATTCCAGTCCACAATGACTATTAAATTTTCCCCTGACGTGCTGTATTACCCTTTCAGTACCCTCATGTATTTCATCTCTTCATTTTCAGGTTGCGACGTCGGCATGAGTACCTGAACAATTGTAGTGGGTCAGGGTTTGCTATCGATTCTGATAAGAACTATCCTATCTTTGAACTGTTTAGGGGAACGCACACTCTGCCCTACCTTTCTATTCATAGAGAATCATACTACCGTTATACCGCTTTCTGCTACTGTTGATATTACCCTATACTTATGTGACCAGGAATCTTTTCATTTCACTTCACTGACCCAGACTATATCTAGATCGAGCCCTTCCAGTTCGCTTTTCAGATTTTCTAGTTTCACTACAACGTTCCAACTTCTGATATTCCACGCCCCGATTCGGAGAACGCTATCCTTTCTTTTGTTATTCAGCCTTTTTCTCATATTCACATCCTCCTTGACAGTCCCCACCCGCTGATTCCGATGGAGGACTTCTCCGGAATCTTTTGCCAACGGAGAGATCATCATGACACTTTTTCAATTACAGACTACATGTCCTGTGGTTACCGTTTATATGTCTTTCATGCAATGGTTTCTATTGCTTTCTGCATCCTCATTCCGTTGATCATTGGTGATTCTTCTGCCTTTAGGGGCAATTTCCCACCCCAAGAAGAGGAGAGTGCCGTGTACCTCTGTCCGCTCCTCCGCCAAATTTGTCATGGCACTTGGCAGAATGGCTGTGAATTCTTCCACCACCAATGCTGATTATAAATCAAAACGTAAGCGATAGCTGATTTCGAAGCCTCGATCGACACTTTTTGAGTTCTAGTCAATGACATTGCCCCTAGACCACAGGTGCCTCCGAACATTGCCATAATCAGAGTAATTCGCAGAACCAGTAAAGACACGGGATAAGTCCGACAAAAATGCAGAAGAACGCGCAATTGAGAAGCTTTAGTTGGGGATTAATCTAAACAGCGTAGATTGCCATTTAAGAAGTTACCAGTTGCACTAAAGACGTTCTAGAGCTTTCGTAGAACTTCAGCCATATCGCAAAGCTCTTGACAACCGAAAGGGAAACTGTGATGAGCACCACACCCATAGTCTGACTGGACAACGAAGTGGCAGTAAATCGGCCATATCTATTTTGAACCCAGCTCTTAATCTATAAGACACATGTGTCCCAAAGGCTTTACCACACTACTCGCTGTTCCTTATCGATCACCACGTGGTCCTATTGATTAATGAGACGAGACTGGTGCGTTTACAACAGGTGTCTCTGTTGCTTTTTTGGGTCATTTGCGGACAGACTGACCGTAGTGCATCTACATGTCATAATTGCTCCTTACTGGGAAGTCCTACTGAAATGAATATTTCCTTTTTCGTAATGAACAAAAACTAACGTTGTCACCTGTTGTGTCGGTTCTCCTATTATACAGGCTCTTAGGATCGTTCAACCGACTGGCCAGTGGAAACCTGAGTGCTTCCAGATGCAGATATCAACTTATGGATAAGCCACATAAAACGACGCCTTAGTATAAATTCCCGAGACAACTACGATATTACTAATTGTTAATAAGCCGTGACTTGAGCTATTGAAATGTGCCTGAGCAGAAGTGGAGGGGGAGAAATTTCGTAACGATGACAGGATGCGGAAAATTCACGGCTAACACACATTTCAGAATACTTTCCGCAAACGCGCAATGTCGAGAAAAGAAGTAACTGTTGTCGGCTTTCGTTAGCGTTCGATACGGGCTTCTCACATGACTTCATATACGTGTATTGTAGATTTATGGAAACATGACTTTCTTGGTACGATATATTATAAGTATTGTTGCAATTAAATTGCAGTTCTTATCATTAATAATTTACAAATGAGACAAACTTTTATTATAATTTGCAGTAGTCCAAGAAACGGTCCAGTCATAATTTATCACAAACATGTCACCATTATTATTAAATGTCAGTTAATAATGCATCAACGATACAAGCCTTCAAGACATAGTAAGATAACCAAGAAAGGAGACTAATACTCCAACACAAAGTGCGACCGTATTAGGTAGTGTGGTGGTATGTGGAGTCGAAGGATGTACGTACGCAACCCACTACACGTAAATATATGTACATATTTTTTTCATCTTAGTGATTTTAACACATGTGGTTACTTTTAACAAAAATATTCCGCAATAGTGGACTACATTTACATTTACGTCTGATTATAGAACGAAAGATGAATGAATATTTGGCGATTTCCGAGTGCGTGGTTAGGCAGAAACCGAAGAAAACAACCAAAACTGCTAGGAGTGAAACGAGGAGCATTAACATTTATATTCACCCTTGTGGCAAAGACAATGGATTTTCTTTTGGCTGTCGATATTGCACGTGGTGTATTTGCAGAACGTCTTGTAACATGAGTGTTACCCAAAATTTACCAAAGTCCAACAGTAATATTTCAAGTTAAGCTTATAATCATTCATCAGCAGAAACCACCCAAGTTCAAGCTATTAATCAATTCCAGCAGAATAAAATATCAACATTTTTTTATTTTCTAGCCATGAATACATCAACGCGGAACTGAATATCGTAATTATAATTCAGTATCGGTACGACATTGAAGGAGAAACACATATTTATAGTTTGGCTGTGTATGGATTCGAACATGACCTAATGCAACAGAGCACTGAATTATATTTTTTTAATATATTATGAAGTCCAATCTTCGGCATTCGCTATTATTTGCTCTTTAACGCTCGCCACATTCTTGCTCGGTCATGGACTATCCGAGGATGGTTGGCAGTTGCCGATTATAAGACCGACAGCGGTGCTTACTAATACAAACTGTGCTTACTGCAACGTATATTTCGCATTGAGTAAACATATAATTGCCAGCAGTCTTGACCGTGGCTGCGCTCTCAACTGTCCCTTTACGAACCATCATCTCCAATCGAGCAAGTCGCAGGGTTGGCTTGAAAAGTAAATTATGTCAAATGGGTGGCTGACATTTCTCACGCATACTATGTACGGTGTGAAATACATCAGTTATTTGTATGCCACTCATGACAAGTATGACATTTTTTTGAGATGTCACCCTGTTTTATTTACTCTGCTTCAAAGGACACTGTGGTGTTAGGCTTATTTTGACGTTGACTCACCATTGATTTGAGCCTCTAAACCGGTAAAGAGAACCAAATATGATTTCCTTCTGCATGTGACGACTGACCTTCTTTATCTTTGTAGTAAATTCCAACCATGACGATAATGGAACCTTAGAGTGTCCATGGCCCCTGATATATCATTCAAATGGAAGAATATCTACTTTCTGAAAAATATGGTATTGGGATGCATTCTTGTATCTGTTGTATTTGACGTTAAATATATCGTTTATATAAAATACTAAACGATCCATGCAATCAAACTCTCTTTATGTGAAATGGTTTGTTTTCCCATTTATTCGCCAGCATAGAGCTACAAAAACTCACTCTGCTTCAAGTACTGATTTTCATATTCAGTAAATGTGTGTAACTTTCCTAGTAAGCGCTGTTGATCTGCTCTGAGCTCAAGGCGTGGATTTTGGAAGAAAATATTTAATGTCGCTGAAAATCATACATAGACAGAAATAGTTTAATTTTCAGAGCTTTCGGTAGCATGTTGATGAGAAGTGGAACTTTTCGCAAAACGCAGCCGCAGCACCCATCCCAAACTTTGAAATTGTCTCACAATCCATATCTGTGTCGCAGGCATTCTGCTCGCCTAATTTATGAATCAAAAACAACACTTCATATTTGTGTACACTTCTTTTATCTTCGCAGATGTTCCGCAGAGCTCTCGCCTTTTTCTGTCTCCCTTGTGGGCGGGAGACAGACACCGAAGATCTTCGTGTCGTAGCGGTCTGCGATGACGACGCAGACCCCGTACCATTGGACCCACAGGTGAGCAGCGTCGATGAGTGTGAAGAATGAAACACTGTGGGTTAGGGGAACGTAGAGTCTACATAATCATAGTAAACATTAATTAACACATCACATTACAGAATAGCGCGAGTGATTCTGTATTTTCTAAAGCTGCCACAGATACACGTAGCTAGCTAAAAGAGAGCCAAGAGTTACTGATAGCTGTAAGGTTATCTTCTGTAGTGGTCTAGAACTTGGCTTCACTGGGTGACTGTGACCGCGGCTAGAAGGTAAGTAGATCTGAGTACACAAACGGAAGGCCCAGGCTCAGTTTCCGGTAATTCCAGCGAATATTCTTTAATAGGAGGACGGGAACGAGCTACTCAGCCTCCTGAGACCAATCGAGGAACTACTGACACTGAGTAGTGGCAGCTCCAGCAAATGAAAATTGACACTGACCTGGAAAACGGTGTGCTGCTCCATCGCCCCTCCATACCGCATTCCATGACGTCAGCGCCAGAGGATGACCCTGCGATTGGATGGTATCGATGGTCTGTTGGCGGAGGCAGCGTTTTTACTGTATTCCCACTGAGTCTGCACGGAGGGGTGTCGAACGTGATGGATCCTCCGTCTGCTATAAGACCGATCCGTGCATTTTTTTATGTAGCCATTTATCACCTCTGGTGTTGATATTACTCTCCCAGCATCGATTTTACCATTCCTACAAATATTCTCTCACCCTGTTAGATTTCATCTTAGCTCCAGATGGACTTCGCAATTAATGCTTGAAGGATGACTAGCTGTTTACGCGCCTAATTGCCAACTAACCACACATCTTTCACTTGAAGCCGACTATTCACTGTCTGTGTTACTTTCCTCTCAATTCTGATGCAACAGAGTAGTAATTACATCCACACTTCCTGAAACATGATCAGAATTAGTTTCCGGATAAATGGATAAATCTTGAATATGGGGGAGTAAGGCACATTAAATAGCCAAACAAAATTAAGATTTAGTTTTGTTACCATTTTGTTATGTGGACAGAATACATATTAAGCACGTGAAGCAATCCTTGAAAGAGATATCTATAGGCAATGGACTGATTTCCGTGAGATTGAGGGACTTTGTTGCTTCATGGACTAATGACTGCACTTTCCCTTGCTGATTAGTGTCTTCTGCACAGGAGCACATCCTGTCGGGTGACCTCCGTTGTGGTCAGACCATTGACCCCCCTGTCCGAACTAAACTGAAAATCATGACACTGATGATTTGTGTTTCGGTTTCCTCGCTAAGCAATGACGTATGAATGGTCATGATTGAACCTAACAGGAGAGTGACATCTGTACTGAGTCCACCCACAGTTAATAATAGGAGGTCAACATACCCGGTGCTTAAGAAATCGTGGTGGCTAAGGTTGCCGTTAAGTACTTCACGGAGACAACGAGCAGATGCTCTCGTCCGCATTGCCATATAAAACCCTCAGTATGCCGTATTAACCTGATATATGTCTTACACAGAAAGTCTGACTTTTATGGTACCCACTGAGGAAATTGCTTGACTCTAGTTACATAATGATAATATCACAGTATCTTGTATTCGAATACAAATTCCACAGGATTTCAAAGTGGTGTGGATGCGGTTCCGTTTGGGCCTCGGTCAAGAGGAGGGTGGTCTTCCGAAGTCAGAAGAGCCGCAGAAGATGCCGATGTCAGCTGATGGCGGAGATGTCAGTCCTTGGCTACAGGACACACAGCAGGAGGAGCGCACCATGGGGAAGGTGAGACGACATTGTGATTACCAGGGAGGGCAAGAATGTTGTAGTTACACCGAAAGTTAGGGCAGTCAAATTCTAATTCTGAATTTGAGCACGTCGAAGAGTAAGCTGATCTTCCATCCCGTATTCTCTGCGAGTCCCTCTCCCTTGGGTCACGTCCAAGTTATTAAAAAAGCGCGTTGGTAGCCCTTGTTAACATAATAACTTTAAAAAGGATCCACGGAAATACAGTTCAATGTGGGGACCATCTTGTTGACGCAACATTTTAATGTAGCAAAGTCATGAGACAATTGTGGAGCTTCTATTAGGACAGGGTAAAAATATAAGAGAGTAATTTGGCACCAGTTCTTTATTACTGAGTGTGAATAGTCTGAAGGGGAGCACGGAGTAAAGGAATACAGTTTCTATATGTGAAACATATCGACTTAATGTGAGATAAAATCTAGAAGAGAACCAAAGCAAATGTTTTATGTTTGAGAATGAACATCACAGAAAGCAAAAAGTGCTGCTGTGTAAAAGTCTCCATTACGTAGCTGAACCCTATTTTTTCCATATTGCGAGGAACATCCTAGGTAAGCTGTCCGGAAGATGGTCGTAATATTCTTGCACAAACCGGTGGCAGTCTTCAACCGTGGTCATCCAGACGTCATACAGTGTTTGAAGACAGTACCTCCAAACGGCCGCTGCACGTTGCAACACGTCCCCAGTGTGTTCTACTGCGTTTACTTAGCAATCTACTGACTGCTTTGCTGCGGAGTGCCACGAATTTCTCAACTTGCAGTAACCTCTTCATGAAGAAGCCGAATATGCACTCTACGGCCGAAATTTTATGCTGAATGTGCCCCATCTTCTTTTTTCCCCAACCATTTTTGCCTTCTACACCTCCCTCTACTACCACAGAGATTATTCCCTGATATCTTATCCCATGTCCTGTCATCCTGTCTCTTCGTTTGACTGTTTTCGATATGATTCTTTCTTCGTGTATTATGTGTGCAAGCTTATCTACTATCTTATTAGTCCACCTGATTCTTAACATTCTTCTTTAACACCATATGTTAAGCGCTTAGGTTCTTTTCCCATTCGGTTTTCGTATTGTGTATGATTCGCTATCATGACAATGCTGTCCTCCAAACGCATTTTTTGTTTGTTTGTTACCAGTAGACTTCTCTTCGCCACATATGCACTCTTTGAATGTTCTACTGTACTTTCTATGTATTCTCTGAGTCTTCCATCATGGGTTATTAACTTTCCAATTTATGAGAACCCCTTAAATTCGCCTATTCGTAACCACGAATTTTGACGTCGATTATCTCGCTATTTTCATTTGTCAACTACTCATTATTTCTTCTCATTTCTTCCGTTTACTCTCAGTCCACGTTCTGTGCTCATTAGACAGTTCATTGCATGCAACAAATCTGTTCTTCTTCACCTTCACTGAGGATAGCATTGTCATCAGGGAATATCGTTATTCATATCCTTTAACCTTAATTTTTAACCCACTTTTGATCGTTCCTTTAATTTCCATCACTCCTTCTGTGCTGTATTGATTGAAAAGTGGGGTTGAAAGAGTGCATCCTTTCTTGCACTCTTCGTAATCGGAGACCTTTGAGCTTTGTCTTTCAATTTTGGGTTTATGGATTATTAATATCTCTCTCAGAATTAGGAATGTCTGACACCATTTCGCATAGTTGGACGGTTTTTCCATGTTTACATACCCTACGACCGTGTCTTTATTTTTATTCGGCCTTGCTTCCGTTGTCAATTGCAGTGCCAGATATGCCTCTCTACGTTTCTGTACATTATTCTCGTCAGCAGTGTCGATGCACGAGCTTTTGAGCAGATTCTGCGATAGCTCTCGCACTTATTTGCCCTTGCTGTTCAAATGGTTCAAATGGCTCTGACCACTATGGGACTTAACTTCTCAGGTCATCAGTCCCCTAGAACTTAGAACTACTTAACCAAACTAACCTAAGGACATCACACACATCCATGATCGATGCAGGATTCGAACCTGCAACCGAAGCGGTCGTGCGGTTCCAGACTGCAGCGCCTAGAATCTCTCGGTCACCCTGGCCGGCACCCTTGCTGTCTTTGGAATTTTATGGATGATATTTTTTCATATATCTAGTTCATGTAAGGCGCCGATGCAATCAGAATGCACATCTACGCCCTCATGAAATTTACAGTTAATAGGACAGAGAAAATCGTTCAATGAGGGGTCCCGCCACTGCATTACGGAGGGAATTCTTCCACTTATTTAATGCTCCTTTAAAAATTGTACGGAATTCTATGCACTGTTCTAGAGCAATTAATTTCAGTATGCTTAGAGCAGAAATGAGAAAAAAGAGGCCTAACATTTCTTGTTTGAAAGTGCTGTTGGTAGAACACCGATTTTACTGTTTACAGACGTTCGTTGCATTGCTTTTTCGCGGTTTCTCTAAATCACTTACGGAAATTCGGGAGTGTTTACTTCAGTAGGGCAAAGCCACTTTCGTCCTCCATCCTTCCATAATCAGAGCTTGTGCTCGGCCCGCAATTAGTTCGTTCTCGACGGGACGTTGAACACCAATCTCCTGTCATCCCTCCTCCTACGATTACGTTCTGAGCTGCGTTCCATCTCTTGCACGGAAGCACAGAAATATTTCATCACTATTTCGTTTCTAGAACTAAATGATCACTATTTCCTAGTGCAGTGAAATGCATGATAATCTATACAAGAATCGCGAACTACGAGACAGTTCATTGGAGGCATTAGTAGTGTCTAATCAACTGACACTAATATCACAAGATTGGCGTATTTAATTCTAAATCCAAACTTCCGCTCTTAGAGGAGCTCTCACTGCTAATCTGAAGTAGATCTTCGGCAGTGTCCCAATGCAAAGTCAATATTCAAAGAATGTTAACTTTTTCCAAAACTCTTGTTAAGCTGTGCGCACATCGAATTACAGATTCGCGTACAGTCTACTTTTAAGTATTTCAATGGGAGTATTCGTTTTCTGTGCAGGTGGGTGATGCGACTGCTGTCTCGACGGTCTCCGTGGTGCACACCGCCCCAGACGGTGGCGCTTCCAGTGAGGGGGAGGTGCCGCCTCCAACTCGCCGCAGACGCGGCTGCCGCCATTGCTGGGCGGAGAGACTGGGAGAGAAGGTGGTCGTTCTGCCACACGGCCGCCAGGGCTACCGCCTAAGTAGGAGATAAAACTTTGCCATGATGAAGGAGAATTGAAATCCTGCAGAAACTGCAAATTTCTGGTCGTGTGAAAATTATACAGTTCACAACAACTACGAGAAGAGAGCTTCTAAATCTTTCCGTGAGATATTCTGGAATAGTACTGTTCGGGAGGACGCTAAGAAAGAAATTTTTAAAGTGTGGTTAAGAACATAGTACTGTAGGGAGCAGACATGTGGCCTGAAACGGGGAGAGTTAGAGATATAATTAGAACATTGGGAAAGAACGATATGAGAAGACGTCTGCAGGTAACGCGACAAGATAAATTACGAAACGAAGTTTGGAGGCCAATGGAGAAAAAGTGCTCCATAGCAAAATCTTTGTGGAATACAGACCTTAGGTGGTACCGGTACGTCCGACTATTAATCAAAATTTGTCGCCAAGGAAGATTTTAAACTAAAATCCGCTCGGAAGAAAGAAGGAAGACCAGCGTTAAAACGGGAAGTGTATAGAGAGGAAGCAATGGAAGACCGGAAGAGTGGAACAGCAGCAGCCTGTCGAAATGGAAAACGGCTAAGTGTTAGGATCAAACGATGTCGAAGAAGAGAAAATTTTTTTCGCTGCTCAGCTTCGATTTGTCGTGCAAATTGGAAAAATGATATTGGCGGAACAAAGGGGGATTTTTCTGAACTATTTCTCACCGTTTCGTTGTTTGTCTTTCGTGAGCTTATTGGAAACCAGTGACTGAAGACATTAAATCTGAACAACAACGTAACAGTTGAGTTTTCGCATATGCAGCAAGCTGTTTAACGAAGGAAACTGGTGAAGTGGAACGTTCTGTGTTGCTGAAAAGAAGTCAAAAAATTTTTGGTTTTTGTGCCACTTTCGGGGGAGTCATGCAAATTAATGTTACTATATTCATCTGTATTAACAAACCATTTGTTTAACAATCAATAAAATTTTAATGGTGATATAACATCAAAGTGTTTTCTTGGTTTTTGTAAAAATATTAATAGAATCTCAGAGCGTTGGTTGTTTATGACAGTGTGTTGCTATTGAATATTCTGTGCCGGCCGCGGTGGTCGAGCGGTTCTAGGCGCTCCAGTACGAAACCGCGCGACTGCTACGGTCGCAGGTTCGAATCCTGCCTCGGACATGGATGTGTGTGATGTCCTTAGGTTAGTTAGGTTTAAGTAGTTCTAGGTTCTAGGGGACTGATGACCTCAGATGTTAAGTCCCATAGTGTCAGAGCTATTTGAACCAATATTCTGTGACTTAGTATTTAACTCTCCTTCATAAGGACAAGGCGAGTTAAATTGACGAAAGGTCTACGGATTTAAAGATGCTAGGCTTCGTCTTTTCGCACCTGTTTGAATTCGGATGTTTCAAGTGTCATAATTTAAACTGGAGTCTGCTGTCGGCATTATGTTCAATTAAATGAAGAGGATTTTCTAAACAGTTACTAAAATACGTAGTTATCTCGGTTAAATAGCCACAATGACGCCTATACAAATTTCGTCCAAGCCGGTTATTGCAATTTATATAACAGCACCCACCCACTTTTCACTTGGTATTCACTTAATGACTTAAGAGACAGATTAATTTTAAGAAAGATAAAATACCAGCCATTACTGGTAGGGTACAGATAATTATTCACACCAGTACATTTTCAAAGATATGTACTTCCTAACACATCAGTGCCAGGTGGAGGAAAGATATCGAGGGAACTGAAGTAAGAAGGAAGACAGACAAATGATAAACATGACTTCAAAGATATAAAATCGACGCCCTCCTTTGGAAACAGAATGGACTTCATTTGCCAGTAAGACCCCATTCTTGGTTATTCATTGCTTAGCGTATAATTCATTCAGGATAATTACCAAAGCAATCTTATTAGCACAGGTAACGGAAGAAAGGTTAATAGGTCGTTATAAGTACTAGTTGGGATTATATTTACAGACAACACCAGTTAGTTAGTTGCCGATGCTAAACTCCGAAAATAAGATATGTAGAAATTAATGAACCACTATCAGTTCACTATCCGAAAATCGTTTAATTTATAGTCAATACTTTCGGTGAGTTTTAAATATGTCATGAACCACATAGAGGTATAGAAAGAAGGTATCACTTTTCAACTGCGTAATCATACAATATATCTTTACTTCATGTCAATACTAACGTAAAGAATCGCTAAGAGTTAATAAATAATTAAATTAAGGTTTCACAGTTATTGGAGAAGTATGATACAGGTACATCTTCACCTATATTAATAGTCTGTAAATCTCAGTTAAGTGCCTAGCAGACGTTTCAGCGTATCACCATACAGTTTATGAAGTCTTCACGGGTAGTCAGCCGACAACCCGTGAAGACATCATATATGAAGCCTGCATTCGCATACACCATACAGTTATTTCTCCATTGCTTCAGTCTGCTCTAGAGTAGCTTGAAGGAAATACGAACAGCAAAATCTTTCCTTGTGAGCTCTAATTTCTCTTATTTTATTTAAAAATCACTTCTCCCTATGTAGCAGGGTGCCAATAAAATTTTTTCGAATTCCAAGGAGGAAGCTGGCGATTGAAATTTCATGTAGAGATCATGCCTCATCGAATAACGTCTTTGTTTTTATGAAAGCCATCCAAATTCACGTGTGATACCCGTGAAACTCTCCAACCCTGCACTTCTTTGAACGTTCCCTACATTCTCTTTCAATCTCATCCGTTACGAATCCCACACCGCACAGCAACACTCGAGAAGAGGGCGAACAAGCGTAGTGTAGGCAGCCTCTCTTTAGCAGACCTGAGTATGACATTGGTTACACATCACTATAACTGGTATGTATGCTGCTTGATGATCAGATTCGATAACACAAAAGGGGTACGTGTAGCAGAAATTGTGGATCAGGAAAGCATATTATACGAAATGAGTCTAGTAATAGCGGCGATGGTTTACCATACTGTCTAGTGATTCTTGATAGTTTACATTAATTAATTCGAATCAAAAATCAAGTAAACTACCTAGTCTTTTCAGTGGAGTTACCTACCAACACATCGTAGCACAGTATACCATCCAATTCACCCACCCACCGCCCCTGCGACCCGCATAGTTACGAATGCGAACACACACTATTCATAGGAATTTTTGTAGCTGCTAACATATTAATTTACGCTGCATGGATTAAAATAGGTAACCGATAGTTTGGGATTACTGAAGAATGGGATACAACCCGTCGGCTTTGACTAATGATGTCAGAAGTTACCACAGATTTTGCATTGCAGAGATTTAACCGCACGGACGAATGTTGAGAAACAACAGAATGCAGGACAGAGAAAACATATAGTAAACATAGATTATGTACATTCAAATTTCGAACATGATGTTAAGTATATCCCTACTTTGAGTCTCAGTACCCTATTCATCACTTGACTTAATAGCTCACCGTGTGCGCTAGCCGTGCAGTCTCAGGAGCCTTGTCACGGTTCATGCGGTTTCCCCCGTCGGAGCAGCGAATCCTCCCTCGGGGATGGGTATGTGTGTTGTCCTTATGGTAAGTTAGTTTAAGTTAGATTAAGAAGCATGTAAGCCTAGGGACCGATGACCTCAGCAGTTTGGTCCCATAGTCCTTACCACAAATTTCCAATTCTAAGAGCTCAACTGAAGAATGGGATAGCAGTGAAAAAAGAAAAAAGGGAGAAGTAACGATAGAATGACGCACATCAGTTGACGTATATTAGTTGTATCCCGAACTTCAGCTGATCTTTATACAGTAGGTTAACTACATTACAGGATACTAGTTTTAACTTAAGTCGACTTTTTCGCCTTCGCTAGCACTAATATCCTGTTCTTCAGTTTATCTATAATTATAGATCGACTGAAGTACGAGATATAAATTTTGCAGGTGTAGGTTTTTTTGCCTCCGCTACTACTGACAACCTATCCTTCACCTATGCAGTTGACCTATATAGGTCAACTGAAGTACGGGATACACGACTGAAAAGTATCGTAGTAAAGACAACCGATTTATTATCTACGGCTGGAAAATAAAGAGATAAATATCTATGAGTAAACTATGACGTCATTGGTCAAAGCCGACGGGCTTGATCCCATCCTTCAGTTGACTCGATAATTTTTGTTCACTATTCTGTAAAATATGTATTGGATTGTACCGCTATTACCATATTCCCTTCAAATTATGCTATGGATGATCGCTACACTTATAACGTAGATGAACAAAATCTTCGCGTTCTAAACTATTCAGACAGAAGAGAATTGTAAGATAGTATTTCGTGGTGACATGCCTACAGTCGAGAGCTAATATTTCTATTGATGGTATAATGCACAAAAGAGCCTCAATCTACCTTCCACACCTATACGCTTCTATCATGCTTGCCAAGGGTCACACTGATCTTCCAAAATTTATAAATCTCGAAGAAATAGGTCAGCTGTACAAACAATGCAGTGTTTATGACAAGTTATAATGGCTCTTTTACGTTGGGATAAATTTATTTTATTTTTGTTAGATGTTTTCGTTAAATAATAAATTGCAGTTAGGAATGATAGAGTCAAAGAGATGTTCATTGGGCGGACATTGTCGTAATGTAACGTCATTGCGTTGTTCGGTTGTTAAAACAAGTCGTTTGTGTTCCGGTCTGCTGTTCGGTCGTGCGCGTATCTGAAATGAATTAATTCGGGGACTAGAATAAACTTTCACATAATAGTTTCGATTCTATGTTCCGACAAAAGGGGTTAACGTCAGTGTTAATTTGAATTGTGGGCGACAAGATTAGTTTTGACAGATAAGTGAAAACGGACGTAACGGAAGTTGTTCGTATATCGTCCTTGAACGTAACTTTTTATTTAATTAACGATTGCGGGCTCATTAAAAGCTATTATCTCATGAATTAGGATCAAACCCTTTTTCGTCCTAGATGGTGATAATTCATTAACATTTAGGTCATAAGAAAAAGGATTATTAATAAAAGTGTTGTTAAATGACAATTACGTGTTATTCCGTTAGTGTGGATCCGACGTAATATCTCTGCAATGACACTGATATATAATTGGTGCGAAATACTGAACTGAGATAAGCAGTAAATTCAAATTAGTGAACATTTGATACTGAGACAATAGAAGCAGGAGCGCTTAAGGTTTCTCTTCTCTAAAATGGCAAAATAGGTACGTACTTTAACTCAATAGTCGACACTATGTATTGCAAAGATATTAGCATTTCATACTTATTTTGACGACGGGCTGTTAAACAAAGGAACGTTGAGTCTCTGTAGGAGTTATAAAATTAAATCTAAAAACGTAATTAATAACGGCGAACTCCGGTTTAACAAACTGTATTGCGTGTCGTCATCGGGAAATAACTGCTCAACCCTGGAGACTTGTGTGGTGAAATTAGAAGTCGGGTATATGAAACAAACTTAAAAATCCATTCAAGCTACAGTGGAGTTGGCACAACACGACGTGGGACGTTATAAAGTTTATGAATTTTCTGAGGCGTCATGATGAACTTTCCACATCTAAAACTCTGCAAAAATACGTCTGCACGCAAAAAATGCGACGATTATGTCCAGTGTCACATAGTTATTTGACACACACACACACACACACACACACACACACACACACACACATGTAAAAGTGATGCATAAAACATCATTTTCGACTCTCTAAGTAGGAGTCTCAACGTTATTTCCATGTCCGAACACTAGTGGCAATAATAACATGCTAAACAGACAGCTGACAGAAGTTAGGCCTAACTAATGACGCAGGTAACGCGTGATACGTAAAATACTGCGCTAAGAAGGAAAGCACAAAAACAAAGGGGCAGTCTGAAATGAAATCACCAACTGAAAGAAGGTAAATAATTCCCTTACTTTGGCTTACTCTTGCTGAAGGATACAGTGTACCAACAAATTACGTACGTCCACATCTCAGTAGTTCTGTTGTAGTTGGCGAGCATTAAATAGTATTTTTACACTAAAAATACGTTAAGGGTGTTCTCAGTTCAATCTGAGGTTCATAGAGCTGTAATCATATGTTATTTTCGAAAGCCTTTCAGTAAGGTTCCTGCTAAACAAACCAGAAAGGGTTCTATGATTCTTGATCTTCAGTACGGAATATAGTTGACGATATTGACGGATAATAATTACTTTGTATTACAAGTGATTGGGCATATTCGGCTAAAGCGATTTCTAAGGAAGCTGCAATGTATAAAAACCAGAAATGAAGCGGCAAAACTCTCTAAACCTGCATTTACCACAATCAGTTACTAAATAAATAAAAAATCTAATCGAAATACGCAATGCAAAAAGGATACACTCATGTGAAAGCAGCTAAATAATAGAGAAACTGACTTAAGACAATTTTAGGACGGGAGGTTAAAATTGTTTTGATGATATATTTTAATGGAATGCATCATTTAACCTGGTATTAAATCCATTATGTACGCGGAGCACCTCTGATATCTTTACATTCATCAGAACACTGCCAAAGATAGTGCTGGAACGAAACAGAGATGAAACTTACAATTTGCTACAGACGACTGTGCTACAAAAAAAGAGATGGAATGTCGATAATTCGAAAATTACAGTTGGTACAAATATAAAATTATTTGTTATTTATCGAGCAGAAACAGGAACACACACACACACACACACACACACACACACACACACACACACACACAAACACACACACTGGCACGCATGTTGCTTATCCCATGTATAATTACAGATTTGTGATCATAAACAAAAATTTGTAGCTAAATGAAATACTTTCGTTGTTTCTCGTATGGAAGACTTCCAATATAAAACATACGTGGTACTATTGTTGTAATTTAATTATTCTCCAAAATTAAATAATACGTGCAACTTGCGTGCTGGCACTACTAATAAAAATTTTTTCAGGTTAAGTAGCACTTCTTATTGACCTAACTGCAGTTGTTGTACCACATTTTTCAAGTAAATTGAACATTCAGATTAAATGTTTCCACTTACTAAAGTTCACACAGCTCATTTATTTACACTACTGCAATATACGATAGTTCAGTAGACGACCGTTGATCGACTTCTGTCCGACTGATTAAATTTATTTAAATTCGTTCCGTAAAATTTGTTTCTGCAACATCGAGAAACAAATAGGCATTACTGCTGATCTAACATATGGCTTCAAGTGCAGTTGTCGGCCACGATTAGCAAAGTATACAATGAAACTTCCTGGCAGATTAAAACTGTGTGCTGAACTGAGACTCGAACTCGGGACCTTTGCCTTTCACCGGCAAGTGCTCTATCCACGAAAGGCAAAGGACCCGAGTTCGAGTCTCGGTCCGGCACACAGCTTTAATCTGCCAGGAAGTCTCAAATCAGCACACACTCCGCTGTAGAGTGAAAATTTCATTCTAGAAAGTATACAATGTTATTTCCACGACTTTGTCATTGACAACATCTTATGGTTGCGAAAAGCAATTGCTGGTTCTTTACTTTTCATTCATATATCTTACAATGCTCATAACGTATTTACCATTACGGTATGATAATGCCTACCACAAGAAATTTTTTTTCAGTATTCCACACCTCAATCGATGAAAACAGAACCGTTATGGGATCTGTCTGCCTGACTGTTAAAAATCCTTTTTCTCCGGAAATGGCATACGTGTTAGGCTGAAATCTACGTCACTTACTGAGGTCTACGGTCTCTTGCCGGTGAAAAATTTGAAGCCTCTAAGCCAGAGCCAAAAAAATATATGACCAAATACGTCACATATTTTGGCACTAGCAAACTCACTTATCAGAACCTAAAGAATATTCCTGTTGCCCGAAAACCATGAAATTTCGCAAAAAGCAGAGTTTCACAGTACATCCAAAAGAAAAAATCCGAAAAAGATAATTCGTAAGTATATCATACGGAAACTACTTTTTCGCCTTTCGTTACCAGACTATATGTCCATTTGTCTGTTAAATCCCTTATCTCCGGAAGAAAGAGAGGTTCCTTTCACAAACTAAGGTTAATGACCCTTTGACAGTGTGATAAATGTAAGCTTCTACGGCAATGAAACCAAATGATCTGGCCGTTTCTTCACATATTTTGATACTCCCAAACCCACGCACCAGGCTGATTCCCATTAGTCTAGGCTTAAGAAATTTGGCAAGAAGCAAAGTTTCACTATGCAAGTAGTGGAAAATTATGAATTAGGAATTATACAGGTCTGTGTGTCTGTCTGTCGAGTCCCCTTTTTCTCAGGAATGAGTAGGAGTATCAAGTTGAAATTTAAGTCACCTACTGAAGTCGATGTTAAATCGGTGGTGTAAAAAAGTTAAACTTCAAAGTCAATGTAATCAAATGACACAGTCAGATTACATAATTTGATACTCACACACTCACTCATTATAATCTACAGTGTGCTCCTCCTTGTCGTAGAGTCATGACATTCGGCAAGCCCTGAGGTTTCACAATAAAGTAAATGAAAAAATAAAAATAACTGTTAATTTTTAATTCCATCAATCAATATTTTTTTCCTTTTGTTACTCGTTGTCTGACTTGAAATTAAAACATTCTGAAAAGTTTCAGAATCTCTAAGACCAGTATCTTGCGAGTATCAGGGAATAATCGTCGAGATTCTTGATTCCCAGAATTGATTAACTTTCGCTACACGTAACAAAATCTGTACAGAACCATCAGTGGGCGTATCCTACTGGCACATGGCCTTTCTTTATACATCTAATGGCAACAAAAACCTCTGAGAAGTTGAAACTGTTGAAACCCGTTTTTCTCGATCTTCTTCATCTTGTGCAATCTCGGTTTAGTCGGTAACTTGGTGAAGATTTGATACGGTTGAGTACGTTCATCATTACTTATCTAAGCACACTTCTTCACGAAAGAGTTAATGTTCTTGTATGCGGATAACCAGTCTGAAATTGTGTCTTTTACGTTTTCTGTAGCCATTGTAAACTCCATTCTGTACTCGATGCTTGTCAGATTAACTCTTCAGTATCTATTGTGCTACTATCGTGTGAATTTCTGCCTACCACTATCGATGCTACCCAGAAAAATAATAGCTCTACCAGTGTATATGGGTTATTCCGGTGAGCACTGTCGTTATCTGCCGGCAATTCACCGAAGATAGTCTTCCAATCAGAAACTCATTGTCTTCTTTGTAATCATGCTCTTCTTCTCGTCCTTCATCACAAGCATCTTCTTCACTGTACTCATCCCCTTCTTCTTCTCCTTCTTTTTCTACATCGTCATTGTATTCTTCATCTCAATCATCATCTACTTCTTCTTCTCCTCCAACTTCTCTGTTGTTGTTGTTGTTGTTGTGGTCTTCAGTCCTGAGACTGGTTTGATGCAACTCTCCATGCTACTCTATCCTGTGCAAGCTTCTTCGTTTCCCAGTACCTACTGCAACCTACATCCTTCTCAATCTGCTTAGTGTATTCATCTCTTGGTCTCCCTCTACGATTTTTACCCTCCACGCTGCCCTCCAATTCTAAATTTGTGATCCCTTGATGCCTCAAAACATGTCCTACCAACCGATCCCTTCTTCTAGTCAATTTGTGCCACAAACTCCTCTTCTCCCCAATCCTATCCAATACCTCCTCATTAGTTACGTGATCTACCCACTTTATCTTCAGCGTTCTTCTGTAGCACCACATTTCGAAAGCTTCTATTCTCTTCTTGTCCAAACTGGATATCGTCCATGTTTCACTTCCATACATGGCTACACTCCATACAAATACTTTCAGAAACGACTTCCTGACACTTAAATCTACACTCGATGTTAACAAATTTCTCTTCTTCAGAAACGATTTCCTTCCCATTGCCAGTCTACATTTTATATCCTCTCTACTTCGACCATCATCAGTTATTTTACTCCCTAAATAGCAAAACTCCTTTACTACTTTAAGTGTCTCATTTCCTAATCTAATCCCCTCAGCATCACCCGATTTAATTTGGCTACATTCCATTATCCTCGTTTGTTGATGTTCATCTTATATCCTCCTTTCAAGACACTGTCCATTCCGTTCAACTGCTCTTCCAAGTCCTTTGCTGTCTCTGACAGAATTACAATGTCATCGGCGAACCTCAAAGTTTTTACTTCTTCTCCATGAATTTTAATACCTACTCCGAATTTTTGTTTTGTTTCCTTTACTGCTTGCTCAATATACAGATTGAATAACATCGGAGAGAGGCTACAACCCTGTCTCACTCCTTTCCCAACCACTGCTTCCCTTTCATGCCCCTCGACTCTTATAACTGCCATCTGGTTTCTGTACAAATTGTAAATAGCCTTTCGCTCCCTGTATTCTACCCCTGCCACCTTCAGAATTTGAAAGAGAGTATTCCAGTTAACGTTGTCAAAAGCTATCTCTAAGTCTACAAATGCTAGAAACGTAGGTTTGCCTTTTCCTTATCTTTCTTCTGAGATACGTCGTAAGGTTAGTATTGCCTCATGTGTTCCAACATTTCTGCGGAATCCAAACTGATCTTCCCCGAGGTCCGCTTCTACCAGTTTTTCCATTCGTCTGTAAAGAATTCGCGTTAGTATTTTGCAGCTGTGACTTATTAAACTGATAGTTCGGTAATTTTCACATCTGTCAACACCAGCTTTCCTTGGGATTGGAATTATTATATTCTTCTTGAAGTCTGTCGGTATTTCGCCTGTCTCATACATCTTGCTCACCAGATGGTAGAGTTTTGTCATGACTGGCTCTCCCAAGGCCATCAGTAGTTCTGATGGAATTTTGTCTACTCCCGGGGCCTTGTTTCGACTCAGGTCTTTCAGTGCTCTGTCAAACTCTTCACGCAGTATCTTATCTCCCATTTCATCTTCATCTACATCCTCTTCCATTTCCATAATATTGTCCTCAAGGACATCGCCCTTGTATAAACCCTCTATATACTCCTTCCACCTTTCTGCCTTCCCTTCTTTGCTTAGAACTGGGTTGCCATCTGAGCTCTTGATATTCATACAAGTGGTTCTCTTCTCTCCAAAGGTCTCTTTAATTTTCCTGTAGGCAGTATCTATCTTACCCCTAGTGAGACAAGCCTCTACATCCTTACATTTGTCCTCTAGCCATCCCTGCTTAGCCATTTTGCACTTCCCGTCGATCTCATTTTTGAGACGTTTGTATGCCTTTTTGCCTACTTCATTTACTGCATTTTTATATTTTCTCCTTTCATCAATTAAATTCAATATTTCTTCTGTTACCCAAGGATTTCTATTAGCCCTCGTCTTTTTACCTACTTGATCCTCTGTTGCCTTCACTATTTCATCCCTCAGAGCTACCCATTCTTCTTCTACTGTATTTCTTTCCCCCATTCCTGTCAATTGTTCCCTTATGCTCTTCCTGAAACTCTCTACTACCTCTGGTTCTTTCAGTTTATCCAGGTCCCATCTCCTTAAATTCCCGCCTTTCTGCAGTTTCTTCAGTTTCAATCTGCAGTTCATAACCAATAGATTGTGGTCAGATTAACTTCTCTGTAACCTACTATTATGAACATATTACATTATTCACGTTTTTCAGTCTTGTTTTCTTTTTCTTATCTGTCTTCTTCTTCTTCATCTTCTTCACTTTTTCTTCTTCTTCTTTTTTTAATAGCTGCCCCATTCTCTGCATCATTTTACAAATATGTTTAAATTCTTTTTCCAGCACAGATTCTGCTTCAGCTTGCCCTTTTCGGAAGAATAACGGCTTCATCGAAATTTGAAAAATACCTGGTCATAATTTTTGCATCAAATATTAGGCACAGATGGATTAGAATCTGTAATAGAGAATAATACATTATTTCCAACAAGTGCCCACAAGAGATTACAAAAATATTGTATTTAACGTTCTTTTGCAGAGTGAGTCACTGTGATTGTTTTGGAAGATATCAACAAATTTGAAACTTAAAACTTACTTCATCATTCTCTATATAATTTTTATTACCCAAGATCCACTTAAATGATTAAATTTTATGATTATGTGTGACTGAAAACGCTATTACCAGAAGAAATTGGTTTATTTTTTTGACAGAATAGCTGCAGTATCATTAAATTTATTCAATATTTTTTTGCAGCCTTTTCCAGTGAAGAACAAGTTATTTCTTGTTCTGTAAGTGTTTCTGTTGGAGTTATGTCTTCTTGTTGTAATTCTTCATTTTACTGTCACAAGGAAAATCAGCTTGGTACATCACAATAAATTGCAATAAACTGGAACAAATGGCCTATGTGTCATCATTTTGGACGTGTCATGGGCAAAAGCAGTCCCACCCCCTACATTGCACTTATAATTGCATGAACTCATGACTTAATGCCTTAAATGAGATGCCTGACTATCTATATAGGAATGCCCTCGCCCCCTCCCGCCATTCTTCCTTCAGGACAGAAACAAGAAGAGGTAGTGACGTTCCATGCTGCGCTCAGGAGTGAAGTCAGCTTTCTAACTTATCCCAAAACTATTCGACAGATTCAGATACAGACTCAGGACAGAGCATTATATTTATGAATTGTTGTTGTCCACAAAACTCATGGACACAGGCATCAGCAAGCCTAACAATGTAATGAAATAAGAAAGTTGAGATTTCTCCCGGCAATTTGTAACTTGTCCCAACAGTTGCATCCTGTTGTAGTGAATTTGTGACAATTTGCCTAAAAATTATAAAATCTTGCCACTCCACAACTGTGTAACTTGCCTCACTTGTAGAACATCTTGCTCTGCGACTGTAACAACATGAACCCTGGAACTGTAGCAACTTGCTCCACAAATGGAGCAATTTGCCCTGCTACTGCAACAATGTTCATATGAAACTGTAACAACTGACCCACCAACTATAACAGCTTCCCCCCAAAATGTTATAAACTTTCCCCCAACAGTAATACCATGCTCCACAATTGTAACAACTTGCCAACAAAACTCTATTATCTTGCTCTGCAGTGGGCACACCCTGCTCTGCAACTATAACAGCTCATCTGATGTGAACATGTTGTCAGTTTTTGGGCAAGTGGTTGCAGTTTCAGGGCAAATTGGTACAGTTTCAGAAGGACAAGTTATTACATCCGTGAGCCAACTTGACTCAGTTCAAGGACACATTGATATTTTCATGGGCTGAAGTTGTTACAGTTTGGGACAATATGAAACAGATTTGGGACAAACTAATACAGTATTGAGGCAGGTATGTCGTGTTTTAGGGCAAGTTTTTGGTAATATTGATACACATACAGGGCAAGATGATACACTTTGGGGAGCAAGTTGGTACGGATTTGGGGCAAGTTGTTACAGTTTTGTGTTCAAGCTGGAAGAGTTTTGGAATCAGCTGATAGAGTTTCGGGTCACATTTATGTAGTTTCAGGATAGGATAATATTTTTCAGGGGGTACGTTGATAGAGTTCGGGGCAGAATGCAATTTTTAAGCATCCTGACACAGTTTTGAGAGCAGGTTATACAGTTTTTGGGCCGGGACAATTAGTTTGGCGGCAAGTTGTGACAGTTTTGCTGCAAGTTAAAACAGATTTGAGGCAACACGAAATAGTGATACTTCAGTTTCCCCCTTTGGACTTTGTGGACCGGCAGTATACCTGTGGACTGCTAGAGCAACGCAAAATAGTTTTGTGGCAGTCTGAAACGTTAATGAAAAGTCACTGCAGTTGCCTTTTTTTAGAACTTCATGAAGCTCTAAAATCAGTTTCGACCTTCATTTTAGACTTCTCTATACCATGACTTTCAGATGCACATGATAATTGCCTAATATCTCCCCACCCCCCTCACTCACTATCTCTGTCTCTCTCTGTCTCTCTCTCTCTCTCTCTCTCTCTCTCTCTGTAGCGCTTATATTAATGAGACCATACGATGAAAATAAAGAGGATGATTCTTTGATATTGTTACATATTTTCAGGGTTGATGGAGAAAAGTAAATGTGCCAGTTACACCTAAGTAACAGACATGACTTTACTGCCCAGGTCTTGAGAGCGCTACTGACTGTGACAGTTTCAGAATTCACTTGGTACGTCGCAGATGGAGAATATGCTTTCGAAGCATACATCACAGAGTGCTAATGTGCATTTATCTGGGGTGTCGCTGTAGTCAACTCGTGTTCACCGGTTTGAAGATCCCTCAGTTATAACGGCAATTAATCGCTACGAAGAATGTCCTATGTAGAAGCCGAGCATCATAGCTTAAGATACCAAGGTTTTTTTTCAGTTCGAATGGAAAAAGTAATAAAACCATTCACAGTTTTGTGACGTACTTCACACTAATTTGACATCACTACAAAAGGAAATTTATACTAACGTCACACACAATATGCAACATGTTTTCGTGTTCTGTACATCCTGAGATATTGATAGGTTTTGAACGTACATCCTGTGTCTACTGCTATTGGTATTCGTCGAGGAGTTCTCATGTGGCCGAAACGGTAGTTCTTCACTTTAAACTCTGAAAAAGTCTATAGATGTTCAATCCGGTTGAGAAAACCTACGAACACACAGAAACAAATGGTTTCACAGTTTCATATACATTTCAGAATTTCAGTGAGTACTACACTTATACGTTACCAGTCGAGGTTTGCACCAAGAAATGGATCTTTTAGACGGTATTTTAATGCAAACCGCAATGGAGTTGAAATTATGTTGCATGTTACATGTTCATTTTAGAGTAACGATGTGTCCGTATAATCACGTCTAGTATTATATCTACGTGACTGAACGGCTAGCACGGTGCGTTATTTCAGCGGCACGTTAGATATCCAACAGCTTCCAGAAGCTATAACAATTTTATTTTCTGTAGCTTACATGATTTTGGACGGAATTTAAAAATTTAAAATTCTGTCACAGTCTACTAATACAAGTGAATATTCTTGCGTTGATCTTGTAACACAGTAAGATAGAAACTATATACATATCTTGAGGCAGTATAACCCATGGCGTAGAAACTACCCAGTATATTTGTCCAGTATTTGAGAATAAGAACATTACATTTCATCCCACTTACATTACCCATAATTTAAAACTTCTTTGAAACCTTTTTTTTTTGCCATCCGCGTAAAATAATGAGAACAAGAAAGTTTGTCGCTTACTATTTTATCGTTTCTCAGGCAGTGAAGCTTCACCTTCAGCAGTGACGTGATGAATTACTGCTTCCTTACCGCTAACACAAATTTTGCAGACGGTACCCGCACATGCCACTGAATATAGCGGTAAATTTTTTTATCGATGAAAGTTCGCTTCATTAAACAACCGGGGGTTATCTTGTAAATGCCTCATTATAATAATTCTCAGAATGAACTATAAGTGAAAATTATATTTAAAAAAAACTGTGCCACTACTGTCTGGGTGATTACTAATGAAAATATTTGTATTTTATTGGAGCTGGAAAGGACTAATAACTACCCCAACTACGCAGGCTATAAACCATGTAATAAATACCTAAATATTATTCTTGTTCAACATGATTGTAATCTGAATCCAAAACACACAGTAAACCTGACGAATGAAAACTGCTCCCTTTTGCAGGTGGTGTGGAATTTTTCATGGCGCTTTACCATTCATCCCTCACGACACACGACATTAATAGTACACCAGTTGTGTCTCGCAGAGCTCGCCCTTCAAACAATATGGTAATGTAACATATACTACACGTCCATATGCCACTGGAAACAAAGTCCACATAATACGAACGATTATTTCACTACGCTGTGCATCAATGAAAACTTTTGAACTGGTGGGAATGGAAAAATATTTGCAGTATCCATTAGAGGTAGATACTCCTTACGTAAAATTGAGTTTCTTACTGTGTTGTCCGTAAATATGTTGTTTTACCACTCCAGTTACAAAATTAGTGGGGCTGCAAGTATTTGTTTGGAAACAAAATTTAAAAACAATGATACTTAGACATTTCTGTGCAAAACATTCCGGCACAACTATCGTACATCAGATGTTTCGGACAGAACTGTAACCAGTAGCAATTAGTTTCGAAAACGAGAGCGGGAGGTTGCAGCTCTCACTCTCTCTCTCTCTCTCTCTCTCTCTCTCTCTCTCTCTCTCTCTCAAAACATATATCGTAAAAACGTACATTTCATTAGCGTAGTACCAGTTACGACTGATACACTGGTCTGTGGTCTGCAAAACTTAAAATACAATATAGATAAACTAACGTAACATATTAACTACTCCGTGATAATGAATGGAAGTCCTTGATTATATCACCCGAGATCTCCCACACGTCAACAGAGAGCTGAACGTAATTTGGTGCAAGAATAGCATGGCCTTAGCGGGAAGTGGGAATGGTGTGACGCACGAGGCAGTTGAAGGAACAGAGAAAGACAGTGTGCATCGATCAGTGAGCAGTTACGGAAGACTTGGTTGGTCTTCTTCATTACAAAATAGGTTGGAGACAACATCTCATTGAATTGACAAGGGCAAGGATCATTGGAAGAAGGACGAAATGTAACAAGCGTAAGCCTGGGGTCCAGTATTGCTCACAGAATTTTTTAACACACTCATTGGGAGCGTTCCGAACCACAGGCATTACTGCCCGCAGTTGAGTAAGCTGTTGACCACGGTCGGGTACAGTATCAAATTACGCCTGCATTTTACAAAAGGAAACAAGAGACCCACATGAAACAGGGGTTTCAACCAATTTAACATGACTGCCAGGCACTCAATCCCGCAGCCAACAGTAGCACGGCGACGGAGGGACGGTCTTTTCCCCCGACGACCAGTACATTGTGCACCATTGGCAACCGAACACCGGTGGAACCGTTTGCGATGTTGCCAAGAGCATAGGGACGGCAGCAACGATGACTGGGATGGTGTGCTATTCTCTGTTTATTGCAGATTCAGTGCGTATCAGTGGTCGTACACTGATATGGCGAGTGACAGGAACACGTGATGCGCCCAGGAACATTCTCGAACATGATCGCTTTTGTGGTCTCAGTGTTATGGCCTGGGGAGCAATGATGTTTCATCGGAGTACTGGCCTCCATAGTTTTGAACATGGTACACTCACCAGTCACCGTCATTGTGACGCTGTACTGCTTCCTCACGTGCATTTATTCAGAGGCGCAACGAGGAACGACATTTTTATGGTTGACGCATTCGAACTGCGCAAATGGAGGAATTCTCGGACCTGTTTCGGTTTTAATGGATAATAATACTATTTATGTTACTAACACTGACAGTCTCAAGGTGGAAAATAATTCTAATAAATGAAGCTAGTAAGTAATAGTAAATGTAGCCCACCTGGCTAGCAGCGCGTTCTGTCGCGCTGCTTCCCTAGTGGGAAGGCGTGCCTGTTTCTGGCATGACTCCACCCGGCGGATTAGTGTCGAGCTGCGGTGTGCCTGCCAGCCTGTGCGGGGCTTTTAAGGCGGTTTTCCGTCTGCCTCGGCGAATACGGGCTGCTTCCACTTATTCCGCCTGTTACCCTATGTCGGCGATGCTGTGCAAACTTTGTCTGCACATACGCGTACACACTAATTACTCTACCACGCAAACACTGGGGTTACACTAGTTTTATATGAGACGCTCCCGGCGGCTCCACTGGGGGCCGAACCGCACAATAACCCCAGGTTCGGAGTGGGTCGGCGGTGGGGAGGGTGGACTGCTGTGGTCTGTTGTGGGAGTGTGAACCACTGAGGCCCACGGCAGGACGAGGCCTCTCCGTCGTTTCTTGGTCCCTGGTTAAATACACAAATAGCAAATGTGCAGAAACAGAATATGAGTATGTCGAAACGGTAAGAAAACTTAAAAAAGAGTAAGAAGATGATAGCAGTTGAACGTTTTACAGATTTGGTAAAGAGCAAGAGATATTGACGTGGATGTACCTAGAATAATAGTCTGTGATAATAGTAGTGTAAGAGGTCCGAGCAGATGTAATTTCGATGTATTGCTCATGCGCTGCCTGCGATATGCAAGGTATAAGAAAATCTCTGACCAGAGAGCAGTGTTGACTGCAGTAGGAACCGTGTAGGCCGGCCGGTGTGGCCGTGCGGTTCTAAGAGCTTCAGTTTGGAACCGCGTGACCGCTACGGTTGCAGGTTCGAATCCTGCCTCGTGCATGGATGTGTGTGATGTCCTTAGGTTAGTTAGGTTTAAGTAGTTCTAAGTTCTAGGGGACTGATGACCTCAGTATTTAAGTCCCATAGTGCTCAGAGCCATTTGAACCATTTTTGAACTGTGTAGCTGTAGCAGTAAGTTGTTGCTAGTCTGGAGTCTGCTCTGGTCTGGTATGGTGTATCGTGTTGGCTGGCCCGGTCGCGGTGCAACGATGCCGGAGCCTGAGTATTATTTTATAAGGTAAGAAAGCAGCCTCGCGCATATGTAGTAATGTTATCTCAAGTTCCATGTAAATGTTTTAAAAAATATCGTAACAATAATCTTGCTCATAAAAAGTAACTTTTAACAACCATTCATTTCAATTTAAAGAATTTACTAATTTCTCCCATCCATGATCATCCCGATTGTTGCAAAAGAAAAAAAAATCTGTTGCTTCCTTTCATAAATGAGAGATATAACGGCCCGCATTGCACAGAGCTGTGCCGGAAAAATTTATTGTAAGAGCAGATATATCCGGCGACTTCATGGAGGTAAGAATTTTTTCCTTTTTTATTCAAAATGATCTTTCAGGGGCATGACGCAGCACTGCTGTCGTCCAAAATTTACCAGGTTAAATTCACAGTGAATTATTGAAAAGTCATAAGAGGGCGACAATTTAATTGAGAGGTTAGTTACATTGTTTTATTACCAGGTTACTGAATTTATTTTTTATTGGGACATTACACTCAATGTGAACGACATAATTATAATTTTTACTGTTGAGAGGTTTAGGAATCTTTCTTTTTTGAGGTTACGCTAAATGTGAATGAATTTTGAGCTTAGATTAAATCAGAAAGAATTTTGTGAGGAGGTTAATGTGAAAAGAATTTCGTAGGGAGGTACAAATGAGAAAGAATTCTGTTTTGAGGTTACACTAAATTGGAATGAATTTTGGTGGGGAATATTATTCATATTATTTACTTTAATATATTTTGTGGGGAGGTTACAGTAGAGTTGGACCGTTACTATCTTGAGGAACCTACTTGCGTATCTGTCTACCGATGGATGAAGGTGAATTGGTCTTTCAATTCTGTTTTTTTTTTTTCTTTTCTTTTTTTTTTACGTGGCGTCTCAGTCGGGATCACAGTATAGAAATTTTATTAAATAGTGCTGTATCGTAAGCCGAATCTGTAAATGATACTCTATGGAGGGAATGAATTTTTCTGCTGTTCTTTTAAGAATTAACAGTAACGGTCGACATAGCACCTGTTGACACTAAGCAGTACCTACGGTTGTACCCACGCTTGTCTTTAGGACGACAGCTGCATCTACAAAGCGTTGACCAAATGGCGCTTCTCATGTAGAGACACAAGTGTTGATACCCGAAGTTCATGTATCAGCTGTTCTAAAGGGACCCAGTACAGTATAATGTTTCTGTATTTATCTAATTTTCCTGAGGACCAACTAAAGTGTTGTAGTACATATAACGAAATTTAAGAGTTACGTTGTTAGATCAATAACACTACTGGTTACGTTCTTTACAAATTTCTCTCGATTGAGAGCATCAGCCTCTTCTAAGCCTCCACACAGTCCACCTTGAACACCACAGTTACCGATCAGTTTTCAAAATCGATGGATACGCAACGAAAAGTCATGCCCTCTTTGCCTGGGTCAGTCCCTATGGGCCGCAATGTTTGACTGTGATTTTCTGTGATCCACTGGACCCTTTGACATAACGTTATGATTCAGTATTGTGAGTTTGGAAAATGTAATTGTTACATTCTTCCTGATCCATCATGAGGGGTTGTGCTCATGTGAACCAATTAATAATAGAAATGTTGTAAGAAGTATTGGAAATTCCGACTTTCAACTAAAGGGATGATATGTATAAAATTAGGCTTGTTTAATCTACAACAAATCCAGCACGAGCTCAGCAACGTTCTTACGACATCAGAGTGTAGAACCGGATGACATTGGCGCTGGTAACTCCATCATGAGGGGTTGTGCTCATGAGAACCAATTAATAATAGAAATGTTGTAAGAAGTGTTGGAAATTCCGACTTTCAACTAAAGGGATGATATGTATAAAATTATGCTTGTTTAATCTACAACAAATCCAGCACGAGCTCAGCAACGTTCTTACGACATCAGAGTGTAGAACCGGATGACATTGGCGCTGGTAACCGTTTCGGGTTATAAGGTCGTGGACACGAAACTCTTCTGTTCCTAACGTTTCGTCCAGGATATCACTGGACGTCTTCAGTGGCGTTGCTCCTCCATTGAGCCTTGCCGAATGACATGTGGGACATCTGAGAGCGACATATTTACTGCAGGGAAAGGGCCACAGCCGGAGTTACATGCGATAAGTAGAGACGATCCTTGTCAAAGATATAACCTAACTATCAATTGTTGTCCTGACAAAGTTAAAAAAAACTGTTTAGCGACTATGCTGAGCTGCTGTCCATATGTCGCTATGTTTCAGAGTCTCTCCTTCCCTGTTAGAATTATCCTTACTTTTGTGTATTCCAATGGTTTCTATACATAGCCTTGGACATACGTTCGTCATCGTAAATAAACTTTTTGTTTCAAAAAAATCATTTCGTGACTTCATGACTGCAGAGCATGCAATGCTACGGCTGATTTGTCTTTTTAGTAGGAAAGTTGCGAAGTAAAATGGTCAGAAAAGAAAATTTTACCTATGACGTCGAACTACTCTCCAAGGCTATAAATAGAAGTTATTGAAATATATAAAAAGTGGATAACTTAAATAGAAAAGATGAGACAATGGAACTTAGTGGCATATGTACGGTAGCTCTGCAGAATAAGTAAAGAGTTTTTTATCTTTGGCAATATGACAATCGATAGTCAAGTTATATCTTCGACTAGGATCGTTTCTGTTCATCATGTGCAACACCGGCCAAGACCCTTTTTCTGTAGCATATTTGTCGCTCTCAGACGTCCGACCCGTCAGTCAGCAAGATTCAAAGGAGAAGGAACGCCTCTAAAGACTTTAAGGGTAGTTATGGACGAATCGTTAGGAACTGTGGAGTTTCGTGGACCACGACCTTGCGATATCGTTATGGGTGCTTTCAGCTGAAATGGAGAAGAAAGAAAAAGCTGGTGTAAAGTACACTCCCATTTCCTACGGATACAGCTGCGTTAACTACAGGGAACATGAGGCCTGGCGCAAGTCTTGTGAGATGGTGTTGAGCAGAAATCGGGATCCAGAGTCAAAATGTGAATATTACACATTTCCTCCTTCTTGTGCAAATGGAGCAAAGCGGTTTTTCTTTTAGCATTTGATGTGATCTACGGTAGGCTTGTTGGGGCGTCTGGAGGCGTCTTTAATATTCATAGGCAGTTTCTTGAAAAACTTCACAAAAGGATCTTTCTACTATCTTTTCGACTTCACCAGCGAATTAAAATCTAGTTGAGGATTCCAAAAAGCTATGCGCATGAAAAGGCTGCAATTGGACCATGTATTTCTTAGATCCTGACCTCTAACAACTTTGAAAATTTTCTTCGTAAATAAGACAGTCTTTTCCTGCTGCAACTTGTAACTGGAAAAGGTGGTTTTATTATAAATCTATATCTGTGCTTGCTGCGGAGGATGGTCATGCAAAGAAACTTGTTCTCTAAATATGACTGACGATCACTTTTTCTTTTTTTCAAATAAGACACATCCACTGCTACCGCAGGTAAAAGAAGGGAACCAACGGAGAATATACTCTTATCGGAGCACAAATATTCGAATTTGTTCCTGTTTATTTAAAAGTCTCTGACTCTAAAGTGATGTACCCGGTGCCTCGTTCTACATTTAAAAAAAGTTCAAATACTTGTGAATTCCTAAGGGACCAAACTGCTGAGGTCATTGGACCCTGGACTGGCACACTAATTAAAGTAACTGAGTTAGATACGTTGTCTGCAATTGACCGTGAATGTAGAAACGTGTGAACTTTTTCACATGAGTACTATAAGAAAGATATTACAATTACAAATCACTTAAATTAGAACGATCACATAGATTGTGGTGTGGATAGAGCAAACCAAAGACTACGATTGGCAGGAAACTTAAAAGGTGCAACACGCCTACTAAAGAGATTGCTTACACCACGCTTGTCCGTCCTATTCTGGTGTACTGCTATGCTGTGTGGGAGCCGCAGGTGGGACTGACGGATGACATCGAAAAAGTACAAAGAAGTGCAACTCGTTTTGTATTATCGCGAAACAGGGGAGGTAGTGCCACAGACTGTACGTGAACTGGAGTGGCAATCATTAAATCAAAAGCGTCTTTCGTTGCGACATTATCTTCTCATGAAATCTCAGTTACCAGTTTTCACTAAGGGGGGAGGGGGGTGGGGTTCACAGTGCTCTAACCACTATGGGACTTAACATCTGAGGTCATCAGACCCCTAGACTTAGAACTACTTTAACCTAACTAATCTAAGGACATCATACACATCCATGCCCGAGGCAGCATTCGAAACTTCATCGGATTAGGAAAGGATGGGGAAGGAAGTCGGACGTGCCTTTTCAAAGGAACCATCCCATCATTTCCCTAGAGTGATTTAGAGAAATCACGGAAAACTTAAATCAGGATGGACGGACGCCGGATTGAACCATCGTCCTCTCGAATGCGAGTCCAGCGTGCTACCACTGCGCCAACTCGCTCGGTCCCATGACGGAGTGAAATACTGGTTTATACTGGGAAGAAAATACAGACCTCAAGTTCTATAAGCAAACTGTAAGCGTCTGAAGCACGTACCATATGTTTGCAATAAAGAGTCCATGCTGTCTACAGGGAAATGCGTGTAACATTGTCGAACTGAGTACTATCGCTTAATTTAAGGTAAAGCAGCTTATCACAATGTGAAAACCTCGTCCCCGGTTGTGATATAATATTATCCAGTCCAGCAAAGTATCCCGGTTGTATTTTAACATCTATGAAATTGCCATTGCATTCATCCATCATTTCAGCTCTGTTCACCTAGGCTTACGAATAAGCGGAGTGCATCGTGGAATTTAAAAAGTCGGTCAAATTATGTTCATTTATTGAGTTTTTCATGTAAGCTAAGCTTTCTGAGGCAGTATTGTTACAAAAATTGTACATCACTGTGTATTTTTCCTAATAGGCATTTCAGTCTTTAAAATTATGGTCTCAAATGAGATCGACAGGAAGTGCAAAATGGCTAAGCAGGGATGGCTAGAGGACAAATGTAAGGATGTAGAGGCCTATCTCACTAGGGGTAAGATAGATACCGCCTACAGGAAAATTAAAGAGACCTTTGGAGACAAGAGAACGACTTGTATGAATATCAAGAGCTCAGATGGAAACCCAGTTCTAAGCAAAGAAAGGAAAGCAGAAAGGTGGAAGGAGTATATAGAGGGTCTATACAAGGGCGACGTACTTGAGGACAATATTATGGAAATGGAAGAGGATGTAGATGAAGATGAAATGGGAGATACGATACTGCGTGAAGAGTTTGACAGAGCACTTAAAGACCTGAGTCGAAACAAGGCCCCCGGAGTAGACAGTATTCCATTGGAACTACTGACGGCCGTGGGAGAGCCAGTCATGACAAAACTCTACCATCTGGTGAGCAAGATGTATGAAACAGGCGAAATACCCTCAGACTTCAAGAAGAATATAATAATTCCAATCCCAAAGAAAGCAGGTGTTGACAGATGTGAAAATTACCGAACTATCAGCTTAATAAGTCACAGCTGCAAAATACTAACACGAATTCTTTACAGACGAATGGAAAAACTAGTAGAAGCGAACCTCGGGGAAGATCAGTTTGGATTCCGTAGAAACACTGGAACACGTGAGGCAATACTGACCTTACGACTTATCTTAGAAGAAAGATTAAGAAAAGGCAAACCTACGTTTCTAGCATTTGTAGACTTAGAGATAGCTTTTGACAATGTTGACTGGAATACTCTCTTTCAAATTCTAAAGGTGGCAGGGGTAAAATACAGGGAGCGAAAGGCTATTTACAATTTGTACAGAAACCAGATGGCAGTTATAAGAGTCGAGGGACATGAAAGGGAAGCAGTGGTTGGGAAGGGAGTAAGACAGGGTTGTAGCCTCTCCCCGATGTTATTCAATCTGTATATTGAGCAAGCAGTAAAGGAAACAAAAGAAAAATTCGGAGTAGGTATTAAAATTCATGGAGAAGAAATAAAAACTTTGAGGTTCGCCGATGACATTGTAATTCTGTCAGAGACAGCAAAGGACTTGGAAGAGCAGTTGAACGGAATGGACAGTGTCTTGAAAGGAGGATATAAGATGAACATCAACAAAAGCAAAACAAGGATAATGGAATGTAATCTAATTAAGTCGGGTGATGCTGAGGGAATTAGATTAGGAAATGAGGCACTTAAAGTAGTAAAGGAGTTTTGCTATTTGGGGAGCAAAATAACTGATGATGGTCGAAGTAGAGAGGATATAAAATGTAGGCTGGCAATGGCAAGGAAAGCGTTTCTGAAGAAGAGAAATTTGTTAACATCCAATATTGATTTAAGTGTCAGGAAGTCATTTCTGAAAGTATTCGTATGGAGTGTAGCCATGTATGGAAGTGAAACATGGACGATAAATAGTTTGGACAAGAAGAGAATAGAAGCTTTCGAAATGTGGTGCTACAGAAGAATGCAGAAGATTAGATGGGTAGATCACATAACTAATGAGGAAGTATTGAATAGGATTGGGGAGAAGAGAAGTTTGTGGCACAACTTGACCAGAAGAAGGGATCGGTTGGTAGGACATGTTCTGAGGCATCAAGGGATCACCAATTTAGTATTGGAGGGCAGCGTGGAGGGTAAAAATCGTAGAGGGAGACCAAGAGATGAATACACTAAGCAGATTCAGAAGGATGTAGGTTGCAGTAGGTACTGGGAGATGAAAAAGCTTGCACAGGATAGAGTAGCATGGAGAGCTGCATCAAACCAGTCTCAGGACTGAAGACCACAACAACAACAACAACGGAGAGAAGAAAAATAATGGCAAGGCCTATAAGACTATTATTGAAACCACATGCTTCTCTTGAAAGTCGTTATACTACGTCGTCTGGACTACTCAATAATTTCGCTGTGTGGAGCCATGGTGAAGAACAACTCGGTGACTTCAAATGGTTCAAATGGCTCTGAGCACTATGCGACTTAACTTCTGAGGTCATCAGTCGCCTAGAACTTAGAACTAATTAAACCTAACTAACCTAAGGACATCACACACATCCATGCCCGAGGCAGGATTCGAACCTGCGACCGTAGCGGTCGCTCGGCTCCAGACTGCAGCGCCTAGAACAGCACGGCCACTCCGGCCGGCTCGGTGACTTCCCAAGACACTTGAACTGCCTCCATGCCAACATAAAATTTACCTGGGACACAGCGTCTATCGAAAACCGAAACACACAGACCGATACCGGCACAAACTATCAAGCCACCACCCGAGACAGAAAAGAGGCAAGATTAATACGCTCGTAACGCGAGCAGGACGACTATGTGAGCCGCAGCAACTCAGACGCGACATGCAACACCTGGAAAGTATTCTGAGGAGCAATGGGTACTCCACAAATGATATTAGAAGTGTAACAGAGCCAAACATTCGGCGAAAGTAAGGAATCAGAAAAAGAAAGGTTGCGTACTGCGTTTGTGCCGTACATTTATAAGATTGACGGACAGTATCGGCCGTATATTGCGCAAACATGGCGTAAAGACGATTTTCAAACCGACAAGGAAGATCAAAGAGTATCTTAGATTGGCAAAGGAGAAAAGGGACCCACTTGCAATGTCGGGAATATACCGTATACCATGCACATGCGGAAAAGTTTATGTCGGAAAGACTGGACGATCAATCAACACCAGGATCAAAGAACAAAAGCGACATTTCATGTTTGGGCAGGTGGATAAATCGGCCGTGGCAGAGCACGCACTGAATGAGACCGACCACGTAATAAAATTCGCCGACAAGGAAGTTCTGACTGTGGAGGAGCACTATCACACGCACCTGTTCACAGAAGCCGTAGATATACAAAAACACGCAACCAGTTTCAACAAGAAAGAGGAAAGCCTTAAGGTAAACGGATCCTGGCTTCCCATACTGTAGAGAACGACCGTGAGAAGGTAGCAAGAGGAGAACCGCACCGGAAATGACTGCAGTGAAGCCCTCGGACGTTGGCGCGCCCGGTACATATAGCCTGCGGCCGCGAGATCGGCTCCAGTTCACCATCGGCAATGGAGGCTGAATGTTTGACAATACCAGACACTCGTGCTGGCAAAACGTCAGTAAAATCATTAGATGAACGTCGGCCGAAGAACCAAAAGACAGAAGCCAATAGGCAGCTTGTCAACAACTGGCCACGAAAAGCCTTAAACAATTTCAATAATTTCAGTTGAAAAAACCTAAATTAGCCCCTGACGGTCTTCGTGAATGGCAGATACTTTGATGATACAGTTTCATCTCGTTCAAACTGTTCGAAGAAAATGGCAGAAAAGGAGGAATACCATGAAGCGTTGAGAGAAAAATTCTCACTGCTTCTGTACAAGAACAGCACTGCTCCGAAACTAGCTTGGAATGAAAGTGCAAAGCAGTGACTTCAAAAAGCTTGTGAGGCAATTGCTCAGATCTCTCCTGCCAGAACGAAAACACTATCATACATTTGAGCTACGGGTTAGTTCTTCATATCATAATTCCGAAGCACACCTTTCTGCACAGTCAATAAAACAGTAGCACTTCCATGCCCGCTAAAATCGTGGAAACCAGGAAAATATCATGAATGTCCCCGCTGGAGTCCACAATAATAAAGCATTGTGACTTGTCTGAAGCATCTATTGCTAGTTCGCAATGCAGACGTAAAACAAGGTTCAATCGGAACCTGGATATTATATTCACGTATCTCCTCGTTTATACATACAGTCAGTTCGTTCTGTACAGAAATCCCCGAAATAGCCCATTTCTTTCCAGAGTGGTTTCGGTTCATCTTTTCTGTTTAGCACAAGTTTAAAAATGGCTCTGAAATTTCCGGGGTCCGGCGGCTCTCCATCAACATTCGCATGGGACCTACAGGGTAAAGGTGGTTTCATCTCCTTTCGAGATGAACGGTGAGTGATGGGTGTTGCAGGAGGGACACTAAAGAAAGGAATTCTGCACGAAGCCAAGTCTCAGACACTTGCCGCAATTTTGTGTGTATCGATTCTAGATGAGAATGCACAGCGTGGGCAGCTCTGGCGTGTGGACAACCACCTGTTGGAGCAGGTCCCAACTTACCCTGTCGCACACACAGCATTGCAGGAGGGCGAGGAGAAACTTTAGAAGGTCGCAAGGAGCACAATCAGAATGCTTCTGAAGTCAGTCTTGTTATGTTGCTGCTCTGTTGATCCTGTTGAGTCACAGAGTTACATGCATGTGTGCATTAAGGGAAGCAAATTGTAGTCACGTTGATAAGAGAGTTGTGAGCGTTGAGTGACGCATCGTTGTGGCTACTGCACATGGGGCTGTGATAATGTGTACTGCAATCAGCGTGCGCTGAAGTGAATGTTGCGTCCCAAAGAAAGCTAGGATACTGCAGTTATTTAAAATATGGATTTTTTTCCATAGACGGTGGTTGTAATGTTGATTCAGCATGTTTCATTTTACTGAACTTGCGGTTCAGTGGTATACTTTATGAGTTGGTATATTTTCTTGTATGAATGAATTCTTTATATAAGGAGAGTTTTGCGAAGTTCGCCAAATAGGGTCAAAAAAAAAAAAAAAGGGAAAGCACAGCTATGAGCAAAGAATCTTTACTGGCCTTCATTGTAATCACCATTAGCTGCAGCACACTTATGATATTAGTTTAATGCTACAGGACACTGTTCGCAAACATTACTTCTGGAATAGCTCGAAGCACATTTGTCGCGCATTGTTGAAATTTCGCATCATTACAGAAGAATTGCTGCACTGTATTTGGGTTGCGCCCCCCCCCCCACCCCCACCCCTATAAACCATGCACCCTGCTACAACGAACAGTATAGTAATCGCATTATTGTAGCTAATATGAATACGAAGCCCACACCATCACAGTAGTACAAGTTAATATGCCGACTAGCTCCTCAAATAATGAACAGGTTGAAGAAATATCTGATGCGATAAAAGAAATTATTCAGATAGATAAAGGAGACGAAAATTTAGTAGTCATAGGGGACCTGAATTCGATAGTAGGAATAGGAAGACAATGAAAAGCAGGAAGTGAAACTGGACTGCGGGTAAGGGATGAAAGAAGAAGCCGCCTGGTAGAATTTTGCACAGAGAACAACTTAATCATAGCTAACACTGGTTTAAGAATCGTGGAAGGAGGTTGTAAACGTGGAACAGACTTGGACACACTGGAAAGTTTCAGATAGACTATATAATGGTAAGACCGAGAAATAGGAACCAGGCTTTAAATTATAAGACATTTACAGAGGCAGATGTGGACTTTGACCACAATTTATTGGTTATAAACTGTACATTAAAAGTGAAGAAGCTGCAAAAAATAGGAATTTATGGAGTTGGGAGCTTGATAAACTGAAAGAAACAAAGGTTGTAGAGAGTTTCAGAGAGAGCATTAGGGAATGATTGACAAGTATAGGGGAAAGAAATACACTAGAAGAAAAATGGCTAGCTTTGAGAGATGAAATAGTGAAGGTAGCAGAGGATCAAATAGGTATAAAGACGAGGGCTACTAGCAATCCTTGAGTAACAGAAAGGATATTGAATTTAACACATGAAAAAAAGAGAATATAAAAATGCAGTAAACGAAGCAGGCAAAATGGAATACAAACGTCTCAAAAATGAGGTGAGAGGCATATATCACTAGGAGTAAGACAGATACTGTCTACAGGAAAGTTAAAGAGACCTTTCCAGAAAAGAGAACCACTTCTTTGACTATCAAGAGCTCAGAAGGAAAACCAGTCCTAAGCAAAGAAGGGAAAGCAGAAAGGTGGAATGAGTATGTAGAGGGTCTATACAAGGGCGATGTACTTGAGGGTAATAATACGGAAATAGAAGGGTATGTAGATGAAAATGAAATGGAAGATATACTGCTTGAAGAGATTTACAGAATTCCTAAAGACCAAAGTTGGGGAGTACACAACATGCCATTAGGACTACTGATAGTCTTGGGAGAGCTAGCCATGACCAAACTCTACCATCTGGTGAGCAAAATATATGAGACAGGTTTATACCCACAGACTTCAAGAAGATTATAATAATTTTAACCCCAAAGAAAGCAGATGTCAACAGATGTGAAAATTATCGAACTATCATTTTAATAAGTCGTGGTTGCAAAATACTAACACAAACTCTTTACAGACGAATGTAAAAACTGGTACAAGCTGACCTCGGGGGAAGATCAGTTTCGATTCCGTAGAAATGTTGGAACACGCGAGGCAATACTGACCCAAGACTTATCTTGCAAGACATATCAAGGAAAGGCAAACCTACGTTTCTAACATTTTCTAGACTCAGGGAAAGACTTTGACAACGTCGACTGGAATACTCTCTTTCAAATTATGAAGGTGGCAGAGATAAGATACAGGGAGTGAACGGCTATTTACAATTTGTACAGGTGCCAGACTGCAGTTATAAGGGTCGAGGGACATGAAAGGGAAGCAGTGGTTGAGAAGGGAGTGAGACAGGTTAGTATTCTATACTGGCGGAACCGGTATATAGTACTTCGTGACTTTAATTACTTATAAATTATATTTCAGGTTGATAAAAAAAATATAAAACCAGTTACCTATTGTCAGCGTCACAATTCGTTACTTATAAATGATATTTCAGGTAGATCAAAAAATATATAAAACCAGTTACCTATTGTCAACGTCACCATTCGTTACTTATAAATGATATTTCAGGTAGATCAAAAAAAATATAAAACCTGTTACCTATTGTCAACGTCACAATTCGTTTGATCTCAACAATTATTATCCCGGCTAATATTTGTCACTCTGCTAAAGAAATCTCCACCTGACGTTGTGTACAAATGTTGTCTGTAAAGTCGTGTGAGTGACGCTAAATTGCATATCGTTTATTTGATTTTACACAACTGTTACTTAAGTTGGAAGCACTTTTCTCTAGCAAAAGGTAACATTTAGTAACAAAAAACTACCCGCGCTCAACGCTGAGGTATGTCTCCTATTAAAATATTTCATGTAAATCGTTCGAAATAATTAGGTTACATACATCAGCAAATAAGAAATTGATATTACGTAACATGCTGTGAGCACTGGTTTTCTGTCTTTCAAAGTAGATTCGGGAACATCGGTGCACTTTCATTTATATTCACTTATATCTAACAACGTTTATGTTTGATAATATTCTCGATTCAAAACTGCCGTAGAGATAGTATTGCTAAGATGGCGGCAGACACACGATAGTCAATTTGTCTATTGTTATTCTTGATTTATTTTATATCAAGTTAATATACACTCCTGGAAATGGAAAAAAGAACACATTGACACCGGTGTGTTAGACCCACCATACTTGCTCCGGACACTGCGAGAGGGCTGTACAAGCAATGATCACACGCACGGCACAGCGGACACACCAGGAACCGCGGTGTTGGCCGTCGAATGGCGCTAGCTGCGCAGCATTTGTGCACCGCCGCCGTCAGTGTCAGCCAGTTTGCCGTGGCATACGGAGCTCCATCGCAGTCTTTAACACTGGTAGCATGCCGCGACAGCGTGGACGTGAACCGTATGTGCAGTTGACGGACTTTGAGCGAGGGCGTATAGTGGGCATGCGGGAGGCCGGGTGGACGTACCGCCGAATTGCTCAACACGTGGGGCGTGAGGTCTCCACAGTACATCGATGTTGTCGCCAGTGGTCGGCGGACGGTGCACGTGCCCGTCGACCTGGGACCGGACCACAGCGACGCACGGATGCACGCCAAGACCGTAGGATCCTACGCAGTGCCGTAGGGGACCGCACCGCCACTTCCCAGCAAATTAGGGACACTGTTGCTCCTGGGGTATCGGCGAGGACCATTCGCAACCGTCTCCATGAAGCTGGGCTACGGTCCCGCACACCGTTAGGCCGTCTTACGCTCACGCCCCAACATCGTGCAGCCCGCCTCCAGTGGTGTCGCGACAGGCGCGAATGGAGGGACGAATGGAGACGTGTCGTCTTCAGCGATGAGAGTCGCTTCTGCCTTGGTGCCAATGATGGTCGTATGCGTGTTTGGCGCCGTGCAGGTGAGCGCCACAATCAGGACTGCATACGACCGAGGCACACAGGGCCAACACCCGGCATCATGGTGTGGGGAGCGATCTCCTACACTGGCCGTACACCACTGGTGATCGTCGAGGGGACACTGAATAGTGCACGGTACATCCAAACCGTCATCGAACCCATCGTTCTACCATTCCTAGACCGGCAAGGGAACTTGCTGTTCCAACAGGACAATGCACGTCCGCATGTATCCCGTGCCACTCAACGTGCTCTAGAAGGTGTAAGTCAACTACCCTGGCCAGCAAGATCTCCGGATCTGTCCCCCAATTGAGCATGTTTGGGACTGGATGAAGCGTCGTCTCACGCGGTCTGCACGTCCAGCACGAACGCTGGTCCAACTGAGGCGCCAGGTGGAAATGGCATGGCAAGCCGTTCCACAGGACTACATCCAGCATCTCTACGATCGTCTCCATGGGAGAATAGCAGCCTGCATTGCTGCGAAAGGTGGATATACGCTGTACTAGTGCCGACATTGTGCATGCTCTGTTGCCTGTGTCTATGTGCCTGTGGTTCTGTCAGTGTGATCATGTGATGTATCTGACCTCAGGAATGTGTCAATAAAGTTTCCCCTTTCTGGGACAATGAATTCACGGTGTTCTTATTTCAATTTCCAGGAGTGTATTTAGATAAATCTCTCTTGTTCTCTATTCTTTAGCATTTAAAATTATGCTCAATAAAAATGTTTCATATTTTTTATACCAGCTACTACTAAACTCTGCTGTAAGTTACTGGCGCTAATGGCTGCGCTCCAAATTGCAGATTTGAAAATTACCACCTAAAACCATTCATTAGATTGGATTACAATTGAAATAAATACAAATCCAAGTCAAGACAATAGCGGCACTATTTTTCAAATAATAATTAACAATAGAGTTACAGGTTTTCTATTTACAGACCTCACACGTTGCACGTCCCAACATTTCATCGATTAGCACAGGCAGCGCAACTGATCCACAATTATCACAGATAACAAAAAAACATTATAACTGTCATTGTCCACGAGTATAGTTCTCTAACAATAGTTTCAATTTACACAGAAATTAAATTATTACAAAACTAATGAAATAATTACCGTCATTTGCGGTCTTTTTTAAACGTAGTATCGATAATATATGTTGAAGTTTGTACACTTAGTTCATTTTAACATGTTGTAGCTAGAACATAGTGTCATGGATATTACACTGTCTCCGATGTTATTCAGTCAGTATATTGAGCAAGCAATAAAGGAAACAAAAGAAAAATTTGGAGTACGAATTAAAAACCATGGTGAGGAAATAAATACGTTGGTGATGGACGACGACATTGTAATTCTGTCAGAGACAGCAAAGGACCTAGAAGAGCAGCTGAACGGAATGGACACTGTCTTGAAAGGAGGATATAAGATGAACATCAACAAAGGCAAAACGAGAATTATGGAATGTAGTCGAATTAAATCTGGAGACGTTGATGGATTTAGATTAGGAAATGAGACACTTAAAGTAGTGGATGAGTTTTGCTATTTGGGGAGCTAACTATCTGATGATGGTCGCAGTAGAGAGGAAATAAAACGCGGACTTGCAATGAAAAGCTTCAAAATGGTTCAAATGGCTCTAAGCACTATGGGACTCACCATTTGAGGTCATCAGTCCCCTAGACTTAGAACTACTTAAACTTAACTAAAATAAGGACATCACACATATCCATGCCAGAGGCAGGATTCGAACCGGCAACCGTAGCATCTGCGCGGTTCCGGACTGAAGCGCCAAGAACCGCTCGATCACAATGGCCGGCCAATGACAAGGAAATCGTTTCTGAAGAAGAGAATTTTGTTAACATCGAGTATAGATTTAAGCGTCGGGAAGTGAACATGGACGATAGACAGTTTCGACAGGAAGATAATAGAAGCTTTCGAAATGTGGTGATACAGAAAAATTCCGAAGATTAGATGGATATATCACATAGCTAATGAGGAGGTACTGAAGAGAACTGGGGAGAAAGGGAATTTGTCGCACAACCTGGCTAGAGGTAGGGGTCGGTTGGTAGGACACGTTCTGAGGCATCAAGGGATCGGCAGTTTAGTACTGGAGGTAAGTGTTGAGGGTAAGAATCGTAGAGGCAGACCAAGAGATGAATACACTAAGCAGAGTCAGAAGAACGTAGATTGCAGTAGTTACTCGCAGATGAAAAGGCATTCACAGGATAGGGTAGCATGGAGAGTTGCATCAAACCAGTCTCTGGACTGAAAATCACAATAACAACAACATTTATATTGCCTGTGTGGGCCTAAACTAATTTTATTTTATTAATTATTGTTGTTATTTTAAGACGATATTTGTGTTATTCAAGCAATTTTCAAATTTGTTCAAAAATGTTCGAATGTGTGTGAATTTCTTAGCGACCAAAAGTGCTATCGTCATCGGTCTCATGACTTTCACACAACGTAAACTAACTTTAACTTATGCTAAGCAAAACACACACACCCATGCCCGAGGGAGGACTCAAACCTCCGGCGACATGGGACGCGCAATCCGTAACATAGCGACTTGAACCGCGCATTTACGCAGCGAGGCTACAAATTTGTTCTAGCCATAAATGACAAATGGTGTTACAACACTGTTTTCAATCTTGGAACTACCATTATGAACCTGAGACAAAGAGAGAGTCAGTGGCACGGTCTTCATCGTCTTTCCTGCCACGCAAAAGTATCGGCTGACAAAATTCCAAATTAACGTAATGGTTATTTCCCTTTTGGTCGACTAGGGCTTTCTGCCCAAGGGTGGCATGAAAGGCTATGAACACCACGGCACTAACAGTCACTTAGTGCCTCCATATTGTGAGTAGCTGGTTTCATCGCTTGTGATGCTGCGTGACCAATGAGCTTCCAGTGTTTCCATAAGAAACGTTGTTGACACTTTGCAAGTGCTTTACAAGCGACGTAAGAGGTTGTATAGCTAATTCTGATTACTGTGAAGACGAATAAAAGTGTTTTGTTCATAACTCTGATGTCTTTTATTTTTTGCGACTGTTCACCGAACTTTTCGTACGCACCTTGCGTATGTAGCTGGTATAATGATCACATAGACGTAAGAGTGGGTAGTTGAGTAGTGTATTGCTAGATGATATCTACGAATTGGGAGACTTTAGAGCAACCACGCAAGCAGTAGCTAAAAAATGGTTCAAATGGCTCTGAGCACTATGGGACTCAACTGCTGAGGTCATTAGTCCCCTAGAACTTAGAACTAGTTAAACCTAACTAACCTAAGGACATCACAAACATCCATGCCCGAGGCAGGATTCGAACCTGCGACCGTAGCGGTCCTGCGGTTCCAGACTGCAGCGCCTTTAACCGCACGGCCACTTCGGCCGGCAAGCAGTAGCTACTAGAGATTTTACTCAGCTTTTAGCAACAGATAAATCAATATTTTCTGGTGTAATAAGCTACTGTTGTCACAATTACTGAAGACTGCAGGCAGTATATTGTATGGTGCTACACTGTAGAAGGGTTGATTGTTTGGGATCAGACTGAAATGTTCTTATTACTTATTATTATAATTTTAAGAAGACTTTTTGTTTTATTGTAGATCCGAGCAAGTATTTTGGAACGACGAAGAAATGCTACGTTGTATATGGCTGCCATTGAAGTGATAGATTAAATTGTTTGTAGTATTTATTGCTATTACTTTAAGCGGATATTTTTTATTATTCAAATTCTTTTCACGTTTATTCGTGCCACAAACTTTGGTTTACAGTAGTGTTTCCATCCTGTTAAATTCGACTTTTACATGGTAAATAAAGACTTAATAAAAATATTGATCCTCCTGTCTACACAAGAACCAGTTCGAATACCACTCCTCTTAAATCCCACACAACATCCTTGAGGACTGAATTCGTTTCACATTTCAGGAAGTCATTTTTAACGAGCATAAGTTGAGGCTGTCGCGCAGTGGTTCAAAATCCATATTAAATTTGATGTGCCTTTGCTACCAAACTCCAAAAGTCTCCACGAAAGGCGAGTATGTGATTAAGAATCATGGACCGCGTTTCAGGTTGTAGCACGCGCATACCCAATCATAGATGGAAAAATTAGGATATTTAACGTCCTTCCATGCTCTGTCAACTATAACTATTGGTGAAAGTTTCGACTTCCAGTATTATACAAAACTTACGTCACATTATTTTATATTCAATTCCACCGTTACTAGCTAATAGTGAAAAATATGTCGATAGTTACCGTCTCTTCGTATGTAGTCAAGAAGGATGGTGCTACATGTTGAACTCCGCGTCACCACTGAACTGAAAATATACGGACATCTCGCTATTGATTAAACAAACCCATAATTAATTATGTCTATTCTGAAACTTCCTGGCAGATTAAAACTGTGTGCCCGACCGAGACTCGAACTCGGGACCTTTGCCTTTCGCGGGCAAGTGGTCTACCATCTGAGCTACCGAAGCACGACTCACGCCCGGTACTCACAGCGTTACTTCTGCCAGTACCTCGTCTCCTACCTTCCAAACTTTACAGAAGCTCTCCTGCGAACCTTGCAGAACTAGCACTCCTGAAAGAAAGGATATTGCGGAGACATGGCATAGCCACAGCCTGGGGGATGTTTCCAGAATGAGATTTTCACTCTGCAGCGGAGTGTGCGCTGATATGAAACTTCCTGGCAGATTAAAACTGTGTGCCCGACCGAGACTCGAACTCGGCACCTTTGTCTATTCTGACTAGAAAACAACCAAAATAGCTGTCGAGTTGAAATCCTGGCGAGGAAAATTAATTTTGTTTCGTCATTTCGGTTTCAATTAAGTTGGTGCTACTGAAAAATTTTGATATACTACATTTAGGGTGCTTAATTAACTAGCGATAGGGGTTCTGGATCAAATCCTCTCCCAACACAAAATTTTACGCCACTTCATTTAAAGTTAAGCATCTGCACACTCTGTTACTTGTGAATAAAAAACATTAAAGACTACGTCATTTCTAATAACTCCTTTCCTGATGTTTTCATTATCCAAGTGTTAATTTGCATATGGATTCATTGCCATAGGGAGGAATATTATCTGATGGTCTCTTGTTGTAAAAACTTTGTACAGTCAAACGAATGTACCAAAAAAGAGATTAGGAGATTTGCAAGGATGCTACGTTATGTATGTTGCACAGAATTGCGGTGCAACGTAGTTCGGGTCTGTCGAATAATCTTGATTATGATATAGCCGTACATTGTAGACAAAGCGATGTTCTGTAAATTTTGAAAATTGGATTACGGGGTTAGATCTCAATTCGAAGACTGTTGTACTGACATACGTAAATTCATTCTGCTGAACATTAAATTCATTTCGATAAGCTTTTGGAGTCAACCATTACAATAAGTATAGAATTTGGAAGTGATACAATTTAGGATGAAAGTTATATTCTATACTAGTTTGTTTAGTGATTCAAGCGTTAAATTGACATTTTAACGGTTTCGTAATCTTCTGTTATTAATATTCTGAAAAATCGTGATCGTGGTAAATCCGTTACATCTCGTATTATCGCCCAAAAGCTTTAGTTCCGTCAAAGCGAATCTCACTTTCTATCATCGATCCTGGACAACACTGTCAACAATGAAATAGAGCTTGATACGTCACGAGCAGTTGCCTGGCATCATTGCGATACTTATTCGCTACGAGTGAACGCTTTCTGTGTTGCTACTTGTGCTGTATTAAGTGTCGTGCGCTATTTAACTAACATCTTAGAGTGATACTTGATTTCCAAGCGTGCGTGAACTTTCTCGAGTTCTAGGAAGAAGACAGAAAACCAGTGTCTTAACGAGATTCTGTTGAGGAACAAGTAAGTGACCAGTAATCATCTCTTCTCAGACTTCTCGTATGCACACAGCGATGATTCCAAGTTGGCATGCCCTACACGCCTATATTGCAGAACGTTGTGATGTTAGTTGGTCAATCAAAAGTATAAACCTTTTTCACCTTTTCAGAGGTTCACTTCATTCAACTCCAGTTTACTGATAAACCTATTTCTAGTACTGATCAGAGTTAAAGCTACGAGAATAGTTTTACAGAACCGCATTATTCTGTCCTTCTTTAACGGTTACGTCATATGATGTGGAATCATTTGAACATTAGCAAGTACCACGTATCTCCGTTCTCAACGTTATTGTTGGCAGGTATATTTGGCAGTCGTCGTGCTGCTGTAAAATTGTATCAGATGTTTGTACATATTCTAAAAGGCCGGCCGGTGTGGCCGAGCGGTTCTAGGCGCTGCAGTCTGGAACAGCGCGTCCACTACGGTCGCTGGTTCGCATCCTGCCTCGGGCTTGGATGTGTGTGATGTCCTTAGGTTAGTTTGGTTTAAGTACTTCTAAGTCTAAAAACGTCGGCCATTCCGCGAGTACGCTCTCATTCGTCAGTGATGTGTTACGTCACTTGGATAGCCAGCTTTGGCGTATTATCGCCCACGCTAATGGGATTCTTACGTCACTTTTCAATCGATTTTGAACATCTCACTGACGGGGCTCAATATGATTCGAAAAAATTAGTATACGAAGTATTCAAAAGCAAATGTAAGACGGTAAAAAGCACTGACGACAACACTTTTCGGTCTCCAAAGGTAACTGTAGATACTCGTCACTAATACTTCCAGCTTCAGAAGGAGAATACGCCGAATATTTTAAAGTCTTATGTGCTGCTTTAATTCAGACATATTTAGAGAAAAGAGGAATCAGTCCAGAGAACATATATTTTCGCAGAAGCTCACTTCATTGCATTCCATTTGGCTCCTTTGTTCAAAAATCTATTGCGGATGAAAGGTCGCCTACTTGCATAAACGTGAATTCCTTTCTTTTACGTTTCGGGAAATCTTGATTGTACTAGTGCTACTGACTATCTCACGAATTTTAAACGTGAGATATTTGCTCCAAGAAAACATACAACAATTATTTCGAAATATGATATTGTTGCAGACCACTCAGGTCATGGGGTGAAGTAAGCCCATCTTTCGAAAGTACACTTAGTGTTGTTTCGCTATTAATTTTGCATCTACGTGGCAGTTTGCTGTTGTAATTCCTAATGAAATGTCAATGTGTTTGTACTTCAATGCAATATATCCTACCAAGTACTTTAAGGGATTCTGAGTACCGTCTTCACTGGAGCTCGCTGAATCACTAAGATCGTAATCTCCAAACAAATATTCATCTGTAACATCATGATGTGTCGTCTCGGCTATTTTGTTTCGCAAATCTTTAGAAATAAAATTCTCGAATTCGTCCACTATTTCTTCGGCAGAATTTTCGTCTTTGTCCTCTGCAATGGAAGCACCAAGGAAAAAGGCATATTGTTCACATTACCAGTCAGTATTAGTAGGCGTACTCTATATTTCACCTCAGGGTGCGTGGGATTACTATAAAATGTACCAAGTTCACGAATTCTAGAAAAGGTATCAAGATCACGAATTCAAGAAATGGGATTTCCGGCACAATGTTAATTCAGTCTGGCAGTCAGGATGTAGGTTGCCCCAGCATTTTCCACATCTGCGAAAAGCCCAAAAAGTTGAATCATTTATGAAGCAAATACTATTTGATACTGTTTGGAACTAACGTAATTGCATATTCGAGCAAATTTTCAAAAACCTCTTAAGGAAACTCTCTTGACTTCTGAGGTTGAAACCACGACCACTTCTAAGAGGTGCATTATCATCTTCAGTGTAACCCGCATTCAACATACGGAAATCGTCATTGTGATAGGTGATCGAAACGTCACTTGTCTGGCGGGGCACAAGATCTTCTATTACAGTCTTTGTAAATACGGTAATGGATACACCAAACTTTTTCCCCACCTACGAATTGTTTCGCTCCCATATCTCATGTAACAGCTACCACACGAACCCCAACTCTATCAAGTTCAGAAAGATTGTATGAAACAAACTGCATGTGACTGTGACTTCAAAATCGTAATATTTTGACCGTTTGCTCTTTGAAAAAAAAATCTAATCATGGCTACTGTACGTTCTTGTATGGTTCAAGTATGACATCGTCAGATGAATCACAGCTCACGCGACTGTCAGTGTTCGTAGCATCAACGCTTAGTACAGCCCTGACCTCAAGTGATGTAAAAATTAGTGACGTACCCTTAATAAAATATAGTACATTGTTTAAAGTGACTAGTTGAAACTGAAACTGCATGGCCGAATTTTGGAGTGTTGATCGACAGGGAAAACGACAAGGCTTTCATTTTAAGGAAGAAAATGATTTTGCAGACAATGTTCTCAAACAAATTGCATTTTCCGTGTCTTCCGAACTCCAAGACACAATTCCTTTCCTTCGTCACCTACCAAATTTGTCCTTGGGTGAAACACTAAGATAGTTTAATCTTAACCTCCTTATTTAGTCTTCCCGTATTCTTAGTAGCAAGAACCCATGTTTTGAGAGGTGGACTTGTTTCCTAGCTTTCTTCAGAGTTTAAATTTTTACTCCACTTAAGTGTTCCTTCCATTTATAATAGCCAAGTCTTTGTTCAAGTCCTTAAATTCTTCCTCTTTGGTTATACCGATCGAACCATAGGAAATTTCTGTGCTAATTGACTTGTACAGTTTTCTTTTCTTGGAAGAGAAAACTTCCAGTGTTTTGAGATGCCTCTTCCGCACTGCCACATTCCCTATCTTTTACATTGTCTTCCACGCTGGCATTATCAGTAGCACCCAGTTTCATTACCATACCAGTTGAATATCTTCGGGGATGGAACTACATGTGACTGCAGCAACATTTTTCTAGGTAAACCCAGTAAATCATTTTGCTTGTCCCGTTCGTAATCCTATGGACGAAAACTTTCGGAACATGTCCTTGCATTTTTATACTGCTCTTGTCCTCGCATTTAGAACGAGACTACTATTCACGTTGGAGTACAAAGTCTTTCAAAAACCGATGATAACGAACGCCCTCGGTTCTACACACAGAATTACTACTCTTAGCAACAGCACAACCGGAAGTGTCTTTGCTCATTTCACTCAGAAAATACTGTGAACAATGCGTAGGGTCATATATATATATATATATATATATATATATATATATATATATATATATATATATATATATAGCCACACCTTGTCAGCCCCCACCCCCCACCCCACGGTAATCTGGTTATGTTCTACTCATTATGCCGATTGTTACTGACTTTAAACAAATGTTTTTTGTTTCATTCTATGCTACCTCATTTTTTAATGTAGTGGTAGTTGAATGATTTGCATAACTTGAATCTCCTTCTTTAACTGTAATTCAACACATAGTTCTATGTGCTAGGTAATTATAAAAACACAGAATTTTAAATATCTTATGCGGCAGATATTCAACAGTGTGTAGACTTACGATTTTCTCTCACCTACATCCACATCTACATGGATACCTTGAAAGTCTCATTTATGTGCCTCATAGACGCTTCATCATTCTCTATTATTCCAATCTCATATAGCGCGCGAAGACAACGAACACCGAATCATTCCGTACGAGCTCTGATTTCCCTTATTTTATCGTGGTGATCATTTCTCCCAACGTAGGTCGGTGTCAACAAAATATTTTCGCATTCGGAGGAGAAAGTTGGTGATAGGAATTTCGTGAGAAGATTCCGTCGCAACGAAAAAGCCTTTCTTTTAATTATGTTCAGCCCAAATCCTGTAACATTTCAGTGAATCTCTTTCCCATATTTTGCGATAATACAAAACGTGCTGCCCTTCATTGAACTTTTTCGATTTATTCCGTCAGTCCTATCTGGTAAGGATCCCACACCGCGCCGCAGTATTCTAAACGAGGACGGACAAGCGTAGTCTAAGGCAGTTACCTTAGTAGATCTGTTATATTTTCCAAGTGTCCTGCCAACAAAACGCAGTGCTTGGTTAGTCTTCCCCACAACATTGTCTATGTGTTCCTTCCGATTTAACATGTTCCTAATTGTAATACTTAGAAATTTAGTTGAATTTACGGCTTGTAGATTACACTGATTGATCGTGTAACCGAAGTTAAACGAATTCCTTTTAGCACTCATGTAGATGACCACACACTTTTCGTTATTTAGTGACAACTGCCAATTTTCACACCATTCAATTATCTTTTTAAATCGTTTTCCAATTGGCTTTGAGCTTCAGATGACTTCATCATTGATAAATGACAGCGTCATCTGCCGACAACGTAAGGTTGCTGCTCAGATTGTCTCCCAAACCGTTTAGATAGATAAGGAGCAGCAAAGGGCCTACAACACTAACTTTGGGAACGTAAAAAGTCATTTCTGTTTTACTCGATGAATTTCCGTCAATTACTACGAAATATGACCTCTTTGACAGGAAATCACAAATCCAGTCACATCAGTGTGACGAAATTCTATAAGCACGCAATTTCACTACAAGACGCTTGTGTGGCACAGTATTAACAGCCTTCTGGAAATCCAGAAAACGGAATCTATCTGAAATCCCTTGTCAATAGCACTCAACACTTATTGTGAATCAAGAGCTAGTTGTGTTTCACAGGAATGATGTTTTCTAAACCCATGTTGACTGTGTGACAATAGGCCGCTTTCTTCGAGGTAATTCATAATTTTCGAACACTATATATGTTCCAAAACCCTTCTGCATATCGACGATAATGATTTGGGCCTGAAATTTAGTGGATTACTTCTACTACCTTTCTTGAATATTGGTGTGACCTGTGTAATTTTCCAGTCTTTGGGTACGGATCTTTCGTCGAGCGAACAGTTGCATATGAATGGTGAGTATGGAGCTAATTCATCAGTATACTCTGAAAGGAACCTAATTGGTGTACAGTCTGGAGCAGAAGACTTGTTTTTATTAAGTGATTAAGTTGCTTCACTACTCCGACGGTATTTACTTCTACGTTACTCATGTTCGCAGCTGTTCTTGCTTCGAATTCTGGAATATTTATTTCATCATCTTTTGTGAAGGCATTTCGGAAGGCTGTGTTTAGTAAACCTGCTTTGGCAGCACTGTCTTCGATAGTATCTACATTGCTATCGCGCAGAGAATGCATTGATTGTTTCTTGCCACTCACATACTTCACATACAACTAGAATCCCTTTGGTTTTCTGCCAGGTTTCGAGACAAAGTCTCGTTGTGGAAACTGTTGTAAGCATCTCGCATTGACGTCCATGCTAAATTTCGAGCTCATGTAAGAGATCGCCGATCTTGGAGATTTTGGGTATGTTTAAATTTGGCATGTTTGCTTCTTTGTTTCTGCAACAGTGTTTTGACCCATTTTGTGTACCAAGGAGGATCAGCTCCTTGTTTGTTAATTTATTTGGTATAAATATCTCAATTGCCGCCGATACTATCACTCTGAATTCATGCCACATCTGGTCTGCACTTATATTATTAATTTGGAAGGAGTCCAAATTGTCTCTCAGGAACACGTCATGTGAACTTTTATCTGCTTTTTTCAATAGGTATATTTTTCGTTTATTTTTGGAGGATTTGGGGTTTACAATATGCAGTCTCAGCACGACAACCCCGTGTTCACTGATCCCTGTATCCGTTTTGATACTCGTTATTAACTCAGGATTATTTGTTGCTAAGAAGTCAAGTGTGTTTTCACAACCGTTTACTATTCGCGTCGGCTCATGAAGTAACTGTTCTAAATAATTTTCAGCACAATTTCTGGTGATTTTTTATGTGTACCTCCGGAATTAAACATGGATTTTCACCAACTTATGGAGAGTAAGTTAATGTCACTACCAACTATTATCGCCGAGCCGAGTAAGAGTTTGAAAACAAACACAAGAGTTCTTTGAACCTTTGAGAAACTGTAGCATCTGAATTGTGAGGTCGGTGAAAAGATCCAATTATTGTTTTATTCCGGCTGCCACCAATGACCTCTGTCCATACTAAGTCACACGAAGTGTCTACTTCAATTTCGCAACAAGATAAACTGCTTATAATAGCAACCAAAACGCCACTGCCAACTGTGTTTAGCCTATACTTTCGGAACACCCTTAGGTTCTTGGCAAAAGTTTCGGCTGGGCTTATCTCCGGCTTTAGCCAGCTTTCATTGAGTATGACGAATTGAGCATCAGTGCTTTGTATTAGCGATTGGAGGTCTCGTACATTCCCAGCATAGCTACGACAATTTACAACTGTTATACCGATGGTTCCTCTATCTACGAACTTCCTGTGCTCGGCCTGCGCCCTTTGCGACTGTTCCCGCTACACACTAACCTAACATCGCCCAGTCCTCATCACACAGACCCTGCTACCTGTGCAGCCGCCTGCTGCGTATAGTGGACACCTGACCTATTCAGCGCAACCCGAAACCCAACCACGCTTTGGTGTAAGTCGAGGAATCTGCAGCCTACACGGTCGCAATACCGCCTGAGCCTCTGATTCAGACCGTCCACACGTCTTTGTACCAGAGGTCCGCAATCGGTGCTGTCGAATATGGTGCCAATGTTCAGCTCTCAAGAATGAACCTGCAAATCTGCAGCCATGTGTTTGCTTTATCAGAATTACCAGTCAAGCTGAAACCATGTGCAAAGCATTAACTCAAAATTACGACTGTGTCTTCAGCCGGCGCCGATGTTACCAGTTGTGTTGTCCGAGTAGGATCCTAGCTAAACTTAGTACTTCAGATTCAGTCTCCCTTACTCCGACATTTTGTCGCAGAAGGCAAATTTAATTTCGATTCTATCTCTTTTCGCTAGAAGACTTTTACCCACCGTCGTTGTCAAAAGTCAAGTATCTGTGTTCAAACAATACTAAGGTATTCGCAGTAATATGCCTTGCAGTATCAAAAACTGTCCCCTTCTTTTGTAGACTTGCGTCACTTACTGTTGCATGAATGTTAACATGCGCAGAATTCAATGCTGTAATTTCAGCTCGACAGAGATACGATCACTATTTTCTATCCTGACGAGTATCTCGAGACAGAGTCTTCCATTTTTCCATAGACTTCAACGAAATATTTCCTTTATGTATGCAGCGAAAGTTGTCATCCGTTGTCCTGCTACATAGTACCATGTCAGCGGTGAAACAATGGACAGCATGGTTCTACTGTAGGACTTTTTCACATATTTGACTATCAGACACTGGCCATTATTTTCAAGTTACTTAGCTGCTTAGTTAGTAATTAATTTTGGTTGTTTCATGTTCCATGTAACATTTTGCGCGATACGTCATAATGATATGACACATTTCATTTCTCACTGCAAAATAATTTATACATATAGTTACATGCTGAATATTTGTAAGTATCTTAATATTGAAATGATTTTCATATGGGAGTTAGTAGCTCCTACCAACCACCTTTTACACATTACTATAACAGAAATAGTCCTACGCAATATAATTAGTTGTTATGGAGAAGTTTTCTTCGTTTGTTTTCAAATTTTACTTTGATTTGTATCACTGGGTAAGTGACCAAAAATTTTTATTTCAGCACTGTGCTTCCCTTTTTGTGCCAAAGGCAACCTTAATGTGGAGTAATGAATATTATTTATTTTTCTTCCGGTACTGTAATTACGTACGTCATTGTTCTTTATAAACCTTAGTTGATTCCTTAAAACAGACTTCATGACAGTGAAGCAGTAGTCAGAATTCCTTAAACAATATATCTAGAACATGATCATGGGTGAACACCACATTTTATTCATACAGCATGTTATTGAGCAATGAATATTTTATTTCTTAAAGATGAGTTATCCCAGAACATTTTTCCATATTACTTTATTGAATGAAAGTGTATAAAATTTTTCAATTTACTGATTTGTATCTCACCAAATTCTTAGGTGATTCTAGGTGCAAAAGTGCCTGAACAAAGTTGATTTATGAGTGCCAAGATGTGTTTTTCCCAGTGTATGCTCTCATCGAAAAGAACAACTAAGAGTTTCGAAGTTTCTATACTATCTACTATTTCCTTAGCATGTGTTACATTTATAAATGGTATAGTACCCCGTAAATGTGCAAAACTGAATATGTTGTGTCTTTTTAAAATTGGGTGTGGGGCCACCCACAGGAAAAGTGTTAATGATACTAATAATAACTTCGTTTAAGATTTCTTCTTTTTCTGTATGCATGCTTGAATTGACTACAATATTGGTGTCATCTCCAAAAGGAACTACTTTTGTTTGTTGTACCCCGGATGGCTGATTGGTTACATATATGAGGAACAATACTGAACTTAAGACTGAGAATTGGGTTCCCCATACATTATATCTACCCAGTCAGAATTATGTATGTAGACCATACTGGATGAATTATTTCGTTCCACTTTCTAAATTCTTTTAGTGCTATATGATATCATCCATTTTTTGGCTATACCATCAGTCATAAATAACTTGTTTTATGTGGGAGAATACTATGATTCACATAGTCATACGCCTCTGATATGTCACGAAAACACCAACCAGCACTGTTTTATTATTTAATGCTAGTAAAATCTGGTGAGTGAACATGTAAATGGGATTCTCAGTAGAGCAAATCATATTGTGATTCGATGAGGATATTACTGTTGGTAAGAATCTATTTTATTCATGTTACAGGATCTATCTCATTCTCAAATATTTTTGGAGGTGATGTGAAATAGTTCTGTAGCTACTGGCATCTCTCTTATCACCTTTCTTACAAAGGGGTTTAACAATGGCAATTTACAGTCTCTCTGCAAAAAAATGCCTTGACTTATGGGGCATTACATACTTCAGATAAGACCTGATGAGTTTATGGAAGAGAATCTGTAGTACTCTACTGGAAACGCCACCAAAACGTTATGAGCTTTTATATTTGTGAAAACGTATAATCATGTTAATTCAGAAGGTGAAGATGAGAGTTATTCAATCAGCTTGCTGCTGAGATTTATCACTTGAACTATTCGACCCTAAACTTTCTACTATAATTTAGAAATGATTATTAAATACATTTGCCGCCTGTGACTCATAATTTATAGCCCTTCCATTCAGTTCAGATGATCATTTTATCCCTTTCTCTGGTTGGTTGTCCTGTCACATTACCTGTACATTCCATATAGCCTTCAGTGTTTTGTTGAAACTACTGATTTCTCAAATTGACTTTTTTAATAAGCTTTTTCAGTATTTGTCAGTTGTTTAGTTGTTTTTGCAGTATGCAACAGTTGCATGATCTCTACTTATTCTTGCCAGAAGATGGATTTCCTTTTCCTTTTCGAAAGTACTTTCACCCATCTAGTGGTCTATGTTTTTTTTAATGACTGTTTAACGTCATTTCTGATTAGCTTATGCATAAAGGTAATTTCAAATAATCATATTACTTTATCAAGAAATAGATTATGTTTAATCCTACAATTTGGCTCATTATAAATTTCATTCCATGTTATCTCAAGTTTTCTTAAGAACATTTGTCCTCGAGTCATTAATTATTCTGATATCCACTGAGCTCTATCGATACTCTAAGGTGCCATAATATTTATCCTGACTAACTGCGCATGATATAAGAGCGAGCATTTGTTACTGGGTGAACAGTTATTTAGTTTCTTCAAACTTCACCAAAGAAAATACAAACAATTTGTGTTCTATTGTTTTTAACCAACCATGTTGGCTAATTAATTATTGAAATCAAATTTTAGGATCCAAATAAGCCTTCCAGGTCATTTTGCTAACAGAATCCTTTAGAAAATCTACACTCAGGTCACCAAGGACTGTTAACTGATTGCTGGTGTCTGACATACAGCACAATAAGGTATTCACACTCCTCACAAAAATTTCAAAATTTCCCAGTATGGATACATATGTAGTTAAAGTTGAAAGGCAAACAGTTTTCCGTTTTTGATCTTGCGTTCTTTTTTAACATATCCCACAACTACTTTTTCGGCATTAGTTCTGCATGAGTGAGCCACCAGATTGTAAGTTTTTTATATATAACTTATATTTTGCTCTACCTTTTCATAGATCTCTAAATTTTCGAAACTCACAGGAAGCTTCTAATTTGTTACTCGGTCTTCTAATATTTTTATGAAATAAGCTAATCTTACTTTCATGTGCATTCTTAGGTATTTTATGGCGCTATTCTGTTATTTTGATTTCTTTCAAAGCAGTGTGCCTGGATCCTGATATAACCTACAGAGATGCCTCTCTGACATCAGTAACCACTGGTTTCTCGCTTTGTGTGATGGTGATCAAGAAGTCCAATCAGTCTAGCTTTCCCTAGCAACAGGCATTGCACTAATAAGAGATTTCACTACAGTCAACAGCATGGCCCACATCCATACTCAGACAGTTCTCACCAGCGTTAACTCAGGGCTGGATATGGCGCTGCAGGACCTCCACAAAGCGTTTGCATGAGTAATTGCTATTCGTATGTGATCCAATCACATCTAATGCTATAATTACCGTTCTTAGTCAGGCTCTTCCCTGATCTGCCGACTAGAATACGCTGACTCTCCTTGCCCAAAACCTTTGCACAAAAGCAGTATGTTCCATGTCACCTGCCTAAGGCTAGCTCTTCGCTTAGCTATATATGTGACATGGTACCCCCTCATTAATTTGTCCTGTACCATCTGGCCTAAATCCGTCCCATGCCTACTACATAGCAGTAAGACTTTTCTTCCTAGTATTTTTTGGTACTAACCTACATTGAGTAGATGAGGTTGAAGAGGTCTTCCCTATTTCACCCATTGATTGTGACCTTTACCCAGTCCCCAAGATCTTCTCATCTTTTCTCGATTGCACTTGACACGTAGATATCACTGCATATGAGTTGAACACCAGTACCCGATACTGGTACTTGTAAATTCCGGGATATCCTAAAGATACCACTGCTTCTACTGTTTGAGAAACATTTCGTTGTTTCAACCATGATTCACGCATTATTTAACAAAAGTAGCAACGAACGTACCAATTTTTAATAGTTTATTTGTGGGAGTTCTCCCGACTATCTCCATTTGATGCATAAAATAGAAACAACAACGGCGAGGTACACGCAAAACTACACCATTAATCAATTATGCCGGGTTTTAGTTGTTTACATTGGAGAGACATGTTAAAGCAGTCTTAACATATGCATATTGCATTCCACCTGGGTAAATGTGTGACCCAAAGTTAAGTGTAGATGAAATTCTCAAATCAGAAACTCTGCTACTTTGAATCCTTCACACTCTGTATAACGTGCATATTTAATGTACATAGAAGAAAATATTTACTTTTTTATTAATTCAGCCAAATGTCTCGACCCATCACCACTCAAGCAGTTCTCAGTATAATCTACAGTGTTGAATGATCGTTTACCTTGTGTTAGCAATACCAGCATCACCTACAATCATTTCAGACCAATGCAGAACCAAAATTTCTCAGCTTAAGTCTAACGTAACAGTAGAACTACTTCAATGGAAGTAGCTTTTTAAATATATAATGAGTTTCTTCTGGAGGTATGAACGAATTTGACTGTTTGTTGTAAGTCATTTGTACATGACCAATCAGGAAATGAGACTGCACTGACAGGAAGCTTTCCAATGGACGTGAGCGGACGTGAGTCGAATACTAAAATAAGAATAACAATTGGAGAAATCTGTAGGGGAAAAAGATCATGTTTCATTGTTCACACATGATACCAGAAACTCGTTACGCAATCGCGTAATGCGAGTAATACGTAACAGTTAACTGAAGCAAAAGGTCACGATAAAAGTTAAACTCAGACTGTACTTCACCATCACTTCGGCCTGGAATCTCAGTGACAGGAGTACAGATGCCTTCAGTGATGGGTCGCGCTACGAACTGAGGGCCAGCGATTACGTGTCTGGAGACGCAGTGGACAGCGACGGCATGCCAAACTCTCACCCGCCAAACGCCCCGACAACCAGGCGTGTTGTCTGCAGTGGGATGTCTCTTCGTAGCAGTACCCCTTCGGTTGTTGTCACCCGCCACTCCCTTACAACACAGTGGTACGCCTTAATTTGTTACCCTTCTTGTCAAACCAACCTTTGTTACCGTTTCAGCCAGATAAGCGCTCTCGCACAAAGCGACAGCTTCTACTGCTTGTCCTCATACTTGCGAAATACCACTTTGGTCAGCAAGGTAGCCGAATCTCTCTCGAATCGAGAATGTTTGGAGCTTCGTTGGTGTGGCCCTCCAAGCATCTTGGGATTCTGAAGATAAACGCGCCCGTTGTGCAGAATTTGGGACGATATCCATCTGGAAGACTTTCAACAATTCTCTCAATCAATACCAAGCCAAATAACTGCACGCTCAAGTCCCAGTGGTGGACCAACGCTTAACTGACTTACAGCTCTTTGTCTTGAATAAATGATGAATTTTTAGTCATTTGCTTGTTTTTACATGTACATCACACCTGCGGATATCATCCCATTCGGATAATTCCTTCATTGAGCTTCGTTTCCTTGTCTTGGGCGTATTTCGAAAATTTTTATACCCAACTTATTTCTGGGAGCTGAACAGCCGTAGGACGCTTCGCCTGTGCAGTCTGAGATCTGACTAAGTAATTAATTATTTCATCGTCAGGGATACGCCCACTCTACGATCCTATCCTTCTTTCGTAATATTTTCTGCACAATTACTTGAAAAGTGAACACAATGAATCCTTCATCAACTTTATTTTGTAGTTAATTTTCAGCACTACCTTTAACATCTTACCCTGACCAAAAAAAATATATCAGCCCATAATGCGTTCCAGAGCTATCTCACGTCTTGGTTGTGGTACCACTGTACACTGTGCTCGGACATAACAGTAACAAGAACTGTCAGTCATTGTAATTAGCAGTCCATTATATGTTGTTTTTCGAAATATGATTCTTTGTTCATGATAATGCTCTCACATGCATATCTACTGACACTTCATCCCTAATCTACATAAGAATACGTCACGGCTTTATTCGTACGAGAATGAGCTCACTAAATTAGGGAGTGAACAGAATTCCAACGCAGGCGATGTATTATGTCTGTTTGTAAACAAGAGCTTTGTACTGCTAATCGCGTGAGCTACTGCACTAAATGCTACTCCGTTCATGTAGGACCAACTGTTGCGCTGTTGCTCCAGTACATGTACAGCAAGAGCACACCAGAATTTATGTAGGACAGTGATTTCTAGTTACTTTATCTCGTCGTAGGAAACAGCATCTGACTTCATAAAGTAATCCAGTGGTGGCAGTGGTGGCAGGGAAAACCAAAACTCACGATGAAAGATGAACGGTAACTCTCTGGACGCGTGGCGAGAGCTTTAATTAAGTAGCTTGTGCATAGTCACTTCAGACACAGTGTTTGCACTAACTTACAGAGCGGCTGGCTATCTGTAGTGTGCATTAGTACTCCAGTCTACGTCAGCACAAGTATATGTAGGCTACCGTCACCTAATACAATCTTTTGTATCCATCATTTTTGTAACACCTTTAATAACAGGCAAAAGCACGACGAACTTCAGATTTGAGAAAAATTTAAGCACTAAGTGGCGACTTACAGAGGTATTCCGTAAATGATACAGACAGGTCTCTCAAATGTTTAACTTCCTGAGCTTGCCAACTGTCAACAAAATCCCTTTATCTTGGTCAGCGATCATATGCGTATAGTATACTGAATGTATAATAACTTCTTTAGTAATGAGCTCATAAATGAGACAGAATTCCGTACATACAAATATATTAGAGTTCCTTGTCCTAAAGCTTCTGTCATAGTCGAGGTAACACGTAACCGACTTGCTTTCGAGACAAAGTGTTCTCCCTTTATCAGTCGGAACTAATTTCATCAAAGTATTAGTTTCTCCGTCTGCTTAAAACAGTCAGTCTGTGCCTGTGGGTCGTTGCTTTCGATTTGAAGTTCCTAAGAGTCACAATATTAACATATCAGCTTTGATTGACGTTGTAATAATTCAGAGTTACCTCTAAGCATTTTCACAAAGTCTCTTTTCAAATAAAAACACAGTAATATCGTTTTACCAGATTAAATACCGTTCGTTAATTATCAAACGAAAGCAGTATCTTTGTCTTCTAAAGATAATCTTTCTCGTTAAATTTTTGTACTCATCCGTCAAATCAAACCGTTCAATTATTTCACACCTAACTGAATAATAACGATCACTATCAAGTAATACTCCACAGTTATAAAGCAGATATAATTATCTTGGGGCCAGCGTTGCAGTTCTTCTATTTAGTGAACTCAAATTACTACTGATTTTCTTAGGTTTTAAATAGCGAGTGCTATGATAGAAGGTAAACATCATTTATCACTATACATTAAGAACAAAAACACAAAAACAAAATAAAGTCCTAAATGCCACCGCCACTTTGTACCATTACCTTACATTAACGTTCGTTCAAAAAGTGCTATTCTAAACATCTTCAACCGTTGGAAGTATGCATCCTCTTATAATCCACAGTGAAACATTTCAACAGTAACTCGACTTTATTTAAATTTATATGTCTCAGTAATGCTATTCATTTTGTATAGATGGTTCCTTGAGGTCTACCAACTTTCAAAAAACCATTTCTGACTAAGGAGCGATTTCAGTTACTTTACGGTAACAACTTGAACTCAAGTAAGCAAAATCTGTGAATATTTCTGTTAGTGCCACACCTAAGCCACAACCGTAATGGAGACATTACCTCATTCGATGCAACAATACACCACACAATCCAGTAAAGTAAATTTGCAAATAGCCAGTTACCTCTGGCAGAGTGAAAAGGCGACCTAAAAGTTCATCACAGAAAATCGGAGGATTCCGATACCATTAAATATTACTCCAATAACAAGTACTAGCATTTGAACTTGCTATCCTATACACGTGACCCTCCATCACTACAAAAATTAATGTTCCCACTCACCAACTCTAAATCTCACAAATGGCCCTTGCCACAGGGAAGATATTTCGTAATATCTCAGCTTTATTTTTGGAACCTAGACAAACAAAAATTAAACATAGTTCTTCACGGGATTTCAATCCAAGTCACTAAAATTCCTGGTAGTCATCTTGAACTCGCCTTACCACACACTGTATCTGCACGATAACTTGTCTGTCCCCAACAGTTGTCAATTCCCAATCACTGCTCACTTCTGCCAACGTTTAGCGACACACACAACTCTACGAAATTACGTTAAGCACCTCTCTCGCGCAACTCTAGCGAACAACTCTCTAGTTTACATGCTAAATTCAAAAGGAAACCATCAAAATTGACAAACGCATTGTGCAACTTCGACTCATCACAGCGGTTTTTCGCACACGAGTGACAAAGAATTTCTCAAATGTGCTTGACATAGCACAGCGGATGAACGCTAAACATGGACCACTTAATCCGTATTTATTTACTTATTTCGTACTAGCCTTACCAGATCAGGTCATTAAGGCCCTCAGTTACATCTGAGAAGGTAAACATGAACAGAAAAATACATAAAAATCACAATACTTTTAATACGTTATTAAAAATTAATAGTTTGAATACTAATAATAGTTGTAGTGCAACTAATAATGATAATCAAATAATGAAGGAATTACTAACGATACTAAATTTTTGTTACTCAACGTACTCAGTAACAGAAATCTGCTTTATTAACAAAAAATTAAAGTTCTAAATAACAACGATAATAATAGCACCACTAATAATAATAATAATAATATAATGGAGGCATTAAAAATGATATTGATTGTTTTAGCACTTTTGAAGCCGTGTATGGTATTAGAGAAAGTGGAAGGGAGGAGGTGGGGATTCAAATGAAAGTGTCAATGGATGCTCGGAATGAAGAAATTTTAGAAGAGAATGCTGTAGGCAAGGGAAGAGAAAAGTGATGGAGGATGGAGCGTTGATGAGAATGAGCAGAATTAGAGAGAACCACTCTCACCGATAACGGGCCGTTAACTGTCTTTCGAAGTCTGAAAGGACTTAAACTTCTCTCAAGTTTTGAGCAAGACTGTTACAAAGTCGGGTTTCTCATATACGAAATTATTTAGAGAATATGGCAGTATTGTGTACTGTTACAGAGAGGACTGTACTGTGCTGAGAACGAGTATTGCCGGCGTGTTGTTCATCCAGTAGTCTAAGGGATGAAAATAAATAGAAACGTGCATAGTGATTGATTGACAAAAAGGCTGCTGCAAACTCGGTGTGTAATCATGATTAGTGTTCATAGTCAGGAGTGATTCGGTCGAAATATCATACTTCACAAATGTATCACATACAAGTATTCTTTGCCAGCTCCAAACGATGTGACCTCTCATACGAAAGTCCTTGGAGAATACGACCACCATAAATAAGAATGTGGAGTGTTAGTGTTCTCTACCGCGTTTCTCTTTCAAGCTAGACAGAAAATACTTTTCTATATTTATGTAATGAGTGAAATCATGCCCACACATATTCTTACAGACTGCAGTTGTGTTTTCATCCCAGTCTAGGTGTTGGTCCAGAATAATCCCCAGATTCTCTGCAGAAGAAGAGAAGGGAATTTTGTCCATTTTACGATTATGGCTGGACGAGATTCTCTGAGCTGAGGAGTAATAAGTCTTTTTTGAAGGGCTAAGAATGCTCGCATCTTAGATGGGTAAGTTTCAAAATTATGTTCTGCGCCCATTCTGATAAAGCAAGTAAATCAACTTTCACGTTCTGAATGGCTGTGGGCAGGTTTTTTTGGCCCGTACGTCACTATAACTCAAAGTCATCAGCGAATAAATGATATTTTCAACGGGAAAAAAGGTCTTCATATAATTAACATATAACATGAATAGGATTGGCTTCAGTACTAATTCTAGTGGACCCGTGATAGCTAATTTCTTAAACTGCGATCTCTTTTTTTCCGATCATTGCACACTGCTGGCGCTATGTAAGGTACGGGGAAACCGTTGTGCAGAATATGGCTTTACTGCGATTCATTTTCCAAATGAAATAATCGGTGCCTTGTGGGAGGTTTTCCCACATCAAACTAGGGTGTCCCCTTTCGTCTCGGTCACACATATCGCAAACATTTCGTTAACGTTCTCACACTTCCACATGCGATAATACGACTTATAGGCAGGAAGAGTGCACGTATTCCTTTCCCTGGAAGGAGGAAGGGAGGGACATCCAGCCACCCTCTACCTCTAACATTCACATTTTTAGGAGTCGTCAGTCTTCTAACTGGTTTATTGCGACCCACTACGAATTCTCTCCTGTGCGAAACTCTTCATCTCAGAGAAGCAATGTCCTCAATTATTTGCAGAATGTATTCCTATCTCTGTCTTCCTCTACATTTTCTGAACTCTACAGCTTTTTCTAGAAACATCGAACTCATTCGCTTCCACGTGACAGTGTTTTCCACATACTGCTTTTCTCTCCCATTCTGCTTTGACCTTCCTCATTCGTTAACTGATAAGTAAACCAAATTTTCAACATTCTTATGTAGCACCATATCTCAAATGCTTCGATTCTCTTCTGTTCCGGTTTTCCCACAGTCCATGTTGCACGACAATATTCCGGGAAGAGATGGGCAACATATTACTACCGCCCACATATATCTCGCGTAATGATCACAACGAAAAGATCCGAGAAATTAGAGCAAATACGGAGACTTACAAGCAGTCGTTCTTCCCACGCACAATTCGTGAATGGAACAGGGAAGGGGGGATCAGATAGTGGTATAATAAGTACCCTCCGCCACACACCGTAAGGTGGCTCGCGGAGTATAGATGTAGATGTAGATGTAGATACAGTACTGTACTCCAAAAGTTCAATCTCAGTAATTTCTACATCACATTAAGGCCTATGTTTGACACTAGTACATTTCTCTCGACCAGAAATGCCCCTTTTGCCAGTGTCAGTCTGCTTTCGATGGTCTTCTTGCTCCGTCCGCCATTGGTTATTTTGCTATCTAGGTATGTAGAATTATTTAACTTCATCTACTTCGTGCCCATCAGTCCTGATTTTAAGAATCTCGCTGTTCTCATTTCTGGAACTTCTCATTACTTTCGTCTGCCTTCGATTTACTCTCAGTCCATTTTCTATACCCGTTACTGTTCATTCCATTCAGCAGGTCCTGTAATCCTTCTTCACTTTCACTCCGTTACTGTTCATTCCATTCAGCAGGTCCTGTAATCCTTCTTCACTTTCACTCAGGATAGCAATGTTTTCAGCGAATCCTACCACTGATATCATTTCGTCAGGAACTTTAATTCCAGTACTGAAACTTCCTTGTACTTCCATTATTCCTTCTTGGATGTACAGACTGAACAATATCGGCGAAAGACCACACCCCTGTCATACACCCTTTTTAATCCCAGTAGTTCGCTCTTGGTTGTCCACTGTTATAATTCCCTCTTGGATCATGTATATAATGTATATTACCCACCTCTCCCTATACCTTACACCAATTTCTCTCAGAATTTCGAACATCTTGCACCATTTTATTATTGTCGAACGCTCTTTCCAGGTCGACAAATTCGAAGAACGTGTCTTGATTTTCCTGAAGCCTTGCTTCCATTAGCAGCCGCAACGTCAAAATTACTGTGTGGCGACTTTACGTTTCCTAAAGCCAAACTGATCATCATCTAACACATCCTGAATTTCCTTTTCCATTCTTCTGTATACTATTATTGTCAGCAACTTGGTTGCATGAGCTATTAATCAGGCTGTGCAATAATTATCGCACTGGTAGGCTCTTGCAGTCTTCGGAACTGTGCGAATGATATTTTTCCGAAACTTTGTGTCGTACACTCTACACACCAACGTCAATTGTTTTTTTTTGCCACTCCTGGTGGAATGTTATGTATCCTTTTGCCTTATCTGATCTTAAGTCCTTCAAAGTTCTCTTAAATTTTGATTCTAATACTGGATACCCTAACTCTTCTAAATCGACTATTGTTTCTTCTTCTATCAAATCAGACAAATCATCTGCTTTATAAAGACATTAAACGTGTTCTTTACTTCCATCCGCTCTCTCCTCTGCATTTAACAGTGGAGTTCCCGTTGCACGCTTACTGTTATAATCCTTGATTTTAATTTCATCGAAGATTCTTTTCGCTTTCCTATGAGCTGAGTCCGTCCTTTCTTTTTCGATTTCTTCACATTTTTCTTGTAATCATTTCGTCTTAGCTTCCTTGCTCCTCCTATTTATTTCATTGCTCAGAGACTTGTATTTCTGTATTTCTGAAACTACCTGAGCATTTTTGTACTTCCTTCGTTTATCGATCCACCGAAGTATTTCTTCGTTTACCCATAGTTTCTTCGCAGTTATATGCTTTGTACCCAAGTTTTTCTTTCCAATTTCTGCGACTGCCCTTTTTAGAGATGTCCATTCGTTTTCAACTGTACTGCATACTGAACTAGTTCTTATTGATTTAGAGAACTTTAAATGTATTTCATCATTCCTTAGTAGATCCGTGTCATGCTTCTATGAATATTGATTCTGCCTGACTAAACACTTAAACTTGAGCCTACTCTTCATCACTACTACATTGTCTGCTTCTGGCTGCGCCTATCACTCCAGTACGTGATTTCGGAATCTCTGCTGACGATGTGGTTATCTAACTTAAATCTTCCCATATCACCTTGTCTTTTCCAAGTATACCTTCTCCTCCTGTGATTATTGGAAAAAGTATTCACTGTTACTAGCTGACATTTATTACATAACTCAATTAGTCTTTCTCCTTTCTCATTCTTTGTCCCAAGCCCACATTATCCTCTAACCTTTTCTTCTACTCTTTCCCCTACAACTGCACTTCAGTCCCCCATGACTGGGAAACATTCATCTCCCCTTATGTACTCAATTACCCTTTCAGTACCCTCATGTATTTTCTCTATCTCCTCATTTTCAGCTTGCGACTTCGGGATGTATACCTGAACTATCGTTGTTGGTGTTGGTTTAGTGTCGATTCTGATAAGATCTGTCCTAACATTGAACTATTCAGAGCAACGCAATCTCTGCGCTACCTTCCTATTCATAGCGAATCCTATTCCCGTTATACCATTTTCAGATGCTGTTGATATTACCCTATACTCATGTGACCAGGAATCCTTGTCTTCTATCCATTTCACTTCACTGACCTCTACTATATCTGGATCGAGGCTTTGCATTTTCCTTTTCAGATTTTCTAGCTTCCCTAACACATTTAAGCTTCTGATATTTCACTCTCCGACTCAGAGAACGCTATCGTCTCTTTGGTTATTCAGCCTTTTTCTCATAGCCACCTCCCTCTTGACAGTCCCCAACCGCAGAACCCGATGGAGGACTTTTCCGGAATCTTTTGCCAATGGAGAGATCATCATGACACTTTTTCAGATACAGACCACATGTCCGTGGTTGCCATTTATGTGTCTTTCATGCAATGGTTTGCATTGCTTTCTGCATCCTCATGCCGTTGATCATTACTGATTCTTCTGCCTGAATGGGCAATTTACCACACCAAGAACGAGAGAGTACCCTGTACCTCTGTCTGCTCCTCCGCCAAATTTGACAAGGCCCTTGGCAGAATGGTGGTGAATACTTATGCCGAGGTCTTCGGCCGCCAATGTTGATTACAAATCAAAACCTAAGCGGTAGCTGGTTTAGAAGCCTGGACCGGCAACGTTTTAATATCTAGTCGAAGACGTTGCCCCTCGACCACAGGTTCCTCCGAACATTGCCGTTCTCAGACTAATTCGCCACCCAGTAACGGCGCGGGATAAGTCCGAGACAAATGCAGAAGAACGCGCAATTGGGAAGCTTTAGTTTGGGATAATTCTAAATAACGTTGACTGCCATTTCAAAAGCTGCCACTTGCAGTAAAGACGTTGTAGTGCTTTCTTAGAACTTCAGCCATATCGCAAGGCCTTGACAACAGAAAGGGAAACTGTGATGAGCACCACACCCAAGATCTGACTGGACAACGAAGTGGCAGTAAATCGGCCATACCTGTTTTGAACCCAGCTCTTAATTAATAAGACACATGTGTCCCAAACACTTTACCACACTATTCGCTGTTCCCTATCAATCACAACACAAGAAATCCGCCACAACGTGGTTCTGATTCATTAATAAGACGAGGCTGGTGCGTTTGCAACAGGTGTCTCGGTTTCCCTTTGGGGTCATTTCCGGACAGACTAACCGTAGTGCATTTACATGTCATAATTACTGCTTCCCGGCAAGTCTAACTGAAATGAAACTTTCATTTTTCCTAATGAACCAAAAATAACGTTGTCACCTATTGTGGCGGTTCTCCTATTCTACAGGCTCTTAGGTTCGTTCAACCGACTGGCCAGGGGAAACCTGAGTGCTTCCAGATGAAGTCATCAACTTATGGATAAATTCCCTAGACTACTACAATATTACTAATTGTTAATAAGCCGTGACTTGAGCTATTGAAATGTGCCTAAGCAGAAGTGGAGGGGGAGAAATCTCATAACTATGATGGATGTGGAAAATTCACGGCTAACACTCATTTCAGAATACTTTCCGCAAACGTGCAATGTCAAAAACAGTAGTAACTGTTGTCGGCTTCCGTTAGCGTTCGATACGGGCCTCTCACATGACTTCATGTACATGTAGTGGATATTTAAGGAATCATGAATTTCTTGGTACGATTTATTATAGAACGATACATGAATAAATATTTGGCGATTTCCGAGTCCATGTTTAGGCGGGAACCGAAGAAGACAACCAAAACTGCTAGGAGTGAATCGAGGAGCATTAACATTTATATTCATCCTTGTAACAAATACCATGGCTGTTCTTGCGGTTGTCGATATTGCGCTTGGTGTATTTGCAGAACGTCTTGTAACATGAGTGTTACCCAAAATACACCAAAGTCAAAGAGTTACATTTCTAGTTAAGTTCGTAATCATTCATCAGAAGAAACCACCCAAGTCCAAGCTATTTACCGCTTAGAGCAGAATTAAATATCAACATTTCTCTATTTTCTGGCAATGAATACATCAACGTGGAACAGAAAATGCTAAAAATATTTCACTTTCAATACGACATTCAAGAAGAAACCCGTATTTGTTGTTTGCCTCGGTATGCATTCGAACATGATCTGATGCCACACAGCACTAAATTTTATTTTTTTAATACATTATGAAGTCCAATCTTCGGCATTCGCTATTATCTGCTCTTTAGCGGTCGCCTCAGTCTCGCTCGGCCAAGAAATATCCGCGGTTGGTGGGCAGTTGCCGGTAGTAAGACCGACAGCTGTGCTTTCTGCAATGTATATTTCACATTGATTAAACATAGAGTTTATCGCCTTTTTGAACCTGGCTGCGCTCTCAACTGTTCCTTTACCAACCATCGTCTCCAAACGAGCAGGTCGCAGGGTTGGCTTGAAAAGCAACTTACGTCAGATTGGTGGTTTAATTTTCTCGCGCGTAGTATGTACTGTGTGAAATTCAACACTCATGACAAGTATGAATTTTTTTTTGAGATGTCACTCTGTTTTATCGACTCTGTTTCAAAGGATACTATAGTGTTAATCTTATTTTGACGTTGACGTACCAAAGATTTGTGCCTGGAAACCGGCAAAAGGAACCAAATATGATTCACCTGTGCATCTGACGACTTACCTTTTCATCTTTGTAGTAAATTACAACAAAGCCGATAATCGCTAGTCTACCGTGTCCATGGCCCCTGAGCTATAATTCAAATTGGAGAATACCTACTTTCTGAAAAATATGGTATGGGGATGCTTTCTTGACTCGGTTGTGTTTCAATTTAATATATCGTTCATACAATATTTCTAAACTAACGATGGAACCAAACTCTCTTTACGTTAAATAGTTAGTTTTCCCATTTGTTCGCCAGTATAGGGCTACAAAAACTCACTCTACTTGAAGAACTGATGTCGATATTCAGTAAATACGTGTAACTCTGGCAGTAAGCGCTGTTGATTTGGTCTGAGCTCAAGGCGTGGTTTTTGTGAGAAAATATTTTAAGTCGGCGAAAATCGTACATTGCCAGAAATTCTTTAATTTTCAGAGCTTTCGGTAGCATGTTGATGAGGCGTGAAATTTCTTGTAAAACTCAGTCGCAGCACCCATCCAAAACCTTGAGATTGCCTTACAATCTACATATGTGCTGCAACCATTCTGCTGTGCTATTTTATGAATCGAGGTCAACACTTCATACAAGTATACACTTCGTTTATCTTCGCAGATGTTCCGCAGAGCTCTCGCCTTTTTCTGTCTCCCTTGTGGGCGGGAGACCGACACCGAAGATCTTCGTGTCGTAGCGGTCTGCGATGACGACGTAGACCCTGTGCTATTGGACCCACAGGTGAGCAGCGTCGAGGAGTGTGAAGAATGTAACACTGAAGCTTATGGGAACGCAGATTCTACATAATCATAGTGGTCATTAATTAACACATCACATTACAGAAAAGCGCGAATAATTCTGTATTTTCTAAAGCTACAGTTAGCTAAAAGCGAGCCAGCACTTACTGGTAGCTGTAATGTTATCTTATGTAGTGGGCTAGTACTTAGTTTCACTGGGTTATTGTCACCGTGGCTAGTGGGTCAGTAGATGTGAGTACCACATGGAAAACCCAGGATCAGTTTCCGGTAATTCCAGCGAATTTTATTTAATTTGAGGACGGGAACGAGCTACTCAGCCTCCTGAGACCAATCGAGGAACTACTGGCGGCTCCAGCAATTGAAAACTGACAATGACCTGGAAAACGGTGTGATGCTCCATCGCCCCTCCATACCACATTCAATGACGCCAATGCCAGAGGATGAACCGGCGATTGAACGGTATCGATGGTCTGTGGGCGGAGTCAGCGTTTTTACTGTATTCCCACTGTGTCGGCACGGAGCGGTGTCGAACGTGATGTAACCTCCGTCTGCTATAAGACCGATCCGCAGATTTTTTATGTAGCCATTTATCACCTCTGGTGTTGATATTACTCTCCCAGCCTATATTTTACCATTCCTACAAACATTCTCTCACAACGTTAGATTTCATCTTAGCTTCGGATGGAATACGCAATGAATGCGTAAATGAAGACTAGCTGCTTACGCACTTTATTATCAACAAACTTTCCATCTTCAACTTGAAGCCGACTATTCACCGTCTGTGTTAGTTTCCTGTCAATTCCGATGTAACAGAGCAGTAATTACATCCACACTGCCTGAAACATGATCAGAACTTATTTCCGGATAAATGGATAAATCTTGAGGAGGGGGGAGTACGGCACGTTAAATAGGTAAACATAACTAGTTTTTATATTTGTTATCACTTTTCTTTGTGGACAGATTTCTTATCAAACACGTGTATCAACCCTTGAAAGAGATATTTATAGGCAAAGGTCCCCCACAATCTTTTTGATGCTTCATGGATAAATGATTGCACGTTCCCATGCTGATTAGTGTCTTCAGCACAGCAGCACATCCTGTCATGTGACCTCCACCGTGGTCAGACCACTGACCTCCCTATCCCAACTAAACTGAAAATCGTGAAACAGATGATTCGTGTTTCGGTTTCATCGCTAAGCAACGACGTATCAATGGAC